>NC_091984.1:133211103-133859129 GCF_044704955.1 Pristiophorus japonicus
ACCTTACCCCCCACTACCCTGCCACAGATGGATGTATGGGTCACGGATTGTGAACAGGTTTATTGGGTATGAAGTGAATAGTGACAATGTCGTGACTTCCGGATTTCATCCACTCCAACGATGTCCCTTGTAACACACACCGAGCTTTCCAGGAAATTGAGTGTGGGTGTAAAGGGGGTTGGAAGAACGTAATACATCTTCCCTGAGTTCCCTCTCTCCCCTTCTCGCTTTCCCTCCTACCCCATCTCTCTCGCCCCCCGATGTCTCTTTTTCTCTCCCCACCATGTCTCTCTCCCGCCACCCGCCCCATGTCTCTCTCCCTCCCAACCCCCCGCATGTCTTTCTCTCCCACAGAAGGCCGCGAAAATGTTCCAAATAATGCAAAGGCTGGAAATGTTTCAGCAGTAGACTCCATGAGGACTCGTCGGAAGGTCAGCAGCACCTCATTGCGGGGCTCCACTTTCGTTATTGGTTTCGAGTCTGCACATGCGCGAGAGGCGCTGGGGGTGGAGTCCAGAGGACACAGGCGCAGAAACAACACAGTGCAAATAGTCTCTCTGATAAATATTGGCCAGGACACGAAAGCGGAACAATACCAAGATGGAAGGGGCCGGGAAAGGGAAGCACTTTTTAATCTTAAATTAGGCCGCAGTTCCCCAAGCGCTTTTGCTCCAATATAAAGTGGTCTTGGGTGCATTTCAATGAAAAAGCGGTGATATAAATTAAGAGACCATTGCGGGTACAAAAGGCATGAGGTATACGTCTGGTACAGGTTTATGTTTGCACTGAGTGCACATTAACTCCAGCTTTAGTTTCTCACCACCGGCCAACTAATGTTGGAAACAAAGTTATTGCTAAGGTCTGGTGTAATAATAAAAAAACTTAACAGTACAAGTCATTTCCTTGTGTTTTCCTTCCATCAACAATATCCATCTATTTGTTTTTGGGATGAGACATTAAATCTGCTCCTGGATTAATAAGGTAAATCGTGTCTAACTAACCTGATTGCGGTAGTATGGGATCTGAGACTTTGCCCAGAATGTATGGACACACTTATTTGCACGAGCAACATGCTCTGATTGGGTCACCGTGATCACATGACCTGATTGCTGATTGGTCCCCTTGGAGGATAAGGCACACCCAGGAGTTTCTCTGGAATGTGTAATTAGAACCATCCAGCCCAAGTTCTCAGTGACTTTGCAAAGGGCAATTTGAGCCATTCTGATTGCCGCGTCCAGACAGGATAGAGCTAGCCCATCCCCGCCCAAGTTGTTTGTGGGAGCTTGCTTTACGCAAATTGGCTGCCGCGTTTCCCACACTACAACAGTGACTACACTCCAAAAGTACTTAACTTGCTGTACAGTGTTTGAGACATCCGGTGGTCATGAAAGGCGCTATATAAATCCAAGTCTTTCTTTCAAGTTCATATCCAGCCCTCCCTCCCCCCGCCCCCAGCCCAATTAACAGTGCTGTTAGGGAGGGAGTTCCAGGATTTTGACCCTGCGACGATGAAGGAACGGTGATATATTTCCAAGTCAGAATGGTGTGTGTCTTGGAGAGGGACCTGCAGGTGATGGTTTTCCCATGCGCTGCTTCCCTTGTCCTTCTAGTTGGTAGAGGTCGTGGGTTCGGGAGGTGCTGCAGTGCATCTTGTAGATGGTATACATTGCATCTACGGTGTGTCGGTAGTGAATGTTGAAAGTGGTGGATGGGGTGCTAATCAAGTGGGCTGCTCGTTTTGGATGGTATCGAGCTTCTTGAGTGTTGTTGGAGCTGCATTCACCCAGGTGAGTGGAGAGTATTCCATAACATTCCTGCACTTGTGCCTTGTAGATGGTGGAAAGGCTTTCGGGAGTCAGGAAGTGAGACACTCGGCGCAGAATACCCAGCCTCTGATCTGCTCTTGTCACAATATTTATGTGGCTGGTCCAGTTAAGGTTCATCTATGGTGACCCCCAAGGATATTGATGGTGGGGGATTCAGCGATGGTAATGCTATTGAATATCAAGGGGCAGTGGTTAGACTCTCTCGCTTGTTGGAGATGGTCATTGCCTGGCGTTTGCATGGAGCAAATGTTACTTGCCACTTATCAGCCCAAGCCTGAATGTTATCCAGGTCTTGCTGCATGTGGGTATGGACTGCTTCATTATGAGGAATCACGCATGGCACTGAACACTGTGCAGTCATTAGCGAACATCCCCACTTCTAATCTTATGATGGAGGGAAGGTCATTGATGAAGAAGCTGAAGATGGTTGGGCCTAGGACACTGCCCTGAGGAACTCCTGCAGCAATGTCCTGGGGCTGTGATGATTGACCTCCAACCATCACAACCATCTTCCTTTGTGCTCGGTATGACCCCAGCCAGTGGAGAGTTTTCCCCCTGACTCCCATTGACTTCAGTTTTACTAGGGCTCCTTGATGTCACATTCATTCAAATGCTGCCTTGATGTCAAGGGCAGTGAATCTCACCTCACTTCTGGAATTCAGCTCTTTTGTCCATGTTTGGACCATGGCTGTAATGAGGTCTGGAACGAAGTGGTCCTAACAGAACCCAAACTGGGCAATGGTGAGCAGGTTCATAGTGAGTAATTGTCGCTTTATAGCACTTGAAGCCTTCAATCCCTTTGCTGATGATTGGAGAGTAAGCTAATGGGGTATTAATTGGCTAGATTGGATTGTCCTGCTTTTTGTGAACAGGGAACTACTCGACCCTCGACATCGCCAATGGATTCTGGAATATCCCTGTCAAAGGGGAAGACCAGTATAAATTTGTGTCCACATTTGAGGACCAGAGCTACACCGGACATGCTTGCCTCAGGAGTTCCACAATGCCCCCACGATATTCCATAAAAGAATGGCTGCAATTTTAAAAGATTTTTCCCGCCCTACCTGCTTGCTGCAGTCCGTAGACGACCTACTGCTGGCAACAGACAGCATGGAGGAGCATCTGTTCCTTTTGACATTGTTGGCTCAGGCGGAACTAAAGGTGAATCCTCGTAAGGCTCAATTAGTAAAAGAACGGGTCACCTTTCTAGGTGTGTCCATTTCTCCAGAGGGATCATCCCCTGACTCTCACAAGGTGGAGATAATACAGCGACTGCCATTACCCACTTCCAAAACAGCCCTACGATCATTCTTGGGTTTGGTGGGGTACCAAAGGAAGTTTATCCCAGTCTTTGCAGAGTGTGCAAACCCCTGTATGATATAAAACTGTAGGGTGATGACATACACCCAGCATGGACTGATGCCCTCACCCAGTCCGTGACTAAATTAAAAGCTGCAGTGATACAGGCCGCATGTCTGATCCCACGCAGCCCTTCCATTTGGAGGTCGGGGCCACAGAGCAAAGCCTCACTGCAGTTCAGTATCAAATGCGAGCTGATTGACTACAGCCCATTGCATATGCGTCTCAAATGCAGCGGGCAGAAGACATATACCGCATGTGAGCGCCACATACTGGCAATCCTCTGGTCGGTACATCACTTTACCTTTATTACTGGGTGACAGGCTACAATCCTGCACAGCGGACACACACCTCAAACTACTGATGAAACCTGGAGATTCGCTAGTTTCCTCAGAGCCTCAGCAAATGGACATTGGAATTTATGGAAAGAGACATTATCATTTCCAAATCCAACCACAGTTTTGCTCTCTCTCTTCTCTCCTGGACACACGGCAAAATGCCCACTCCAAGACCAGCCAAAACAGCAGGCCGTGTGTTCATCCAACCAGCCAGAGCGAAGTAAAGTATACCACTTTTTATTATAACCTCATTGTATCTCTGTTGTAACTAAGGTAGATCCGTAGGATAATTGACGACTGCTGATGTGCATGTGTGTGTGTTTTAATAAACTGTTCTGAATTGTTTTAAAATAATTGTCTCACTGTCAATTTAATGCTAGAGATTTAGAAATCTTACAGTAAGTGTCGCTTTATAGCACTTGATGCCTTCTATCCCTTTGCTGATGACTGGAAAGTACACTAATGGGACATTAGTTGGCTAGATTGGATTTGTCCTTTTTGTGGACAGGATATACCCAGGCAATTTTCCACTTTTTTTGTGTAGATGCCAATGCTGTAGCTGTACTATAACAGCTTGGGAGAGGCGCGGCTCATTCTCAAGCACAAGACTTCAGCACTACTTTGTACTTCAGACAACCTTATACAAACGGTTTTCACGATAAATATGGACATTGGAACTTATAAAAGCATGAGTTATTGTCAGGGCCCAATAGCCTTTGCTGTATTCAGTGTGCTCAGCCGTTTCTTGATATCACGTGGAGTGAATTTAATTGGCTGAAGACCGGCTTCTGTGATGATGGGGACCAATGTTCCCGCTAATTTTTGGGGGGTGCGTGGCCCCTTTAATGGGCTACATGGCCCATTCAAATTTCTGCGCATACAGATTTTTTTCCATTCAAAAGCCATTGACCAGTCTGCGCGGGACCTCCAGACCGCTGTGTGGACCACTCAACTTAACGGGAACATTGGTGGGGATCTCAGGAGGATGCCGAGATGGATTATCCACTTGGCACTTCTGGTTGTAGATAGTTGCAAATGTTTCAGTCTTGTCATTTGCACTCTTCCAACCTAATTGTTTTCCCACGAGGATTAATCACAACGCTGTTGCTCACGGAGACTTGCTGTCATTTCTCACAGTAAATGATCACAGCAGAGAAAGGTGAAGCACATTATTTTCCATTTGGTCACAGTTGTTACAGATTTACAGATCTTTACAGGAGTTACAGATATTTCTCGATAGTCTGATGTACTATTGTAAATGTTATCGCAGCATTCCTGTTGAAAATCATTTTTCTGCTGCTGTCTTCAACTTCTACCTTGCATGTGAAAGCTTTTATTGCGATTTCACTCGTTCTAGAAAAATACATATAAAAAAAATAGATTTTTAAAACTGGCAGCGGACAGAAAGCCAGGTAGCAAGTTCCTGCACTTAAACCATATTCTACAACTGTAAGTAATACTGCGCGACACACATTAACCAGCGTTGACAGCTTTATTTCACTTCATATTACTCCGTATATTACATAATATTTTGCGAAAGTACAGTGAAAGAGACATATTACAGTGCAATGGTTGATTTGGAAAACTTCTATTTCTATCGATACAAAAGATTTTGAGAGCATCCGTGAAACTTCCCGTCGTAAGCATTAAAAAAGGAAGTAATTTCAGGGATATTTTCAGAACAATAGCTAAAACATTCCTCAGCATTTGCCATCCCTCACCAAACAAAAACTAAACTCCAATAAGTCTCAGGTTATGTTCACATTTTATATTTAAAAAAGAAAGCCTTGCATTTATATAGTGACTTTCACGATCACCGGACATCCTAAAACGCTTCACAGCCAATGAAGTATTTTTTGGAGAGTAGTTGTAATGTGGAAAACTTAAAGAGGGAGGCTTAAAGGGAGCAGCAGAATAATACATTGCATCTCAAAGCACTGAACAGCAGGAAGAAGTTATTAACAACAGAGTACAGGATCAGAAATAGGAACCAAGCCAGAGAATGGAAGGTGCGAGAGTCCTGGATGGCAGGATGGGGCTTTAGCCAGTGATGATCAGGCTGGCAGGGACGGGAATCAGAAGGTCAGACGCCAATGGAGGGAGGGGCGGGTACAGTCTGTGGTAGCCCACAATGGCATGGAAAACCTCAATTGGGAATCCCGCCCCCCTAAAGTAACAATTTATATTTCCTACATTACAACAGTGACTACACTTCAAAAGTATCTCATTGGCTGTAAAGCGCTTTGGGGAATCCGGTGGTCGTGAAAGGCGCTATATAAATGCAAGTTTTTCTTTTGTAGCACCTTTAACGTACAAAAATGTCCCAAGCTGCTTCTCAGAGGTATAATCAGACAAAGAGAGAGTGCCAGGCCAAGTGAGAGGTGGGGTTTAAGCCACACAAATGCTGGGTTCCCACTGTGAGGAGGAACTGGCTTCAAGTTTCTTTTAGTGGTTTTAAAAATTAGAAAATATAGTGAATCTGCTGTTGACATTTCTCAAGGTGAATCGATAGAGAATGATGTGCCCACCCCCAAGCCTAGTCTGATGTGCCCACCCACCCCAATCTCTCTTTGCATCTCACTGGTATCAGCTGCCAAATGTGAGGTGATCCAGGCGATGGGGGCTTGCTGAAGACAGGGAGGAATATGGGGGAAGGGAGATCGGCAGAAGGGGAGGCAACGTCGTTTTTGGTAGTTTAATGGTAAAGTAGGCTATCTGGCTTCCTCTTGCAGAAGTAATCTCCCTTCCTGTGGCCTTGGGGAAGATTGGTAAGGGGTGGGAGGGGTAATGGAGGAAGATGGTTGATAGTTTTTTTGTGGGGGTGGGAGAGGAGGAAGACAATGGAGGCTACCACCAGCCTTCATCCAGCTTGAGCCCACCTCCTTTGCTGCACCTCCATATCTGTCGCTTCACCTTTCTTTTTCCACCCCTCTCTTACACTCACCCCATTCGCTTTTCTCATCCATACACCCCATTTCTTTTTTCCTCCCCTCCCTTCCCATATTCCAAATATCCTTCTCTCCATCTACCCCAATCATCTCTACAATTTCCTCTCCGCTCTCCACGATCCTAACCCCCACCCGTACCCGTTCTCCCGCTATGTTGGTGGAGGTGGAGGTCACAGTAGGCAGAGGGAGGGGAGGCCCAGAAGCAGGTGGAGGAAAGGGAGGCTCATGAAGCAGCCAGGTTAATAGGAACCTCGGGAGTGCAAAAGTGGTGAGACATTACAAAAAAATTAATATAGTTTGAAACAAGTCATAAAAAAAATGTCCTATAGTTGTAGTGGCAGTATATCAAACTGGAGACAGACCTGCGAGGTCTCAAAGGCAAGCAGGTAATAGCATCACCTAGCTTGGAAATCAAATATTGCAGGGATCAATCAGAGGTATATAAAATTAGGAGAAAAGCTTGACTGACTGACTGCAGGACAGGAGGGCAACAGACAGAAAAAAATGAGAGAAAATGTGTTACATGAGCATGTTATATGTTACAGGAAGTGCATTTAGATACTTAAAAGATTGTACAGTTTAATGGTGAATGTAACATAGGAGTGTGCCATTGGACTATTGTTGGGAATAAAAGGGACGGTTACAAAATAAATTATTGTCAAAGAGCAAATGATAAGAGAGAAACAGAAATTGAAATAAACTTAATTTAATTTGATTGTAATACTTTTAAGTGAATATAGATTGCAGTCTGAGCATGTGGAGTATGCTCAATATTTATCTTGCAACAGATTCTGCTCAATTGTTCCATTATATTTCAAAAGTGTCTTTCCTCATCATAATTTTGAGTTCATTTAAAAAAAACAGTTGAATTCTGAAGCAAATGGAAAACCTCAAATGGTTCACAATTAGAAAATGCAAACATATTAAGTATCCATATGAGACTGACAACGACACAGCTTGAGAGATACAGATCCTAATTTAAGTTTCTTTTAAAGAAAGCAAAGAAGTTGAATTTTGTAAGCAAAATAAACATTGGAAAATGGGATGGCAGGAGGAAAATAGGCTAAGGATGGAGGTTCCCTGGTGCTTCACTCCCAGCCCTGGGGTGGAGGAACTGGGAGGGAGGGAGCAGTGGATAAAGCAAACAGCATAGCAAGGACAGGGAAGATGATACTGGGGTTGAGCAGTTCTCAAAGGACAGGAGGTGAGGTAGCAAAAGGAGTGAGGTAGTGCAATGGTGAAGGGTCCGGGGTTCAATGCTGCCTCTGCTGCATCCCTCCCCTTCCCTATCAAGCCAAGCTATCGCCAAGCATTCCACTGCCATACATCTGAGCTTGCATCTCTCTCTAGTTTCTCTCATCTCCTGAAGCCCTCTCCAAGCTTATCTTGTCCACAAGACCCACTTCTTGCTCTTGACCCTATTCTCACTAAACTGCTGGTGACTCAACTTCTCAAAGTCACAAATGACATGCCCTGTGATTGTGGTGCACTATTCCTCCTCATCCCTCTTGACCTGTTTTTGACATGGATGACCACACCATTCTCCTCCACTGCCTCTCCTCTTATCAGCTGTCAAACTGCTGTCACTCGGTTCCACACTTATCTATCCAGTCATAGCCAGAGAACCTCTTGCAATGGCTTCTCTTCTCTCCCACACACCGTTATCTCTGGAGCCCTCAGGATCCATCCTTGGCTCCCTCCTTATTCTCATCTACCTGCTGCCCCTCAGCAACATCACCCAAAGACATGCCAGGTTCCAGATGTATGCTGACAATATCTGCTCTGTTTCACCATGACCTCTCACACCACCACTGCCTCTGTGTTGTCAGACTGCTGGTCTGACATCCAGTCTTGGATGAGCCAAAATTTCCTCCCAATTATTTGAGAAGACCGAAACTATTGTCTTTGGCCTCCCCACAAACTCCATTCTCTAGCCACTGAAATCATCTCTCACCACCTTCCCCCCCCCACCCCCACCCCACCCCTGTCTCAGGCTGAGCCAAACTGTTTGCAACCTCGCCGTCCTCTTTGACCTTGCTGAGCTTCCAACTCCTTATCCTCTCCATTACAAAGACCACTTTTACCTCTAACATTGCCTGTCTCCACCCTGGCCCTTGGCTGCTACTTTTACTGCATGCTACTGATCATCTCATACCTAAAAGAAAAAAAGATAAGAGTGAGAAGCAAAAGAAGATAGGGAGAAGCAGAAGACAGAGAGAAAGACAGAAGCACAAGCGGGGAGAAAGAAAAACAGCAACATGTAAACAGAGACAGACCATATTCTCCGGCTTACCTTGTGCAATGCCACAAGAGATTCAATACACATTAAAAGGTTCCATTACACAAAATATTATTTTCTGCAAACACAGCATCATATTTCCTTCACATTTATTTTGTTGTGTCTCTCCACAATGAGTAATCCATCTCTCTCTCTGGCCTTCTCCCCTAGCCCATGTTATGACGCTGTGCAAAAGCCAGTTCCTCTGGTCTTTCTTCAGGTGCACGACTGATCCTGGTGCAAGGCTTCTTGTTCTTACAGAAACTCAGTTGTGAAGTGTTTCAACATCTCCGGTCACAAATCACTTTTAAATGTGTTGCTGCTAGAATAATTTAGCATTTTTCCTCCTATGTGTTAGGAAAGTTGCAGTGTTTCCCCAATAGGCTGCTGAACCAAACCATCCCATTGTAATACTGCTGTCTCCACAAAGCTGTATATTTTATTACATTTCAAAACATCCCAAGGAAAATAAGATAATTGATTTTTTTTAAACCAATTTCCACCAATATATGCCCAGAATGTTTTCAGCTGGTTAATCAGTAAAACCAATTTGCTCTCAAATTAAAAAAAAATACTTTGAGTTCCTTACCAAAAAGCAGGCTGTGTGTTGATGTCTCCGATTGCAACTATTGCCCTGTGTATAATCTCCAACAGTTTTCATTATCCCACCTGGCAGATTGGGGGCTGGAGCCACAATAAATGCAAGCTCTTCAATTTTACAAACTATCTCGAAGTTAAGCGAGAGCCTGGTGGTGAGTCTCAGAAAAGAGGTGTTTGTGAACTCTAATTAATTATGAGTGATCATCAAAGCTTGATGTTTTGTTTTAAGTTTCTTCAGTTTTAATGATGCTCAAAATAGTGATTTTTTTTTTTTTAATACAAATTTTGACAGGTTTTTGGGGGTTCAATTGTCCCCACTGATTTCCTCCCACCTTTTTAAAAAAAAAACCTTAAAAATAAAAAATAAAAAAAGCCCAGGGTTTTAAATTAATTTTTTAAACTTTCAACGGTCCTTGAAAATACTCCGCAAGACACACAAACCTCCCTCCAATGAGGCCTCTTCCTAGCTAAAGATGGAGACAAGCTAAATATTTGTACTACCAGCGAGAAACTGGAAATCATGCTGCGTGCAGAAGATGCTGATATGGCAGATAATTGCAGGACAAAAAGGTTTGCCTGCTGCTATGGACTTTATTTTCTGAGATAAAGGCCTTCCTACCTTTTTTGTGAGCTTTTTGGGTTCAGGAACCAACTACAGTCATGGTTGGCAGTCTGCTTGGAGAACCATCAAAAAGGTTCCTGTAGTCCAGTTTCTTGCCAGAAAATGTTAGATTATCCACCTCAAGCATGCTGTTCAACCTCGATATACAAATAGGGCACCAAGTTGCACTCACCATTACCCCTGTGCTCACTGGCCTACATTGGCTCCCAGTTTCCCAAATTAAAAATTCTTATCCTTGTGTTCAAATCTCTCATTGGCCTCACCCCTGTTCGAGCCCTAAAACGCTCAAAGAAATCTGCTTTCCTCCAACTCTGGCCTTGTGCATCCCTCGTTTCACACTATTGGTAGCTGTGTCTTCAGTTGCCAGACCTCACGCTCTGGAATTCCTCCTTAAACTCTCGACCTCTTGACTCTCTTTCCTCTTTTAAGGCCCTCCTTTAAACCTACCGCTGTCCAAACCTTTAGTCGGCCCTCCTAATATATCCCATTTAGCTCGGTGTCGATTTCTGTTTGATTATGGTTCTGTGAAGTGCCTAGGAGCATTTTATTCTATGTAAATGAAAGTTGCTATTGTTGTTTATATAACCCCATTATCTCATGCCAGAGAATAAGGACATTTGTATCTTCCACTATTGGTGATGTTCACCTGCTTTCCTATATATGAAGTCTCATTTTGAGCCATGCTTTTAGTTCTTGCCCAGAGGCAGCACTGAGACTTCAAGTGACAGTGATGGCACTGAAATAATATCGTGAAATAGTGGAGTCGCTACACGCCAAACCAAGGGAAGAAACAGAAATGAGAGGTACATATGGAGTTTGAATATGGGCATAGCAAATGAATACAAAAATACTGTTGGATCATTGAGGACTATTGCTTTCAGGCTGGCTTGAAGTCCCTCACTGCTAAGGCACTTATTTTGAGTTGTTAAGTCAAAATAATAATGCAAAAAAATAGATATGGCTTCAAGTTAATGCCTTGCAGTTACTTCAAGAAGAGCTCTTGCACCATGCCCAAGACATAATTATTGCACAAGTACAGTCAATTCTATTTCCCTGGCGGTCTCTTTGCCAGCAAATAACACTCAGAAATGTACGCCAATACCCAACTGGTTTTATAATGGCTATACCAATGCCAAGATCAAGGCCCCACTTGCCTGGATGAGTGCAGCTCCAACAACACTCGAGAAGCTCGACCCCATTCCAGGACAAAGCAGCCCGCTTGATTGGCACCCCATCCACCACCTTAAACATTCACTCCCTGCACCACTGACGTACCATGGCTGCAGTGTGTACCATTTGCAAAATGCACTGCAGCAACTCGCCAAGGCTTCTTCGACAGCACCTCCCACACCCACGACCTCGAAGGACAGGGGCAGCAGGCATATAGGAACACCATCACCTCCAAGTGACATACCAACCTGACATGAAATATATCGCCATTCCTTCATAGTTATTGGGACAAAATTCTGGAACTCCCCAACAGCACTGAAGGGAGTACCTTCACCACATGGACTGCGGCGGTTCAAGCCGGCGGCTCACCACCATCTTCCCAAGGGCAGTTAGGGATGGGCAATAAATGCTGGCCTTGCCAGTGACACCCACATCCCAGGAACGAATAAAAAAAAAAGACTTGAATTAACAAACGAACAGGGTAGGCCATTCAGCCCTTTGAGCCTGCTCCAACATTTAATTAGATCATGGCTAATCTGTATCTTCACTCCATCTACCCACCTTGGTTCCGTAATGTTTGCCAAACAAAAATCTATCAATCTCAGTTTTTACTTCTAGCCTCAACAGCTTTTTGGGGGAAAAATTTGCAGATTTCCACCACTCTATGTGTGAAGAAGTGGTTCTTGACATCACCCCTGAATGGCCTAAGCTCTAATTTGGAGGCTTGGCCCCTTATTCTGGACTCCCCACAAAAGGAAATAGTTTCCCTCCATCTACCCTATCAACTCCTTTAACCAACCGAAGCACCTCAATTAGATACCCCTTAATCTTCTCTACTCAAGGGAATACAAGCTTAGTCTGTGCAACCTTTTAATAATGTAACCCTTTTAGACTCTGGTGAATCTGCGCTGTTATCCTTGGTGCAGTGCCCCAGAACTGAACATACAACTCTAAATGGGTCTAACCAGAGCTTTGTAGAACTGTAACATAACTTCTACTCTTTGTATTCCAGCCCGATAGAGAAAAAGGCCAACATTTTATTAGCCTTTTAAATTATTTTGTACCTATCCACTAGCCTTTAGTGATTTCTGTACGTAGACCCCTAAATCTCTCTACTCCTCCAGTTCCTAACTTCTCACCATTTAGAAAATATTCTGATATATCTTTCTTCGGTCCAAAGATGCTCCACATTGAATTTCATTTGCCCACTCACAATCTATCAATGTCCCTTTACAATTTTTTGCTTGTTTCTACTCGATTTACTGTGTCACCTAAGGTCAGCAAACTTGGATGTATGACTCTCCATTCCTTCATCAAAGTCATTAATAAATCGAGTGAAAAGCTGAGGCCCCTGTACAGATCCCTGGGGGACAGCACTAGTCACATCCGGCCATCCCGTCATAGCCAGGTGAGGGGGTTGGGGGGGGAGAGGAAGAGAGAGCATGATACCATTTTAACAATGTGACCATGTTGAGATGTGTTGGGGGATTCAGTACTAAAGTACTCTTCAAAGAAGTCCCAGAAACTGCCGAAAATCTGTCGGTAGTCAGAGAAGTGCAACATTTCAGCTTTAAACAGTCCTACACAACGACCACAGGAGACATTCGCATTGGCTAGTAAGGCTTCCAATAACATTTCAGCCTTGCTCGGAGAAAATTGGGGGAAATAGTTAATTAGATGCAAAGTAGGGACATTGGTCATCTGATCAGAGGAACAAAACAAGGTTTTAATCACTTCCAGCTTGCTCGGTATTGACCCTTGTCCATTATTTCTGATCTTAAATTCTGATCCCCGCATTCCTTGCTGATTCTTTCTTTCATTCTAAAGAAGCAGGCAATGTTTACACATGACAAAGGCACAAATACTCAGGGGAAAAAAAAGTCTCCCATTTTGTTTTTTTTGCACAATATTTTAATTTTCTTTATCCCATCGCAACAGTTCTCATCAAAAGTGAGTCAATGGTTTGGGATTAAACCCACAGTCTTCACACCTTCAATAAACAAAAACAACAGCGGCGGCGGCTGGAAATCTGTCAGCAGTGGAGGGAGGGGAGGGGCAATGTTTCAGCTTTAACATTCCTACAAAACAGCTCCAGGTGACATTCCAATTGGTTAGTTATGTACGAATTTGGCAAAATGTTATTCTAATAAAGTTATAAGATGCGTTAAAGAAGATTCATGCAGAAAATGAATGGGTTTCAGAAAGAAAAGCGTGCTTACAGCTCGTGCCCTGTATTACTACTGTTCCCTTTGTCCAGTGTGGCAGCATCATTTCACTTGCGTTTTTCCAGGAAACCTCCTTTTGTACAACCACAGAAACTGGTCATCTCTCTCTCTCTCTCTCTCTCTCTCTCTGTCTGTCTGTCTCTCTCATACACACGCTCACGGCAGCTTCTTACTATGTACAGTAAACTAGTTGATTAAAACAACAAAAAAAAGTTTTTTGAAACATTTCCTCAAATGGTCATGTTGACTAACATTTTTCAACTTGATAAATGTTTGATTTAAAAACAGAATCATTTCTAAGATGTTGTGATTTATAGCTTGTTTTTGTTCATGTCAGATTTTTCAGCCACATAAAGCCTCACTTGTAAAATATCTTTGGCTGGGCACTCATGTAACACAGGACGTATTACCCTGAAAGTAATCAACCTGCAATACAACAATCCAAGTCCCAGTCTCATTAGATCTCCTATCATTTACACAGACTACCTCCATTCTATGTGCTTCTCAATTAGATATATACATCCTCTAGCTGAAGAATTGAAACTCTAAATTACACAACACTTGAAAATTCCACTTCTTGTAAAATAATTGTTCCATTCTCTACTCTTTCTTTTGCAACATCTTCCAGAGCAGGAATTCTAACAGAAATAATTAAAAAAGTCACTTTAAATTCTACAAGTAATTATTTACCCCATTACAATCTTACAGTTCATTTCTGTACAGGTTTCATACAGTTCTCCACAGCGGAGTAAGACGTTTGCAGAGTGCACAATGATGATATTAGGCATTGTCCTGTGAATAATCTCTCATGATCCGAAGCATGAAAAAAAAGTCCTAGCAGCACCTGAGAACAACTCCTCAAGAGTGAATTCAGAAAGCTCAGTCCATGTGCGTCTGGTCAGACATATCCGGATTCACCCTCAACAGCTGCTGTTCTTGAACTCCCCGTTCTCCGTTATTGACAGCTTGGTGGGATTGGTGGGATTGGTGGGGGAAATCCCGTTCCGAGTTTGCATGCTGTAGCGTTCCTTGACCTGCGTAAGAGCATTCATCAGCCGAGAGTTGGCAGAGTCCAGGGAGACGATTCGTTTCTCCTGAGAGGAAAGCAAAGCAAGTCAGGTGTGGGGGGGGTAACAAGGGTGGGGGGTGGGGGATGGGAATGAATTTCTCTTGTCAACGGTGTGCATGGATGTTTTTTTTTTAAAAAGAGTACGAAAATAAAACAAATAGCCAAACCATTGTTTGAGATTACCAGCAGGGCGAGGACACAACACACTGAGAAAGGAGGGGGGAAGCGGCCAAAGCTGGAGTCTAACAAAGGCCTGAAAAAATCCTCTGGTCCAACTCCATCCCAACTGCAGACTGTTGCAATGGATCAGGTTTTTTTTTGCACTGGTCAAGTTTCATTCTTACAAGCAAAAGCACAGCAGACTCCAGTATAAACACTCTAAATGTACGTGGCACCCTCGCCAACAGAAAGCCCACATCCAATGCTCCTCCTTCATAATGTGCTATTTTTGTCTAACTCCCAAAGACAGCAAATGTAAGGACTGTTCTCTCACACTCCGAGTTAATGTGGCTGCATCAACACTGCATTTTAGCAAAATGGAAAACTATACTTTCACTACTGGGAGGAGTTTCATTGGTCTGGTAGAGGTTACAGCTTTACAAGCACTGATATGGGGCGGGTCGGAAGAGGTGATGCAAGTTTAGAAGGCAGGACACTTAATTGGAGGCGAGAAGAATGAAGCAAGAGTTATCAATGACCAAAGGAGATCCTCTTTCTCAGGAGTGGAAAGGACCCCTCCGGATATACTGGTTCAGTAGTCCCTTTGTATTATGTGTTCAGCTTTATTTTATTAGACTAGAAAAGAACAGCGGTTTATAGTTGGATCGCCTTCCAAGCACATCATATACGATGAGCATCTCAACATCTTTGAAAAAAAGCACTGCTTTTCAAAAGCTATTTTCATTAAAAAAGCCGAAAATTCCTTATAAAAACTATGCATTTGGCAGAAAATGAACTTGTATTTATAAACTTGAATCTTCTTTATTCATCCCCATGGCTATTATTCAGAGTCAATGTTGACAAGCTATTTGACTGCAGGGGACATCACATCCAACTATTTCCAGCAGGTGTCACTGGATCACCTTTGGGAGCAGGAACTCTGGCTGATTTGACCACCCCTAAACTAAGGGCGCCGAGGAGAACATGGTGCTTTTAGTGTCACCCTGGCTGACAGCGGCTGACTCAACACAAACTTGGGGTTGAACCTAGTGGGGTTGCCTGAGTGACAAGCCTTTGAAAGATTAAAAACAGTAGGGCCATCATCACAGTTCCCGCTAAGGTGCTCACGTGCAGGAGTCTGGGAGCTCCCATGCAGGCCGCTCAGCAGCTTTTACATTATACAATGCATGTGCAAAACTTTGAATGGGCCACGCATTGGGAAGGCAGGCCACGTAGGAGGCAGTGCAGCTTATGGGGGGGGGCTGACATAGGCCATCATAGATTAGTGCACCACCAACTTCATCCGGGGGAAACTAAATGCAAGTGAAAGTTAATTCAACTGCAAATAAGTGCTCTGCTAAATCCATGGAGAGTTTTTTCCCCCATGAAATGAGTGAGACTCCCTGATCAGTGTAGTGGACAAATAATGTTGAACTGAGCTACATAGGCCAGGAGGGTCCTGGTTTTGATGCTCTATGCTGAGTTACCTGATCTCGCCCTGGCCCCCATTCCTCATGGCTATCCAGGGATTCAACTGGAAAGTGCATGTGTGTACATCAGTTGAGGATAGAATTAGGCTTGGCTGTCACGCTGCTGTATGGCAAATGACCACTTGCTGGAGGTGCTGCTAGCACCCAGGGAACATCACTGAAGCACAAGCCACTACTTTCTGATGATGGGGAAAGACAAAAAGAAAACTGGCAGGCAAAGAAAAAGAGGGAAAAAAAACACATTACAGGAAAGATGTGACTGCACTAGGAGAGGTACCTGGTTCAGAGGAGGTTTATGAGGATGTTGCCTGGACTGGAGAATTTTAGCTATGAGGAAAGATTGGATAGGCTGGGGTTGTTTTCTTTGGAACAGAGGAGGCTGAGGGGAGACCTTATTGAGGTGTATAAAATAACGAGGGGCCTAGATAGAGTGGATAGGACGGACCTATTTCCCTTAGTAGAGTCGTCAACAACCAGGGGGCATAGATTTAAAGTAATTGGTAGAAGGTTTAATGGGGATTTGAGGGGAAATTTCTTAGCGGGTGATGGGGATCTGGAACTCACTGCCTGAAAAGGTGGCAGAGACAGAAACCCTCATGGGCCAAAATGACCTCCTTCCATGCTGTAAATTTCAATGATTCTATTCTATGAAAACTGATGTGTTTCTTTTCAAATTTGTTGTTGGTATAATGGACCCCCAAAGATCTACCTTTTCAGTAATATAGCTGTACAGAGTGATGCAATGCCTGGTGCTCGTGATCCAACCAGCTACCCATGCAGTGTTGCTTCATTTTACACTTTTCAAATCTCACCGTCCTGTTCATTATGTTCTTTTTTTAAATAAAAAGTGATGTTGATATATATGCAGTGGGGGAGGGGAAAAATCACGCAGTCAGAACGTGCAACAAGAAGCCCGCACAATGCTAGCTGGAGAGAGGGGGAGGGACCAGTGGGTTTTTCTCATCTCTATGAACTGCTTTGCTAGGAAACGGAATCTTACTTGCCTGTTATGCTCATCCCATCATCACAAATGACCTGTAACCAATACAGTGAACATGTCACGGGCAATATTCGGCAACCTTAGCTGCTTTCTGAAGAAACAGTGTTTCTTTTGTGATAAACACACAATTGAGGGAATAAAGCACATCTTCATCCATTATTACACAAATGGCTACCAAACAAAAAGGATGGTGGCCAACGGTATACATTCCAAACATTAAACCAGGATGGATGTGGAAGTATTTCAATGTTGGCTGAGTGAACACCCAGCCAGAGATTCCCGGAGTTTAAATCACCTAAAGAGCCATGCCAGTTCTCAGCTGGGCCACTTAGAAAGGAAGAAAGGAGATGGAGGAGGAATCGGGGAGAGATTGAGAGAAAGGAAATTAGAGGGAGGAGATGAGAACAAGAGAGAAATCGAAGAGAGAATGGAAAGAGAAGTCAGAGGGAGCAGGAAATGGGGTGGGATCAAAATTAGAGAGAGAGCGCGAGATAATCCAGGGGAAAGAGGATAGAGAAAATCAGTGGTAGCAGGAGGGAGTTTTAAAAAAGGGGAGAAGAAAACAGGATAAAGAAATAAGCTTGTAGACCCAATTATACATGGATAACTACTGACCAGGATTGTGGAAATTTCCACAGCCCAGACCAGCTTTCCCAGTAATGGAAATATTTGACAATGACTAAAATATTCTCCTTTTCACCCCCCATGCCCCATCTTTGTATTCAGCCGCTCATTGATATTTTAGTAGACAAGCCAGACATTTCAGGCTTTTGGCTCCTAAGATTGTGCGACTCTCAAATACCTCTATTTGGTTAATCTGCACCTTGAACCATCTGAACTGCTAGTAAAATGATCATACAAAGGAACACCCAGTCTAACTGGGTTTTGTTGATACGTTCCCTATTTGTCTATTTTTTTCTGCAGTCCAGTTGAGGTTCTGTGCTCCTGGGCTTCAGTAGGCTGGTGTTCTGGTCACAGCAATGAGGATGAAAGTAGTTGTTTTAAAAAATTAACATATTCGTCAACAAAAATGAAAAGGAAGACCAAGTTTCCCAAATGACAACTAAAAATCAAGAGGAGACAAGACTAAAACTAAAACAACACTGACTAGTCATGCAAGGAGTGAGACATTTATGAAACACAACATTTCAACAATAAAAAGGCAACGGAACAATTAAGAAAACCATAATCATTTTAAATTTTTTTTCTAAGACAAACTAAAACATCGGATCAAAAGACTGCACTAAAGCTAGGACTAAACTTTTTGCACAGACAGCAATTAACGTTTGAGAGAGATCAAACTGGCTGTGCGTTGGTTTACTTTCTTCCCTCAGCTCCTTGAGACGGATTGGGTCATATCCTTATTCAGTGATTTGGCTGAGAACCGCTGTCGCAGCTTCAGAGAGAGCTTATTATGGATTCAGTACTCCTTCAGGAGGCAGCTGGCCAGGTTCCTCAGAAACAAGGATATCTTTGGGTGTAGGAGGTAGAGGGATGGAGGGGCAGCTATAACCATCCATATCAGCTGCTGCAGACGTACGGAGCTTCCGTGATTGCCTCTCGGGGTCAGAGAGGGATCTCCGAGTTCTTTCCCAAATTAGCCTACGGTATTTTCGTCTCTCCTTGGAGATTGTATGACGGGGGGGTGGGGTGGGGGGTGATGGTGTCAGCTGACACCATGTCTCGATGAAATAGCTGAATGGACCAATTAGTCTTCTCCTGCTCTTCTTTGTATGTTCATTTAAAGGTTTAAATCTTTCATATTGCTTCCTTTTTAATGCAAGTTCCTTACTTTTATTTTGCACTGATTTATTTGATGTGGTGGAAGACATGCACGTCAAGAGCTGGCCAGTAGATGGCATGTGTTCCTTTTTATAGTCTACAGAAGTGTGTTTTAAACTTCAGCTCAATGCATAGTGTGGTTAAATGTTGAACGTTAAACAGTGCATGTTCAGCATGTTCAATTTGGTAATCTAAGCCTACTGGAATTGCACTGTTTCTTAATAAAACTGTGTCAGATGCAAATTTAGTTATTACATCGAGGTAAATAGTGGGAAGACTGAAGCGATCGTCTTTGGTCCCTGCCACAAACTCAGTCCTTCTCCCTGGCAACTAACTGCCTGAGGATGAACCAGACTGTTTGCAACCTTAGTGTCGTACTTGACCCGGAGATGAGCTTCCAGCCACATATCCACGCCAAAACTAAGACTGCCTACTTCCACCTCCGCAATATCGCCTGACGCCACCCCTGCCTCAGCTCAATCTGCTGCTGAAGCCCTCATTCATGCCTTTGTTACCTCTAGACTTGACTACACTAACGCACTCCTAGCTGGCCTCCCATCTTCCACCCTCCGTAAACTATGCTGCCCATATCGTAACTCGCAAAGTCCCGTTCATCCATCACCCCTGTGCTCGCTGACCTACATTGGCTCCCAGGTGAGCAACGCCTTGATTTTAAAATTCTCATCCTTGTTTTCAAACCCCTGCCTGGCCTCGTCCCTCCCTATCTCTGTAATCTCCTCCAGCCCCCGAGATCTCTGCGCGCTTCCAATTCTGGTCTCTTGAGCATCCCCGATTTTAATCGCTTCACCATTGGCGGCCATGCCTTCAGCTGCCCAGGCCCTAAGCTCTGGAATTCGTTCCCTAAACCTCTCTTTCCTCCTATAAGACGTTCCTTCAAACCTAACTCTTTGACCAAGTGTTTTGCCATCTGCTCTAATATCTCTTTGTAGCTCCTGTCAAATTTTGTTTGATAACACTCCTGTGAAGTGCCGTGGGACTTTTTACTATGTTAAAGGTGCTATATAAATGCAAGTTGTTGTTAAGTTTAATGCTCATTTATCCTTCTAAAGATTGCTTTTACACTTTGCAGAAATTCGGGATATTTACCCTGTCCAAATCCAATTATCTCCCCTTTTTGTCTGACTTGTACGAAGCGTGGTCTCACAACAGCCCTCCAGTGCCTCAAACAAATGGCCGTTCTACTCAGTAGGCTCTTCATTTGTGGGAGGCACCAAAACTAAGCGAGGCTGATTCTGTTCCCATCTGCAGCTGACGCACCTATTTCTGAGTGGAAGACACTAAGCATGATTAGGAGTGGGAACCCTGGCTGACTTTTCCCCTCCCAACCATTGGGGCCAGTGTGGCCAAATACAATGTGTCCATCACCACTCTGGCTTTGACCGGCTAACTCAGCACTACCAGAGATCAAAACTGGGCACCTTCCTGGATCCATCTGACCAAGTATGACAACAGGTAACCCACCAAGTTAGCAGGGGAGCAGAGAATTGGAGTTTAGTTTCTTGTTGCAGTCGGTAATTCTGCTGACTTCATAGCAGCAGCCCCAACAGCTTCATGCTTGTGTCATGCTATCATGGTTTTCATAATGGTCCTCAGTAAATCATTTCTCCTTGTTGTTAACTTAACCTTTTTGACCCCTAAGATGCTCTCTGCACTGCATACGACCACCTCCCAGAAACTGGCCTTTTTATTCAGTACTCATTTGTTTTCAAGAACAATTGTTTTAACTTTCCTTTGGATTCCCCCCTACCCGCCACAACTGACGAGTACATTTTGTTGAAAATCCTCCTGGAAGGAACTCCCTCAAACCAGAATTTACAAAAGCTTTGTTTCTAATTTGATAATCCAACCAGAAATTAAATGAGTAAGTTGAAATCTTCACGATCAAATCAGGAAGCTGAGTGTTGACACACACTCACCTGGGCTTCAATAATCTTCTGTTTGGTGTCAATCACTGCCTGCATTTCTGAGTGGTCTTTCTTCAGTTCTTCTTCCACTGCCATCAATCTGCAAGCAGGAGAAGAGTAAAGTGTGAGGACACATATCCGAGAAGGCAGCTGCACATCACAGGAAGTGACAGCTACTTACAAGCAGGATATGTTTCACCAGTGCCAAAGACAATATCTCTTTCAGTCCAAATCAGAGCCGATTTATTATTTGCCCCCAAGGTCCGTCAGAAACCGAGGTAAATCCAGGTTCAGTCACTAAAAACTGTCCACATCATCACAACGAAGTTGCTCTGATCTGGCGATTGGAGGTGACCCCCAGGGTCAAGTGTTGCTCTAATTCTTCCCTCCCTGTGCAGTTATGGTTCTTGGCCTCCGCACACAGCACAGCTAAGATCGGTAACTCAGTTTCAACAGTTAATGGGAGTGGTGCCCACCGCCTCTCCCAACCCATGTGCTGGTGGGGCGAAAATGCTACCTCCCACCTCCAATTATATTTGAGATTGACACGGGTATAAACCAGGCCCACCGAGGAGTCGTCACCGTGCTGGTTCTGATTCAATCACAAGGCAGTCTAAAAGCAGCAAATGGAAACTAGAATTGTGTCCCTCTCTGCAATAGGTGTCTGACATGCTCCTCACCCTTCTCGTTGCTGCATTTTTCTATTTATTTCTTATCAAAGTACAGAATTCTGGTAGCCAGTATTCAATCTTTAGGGTTATGCTATCAAATGCACCTTTTTCTCACTGAAAGCAGAAACCCAATAGTCCCTGCACGAAACTATAAAGTTGTGACTACCTACCTACCTGTCGATCAGCCCTGACACATGGTGGTAAACCAGCAATTAATACTAAGAAGTTAACAGGTCAGCGTGTGGGTACGCTGTCTGAAGCCTTCAGAATGGCCCCACAAATTCCGGGTTTCCGCATGTGTGTAATCCCGAAACTTGCGATCTGTCAAGTTTCACTTGGACATATCCACCGCATCCGCTGTAAATTCACTTTCACTGGTGCAGAATTGGGCTATTTGCCCCCAAAATATCCACAAAACCCTTACGCCTGGCGTATGGCCTTCTTTTAAGAGCATAAGGGTTAAAATAATTAAAATAAATTTTTTTTTTCAAATGATTTAAACATTCATTTAAAATTAGTTTAGGCAAATTTTGTCCTGTTTAAAACGGTTTACATTATTTTTCAAAAAATTTTATTTTTATTTTAAATGTTTAACTAAGAATTTTGAACCTGTGATTATTTATTTTTATTTAGGTTGTGTGAAATTTTATTAGCTGATTCCTATTTTGCTTGTGGTGATTCCGTACGTAATAGAATCCCCTCAAGCATCATAGGAATTCCCTTTTGTGATTGGTTGGCCAGGCCCACATGATCCCAGAGACGCTTGCGAACCGCCTGCGCCCCTGGGATGAGAGGGCCTTTATGCAGGTGTATGCCTGCAGGCCCAGAACCACAACAGTCCGAAGCTCCGGAGACACCAAGTAAGTCTGTAGTTTTCTTTCGGTTTGGAGGCGTACGCAGCGGCAAGCCTCCCACTGCAATTTCCAGGCCAGAGTGTCTTCAATGTAGTAAAATGGCCGAAGGAACTCCACAGAGGGGCAAGGGGGAAAAAAAGGACATCAGATAAAAGTAGGAGAGGTTAGGAGAGGTAACCAAAAGTTGGGTGTGAAGGAGAATAAGAAAGGAGATGAGGTGGTGTTTGAGGAGAGAATTCCAGAGCTTGGGGGGGTAAGTGACAGAAGGCTTGGCCACCAATGGTGATGCGATGGAGAGGGGGTGGGGGGGTAATGCACAAGAGACTAATGTCAGAGGAACAAAGGGTTTCACAGGATGTGGAGGGAAGCAGTACTGTTGTGCTGGAGGAGGTTACAAAGACATGGAGGGATGAGGCCATGAAGAGGCTTAAACACAAGGGTAAGAATTTTAACCGTGAGGTTTTGGGGGATTGGGAATCAATCAAGGTCAGCAAACTGGTGGCAAGATTTCCTTCAGCTGTCTTAAATCTAAAGATACAGCTAAGTGATATAACTTAGCACTTAGCTATCGTGATATGATACGAGTGGAGTTCTGACTTCACCTGCACCAGTACATCACCAGCAAAGTGTGAGAGACAGTAATGGATGCATCTCGGAATGAAGAGGTAGCATCCAATCAGGAACAGAGACATGATCTGAACATTAATATCCTAAATTCTCAGAGGGTTTGGTTACTGTTTATCAGAGATAATTTTCTTGCTGTTGCTGTGTTTTTACTTGAACATGACAACAGTGTTGCGTGCCCCAAGTCGTACCCAAGACTGATTTTTGACTTGACAGCTTAAGGTGTACTCGACTTATTGCACAGGACCTAGAGAATTCCGCTTTATGAAGATGTTTCAGTATTGAATTGGGAGGAGGACTCGCTACTCCCACAACCTGTAGTATTGGCTGACCTGCTGATGATCGTTTTCATCTGGCTGTCCTTCTCCTCCTGCTGCCTCCTCAGCCTCTCCTCGCTGTCTTCCAACCTGGACTTGTACTCAAGCAGGAGCTTCTGCATCTGTTGCTCCTGGGCAAGCAGCCGCCGCTCATATTCCTCCAGCCGCCGACTTGACACCTTCAGCCGATCCTTCAGCTTCGCAATCTCCTGCTCATACTGTCAGAGAAACCAGTGAGAAACATAGAAACATAGAAAATAAGTGCAGGAGTAGGCCATTCGGCCCTTCTAGCCTGCGCCGCCATTCAATGAGTTCATGGCTGAACATGCAACTTCAGTACCCCATTCCTGCTTTCTCGCCATACCCCTTGATCCCCCAAGTAGCAAGGACTTCATCTAACTCCTTTTTGAATATATTTAGTGAATTGGCCTCGACAACTTTCTGTGGTAGAGAATTCCACAGGTTCACCACTCTCTGGGTGAAGAAGTTTCTCCTCATCTCGGTCCTAAATGGCTTACCCCTTATCCTTAGACTGTGACCCCTGGTTCTGGACTTCCCCAACATTGGGAACATTCTTCCTGCATCTAACCTGTCTGAACCCATCAGAATTTTAAACGTTTCTATGAGGTCCCCTCTCATTCTTTTGAACTCCAGTGAATACAAGCCCAGTTGATCCAGTCTTTCTTGATAGGTCAGTCCCGTCATCCCGGGAATCAGTCTGGTGAACCTTAGCTGCACTCCCTCAATAGCAAGAATGTCCTTCCTCAAGTTAGACCACCAAAACTGTACACAATACTCCAAGTGTGGCCTCACCAAGGCCCTGTACAACTGTAGCAACACCTCCCTGCCCCTGTACTCAAATCCCCTCGCTATGAAGGCCAACATGCCATTTGCTTTCTTAACCGCCTGCTGTACCTGCATGCCAACCTTCAATGACTGATGTACCATGACACCCAGGTCTCGTTGCACCTCCCCTTTGCCTAATCTGTCACCATTCAGATAATAGTCTTCCTGATCACTTGCTGTAACCATCTCAGCACAAGGCACCAAAGGTGCAGTTTCTTTTATACCTTTTAACCGAGGGTCAAATCAAAGTACCAATATGAAAGTGCATCAATGGTCTGTCCCCATTTGCAAGTCTCGAGATAATATAAGTATTACACAAAAGTGTTCCAACAGTTGACAGCATTTTATATAAATGCCAGGTGTCAAGAAATATTGCGTGGAGAACTGAAGTGGAAGAGAAAACAAAATGGAGCTCTCGAAACGGTCACTGTGTGATGTGTGAAAGTGGCTGGTGGAAAACTGCTGTTTGATTTTACTGTTCCTCCTTTGGGAAATTAGCTTGCCTCAATTCCATATCTCATGTTGACAGCAGGGCCCAGATGAGCAGCTCACCATGAGATATTGATATTGCAAAAGCACATTCTAAAATTGAGTGGGACACCACATACGGAGCACCAGTGCCAACAGGCTGTCCTGATTAAGCTAACTTTATAGCACAAAGGTGTCCAAACATGATCTCTTAGTGAGCCAATTTGCATTTACAGTATTGATTCAGAATTTGACAATATCATGAGGAGTGTTGTGGTCGCCGCAACACTTAACATATGTGGAGATGCTACTAAACACACGAACATAAGAAATAGGAGTAGGAGAGTCAGGATAAATTATTCATTTTCTGGTTGGCAACCAGTAACTAGTGGGGTGCCGCAGGGATCAGTGCTGGGACCCCAACTATTTACAATCTATATTAACGACTTGGAAGAAGGGATTGAGCGTAACGTAGTCCAATTTGCTGACGATACAAAGATGGGAGAAAAAGCAATGTCTGAGGAGGACACAAACAATCTGCAAAAGGACATAGACAGGCTAAGTGAGTGGGCAAAAATATGGCAGATAGAGTATAATGTTGGAAAGTATGAGGTCATGCACTTTGCCAGAAAAAAATCAAAGAGCAAGTTATTATTTAAATGGAGAAAGATTGCAAAGTGCCGCAGTACCGCAGTACAGCGGGATCTGGGTGTACTTGTGCATGAAACACAAAAGGGTAGTATGTAGGTACAGCAAGTGATCAGGAAGGTCAATGGTATCTTGACCTTTATTGCAAAGGGGATGGAGTATAAAAGCAGGGAAGTCTTGCTACAGCTAAATAAGGTATTGCTGAGGCCACACCTGGAATACTTCGTGCAGTTTTGGTTTCCATATTTACGAAAAGATATACTTGCTTTGGAGGCAGTTCAGAAAAGGTTCACTAAGTTGATTCTGGGGATGAGGGGGTTGACTTATGAGGAAAGGTTGAGTAGAGGTTGGGCTTCTACTCATTGGAATTCAAAGGAATGAAAGATGATCTTATCGAAACGTATAAGATTATGAGGGGGCTTGACAAGGTGGATGCAGCTAGGATGTTTCCACTGATGGGGGAGACTAGAACTAGAGGGCATGATCTTAGAATAAGGGGCCGCCCAGTTAAAAGAGAAATGAGGAGAAATTTCTTCTCTGAGGGTTGTAAATCTGTGGAATTCGCTGCCTCAGAGAGCTGTGGAAGCTGGGACATTGAATAAATTTAAGACAGAAATACAGTTTCTTAAACGATAAGGGGTTAAGGGGAGCGGGCGGGGAAGTGGAGCTGAGTCCATGATCGGATCAGCCATGATCTTATTGAATGGCGGAGCTGGCTCGAGGGAGCGTATGGCCTACTCCTGTTCCTATTTCTTACATTCTTATTTGGCTCCTCGAGCGTGCTCCGCCATTCAATGAGATCATGGCCAATTTGATCTTGACCACAACTCCACTTCCCTGCCCACTTCCCATAATCCTTGACTCCCCTATCGTTCAAAAATCTGTCTATCTCCACCTTAAATGTATTAGTGACCTAGCCTCAACAGCTCTCTAGGGAAGAGAATTCCAAAAGATTTACAACCCTGTGAGAGAAGAATTTCCTCATCTCCATTTTAAATGGGTGACGCCTTATTCTGAAACTATGCCCCCTACTTCTAGATTCCCTCACAAGGGGAAACATCCTCTCTGCATCTACCCCATCCAGTCCCCTCAGAATCTTATACGTTTCAGTAAGATCACCTCTCATTCTTCTAAACTCCACTGAGTATAGGCCCAACCTGCTCAATCTTTCTTCATATGACAATGCTTTCATCTCAGGGATCAACCTCGTGAACATTCTTTGAACTTCTCTGAAAATAAACTTGTTTCTCAGAAAATAAATAATTCTACATAAGATCAGACAACTAGTTACTCAAGAAGAACAGTGGAGCGTTTAATTGTTTTAAATACGCTGCTGTTCTTCTAGAATGAGTTCTGACGGAGGGTTATAAACCTTAAACTTCACCACCTTCTCCTTTTCCCTCACATGCTATGCTGCCTGACCTGCTGTGTTTTTCCAGAAATTTTCTATTTTTGTTTCAGATTTCCAGCATCTGTAGTATCTACTTATCCGGCACCCTCAGGACCTGGCCTGTGCCAGATAAGGGATTTTGCCGGATGAGGGGAGGTCAGTGGCCTGAGTGAGTGGGGGGGGGGGGAATAGAAGAGAGGCGGGCCCGGGGGAGGGGGAAAAAGGAGGTCGCGTCCCCGCCTGCAGGCCACGAAGGAAGTGTCAGCAGGCCCTCGGGGCCAAAGCGGGCCGAGTGTCAGCGCAGGCTCAAAGTCGGGGTGGAGGTCGGCCGCGTTCTGCACATGCACCCCCCGGCTACCAGAATCATGCCGGACGAGGGGTGGTGCCGGATAAGGGAGGTCGAAGCTGTATTTTATTTTTTGCTTACTTGTTTTAAGTACTGTTATAGCAGGGGTGTCTAGTTGTTAGTTAACAGTAACCACAAAACTCCGGTTCTGACTGTGGATATAACACACAGGGGAACAGTACCTGTCACGCAGACTCAAAATCTGCCAGAGCAGACCGTGGCGGCAACATATCCCTTAGATGGTGTTGGAGATCGAGAGTCAGGTTGCATAAATGTCAATGCATTTCATTTTTATTTAGGGGATGTGAAAGAGGGAATCGTTTCAGAAGCTAATCCGTATTGTCATCAGAATTTTAGTAACAAATGGAAATGTAAAATTTTTACATAGCTACGCTGCTGCCAATTTTTTTCCACCAGAGATTTCAGAAAAATATAAATGATAAGTCTGACATTTTTATAATGTGTCTACTTGAATTGTGGAAAAACACACATTAATACAAATCCTGATTCTCTCCTTCCAAACTTAAGTTGCGTCTGGAGAGAGCATTATGATCTGTCCAACACTATGTGAAGGACTGGTGCTCATTGGTGGGGGGTGCCATTTGAAGCAATAAATTAAAATCACATTGATATTTTAGAGCAGACCAGTCTAATTAGTAGACAGAATTATTTACTAAAACGTCAATGATATAAGTGAAGGGTGCAGACACTCGTGCATTACTAAGAACCTATTTTTTTTTTAAATTTCTCTCTGTGCGATTTATTTCCTCCACCCCCGATGCAAACTGCTCACTTTTGCCAAGTGAATAGCGTTCTTGTCCCTAAACTACAATTGGGACAGAAATAAGCATTTTTTTCCTACCCTTTCTGCATGTTTGCTTTCCTCGCGAATTTGGTCCGTTTCGTCATCTTCCAAGTACTGTCCATTATTCAGAACCCAAGCGGCTGTTCTCTCAACCGGTGACATGGTGGCAGTCTCCACCGGTGACTGGACCTGCATTGATTAGAGTCAGACGACTAGCATGAACTTCTATATGTTGCCAGAGAGTCACCACCACAATGAACAGGAGCCAGCATCAGTGAGTGCAGTGTCTCTCTCTCTCACAGCGTCACTGTGTACACAGGGACTACACATGGGTTGCAGATAAGTAAATAATACAAAAGAAATACCAGCAACTGTGTGGCTAATTCTTCAGATCAGTGATGGCTAGCACATTGATTACAAGGGCCTGTGTGACTGCAGCACACTTTTTAAAAAAAAAACAGCAGCAGAATATTCCCGGGGATACTGCTAATGTGAGTTGAAGCTCATCATTTTACAGCATGGAGGAAATTGCTGACAAAAGCAAAGTAATATTCAAATTACAAGTCCAGTGTGCTGTTAATATTAATATTAAGGTTTTATTCACTCAATATATTTGTGAACCTTGTGGTGGGGGAGGGGAAATTTTGCAGTCATCCAGTTGAATGTCAGTACAGGAAGGGTGGGTGCATTAGGGAGGAATAATCTCTTGTTTACATTCTCAAAACAAGTATAGTGGAGGTTAAATACAGAATAAAACTCCCTCCACCCAATCACAACTTCATTTTCCGATGAACACCCCAATGTGATATTTCCACTTCCCTGCGTCAGAGTCAGATTTGGAGATTCGCTGTCAAGCTGTGGACAGTTCTGGGTGAACATCTATTAATGAACAAGATGGAAACGGGACCAGATTCACTGAAATAGGAACCTTGCAGCCAACCAAGAGCCAACTTTCACCCCAATAGTCTGGGATGGATTCAATTCCAGGTGCCCAAGTTGAAAAGCTGTGTTCCAAGCAACTATGCAACCCATTCGAGAGAGAGAGATAATGTGAGAAAGAGGGATAATGTGAGAGAAAAGTAGAGTGAGACTGTGAGAGCGAGCATTGTGGAATGGAAACCATTAAGGTTACCTCTCCTCATTGCTACCAAGAAACTCCAATCACACCAACGTAAGTACCAGCTGAGAGCAGTATTTGTCACCTGCTCTCAAACAGCTTGCCAACACGCACTGCTCAGCCTCACAACGGTGAAAGAAAGAAAGGAAAGACTTGCATTTATATAGCGCCTTTCATGACCACCGGATGTTCCAAAGCGCTTCAGAGGTACATTTTAAAGGGTAGTTACTGTTGTAATGTAGGAAACACGGCAACCAATTTGCGCACAAGCAAGCTCCCACAAACAGCAACGTGATAATAACCAGATAATTATTATTTTTTTTTTTAAATGAGGCATAGGAAGGCAACCAGCATCTGCAGAACTACACTCCAACAGGAGCTGCCACTATCTCCAGAAAAGAGAGGAGCTGGAGATAGAGGAAACAAAAGAAACAGTTGCCTTATAATGCGTTGTGTAATTGCAGCACCCCACGATGGCCTGGAGAGGATTCCTCACCTGCTGTGACTGCTGCTGTCTGTGTACTGCCCGGACTTTGGGCACAGGACTCTCCCCTTTCGATGAGGTCGATGGTTGCCGTGACCGGTTTTCGTTTTGTGGCGGCTCGGGTGACGTGGACGGTAATCCTGATAGGCTACCTGTGCTTCGCTGCGACGCACTAAGTGGTAATGAATGCGGTGCTTTCACTCGGCTGCTGGCAGCAGACAGCTCTGTCCTGCGGAGCTGCGAATGCCCAATGCTATTCTGCCGAGGCAAGGCCACCGGGAGATTGTTCCTGTCTGGCATGGTGTGTCGTTTGGAGTAATCGTCGCTGTACGCACTACGTTTGGCAAAGTCCTCAATGCTGCTGTTACTGGGGCCGCTCAGCTTGCTGATCAGCTCCTCACTGTTGGTGTGGCTCCGGGAGCTTGTAGAGCTCAGGTTCTCGGAACTGGAGTCCATGCCAGCCTTGCTGCTTGCCGCTGGTGGGTTGTTCAGCTGGTAAACAGGGTTTTGGAAAGACAGAGGCTGCAGGCTGTTCTGCTGGCTCAGAGCTGGATGCAGAGGCCTGCGGATCTGAGGGGCACTCTGTGCCCCACTCTGCACCTCTCGGAGCTGCTTGATGTTTGCCGTGCTTGTGATTGAGGCCTGGCTGCCAGTGTGCCGTGCTGGTACATTGGGAAGGGCTGGAACGCTACTTGTCCCATGCGTCACAGTCGTGGTCTGCAGATCCACAAGCGATACACTCCTGCCATTATGTTGGATGGACTCTTCTTCATCCCTGTCCGAGTAAGTCATGCTCTGTGTTGAGGCCGGTTGACCTGGAAAGTGCTGCTTACTGTGGAAAAATGCTTCAACGTTCTCTTGAGTTGGAGGTTGCAGTTTCTGCAAATCACTGGAAATAAGAAAAAAAAGTGTACATCACACTAATTAAAATCGTCTATTTCTCTACCCTTACTTTTCATTTACAGCGCTATTCTCTACTCCACTCCCTCAGGTCAGATATTGTTAGTTATTCTCTGGTCATGGTGGCAAGTAGTTGACCCATTTCCTGACCTTTGCTGTCTTCACAGCCAAGCGGGTCAGGGAGCTGCCTGTACTCTGCCATTCAGAAGGTTAATGGGAGCTGAGAGCGCTGCCCTGACTGATTTAGCTTTCCTAAGGCAGTGTTATCCAACCAAAATTGCTGACAAGCCACAAATGTGGTGACAGCAACACCGCTTCAGCCACATGCACTAATTTTAGTAGAAAACGCCTTGCATCCAACTACACAGTGCAGGTAAATGTACTTCAAATGTGTATATTTAATTAAACATCTACCACCATTCAGTAGCTAAGTAAAGCACTCAAAAATGATCAAGAAACACACACACACTCTGCTTTTTGTCTCATCATTTTACCAACAAACACACATCAAGGTTAAAGTACACCTTTCGAATGAGTATTGAGATCACATGCCCAATAACGGCATCTATTTACGAATCAGAAATGCAATTAGTTACTCCTGGATTCCCAATTAGCCACCAGTGGCTAATGTATTAAACATCACTGGGGAAGCACATGGGCTCCACTTGGCAGCCCATACTACACACTGAGAATGAGGAAGTGACGTGGATGATCTCAGACGTGCTCCACACTATGGCATTGCCAGTTTGTGATCCAACACATGATGTGGTTTAGCACCCATTCTTAAAGCATCTCAATGCCCCTACCCCCCCGCGCCCCCCATCCCCCCCGCCTCAGATTTTACTCTCTCTCTAGGTCAGAATTCAATTGTGGTTGAGAAGAGAAGCAGTCAAACCGCTCCCATGCATTCACCGCCATTCTGAATGAGCCACTGGGAAAGTGAGCTCTGTCAGAGTGAGAAATTAAAACAGAAAAATGCTGGAAACTCTCAGCGGGTCAGGCAGCTTCTGTTGAGAGAGAAACGCAGGGTTAACGTTTCAGGTCGATACAATGTTTGGCAGAAGTTGGGAGAAATGACAGCAGGCACACTGCCCACTGGTGGATTCCATCACCCAAACACGGCAGCAATTGCAGCAGGTCTGGAGAAGCATGGTTCAGAAAGTAGACGTATGTAGTAATTTACATGCATAATTACCAGCCCAGCCTTGGTGGTGAGAGAGAAAAATTCTTCAAGCGGAAAAAATATTCTACATCGCTAATCTCTTTCTTTGAAGACGAAAGCAGCCGACTTAAACAGAACTAATCCCGAACTGTTTTTGGTGTTCTAGAAATTTATCTCTGCCTCCTTCCATTGAACTGTAATACTGTCTGAAAGCTTGTTCGGATTAGGCGGCAGACAAAATTCTAGCGTCTCCATCAACAAGAATCAACTTGTTCGCAAACTTGCTCAAAGGGAAGAGACTTTACTGGGGATTACAAGCAAACCCTTCTCGACCAGGGTGGCTACGATCACACGCAGCATGGATGCGAACAGGGAAAGTCCGACAGCAAATGACCCATTCCTACCTGTCTCCCGGGTCCTCAAATATCCGCTGCAGTCCAGACGACACACTGCCACTCACATTTGGGGATGAGCTGACGTGGTCCCCAAATCGCCGGATCTGCTGCTGAATTGGCGTGGGGCTAGTTAGCGACTTGGTGATATCGCTGAGGATGCGTGGGAGTGGGCCGAGCTTTGCTACTGTTGCCTGTAGAAATGAATTTTCACCCTTGTTGGACAATACCACGGAAACATCCACAGTTTATTGGGTGGAGCATGGCGATGGATGTGAACGGACCGGAATGCAGCAGTGCGGAACAACACAACCAGGATGACCGTGGTGAAGAAGGGAAAATAAATGGTGGAGTGGGTGTTGGGTTGGGGAGGGGATGAATGGAAGGGGTGAGGGAGGGGGAGGGAAAGAGTGGATACAAAATAAATTAGAAACAAAACTAATGTAACTCAATATGGTATCAAATTGTTCCACAGCATTCCAACACAAAACATACAAACCATGCAGAATAAACATCTAAATGGTTTCTGAAAACAAAGCAACTAAATAGAGGATGAAAGTAGCATCCACCTGGAGGGAGGGAAGGATGTTTGGGAAGGATTCACTGGCAAAGCAACAGAGACCGAAAAATGGCAGTAAAACTAACCTATTCATGCACGCAGATCCATTTGATCACATACCATTCGAGTCTGAATTATCACTTTGTTACATTGATAGGAAAAAAGTACAGTACAATAGCAGAGGATTGAATTCAGCCTTACTACAGTTGACAAAAAGGAAATTATTCATTTTGGACATTTATCAACAAATGCTGCCTTTAGTCAAACATCTTTATCCAATCTTTTCCCTCACAGTAAAGTTCTGCACTTTCATCGGGGAGGCACCAAGGAAAAGCAGAATGGGCTGTGACCGAGGCTTGGAAGCAACCAGGCAGAATAGGAGAATTTATTGCACCCCTCTTACCACTAACTTATGCTGGACTATGATTCCGTAGGCTCTGGTAGCCCTCCTCTACTCCCCAGCTAATAATGCGGAGTGACCGATGATTCACTTCCATCGCCCAGGGAGTCCGAGATCAATTGCAGTGCTCCCCGACCATCCGAGCAGAAATGAGCCAACTGACCACAGACCAGGGACTGAACTAGGGGCCTTCCTGGTCCAACAACACAGTGCATTTACTCACCTGAAACATCAGGAAAGCAAGAACTGATTTTTAAATGCAGCCCCAAAAATAAATAATGTTTTTTTTCTCACAGAATAATCTTTGGAAAGTTTGGCTAAAATGAAGATTAAAATCAAACAGGGTTTGATATCCTCATCCTTTCTGCTCTTCTGAAATAAATAGGCAGTTCGTGGAAATGAATTGCTTCAAAGAGACATCAGAGAACAGACTGTGCCTGTCCCAGAACAGTTCTCCTCATCACATTGCAGATCCGACTCGCTACCAGACCAACGTGACTGTCCGTCCGACGGATTGGTGAGATTTTTGAAAAGAACCTTTGGTCTGCCAGAAGAGGGGAGAGACTGGATCGACTGGGCCTGAATTCACTGGAGTTTAGAAGAATGAGAGGGGATCTCATTGAAACATATAAAATACTGACGGGACTGGACAGGTTAGATGCAGGAAGAATGTTCCCGATGTTGGGAAAGTCCAAAACCAGGGGTCACAGTCTAAGGATAAGGGACCGAGATGAGGAGAAACTTCTTCACTCAGAGAGTTGTTAACCTGTGGAATTCTCTACTGCAGAGAGTTGTTGATGCCAGTTCATTAGATATATTTAAGAGGGAGGTAGAGATGGCCCTTATGGCTAAAGGGATCAAGGGGTATGGAGAGAAAGCAGAAAAAATGTAGAGGTGAATGAACAGCCATGATCTTATTGAATGGTGGTGCAGGCTTGAAGGGCCGAATGGCCTACTCCTGCACCTATTTTCTATGTTTCTGCACGACACTGATAACCATGACACAACTTCCCCACTGAAAAACATGTTGGATAACAGTTCCTTCAAGGAATTTCTGCATACACCCTGAGTTTTTAATCTGGTGAGTCAATGCACTTTTTGGGGTTTTATTTCACCCATTACACAGTGAAAGTGTACTGGACCCCTCAACATGGATTCCTAGTGACGGGTCCTGCTACTGGGGCTCTGGGCAGTGCAGCAGTGAGTGTCTCTCTGGCTCACAGTGAAAGCCTAGCACAAAGAGACGCTGGTTTTCTGTGCATGCAGTCTCATGACCTACAGAATGTTGGTCCCTGATGCCAGTGGAATCATGGAGCTTCACGTGTTTATTTAACATTCTGCTGTTGCTGATGATGGCACACATCTGATTAATAATGCCACATGAAGAATTATGGAATTAATGATGTTACCTAACAATAAATAAAGCAAGTCGAAACGTCAAATCGAATCTCAGCTATTAACGAATATGATATAATTGGGATTACGGAGACATGGCTCCAGGGTGACCAAGGCTGGGAACTCAACATCCAGGGGTATTCAACATTCAGGAAGGATAGACAGAAAGGAAAAGGAGGTGGGGTAGCTTTGCTGGTTTAAGAAGAAATTAATGCAATAGTAAAGAAGGACATTAGCTTGGATGATGTGGAATCGGTATGGGTAGAGCTGCGGAATACCAAAGGGCAGAAAACGCTAGTGGGATTTGTGCACAGACCACCAAACAGTAGTAGTGATGTTGGGGACAGCATCAAACAAGAAATTGGGGATGCGTGCAATAAAGGTACAGCAGTCATCATGGGCGACTTTAATCTACATATAGATTGGGCTAACCAAACTGATAGCAGTACGGTGAGGAGGATTTCCTGGAGTGTATTAGGGATGGTTTTCTAGTCCAATATGTCGAGGAACCAACTGGAGGGCTAGCCATCCTAGACTGGGTGATGTGTAACGAAAAAGGACTAATTAGCAATCTTGTTGTGCGAGGACCCTTGGGGAAGAGTGACCATAATATGGTAGAATTCTTTATTAAGACGGAGAGTGACACAGTTAATTCAGAGACTAGGGTCCTGAACTTAAGGAAAGGTAACTTCGATGGTATGAGACGTGAATTGGTTAGAATAGACTGGCGAAAGATACTTAAAGGGTTGACGGTGGATAGGCAATGGCAAACATTTAAAGATCACATGGATGAACTTCAACAATTGTACATCCATGTCTGGAGTAAAAATAAAATGGGGAAGGTGGCTCAACCGTGGCTAACAAGGGAAATTAGGGATAGTGTTAAATCCAAGGAAGAGGCATATAAATTGGCCAGAAAATGCAGCAAACCTGAGGACTGGGAGAAATTTAGAATTCAGCAGAGGAGGACAAAGGGTTTAATTAGGAGGGGGAAAATAGAGTATGAGAGGAAGCTTGGTGGGAACATAAAAACTGACTGCTAAAGCTTCTATAGATATGTGAAGAGGAAAAGATTAGAGAAGACAAATGTAGGTCCCTTGCAGTCAGAATCAGGTGAATTTATAATGGGTAACAAAGAAATGGCAGACCAATTGAACAAATAATTTGGTTCTGTCTTCACTAAGGAAGACTCAAATAATGTTCCGGAAATACTAGGGGACCGAGGGTTTAGCGAGGAGGAGGAACTGAAGGAAATCCTTATTAGCCAGGAAATTGTGTTATGGAAATTGATGACATTGAAGGCTGATAAATCAGGGCCTGATAGTCTGCATCCCAGAGTACTTAAGGAAGTGGCCCTAGAAATAGTAGGTGCATTGGTGATCATTTTCCAACAGTCTATCGACTGTGGATCAGTTCCTATGGACTGGAGGGTAGCTAATGTAACACCACTTTTTAAAAAAGGAGGAAGAGAGAAAACAGGAAATTATAGACCGGTTAGCCTGACATCAGTAGTGGGGAAAATGTTGGAATCAATTATTAAAGATGAAATAGCAGCGCATTTGGAAAGCAGTGACAGGATCGGTCCAAGTCAGCATGGATTTATGAAAGGGAAATCATGCTTGACAAATCTTCTAGAAGTTTTTGAGGATGTAACTAGTAGAGTGGACAAGGGAGAACCAGTGGATGTGGTGTATTTGGACTTTCAAAATGCTTTTGACAAGGTCCCACACAAGAGATTGGTGTGCAAAATTAAAGCACATGGTATTGGAGGTAATGTACTGACGTGGATAGAGAACTGGTTGGCAGACAGGAAGCAGAGAGTCGGGATAAACGGGTCCTTTTTAGTATGGCAGGCAGTGACTAGTGGAGTGCCGCAGGGCTCAGTGCTGGGACCCCAGCTATTTACAATATAAATAAATGATTTAGATGAAGGAATTGAGAGTAATATATCCAAGTTTCCAGATGACACTAAGCTGCATGGCAGTGTGAGCTGTGAGGAGGATGCCAAGAGGCTGCAGAGTGACTTAGACAGGTTAGGTGAGTGGGCAAATGCATGGCAGATGCAATATAATGTGGATAAATGTGAGGTTATCCACTTTGGTGGCAAAAACAGGAAGGCAGATTATCATCTGAATGGCAACAGATTAGGAAAAGGAGATCTGAGTGTCATGGTACATCAGTCATTGAAGGTTGACATGCAGGTGCAGCGGACGGTGAAGGCGGCAAATGGCATGTTGGCCTGCATAGCTAGGGGATTTGAGTATAGGAGCAGGGAGGTCTTACTGCAGTTGTACAAGGCCTTGGCGAGACCTCACCTGGAATATTGTGTTCAGTTTTGGTCTTCTAATCTGAGGAAGGACTTTCTTGCTATTGAGGGAGTGCAGCGAAGGTTCACCAGCCTGATGCCTGGGATGGCGGGACTGACATATGTGGAGAGACTGGATCGATTGGGCCTGTAGTCACTGGAGTTTAGAAGAATGAGAGGGGATCTCATAGAAACATATAAAATTCTGACAGGATTGGGCAGGTTAGATGCAGGAAGAATGTTCCCGATGTTGGGGGAATCCAGAACCAGGGGTCACAGTCTAAGGATAAGAGGTAAGCCATTTAGGACCAAGATGAGGAGAAATGTCTTCACGCAGAGAGTTGTTAACCTGTGGAATTCTCTTTCGCAGAGAGTTGTTGATGCCAGTTCGTTAGATATATTCAAGAGGGAGTTGGATATGGCCCTTACGACTAAAGGGATCAAGGGGTATGGAGAGAAGGTAGGAAAGGGGTACTGAGGTGAATGATCAGCCATGATCTTATTGAATGGTGGTGCAGGCTCGAAGGACCGATGGCGTACTCCTGCACCTATTTTCTATGTTTCTATCTCAATCGTCAGGCTCACACTTATTATTAAACCAACAAGTTCACCACAGTGATATACTGTTCTGTGCATTGGAATACCTGTCATACGAGTTGGTTTAATAGCTCTGATTCTAATGGTAAAACATTTTAAAAAAATGAATGCAAATCAATTGTTTCCCGATGGCTAGATGTTGATGAGCACTGGCACCTTTTGAAGCCCATGGACTGCGTGAGATGCGTGTCTTCACATACACAGCTGGTGAGCTCTTGATCTGGACCCTGTGATCACAGGAAGCAGTGAGTAGGAGGGCAAGTGCTTTCTCACAGGAAAAGGAGGGATGGTTATAATTAATAGGAGAACACTCATCCACAGAGGGCGAGCTATCAAAAGCTCCTCTCATGTACCCGGATCAACAACTGCACAGCCAGGCGTCTTCCAGCAAATTCCTATTATAACATTTCACTCTGCAATAACTGAGAAAAATGCGTTCAGAAAAACCCAAGGGTCACTGATTTCAACTTACATATTCTTATCAATTCCACCCCCCAACACGTTCTCAATGACCATTGCTAACCAATAGCAGCATTTTTTAAATTCACGATGGGGTTACAAAGCCCCTTATTTTGTGGATTTTGCTGAGATATAGAAAACTCTACAGTTTTCGCTTGCCGTGTGGGAAGTAGTCTTGTCTGTGCCTCTCTACATCAGTGCAGCTCAGATTAGCCGCTCAGCATCCACCACCTCATGGAATAATCCATACAGTACTGCTCCAACATCTGGCAACATCATTGGAGAGTATTTTCCTGACATCCTGAAGTAATACAGTTCAATCTCAATACAACGTCATCATCAATCATATAAGTGATGTTTTCAAATTCTACAATTAAAATACTGGGTAAAAAGAAAAATGACAATTTATTTAAAATAAACATGAGATTGTAACAAATTATATTTTGTCTCTTAACGAAAGGTTTATAATTCAACCACTTAAAGATACCTTGTCAAGCTGCGACACCACCTCCCAGAGCAGCGCATGCAGAACAGAGAGCTCACGGCCCAGGTCAATATATCCTTCAAATCCCGGTGTGTTGGAAATGGTGTCTGGGTTTGAGATTTCTACCAGAAAACGTTTCATCCCACTCCACTCGTGTTCAAGAAAATCATTCATAAATGCCATGTATTCCTCTTTGTTGCCAAACCTGCAGAAATCAACGGGATAGATCAAAGGACAAACTGCTGTCTCTGTGGGGAATGACGGATGGGTTTCAAGTATTCATTATTGGTGTAGCCTGTAGAATAAAGTGAACATCCCATTGAGCTAAAGTGAGGCAAAAATCAGTTCTAACACAAACGTTTCACTGATCCAGTTGAATTACTGAACACTGATGTACAATTAGATTTCATACCCAGCATAAGGCAAGGTGTCAACTGCATCCCCAAACTAAGAAAATCATACGCAATGAAATCACCCACAAATTTAGTTTAGATACTAGTTCAATTTGGTATTGAACCCCTTCCAATATCCGTTATTTTATACATAAACCATCTGATAACCTCAATTAAATCACTCACTCTCGGATATCCATGTAAATCCTAAGATTTCTAAATACAAATTTGGGACATTGCATCTCTACAACTGGCTGTCATTTTAACATTCAGCCAGTAATCTGCTACCACATACGATAAGCTAAAACAGACAAAAGAAAGTAATATGGCACGCTGTAGCATGGTGTAATTGGAAGAGAAAGCACATACTTGGTGAAATTGGCAAGATTCTGGATGACTTTGGCGATGAGGGTGAGGGTGCGGGACGTTCGATCATCTGGGTACTCCTGCATCAGGCCAAAGAGGCTGGGCGACATAATGGCAGGGCACAGGAAGCGCAGGAAGAGTGAGGCACTGATCAGGCGCTCGCTGATATCGTGCTTCCCACGGTTTAAACACTGTTGTTTCCATGAGGCGAAGACTTCTTTTAGTTCCCGCGGAAACACACTAGAAAGAAAGCAGGAAAGAAGGTTGCTCAAGAGTGGCAGACAAGACAGTTTTTGATCCACACAGATCTTGACCTTGTAACTCTTGTAATTTGTTCATTCCACGACATTCCCGTCAGACCAAATTGGTGAATAAGTGGGGCTCATCTCGTCACAAGCAATCTTACCTTCGCTGTTTCTTCACATTGTGCCTATATTCTTCCTTCAGTTAGCAGCATGGATGGAGCTGACTTTAAGGACTTCAAGTGTCTCTCTGCCTGAATGTGCCAGGGCTGAGGAAATGTCCCATCCAGAGCACTGGCCTGTCTTCCTCCTTCAGATGCTCACTTACCTCTGTTTTTACTTTAGATTTGCAGTGTTTATATTTTCTATTTCTGGGCCTGATCTGATCTAACTGGGATTACCATCTCGTAATCGCATCAAGTATCCAATATTCTCCATAAAATAATTAATTTCTGCAAAGCTCTTACTTTACAGTGGGGGTGGGAAGGAAGATGGAAGGTATTAACTGGAGGGGAAAAAATGCTAATTCAACACTGACAGATTACAGGTACACTAAATGCAGAAAATGACTTCAAAATAAACAAGACAAGGGGACAGGTTCAAGCTGCTAAATGGCAAATTCAGGATTGATATCAAAGTTTTTCTTGACACAGAGTGACAAACACATGCAGTGGATTTCTGGATAGATAAAAATATGATAAAACCATGAACTCATTTAAGCGTCAACTGCATGCTGCAGTGGGGGTAATGGAGGGGTTTTCTACATGTGGTGGTGTCAATACATGAACTGCATATCCACATGGTTAATATTACAATTTTTCCCCAAACACTGTCTCTTACCAGTAGGAGTTGATGATCTTGCAGAACGCCAGTTCACAACACATCTTGAGGTTACTCTGATGTTCTGGTAGTTCACTAGATGAACACTTACTCTGGTCCACCTCGCAATTTTCATCTGATTCATAAAGCGCCTTTATGAACTCTCCTGAAGCAGAACACAAGCAGGATGAATTGACAAGTTAATGATGGTTAAGACACAAAATAGAATTCAGTTAGTTAAAGGGAGATGGCTGGTAACTTTGATGGTACGAACACTAGATTCTAAACCAAAGTACAGTGACACCCCGTATCCTCCAAGAGGATCAAACTCTTGCCTTGATGGACCTCTGCATTCACCAACCATCACTGGGCATCCCAGTGACTCATGTATCACTGGGACAAAGCACAAGACAGTTCCATCTCCATTTGCAGAAAAAGTGACAAAACTAACCCCAGCCTGCAGCCGACACACCCTTGGTTAATTGAAGAGCCCACAATCCAATTGTGCTGCTTTATGAGATGCAGCAAGAATCAAAATAAGAATACTTGCTACTTAAAAAAAAATCAAAGACAAAAGCAACTATTAGATCTGTTGTCCACTAGAAGGCGAGAGCTGCATATTGCTGACCAATTGGCTACTTTTGTATCTCATGAGTAGAACCGCCAATGGTCATGTAGACAACAAATTTACCAAGTATCATTTAAAACAAAAGTTTATATATCTTACAATCATATTTTCTATGTCACATATTAATTTACATTGGACACCTTCTATTGGGTCGCCACAGGAACACACACAATACGTGTCAGCGAGGGGTGGTTCTCGACAAGAGGCACACGAACAATGCAGCATTAAATCAGAGCTCGTGGTGTACGAGCCTTGTAGCTAACAGATACTCCGTCTGTTTGTATGAAGGGTTCATGAGGAAGTAAATCATTTGAGTTTATTGCGAAAGAAACGGTCTTTTGGATTTGCACTCCAAGTTAGGGGAAGGTGGGAGAAGAGAGAGCTGAATGTCAGTCACTTCAACGCCTTGTTGGAGAGCTTATGCTGCAACTATGTGCTTTGCATGTTTATTCCAACTCAGCTGCCTTGGTTGTTAATGGAATGTGGAACAAAGTACGCAGAGCAGGAAGACTGCACATTGTGCATCACAGCAGCACAGAAGGTGCAGTACAACAGCAAATAAACTTGCACCAGTTCAGACCACCTTGAGCAAGTTGTCTCACAAGATGTGGGCTTCACATCAGCTGCAGTGGAATTTCAGCCAGTAGAAAGCACACCTCCAATTTTAAAAACAGTAAGGGGCGGATTTTAGGGTCTTCTGTGCTCCGTTTTTCCCGCAGCGATCCTTGGGTCCAGTTTAGCTAGCGGCGGTGCAGAGCAGCACCGCCCGGAAGAGCTTCACCGGTGTACAACGCCCCCTGGTTGCGACACTGGCGCGAGTTTTGACTTCAGCCTGACCCGTACACCCCAAAGGGCGCTCCGAAGTGAACGCCTGGGAAATCAGGCGGTGCAACAAACAGATATCGGAGAGGTAAGTAATGGACTCCTAAGGTAAGTGTAATTGTGTTTTCTTTTAATTTTTTTTTGCGATTTGTGTTGTGATGATGTGGGCTTTGTTTTGGGAATGTTTTTGCGGGTTTTTTTTTAGTTCCCCCCCACCTCACCCGAGGCGTCTCTCGGAGCGCTCCCGGCCCGCCTCTTTAGCTCGGGAGTTTCCGATGCGAACACCCTAAGAGAGGTGTACAATGCCTCCATTAACACTGTGTCCCCCCCCCCCGCCTAATGTTCCTTACTGAGGCGCAAAATGTTCCCGGGAGCAAACTTCACCGCCCCTCCGCCATTGCCACCCAAAAAACATCAAAGTCGAAAATCCAGTCCCAAAAGTTTCCCAGACAATGCACTGTTGCCTTTTACGTCATCAGTGCTCAAGAAGAGTGGGCTACCCTGTTTTCTCTTAACCAGCAGCAAGATGTCATTGGAATTTGTACATTGTGCAAAGCTCTGTCTGTTTACCACGCGCTTGGGTACAGGCGTACAGTGCCTTTCTTTGCTCTGATTAAACAGGGCTGAGCCAGCAGTATACCTCACACCACTCTAGAAGAAGGCATATTGCCTTACAATACCTGCACTACAGCTGCAGCATCAGTGAACAATAACTAATCCAGCAAACTCAGTCATTATTGCATCTTACCTAAGGCATCGTGAAGGTACTTCTGACCGACAAGCTTCAAATACTCCTCTATGGCTTTTGTTGCTAAAGTGTTTTCCCTGAAGAGGAGAACATCATGTTCGCCACATCGATCCACCTCAGACATTACCAAGTCTGTCAGGAAATCCTGAAAGAAGAAAAAATTAAAGATTCCGGGTTAACAGCTGATGTTCTACAGTGTAATAAAAAAAATGAAATCTTGACTAACATGAGCATTCACAGAGTGGGTAAGAGCAATCTGTGGGAGCAACTTGGAGCAGCATAATAACAGGCATTACAGTGATGGGAGCTTGTGCACTAAAACCAAATATTACCACTGTGATTCTGGCAATTATAATACTGGAGAGCTTCTGATGATATGACCCTCATGTATGCCGTGTCCAACATTTAAAATGATCCAACAATCTGATCAGTAATAAAAGTTGAAGCCAAATGCATGTGCTGTATATATAACCCCCATATAAGCATATTCCCAGCACTGCCCTGATACTCCTATCATTACGTGGTCCAACCTTTGCTTGCAGCACTGAGTCATATTAAAACACCATCTCACTGCTTTTACTTAGCCAAATTCAATGCTCACTTCAATATTATTCACAGTGATCAGATGTCAGTCAGCAGATACAAGACATTTTCTCCTTTCATTCAATTCAATCAGAAGTAGCAACGTGACAGCGCCCACCCTTAGATTCCCCCCCCTTCTAAACCAACGGGACAGCTCCAACTAGGCACACTATGCTGAAAATTGCAAAACTATAATGAAGATGGAGCCTCAGCATCAGGAGCACCCTGTAAAAAGAATGAAATAGTTCCAAGGAATCATGATCAACATTAATCTTCCTCGTCTTTTGTGCTGCCTGTGGTGGTTAATGAGCTAGTGCGGACAATTTTATTGCAGTACCAGCTTGAATGAGTTACTGAGGCTGATGGCGTGGTGCAGCCAAATTACCAGCAGAGATATATTTATTAACCTGAGAATGCTTCAGTATTAAATAAGTCAACATAGTTCAATCACAGTGCCAAGCAGACAAACATTTCTAACAGGCATCAGGTAACCAAGACGACCAAATGACACCAAAGCAAAAATGATGTTAACAAATTAGTTTGCAAGAGACTGATTTTTAAAAATAACAGGGTAAGCACAATGCAGACACGAGGCAACAAGCAGTGTCAGAGTAGTGGGACATCCCTTCCACACTACTCAGTTGTTGTGAGATGGCACCCAGCAGAAAGCTCGACATGGGAGGGGCAACGCTGGTCAGTTTCATCATCTGGCACCGACCTCCCAGCCCAGAGCCCAGGAAGAGGCCTCAATACACTTCAACCATCTGCCCATGGTGCCACAGGAATCCAATTGATTGGTCATTCATTTTAACCCTGTGCTCATATGCATTGGGACTGTGTTCATTTTCTGAGGTCCTGAGGGAACACGGTGGAACATTGCACCCCTCCCCCGCCCCACCCACAGAGGTTCAGAAGTTCAAAAACATGGAGTCAATGGAGAAATTTAAAGTTAACCCAAGATTACTGCAATGAGTTACTTCTGTCAGAAGTCGTGGTTTAGGAGGATTAAACGCCCAGATTCCCATTAACTTAATCCCTGCAGAGAGAACAAAGATATTTCACTTAAAGCAGCGTGCTCACAGCCTCAAATCTTTATGACGGATAACAGTTCCAGCCATTTGGCCTTTATGGGAATATTTTTTTTAAACTGCTCTTTATTCAAAGAACAGAGCACATTGCAGTGCTGTTAAATGGAAAGCCGCCAGGGGAAAAGATGAAGTGCCAGACCATCTGGGTCAAAAGTGCCTCGAGGGTAATCTGCTGACGTGAATCCATGTGTGCTTAAAGCACGACATAAAAGATCACTAACGGCAGCAGCATTTGCAAACGTGAGCAGAGACCGTGTTACTGCCAGGCATCTTATTTTCATTCTTTAAAGTCATTAAAAATAAAATTAACTGCCATACTGACTGTGTTGAAGTTGCACAATGATGGGCAACAAAGATAACATTCTAAGGCCGTTCCTTCTGCTGACTAGGCCCCAAGCTCTGGAACTCCCTTCCTAAACCTCTCCGCCTCTCTGCCTCTCTTTCCTCCTTCAAGACCTACCTCTTTGACCAAGCTTTTGGTCATCTGCCGTAATTTCTTCTTATCTGGCTCTGTGTCAAGAATCATAGAAATTTACAGCACAGAAGGAGATCATTTTGGCCCATCATGTCTGCGCCGGCCCACAAAGAGCTATCCGGTCTAATCCCACTTTCCAGCTCTTGGTCCGTAGCCCTGTAGGTTACAGCACTTCAAGTGCACATCCAAGTACTTTTTAAATGTGGTGCAGGTTCTTTCAGGCAGTGAGTTCCAGACCCCCATCACCCTCTGGGTGAAGAAATTTCCCCTCAAATCTCCTCTAAACCTCCTACCAATTACTTTAAATCTATGCCCCCTGGTTGTTAACCCCTCTGCTAAGGGGAATAGGTCCTTCCTATCCACTCTATCTAGGCTCCTCATAATTTTATATACATCAATTAGGTCTCCCCTCAGCCTCCTCTGTTCCAAAGAAAACAAACCCAGCCTATCCAATCTTTCCTCATAGCGAAAATTCTCTAATCCAGACAACATCCTTTTAAATCTCCTCTGTACCCTCGCCAGTGCAATCACATCTTTCCTGTAATGTGGTGACCAGAACTGCATGCAGTACTCTAGCTGTGGCCTAACTCGTGTTTTATACAAGTTGATGTTGATGTTGTTATTGTTAAGTAAGACACTGAATTTTGCAGCGATGTACTCTGGTTATTGTAGCACAATATCGAACCATACATTATAAAAGTATAAAGTAGAGGGTTACACTAGGGTGCCACATATTGGTGCACCAGAGAAGGGTGAAATGTGCTTTTACTGACTGGAAAACTATCTGGTGACTCCTGTTGGAAATTGCGCATATGTGGATGTCAGACGAGGTCAGGACATGGGCTTGGCTATGATGGCTACTCACAGCTGAACATACTGGCCTCAGCATTTCGGCTCATACCTGATGAACTGCAACTTTGCTGAGGTATTGAGTGAAGTTGGCACCCATGGGACTAGATCCTAGGGTCAGTCAGCATAGGGTGGGGAGGAAGACAGAGAAAATGTGGAGGAATTCCAAGATAACAAGTGTACTCGAAAGTCCACTATCCTCTATAACTCACCTCAACACAGCATAACAACGATCACCTAACCGGTTTTGAAAAATCATCTCCACAACCATAACTCTAAGCCAGGCAATGGTTGAGGTGCAGCTGGCCCCACCCATGTCCTGCACTCTGTACCTCGGTCATGTTATTCAACACATAATTACGTAAACCTCCAAATTTTGGTGCGATGTTTTAACCAAGTATAAAATTACACTGCTTTATGGTAGCTTGTATAAAACTTTAAAATTTCTAATTTACTGGGCATCATTAAAAGTGAAATTGCAATATTCAACATTACAACAGGAGAGCTCTTCTTATTTGCCCAGTTTTCTTCCCTTATTCTGGTTGCTTTCCTGAAGATACTGGCTCATGCTGGGGTTTGGCTGCCTCAAGGAGGAATTCTTCATGTGCGAACTTTGCTTTTAAGTATCGACCAATCATTTGAAAGGGCAGGCAGCATCACCGAGTCTGGGAATAGCCAAACACACAAATTCCAGCTGAAGTCCTTGGATTCCTGCTGCAATCCCAAGTTGCAATCAGAAACAGGAATCCTAGCTCATTTTACATTTTCCTCACCCATTGGGGTTAATTGTAGCTCTCAGAACAGACCAGGGTCAAACCTGCCATCCTTTAGCACGATGCACAGAAAAAAAGGACTTGCATTTACATAGCGCCTTTCACAGCCTCAGGACGTCCCAAAGTGCTTTAGAAACAAAATATTTTTTGAAGTGTCATCACTGCTGTAATGTAGGAAACACAGCAGCCGATTTGTGCACAGCAAGGTCCCACGAACAGCAAAGTGCTAATGGAATCATTACATCACAGAAGGAGGCCATTCGGCCAGTCGAGCCCAGGCCGGCTCTCTGAAAGAGCATTTCAGTTAGTCCCTCTCCCCTGCCCTTTCCTGTAGCCCTGCAACATTTTTTCTTTCAAGTACGTATCCAATTTTCTTTTGAAAGCCACGATGGAATCTGCCTCCAACACCCTTTCAGGCAGTGCATTCCAGATCTTAATCACTCGCTGCGTAAAAAAGTTTTTCCTCCTGTCTCCTTTGGTTCTTTTGCCAATCACCTTAAATCTCGATCTCTGGTTCTCGACCCTTCTGCCAATGGGAACAGTATCTCTATCTACTCTGTCTAGACCCCTCATGATTTTGAACACCTCTATCAAATCTCCTCTCAACCTTCTCTCCTCTGAGAACAACCCCAGCTTCTCCAGTCTATCCACGTAACTGAAGTCCCTCATCTACGGATCCATTCCTATAAATCTTTTCTGCACCCTCTCCAAGACCTTCACATCCTTCCTAAAGTGCCCGGAATTGGACACAATATTCTAGTTGAGGTCAGACCAGTGTTTTATAAAGGTTCATCATAACATCAAACCCTCCGTACGGCAGCACTGGCCCTGGTTTACTCTACAGCAGAGTACTGCTCTCTGGCATGGCTATCAAGTCCGTATGTCAAATCCGTTGATGTCCAGCTGAATTCGACTATGAGAATTATCACCGGTACACTAACACCTTGGCTGCCCTTGCTTGCAAACATCGCACCATCACAACTACGCTGCGAATATGCAGTCTTCAGAGAATACAACCCTTACACCAGCAAAGACATGCCGATCCAGGCCGACTTGAACAACCTACCACCAACCCGTCTCAAATGTAGAAAGTCATTTTGGACTGTTGCCGAAGCCCTTCAGTGATCTCCCCTCAGCCTTGATGACCGATTGCGAAATGCTTGGAAGAACTGCATATGGAATGGATTCCTTATAAAGGACCTTAGTACAACCTGCAGCATTAAACCTTCCTCGCAAACAGTGGACAACCATTAACTGCCTCAGAAGTGGTCAGAGTAGATGCTGCCACCTGCTCCATAGGTGGAAGATTAAAGCATCCCCATCATGCAACTGTGGAGCTCCGAATCAGACCCGACAGCACATCATTGAGCAGAGCTCTCAGAGGGAATTTGCAGGCAGCCTACAAGATATCTACTCTATTACACCAGAAGCTTTAACCTGGATATCCAATTTAGATATTGACATTTGATTTGCTTTGCTACTACCATATGAAAGAAGAAGAGATAACATCCTTACTTTTGTACTCAATGCCTCTATTTATGAAGCTCAGGATCCTGTATGCTTTTTTTAAACCGCTTTCTCAAACTGCCCTGCCACCTTCAATGATTTGTGCACATATACTCCCAGGTCTCTCTGTTCATGCACCCACTTCAGAATTGTACCCTTTAGTTTATATTGCCTCTCCTCATTCTTCCTACCAAACTGTATCACTGCACTTTTCTGTGTTAAATTTAATTTGTCACGTGTCCGCCCATTTTACCAACCTGTCTATGTCCTCTTGAAGTCTATCACTATCCTCCTCACTGTTCACCATACTTCCAAGTTTTGTGTCATGTGCAAATTTTGAAATTGTGCCCTGTACATCAAAGTCCTAGGCCCCGATATTGGTGGCCTTACCAGCCACTGCCGCTGAGTTTTGCCTCTGGTCTCCCCTCTGTGCCAGTTTCCACTTGGGCTGGAGTGGACAGGAGGGGAGTACCGCTGGGAACCGCCCGCTGACTACTGTTGACGGTCAAGCAGTGTAAGTGACCTCCCGCCTGCTGAGCTGCCAGGTTGGTGCGGGCGGGAGTCAGCGCCAGCAGGGGGAAGGACCGCTATGTGGAGGCAGGTCTAACCCCGATGGCAAGTACAAAGACCTGCAATAAAAGGTTAATGAATATCTTTTAAAAATTTATTACAGCGACTTACTTGGATGGGGTCCCCTGAAGGTGTTCTGATGGTTTTTTTTCTTTGTAATGATTTTTATTTTCAGGTCTTCCACTCTCCCTGGGCCTGACTCCATCCTCGGCGGCACTTGGGCAGCAAGAGCCTTTGCCGCCGAGAATAAGAGCTCCCGCCCACAGCCGCCCAGATTGATGGCGTAAGCCGTTATTTTGCCGCCGGGCGGTACTGCCACCTCTTTTATTGGAATCTTCCTGGCAAAGTTACCGCCCGGTCTCTCGGCGGTCCTTTGGACTTCACCGATTTCGGGCCCCAAGTCATTAATATCTCAAGAAAAGCAATGATCCTAGTACTGACCCCTGGGGAACATCACTGTATACCTTGCTCCAGTCCGAAAAACAACCACAACTGTTTTTCATGTCACTGAGCCAATTTCATATCCATGCTGCAATAATCCCTTTTATTCCATGGGCTTTAACTTTGCTGCAAGCCCATTATGTGGCACTTTATCAAACACCTTTTGGAAATCCATGTACACCACATCAACCGCATTTCCCTCATCAACCCTCTGTTGCCTCATCAAAAAACTCAATCAAGTTAGTTGAACACAATTTGCCTTTAACAAATCCATGCTGGATTTCCCTAATTAATCCACAATTGTCTAAGCGACTGTTAATATTCGTTCTGGATTATTGTTTCTAAAAGCTTCCCCATTACCGAGGTTAAACTGACTGGCCTGTAGTTGCTGGTTTGTCCTTGCATCCTTTTTTGAACAAGGGTGTGATATTTGCAATTCTCTAGTCCTCTGGCACCACCCCCATATCCAAGGAGGATTGGAAGATTATGGCCAGTACCTCTGCAATTTTACTTCCCTCAGTATCCTAGGGTGCATCCTATCTGGTCCTGCTGACTTATCTACTTTAAGTACAACCAGCCTTTCTAGTACCTCCTCCTGAACAATTTTTATCCCATCCAGTATCCAGTATCTCAACTAGCTCTTCTTTCACTATGACTTTGGCAGCATCTTCTTCCTTGGTGAAGACAGATGTAAAATACTCATTTTGTACCTCAGCCATGCCCTAATTAGCCCCACCCCTCCTCTTACTACCCGTTTATTATTTATATGCCTATGGAATACTTTTGGATTCCCTTTTATGTTAGCTGCCAACCTGTTCACATACTCTCTCTTATTTCCTTTTTCACTTCCCCTCTGAACTTTCTATATTCAGCCTGGTTCTCACGCATTCTTAACCCGACATCTGTCACACTCCCACATTTTCTGCTTCATCTTACGCTCTCATCTCGTTCGTCATCCAGGGAGCTCTAGCTTTGGTTGCCCTACCTTTCCCCCACGTGGAAATGTACCTTGATTGTAACCAAATCATCATCTCTGTACTTTAAAGGCAGCCTATTGTTTGATTATAGTTTTGCCTGCCAATCTTGGATTCCAATTTACCCAGGCCAGATCCATTCTCAACCCACTGAAATTGGCCTTCTTCCATTGTTTTTGGTTCCTGCCACAAACTCCATTCCCTAGCCACTGACTCCATCCCTCTCCCTAACATCTGTCTGAGGCTGAACCACACTGTTCGCAACCTTGGTGTCATATTTAACCGTAAATGAACTTCCGACCACATATCCTCGGCATAACTAAGACTGCCTATTTCCACCTCCGTAACATCCCCTGTCTTCACCTTTGCCTCTGCTCATCCGCTGTTGAAACCCTCATCCATGCCTTTGTTACCTCTAGATTTGACTATTCGAACACACTCCTGGCTCTGACCTCCCACATTCTACCCTACATAAACTTGAGGTCATCCAAAACGAACAGCCACCAAGTCCCGCTCACCCATCGCCCTTGTGCTCGCTGACCTGCATTGGCTCCCCGTTAAGCAACGCCTCGATTGCAAAATTCTCATCCTTTTTTTCCAAATCACTCCATGGTCTCGCCCCTCCCTAACTCTCTCACCTCCTCCAGCCCCACAACCCCCCTGAGGTATGTGCACTCCTCTAATTCTGCCCTCCTGAGCATCCCTGATTATAATCGCTCAACCATCGGTGGCCATGTCTTCTGTTGCCTCGGCCCCAAGCTTTGGAACTCCCTGCCTAAACCTCTCCACCTCTCCACCTCTCTTTCCTCCTTTAAGAAGCTCCTTAAAACCTACCTCTTTGACCAAGCCAGCCCTAATTTCTCCTTATATGGCTTGGTATCAAATTTCTTGTCTAATAATACTCATGTGAATCGCCTTGGAACATTTTACTATATTAAAGGCGCTATATAAGTACAAGTTGTTGTTGTTGTCATTAAGTACTTTTACTCTAGATAGCACCCATCCTTTTCCATAGCTAATCTAAACCTTGTGATACTATCATCGCTGTTCGGTAAATGTTCCCCAACTGACACTTGCTCTGCTTGACCAACCTCATTCCCCAGAACCAGATCCAGTAATACCTCCTTCCTTGTTGAGCCAGAAAGGTACTGATCAAGAAAGTTCTCTTGAACACACTTCAGAAATTCTTCCCCCTCTCTGTCCTTCACACTATTACTATCCCAGTCTATGTTAGGATAGTTGAAGTCCCCATTATCACTACTGTATAGTTCTTGCACCTCTCTGTAAATTCCCTGCAAGTTTACTTCTCTATTTCTTTCCTACTAGTTAGTGGCCTATAGAATACATTAGTATTGTAATGGCACCTCTGTTGTTTCTTAAAATGACCAGATAATCTGTGTTAGCGATGTTGGTTGAGGGATAAAAATTGGCCGGGACACCGGGGAGAATTCCCCGTCTCGTTTAAATCGTGCCATGGTATCTTTTACATCCACCTGAGAGAGTAGACGGGGCCTCAATTTAACATCTCATCTGGAAGACGGCACCTCTGACAGTACAGTACTCCCTCAGTACGGCACTGGAGTGTCGGCCTAGATTATGTGCTCAGGTATCTGGATTCAGTATCACACAGGATATGCATGTACCCACTGAGCCATCGTTGCTCTCGCTGACAACGGTTACCAAAGACTCGAGATATAGTCTGAGTGCACACGGTCCATCACTATTGCCTGACAGCTGCCTGACCTGGGGCTAGGCTCTGAAACACAGCTGCAATAGAGTTTCCATTGTAATTACTCATTCCACTTAATGATGAACACAGTAGCTGTGACCTTATTCTCGTAAAGGTTCTTTATCTTCTGGGTTTTAACAAGAATTTTCTCCTGCAGACAGAAGCAGCAACAATTGTTAATAATTAGTCTGTTCTTTTCCCATGGGGAGAGAGAAAGAGGAGAGATTTAAAACCTAGCAAGAGTCACAAATCTCAAACTCTGCAGCATCTAACCCAAGTTACAAATTAAACAATAAACCATTCTAAAAAGGGGAGTGGAGGAGAAATTACACGGGATTTCTGTGCCAGGAATCACTTTCAATCACTGTATTTTATGGGTACCACTGGTAAAGGTGGTCCATTGGGAACAAGCATTCATAACATGATTCTGCTGCAACTGGTCTTTGAAGTTATGGGGAATTTCATTCCTGATTTAAACAGCGCCAGCAGGATCTCTTGACTCTGATGATTTTAGCTAAGTCAGACTGTGCTCAACAGCAAGGGGTTCCAAAATAACTATTTGAATGGCTTTAAAAGCTTGTTTTACTAAAAAATAATAAAATTGTTCTGAACTAAGTGGAGAATGTCCATACTGAGCAATTGAAGTCTCTCTCATTTGGGCATCCTGTATCAGAATGAAACACTTCAGGCATACCAAATATAAACTCTCCCTTCCCAACAATCTGGTTCAACTGCAACCTCAGAAGAGCAAACCTGTTGCACCAGTTGGCATTTTTCCTACTCTCCCCTCTGGCTGTGACTCAGTGGGTGGCACACTCGCCTGTGAGTCAGAAGGTTGTGGGTTCATGTTCCACTCAAGGGACTTGAGCACAAACAATCTAGGCTGACACTCCAGTGCAGTGCTGAGGGAATGCCGCACTATCAGAGGTGTCTTCTTTCGGATGAAAAGTTAAACAGAGGCCCTGTCTGTTCTCTCAAGGGGATGCAAAAGATCCCAAAGCGCTATCTCAAAGAAGAGCAGGGGAGTTATCCCTGGTGTCCTGGCCAATGTTTATCCCTCAATCAACATAACAAAAAAAAAATTATCTGGTCATTATCACATTGCTGTTTGTGGGAGCTTGCTGTGCGCAAATTGGCTGCAGCATTTCCCACATTACAACAGTGACTACACTCCAAAAGTACTTCATTGGTTGTAAAGCACTTTGAGACGTCTGGTGGTCAAGAAAGGCGCTATATAAATGCAAGTCTTTCTTTCTTCATCATTGAGCCTTAATAGTAATTATCAGCTAATTATTCAACTATGGTGGGCTCGCCTAATGTCTAAACATGTGAACTTCAGGTCACAGGTCAGCAATCACTGGTTGATTTGTTTTCCCTCCCTAGTATAGTGATAGTAGGCTCATACCTTATCACAATAAATTACCATTAACGTGTAGTGACTGCTGTTATGTAACCAGCAATGAAAAGGAGCAGCCATGTATTTATATTTTGCTCATTTTTTGGGAGTGGATTATTGGTCAAGACATCAAAACAAATCCCTGCTCTTCTTTGAATATTGCCATGGGATTGTTAACATTCATTTCAATCATGGAAACAAGCAGCCCAAGACAGAAATTTAACATCTCATCCAAAGGATTGAAACTCTGGTGAAGGGGCATTCCCTCAGTACTGCACAGGAGGGCCAACTCGGACACAAGAGTATCATCAACTGAACCAAGCAGGCAATAGATTAGCTGATCAACTGGCAATAGATTAGCTAATTAAGCACCGACGAGTCTGCACTCTCAAATGGATGTGAAAGATCCCATGACACTATTCGAAGAGCCCGGGAGTTCTCCCTGGTGTCCTGGTCAACATTTAGCCCTCGACCAACATCACCAAAAATAGGTTATCTGGTCATTTATTTCAATCATGGAAACAAGCAGCCCAAGACAGAAATTTAACATCTCATCCAAAAGATGGAAACTCTGGTGACGGGGCATTCCCTCAGTACTGCACTGGAGGGCCAACCCGGACACAAGTGTGTGGGACCTTGCTTTGCACAAATTAGCTCCCGCATTTGTCAACATTACAATACTATCAACGTTCCCGCTAAGCTGCAGCGGTCTGGAGATCTCATGCAGGCCCCTCACCGGCATTTCAATGGAAATAATCACACATGCACGAAAAACTGAATGGACCGTGCAGCCAATTAAAGGGACCACGCACCCCAAAAAAATTATAGGAATGTTGGACACGATAGTTCAAAAGTACTTCATTGGCTTTGATGCATTATGGGATTGCTTGAGAATGTGAACGGTGCAAATTCTTCCTTTACTTTATCCGCCTGGTCTGTGTAAGCTCCGTACCACACCATGTGGTGCACTTAGCCACTGACGCTGGGTTTTACACCGTAATTCTGCGTTATAAATAGGTTTTTAAAAATTCATTCTCGTGATCTGGGCATCACTTGCAAGGCTGGCATTTACTGCCAATCCCCACTTGCTCAGAGAAGGTAGTGGTGGGCCGCCTTTTTGAACCACTGCTGCCGTGCGGTGCTTTCTTTTTTTCTCTTAATCGGTTTCATGCAACTGAGCGGCTTGCAGGGCTACTTCAGAGGGCAGTTAACACGTTGGTGTGGGACTGGAGTCCCAATAGACCAAACTAGGTAAGGACGGCAGATTTCCTACCCTTAACACAGCAGTGGGTTTTTGCAACAATCAGACAGCTTCATGGTCACCTTTACTGATACCATTTCTTTTTAAATTTACAGGTTATTTTTAAACTGAATTCCAATTTTTAAACTGCTATTGTGGGATTTGAACTCCCGTTCTTCGGATAATTAGTCCAGACCTCTGGATTATTAGTCCAGGAACATGATAACCACACTACCGTGCCTCATATTACACTTCAATCCAAGTTACAACTGGACTTGTGCAGATGTGGATTCCATTTCGGTGAAAGTGGACAAATCTTCCACAGCTGGGAATTTAATTATTTGCCTCAATAAACAATTAAGTCAAAGAAAGAGATTGGACAGTACAGAAAATGATTTACTGCAGCATGGCCTGAGAGGGCCTGTGTTCCAATTCCAATCAACTTTCACTTTTGGGCTTTCTCAGGCTGTAGAGTTGCTTCAGGCTCAGCACCAAGTGGAAGCGAAATGTGAAGCTGATAGACAAAGGGATTGGGAGGCATGAACCAGCATATATCGCCTTTCAAGATAAAGGCTGTGGAACTAGTGACCAGCATTCACCCGGCGGCTAGGATGTGTCCTTCAAAGCTACATTGGGAAAAAAATGATAAAATAGATATTATTTCTCCAACTTTGACCTCTCCTTGTGAAAATCTGATGCCCCGTAAGAGCTCCAGAGAACACCACATGCCACATCCCACTAAGCAGGGAGAGTTCCCTTTTTCCCTACTCCCAATCTCCTACCTCCCAACCAATTACTGACTTGCATCACAAAGTTAGCTCCAATTCCATGCTCTCTCAGTTCTGCTAATAATCTCTTATGCAAAACCTTATCAAATGCCTTCTGGAAGTCCACATAGCTAATATCCATAGACACTCCCCTATCCACCATGCCAATCACCTCTTCAAAAAACCCAACTAGATTAGTCAGATATGACCTACCATTATCAATCCATACAGACTCTCTTGTCTAAGTGCTTAGTCACTATGTCTCAGATGATAGATTCCAGTAACTGTCCCACAAATTCCAGTAACTGTCCCACAAATGATGTGGTTTCTCCCTCCCTTTTTAAATAACGGAGGGACAACTATAATTTTCCAATCCAAGGTCTGAATGTCTTAGTGCCACCCTGGGCACTGAATTTACTCAAATAAACAGGGGAGGGGATGGAGGGAGAAGTTAAGATGCATTTATTTTTGCAGCACTTCATATTTGAATCCAATAATAATATTCATCCATTTGAAAATTTATCACAGATTTACTTCAGAAAAACAGGAACGAATGCATGGTACATACAAGTAAAGTAAATGGTTTCTAACATCCAGACTCAGGGTTTCAGCTGTCAGTTTTCAGACAGGGTGAGCACTGAAAGTGTCCATTACTGCATGGACTTGAAACAGTCACCACATCCCTTTAAAGGACTCAGCTACTTAAAGTAAAGCCACTGGAATAAACATTGACAACACATTACAAATAACACAGAAGGATTTTACACTGAATTTAAATTTGCTGATGAACTCAATCATTTTTTTAAATTGTAACTCAATAAAAGTAAGATCACAACAATGTGGGTATGGGAATCTTACAGTTATGATACTGGACAAGCAACCTAGAACTCATGAGTTCAAATCCCATGATGGCAAGCTGTGAAGTTGAAAATAACCCATCATCATCATAGGCAGTCCCTCGAAACGAGGATGACTTGCTTCCACGCCAAAAAAAGGAGGTATTTCAATGAAGGACCTAATATTCCAGGTCCTGAACTACAACATGAAGGGTGGAAGATGCCTGTGCTTGGATTTTTTTAACGTGTGGTGGCCGTTGCACACCAGCCACCACACGGGCTTGACAGAGCTAGGTCTTGGTCCAGTGGCAAAGGTTATCCAAGACCACTGGAGACCTGCTCTGCCCCTGGGCCCCTGAAAATAACCATGAAGCTGCTGAAGGTTGTAAGATTTTTACGACCGTCCCTCAGGGAAGCACTGAAGGGGGAGGCGGTGGGGGGGGGGGGCGGCGGGGATACTGCCCTTCCTACCCATTCTGGTCTGCACTCCACTCCAGTCGCACACTATGTGATTGAATCTTATTGCCCTCCGGACAAATAGGGATGGGCAACAAATACGGTCTTGCCAGAGTCACCACATCCCGAGAGCAAATTAAAGATAAATTTGCACAGAGCAAATACCAGATTCACCAAACTTGAGAGATCCTCATCCACGCATTCATGTGAAAGGCAACCTGCTTGGCAATATCCTTCCGCTCTCACACTTCAAACAGACACAGTGGTCATAGGTTTAGTTTGCTACCACACAAAAATTATGTGAAGGAGGCCCTGGTTATAACACAGTGGCCATTCTGTGCCTACCTTTGCTCGACCAGTGCTCTGCAGGATGTGAACGAGTGCACACGCCATCTCCTCTTTGTTCTTCACACTGATGACCGGCTCCAGCACAGAACACAACATGGTGTAATTGTTGGTGACAAACTCTGCAAACTCCTTGTACTGTTCCATAGGAAGGATGGCAATTGTCTGATAGCGGCACTTGATGCGGATGTAAGGGCCTCCACCTTTGCCCTTGTTGGGGTTAGGTGTGCTGACAGGGTACCATTTCTCTATAAACTGCCGTCCAGTGACGCTGGTGATCGGAATATTAACCAGTCCCACATAATTATTCTTATCTTTCTTTTTCTTCTTATCCACATCCTTGTAAATATGCACCGTGATGTTCCTGACCATCGGCAGAGTGTAAAACTCAAAGTGCTCACCCCAGAACAGGTTATCTGCTTTCATTTTACTGGTAGTTCGTGCATATAGTGTGTCATCGAGACACAGTTCACAAAAGTACCTTTTTTTAGGGGCCAAGTCTTTCGCTTCAATAATCCAGAGACGGAGTACATTTTCCGCACGGCGACAATTGTCCTGTGAATGTAAAACTGTGCATGCATCACTATTTCTTAGTCAGTTCACTTTTTGACTTATTTTTCTTGTGTGTGAAAGATCCACCCAGGTAACCTACTCCAAAGCCTCACCGTTTAAAAAAAAAACTGATTATGGGAGCGAAGATGGGAGGAGTCGAGAAGCAGGGCGTGTGGCACCAGCCCGAGATGCTTCGCCCTCCAACTTCTCCTATTTTTCGATGAGTGACTGCCTGGCACTTGCTTGCTGGCTCTCCTCGACAATAGAGCTAGAATCAGACACTGACCTGCGGGGCCTCACAGGAGCCAACTTCCACCCACCACTCCACAACAATTCATCAGAAAAATGTTATGGTCAAGTTTATCAGCATGTTGCACATTTTTTTCTTGGGTTAACAAATCAATTTAGCTTTGTATTAATACGGAATTTTGAGGAGTGGTTATTGAAGGTAGCAATCACACTCAAGAATTAAAGCGTCCTCTCTTCACAAGTGCTTACAACATTCAACACGTTAAACAAGGATTTAACTGAAGAACTGGCCAGTTAATCATCAACTCTCCCCTTGAAGATTAAAATTCAAATCCTATCAAGGGCTTATGGACAAATGGTCACGCTCACTAATGACCATTAAGCTTTGCAAAGAAATGGAGTTACAATAATTACGTTTTGAAGTTGCAAGAGCGGTGGGGTGGTAGGTTTAAAAACACTTTTTGCTGATTTGCATGATTTCATGACTAATTGTTTTCCACAAGAGTACAGATTGTTTTAAATAATCCAATCTTAGTGATGGGACATAATAATAGATTTCTTTATAAAGTGTGGAGGTAAAGCTGCTACACCTTTACGTTGAGCGTTAAAGCAACCTTCCACAGGATGGTGAGATGAAATCCGATTCCCTGCACTGCTGCTGTGATACAATCCCAGAAACAGTGCTCTGGTTGGCACAGAGCTGAAGGAGGGTTAATTGGAGGGAGTGTCAACCCTGGGCTGATTGCACACATTTCTCAGCATCATCATCAGAGCAGGTTAACCACCGACCCACTTGGCCACTGTAGATACATGGTCTGACAAGTAGGTAGAGGATTTTGCACTCAGAAAAGAACTTCAGTGGGACTTCACATGATGCTTGATTGAGAATAAGGCAGCCTAGATGATGTATAACACGGAGAGAGCCATGGCAGCCTGTTATTATAACTAATTGGACTGCTTTGGTTTCTAAGTCAGATGGAAATTTTACGACCAATGTCAATAGTAGATGGAACTGAATCCTTTTGAAAGGCTCAAGATTAAAACTAGAATGAATATCATATTTTTGGGGTGGGGTGGAATGGAATGATATAGAAGGAATAGCAAAAGAACATTTATGAGTGTAAGGGTGTGCCATTAGAACAGGAGCTGAGGTGCTTAGCATGGCCTCCAAGTGAAATCAATAATTTAGCCTGGCTTCAAACAATCAATAGATTCAATGAGAGAACATCCTATTCAACATTCAGAGAATTTAAGAGCTGTGTAATGTAAGCGCCCATGTATAAATTAACATACACTTCAAGATAACAGATAAAGCTGCAGATGAGAGTCCAGAAAAATTAAAAACTACAGGTGTAAGACTGCAGTAATTAATCTACAATGATGGAAAACACAGAAAGAATGTGAGTGTAACAGTACTGTGTATATATACACACACACAAGTAATACATTATCAATACCAGAAGGCAATTGGACCAGGCTGAGCAAGCCCCATTGATAGTACTGACACAAATTCCGATTTGGGGAAAGTTTACAGCAGGTGCTCTCCCAAGCAGATGGCTAATGCCGTTTATTGAAAGGGTAAAGTGAACGAAAAATTAATTGCAGTGGGTGGGTAACTTGTACCTGTTGCCACAGGAGTGACTTGCAGGCTCTGTAAGCCCTGAGGGAGCCAATTCAGTTTGCTCACGTGGTCATACAAGACTGACAGTATGATCGGGGTGGGGGACAGAGTGATGCCATGTACATACAGGCAGGTACACTGTAATATGCTGCAGCTTTGAAAAAGCCCCGCTGGCGTTTGCCTCATGCAGTCCCACAACACCATACAAGCTATATATCATATTGATATTTATTTGAAGAGCACACCAGCATTTTACTTGCCGGCAAGCAGCAATGAAAAGACCTGGAAGAAGAACAGAATGTGACGGTGAATTGCGCACAAAAATGAAAGCAAGGAATCAGCCACAGATACGAACACTGCCAAAATCAGAGTACACCCACCGTTGCCAGGTCCTACAGTCCTTGGAGACAGAAGACAGAGTCCTAACAGCACTATATAAGGCTGAGAGGTGAATAATAGCATTACTGTTAGGAGCGGAAAGCTGCAGATTAGATCAGCAAGACTGATGTGATTATTCAGGCCTTACGAGCATACACTTAATTACATTCTGCATCTTCTAACATCACGACAAATATAAGCAGTACTTTATAACATGGCTAATTGAAGTTATCAAAATTGCAGTCCAGGAACAGATTAATGAGTGCTCCCAATCTATTGCTTCTGTTCAGAAAGGTCAGTGTGGCACCAGCATGTACTTTTTATGTGAATCTACCACAGCTTGTAGACAGAACGGTATAAATATCAGTGCCCAACGCACCCTCATCCCACCCCACTAATATTTCAGGGTGACCTTCGATTGCACAGCCTTATCCCATCATAATCGTAATATGAACCATAAGGTAAGATCACCTATATCTGATCACTTGGCCGCAGGCGATGGGATAAAACTGACCAATGAATCAATGATGTTTAGAGTAGATTTTGAGTAACAATTCAGAGTGAATTAGTGAAAAAGAGTCAGCATTATTTCAGTACTTTTCGTGCACTGTATGGTCACCAGTGTCATGAAACAGCGAGTGCTGATATGCATGCATCTAGAATACATTTATTTAATGACACTGCTTTGGATTAGCATTTAGGAATGGAACAGACACCAAGCTCTGCTGATTCAGTACAAGCAACAAACTTGTACTAAATCAGCAGAGCTCGGTGTCTGTTCCATTCCTAAATATTAATCTGAGTATGACCAAACCTCAACCCAATCTGAAATCTCCCCTTGCGATGTTAGGTTTCGACGGATAGTGTACCATGACGGGCCTAAAGCCTTGGCATAATCATAAAACATGATTGGAATAGTTAGCTATATAATGTGAAGAAGCAACGGGTTTGCATGCAGAGTGGTACAGAGAATTAGAATCAGGGAGACAGAGATAAAACAAAAAACAAGAGCAGTTAGTGTAAAGTGTAGTACAAATAATAGGTGTGGAATGACTCAGCAGACTTGAGGACGACTGTAGATAGGCAATGGAACCCTTCATCTCACATAGTTTCATGCCGAAATCAGTCTGCTGAGCCAGGATGAGTGAGAGTTGCAGGCAAATATCTGTACAAGTTGGTGTGTTTCAAAAAATATGTAATGAAATAGTCTATCAGGTGAACTGAGGAACATCCTCGACTGGTGAGCTGCTGACTGTCAACAAGTCTCCTACTGATGAGTGTGTCGACGTGTAGCCTGCTTGTATTTATCGGGTGCTGGTCAATAAAATCGATGTCAAGTTGATCTGACTCGTGGATTTCAAACCTTGATTCCTGGAGTGTGGATCACTCCATTGGCAGGTTTTTTTCTCACTGCATGAGATATTCTTGATAAACTTTATGGGTGAGATAAAAAGGGAACCACTTCACCAGAGGACATCCTACCCCTTGAATCAGTACCTCATCAAATTAACAGAATAACTTGAAAAGTGTCAAAATCACTCACATAATAAAACCAGGTAAATGCAAGACAATATGATGCTAACTTGCTCTTACAAGTGATAATCTTAACGGTGCTTCCTACTGGCTTGGTTAAAATCCAAATTGTAACAAGCTAGATTTGAGAACCCAGTTATTAAGTTCCTTTACAAATTAAAGGGACAACAAACTGGATCAATGCAGCTGGTTTATTATGCTCGTGCCTAAATTTAGTTACCTTGTTAGGCTGCACTGTTCTCCGAAGGTTCTCCATCCACTTATCTCTCTCTGCCACAGATGAACAGCTAAAGCATTTACTTCCTCCTGTGTATGTAACCTGCAACACAAAATCAGCCAGGTTATGCTCGAGCAAGGAGAAAAGCGAAACATGGCTGTTCCGACATGTACAAGAATGAAGGAAGTTTAAAATAATACCAGTTTACTGCAGGCATGACGCCTTCCAGTGTACCACTGAGTAGTGAATCCCGGAAATTCCATGCATATACAAGAATGATGAAAAATTATGCACTATGCACGAAGGCAACACTGTTTTATATAAATCAGACAAGTAACCATAAGAGGATTAGGAGTTTGAATTACATTTGCACTCTGCTGTAACCCAGAGCCAGAAGGAAAATAATGAATCTGACTGACAAACCAGGGCACAGCAACTGAAGCCGAATCCAACGGAAAAATATCAGATTGACCAGCTCTTGATGCGATTTAAGTCCTTACCAAGCGAAGTCAGTATTTGTTCATCTCTGTTCAGAATGATACAACTATTACTTGCAAAAAGTCATTTAAACCCAGACCTATTGCTTCTATCAGTTGCTGACTGATCAGTCAACATCCCTGAATTCAATGAACAAAATAGCATCCATCCAGCATCTTGAAACACAGAAACAGAGAAAATAGGTGCAGGAGTAGGCCATTCGGCCCTTCGAGCCTGCACCACCATTCAATAAGATCATGGCTGATCATTCTCTCAATACCCCTTTCCTGTTTTCTCTCCATACCCCTTGATCCCCTTAGCCGCAAGGGCCATATCTAACTCCCTCTTGAATATATCCAATGAACTGGCATCAACAACTCTTTGCGGCAGGCAATTCCACAGGTTAACAACTCTCTGAGTGAAGAAGTTTCTCCTCATCTCAGTCCTAAATGGGCTACCCCTTATCCTAAGACTGCGTCCCCTGGTTCTGGACTTCCCCAACATCGGGAACATTCTACCCGCATCTAACCTATCCCGTCCCGTCAGAATCTTATATGTTTCTATGAGATGCCCTCTCATCCTTCTAAAGTTGAATGTATAAAGGCCCAGTTGATCTAATCTCTCCTCATATGTCAGTCCAGCCATCCCAGGAATCAGTCTGTTGAACCTTCGCTGCACTCCATCAATAGCAAGTACGCCCTTCCTCAGATTAGGAGACCATAACTGAACATAATATTCCAGGTGAGGCCTCACTAAGGCCCTGTACAACTGCAGTAAGACCTCCCTGCTCCTATACTCAAATCCCCTAGCTATGAAGGCCAACATACCATTTGCCTTTTTCACCGCCTGCTGTACCTGTATGCCAACTTTCAATGACTGATGAACCATGACACCCAGGTCTCGTTGCACCTCCCCTTTTCCTAATCTGCCGCCATTTAGATAATATTCTATCTTCGCGTTTTTGCCCCCGAAAGTGGATAACCTCACATTTATTCACATTATACTGCATCTGCCATGCATTTGCCCACTCAGCTAACCTGTCCAAGTCACCCAGCAGCTTCTTAGCGTCCCCCTCACAGCTCACAACGCCACCCAGTTTAGTGTCATCTGCAAATTTGGAGATATTACACTCAATTCCTTCATCTAAATTGTTAATGTATATTGTAAAGAGCTGGGGGGTCCCAGCACTGAGCCCTGCGGCACTCCACTAGTCACTGACTGCCATTCTGAAAAGGACCCGTTTATCCCAACTCTCTGCTTCTGGTCTGCCAACCAGCTCTCTATCCACGTCAGTATATTATCCCCAATACCATGTGCACTGATTTTGCACACCAATCTCCTTGTGTGGGACCTTGTCAAAAGCCTTTTGAAAGTCCAAATACACCACATCCACAGGTTCTCCCTTGTCTACTCTACTAGTTATATCCTCAAAGAATTCCAGAAGATTTGTCAAGCATGATCCTGTCACTGCTTTCCAAATGCGCTGCTATTTCATCCTTAATAATTGATTCCAACATTTTACCCATGACTGATGTTAGGCTAACCGGTCTATAATTACCCGCTTTCTCTCTCCCTCCTTTTTTAAAAAGTGGTGTTACCTTAGCTACCCTCCAGTCCATAGGAACTGATCCAGAGTCGATAGACTGTTGGAAAATGATCACCAATGCATCCGCTATTTCTAGGGCAACTTCCTTAAGTACTCTGGGATGCAGACGAGAAGGCCCCGGGAATTTATCGGCTTTCAATCCCATCAATTTCCCTAACACAATTTCCTGCCCAATAAGGATATCCTTCAGTTCCTCCTTCTCACTAGACCCTCGGTCCCCTAGTACTTCCGGAAGGTTATTTGTGTCTTCCTTAGTGAAGACAGAACCAAAGTATTTGTTCAATTAGTTTGCCATTTCTTTGTTCCCCATTATAAATTCACCTGAATCCAACTGCAAGGGACCTACGTTTGTCTTCACTAATCTTTTTCTCTTCACATATCTATAGAAGCTTTTGCAGTCAGTTCTTATGTTCCCGGCAAGCTTCTTCTCATACTCTATTTTCCCCCTCCTAATTAAACCCTTTGTCCACCTCTGCTAAATTTCTCCCCGTCCTCAGGTTTACTGCTTTTTCTGGCCAATTTATATGCCTCTTCCTTGAATTTAACACTATCCTTAATTTCCCTTGTTAGCCACGGTTGAGCCACCTTCCCCGTTTTATTTTTACTCCAGACAGGCATGTACAATTGCTGAAATTCATCCATGTGATCTTTAAATGTTTGCCATTGCCTATCCACCATCAACCCTTTAAGTATCATTTGCCAGTCTATTCTAGTCAATTCACGCCTCAAACCATCAAAGTTACCTTTCCTTAAGTTCAGGACTCTAGTTTCTGAATTAACTGTGTCACTCTCCATCTCAATATAGAATTCCACCATGTTATGGTCACATTTCCCCAAGGGGCCTTGCTCAACAAGATTGCTAATTAGTCCCTTCTCATTACACATCACCCAGTCCAGGATGGCCAGCTCCCTAGTTGGTTCCTTGACATATTGGTCCAGAAAACCATCCCTAATACACTCCAGGATATCCTCCTCCACCGCATTGCTACCAGTTTGGTTAGCCCAATCAATATGTAGATTAAAGTCGCCCATGATAACTGCTGTACCTTTATTGCACGCATCCCTAATTTCTTGTTTGATGATGTTTCCAACCTCACTACTACTGTTGGTGGTCTGTACACAACTCCCACTAGCGTTTTCTGCCCTTTGGTATTCCGTAGCTCCACCCATACCAATTCCACATCATCCAAGCTAATGTCCTTTCTTACTATTGCATTAATTTCCTCTTTAACCAGCAATGCTACCCCGTCTCCTTTTCCTTTCTGTCTATACTTCCTAAATGTTGAATACCCTGGATGTTGAGTTCCCAGCCTTGGTCACCCTGGAGCCATGTCTCCGTGATGCCAATTACATCATAACCGTTAACTGCTATCTGCGTAGTTAATTCGTCCACCTTATTCCGAATACTCCTCGCATTGAGGCACAATGCCTTCAGGCCTTGTGCAATTTTTAGTCAAAACTCAGTGCAGGTGTAACTGATTCCAACAAACTTGGAAGATAGCTGAAATCAGTTGTGTACTTGATGTTTTTAACTGAAGCATTATTTTTGCAGGTAGAAATGTAAACCTCATTTGCAGTGGAAACAAAAGCTGAATCAGAATCCTTGCTATACTTCAATCTGTTTCAGTGGGATTCACTTTGGGTTACTCCTTTTAGTAAAATTCAAAGACAGACCATAAAGCCTCAATAGGAGTAGGAAAATGCACAAACGATTCACTCCGCCCCTCCTCTCTTCAGTTCCTTTTCTGACATATGCCAAAAGGAGCCCACTTGAGTTGCAGCGTGTGGCTCCGTTAACAGCGGAGGTGAAGTCACCCTCTGTGCCAGTGTCCTGATTTAAATGAAGCATTATTGCTGGAGTCAGCAAAATAGATTCCCACATAAATACCAACAAACAATTCAAATGAATGGTCACATGCTATTATATTAAAACTTTGAACTGCAGCCCTCCACTACCATTGGTATTGGGCAAATCTGGTATTGCTGAAGACAGAAAATACAATTTACAAAAAAAGGCCAAATCCATCATTTTTTCCCTACACTGCACTGAAGGAGCAAGTTATTAACATGGGATATTAACATCGTATATGTAAAATAAGCGTGTCCTCAATAGCATGCCAAATATATATATATTTTTAAAGATCTCAAAAATCAGTGCGCCCTTATTATGATATGCTGTTCAACTTGCTGAAACTACCAAGTCACTGTCCAGGCCCTTTTTAAAGATTACCATTCTTTCACTCTCGGACGAATGGCAAATCATCTGCCTCCAGCACCCTGGCTGTCCTCGCACTGAACCAGATGGTGACACAACTGTGGTGTTCTGCTCAACCTTGAGCTAACCCATTGGCCACATGTGGTCAGGTCACCTATATTGCAATTTTCCACAGTCTTCTCATGCCCCTAGCTATCTCCCCAAGCTGACTGATCTTCCCTAGGCATACACCCCAATCTACACCCTTTACTCCTCCAACTCTGCATGACTGCTTGTCCACCCCCACCCCCCCCACTGTCACAGGTAATTGTTATCATTGCTGCCCCAGTGACTTTAGAACTCAGGCCCAAAACCAGACAGAACCACTGCTCAACTTCACTATCTAGTGAAATATCAGAATAATTTCGAATGTTTGTGTTCACTTTTCACATGTGGTAAAACATGGAAGAGTATCAAAGAAACACAGGAACAATTCAAGGAAAACAACAACTTGCATTTATATAGTGCTTTTAGTATAGAAAATGTCCCAACATACTTTACGGAGTGGAGGCAGGGACAAGAAGAAATAGGATTAGATAAGGGAATGGGCACAAAGCAATGGTGGAGAGATTAGAAGGGACAAATAAAAACTTATTTTTTTAAAAAGAGGAAAGACTAGTCGAGCAAGGGAATTCCAGAGAGTAAGGCTGTCTGAAGGCTCTGTCAAAATGATGGGCTGAAGAAGTGAGTGGGTGGAAAGTACAAAATGCCAGAGTTAGAGAGCCAAAATATGTGGGAGGGTATGGAAGGCTGGAAGAGGTTGCAGAGATAGGATGAGATGAGACCATGGAGGGATTTGAACATGAGGATGATCATTTTAAATCTCAGTTGGGGCACTGAGAGCCAATTTAGGGCAGTGAGAAATTAGGTGAATGGCAGGCAGGACATGATGTGGAACGGGATGTGGGCCGCTGCACTTTGGACGAGTTGGGAGTTTATGAAGGGTGCAGAACGAGAGGCCCTTGAAGAGAAACAGGAGTAGGCTGTTCAGCCACTCAAACCTGTTTCGCCATTCAATGAGATTATGGCTGATCTGTATCCTAACTCCATCCTCTCGCCTTGGCTTCATATCCCTTAATGCTCTTGGCTAGCAAAAATCTATCGATCTCAGATTCACAATTATTAATTGAGCTAGCATTGACTGCTTTTTGTGGAAGAGTTTTCCACATTTCTACCACACTTGTCTGAAGAAGTCTTTCCCAGCTTTCCTCCTGAATAGCCAAGCTCTGATTTTGAGGTTATGTTCACCACCAACGGAAAAATGTTTCTCTCTATTTATCCTATCAATTCCTTTCAAAATCAAAAAAATTACCATCAAGTCACCCTTTAACCTTTATATTCCAGGGAATACAATCTCTCCTCATAATCTAGCCCTTGAAGGCCTGGTAACATTCTGTTGAATCTGCACTGCATTCTTTTCATGGCCATATATCCTTTCTTAGGTGCAATGCCCAGACTCTGCATGACTCTAGATGTGGTCTCACCGGGGCCTTGTATAGTTGTAACAAAACTTCCTCCCCTTCATATTCTAGCCCTCCATTAGCTTTTTGCATTATTTTTTGTACCTGCCTTCTACATTTTAGTGATGTGTATACGGACCCCTAAATGTCTTTAGACCTCCATGTTACTAGCTTTTCACCATTCTCTCACCTTTCTTAAATAAAGGAGTGAAATTTGCAATTTTCCAATCTAAAAAGGGACAATTCCTGAATCAAGAGCTTTGGAAGATTATGGCTAAAGCATCTGCAATTTCCTCACCTACTTCCTTTAAAACCCTGGGTTGGAGACCATCAGGGGATGTGTCAGTCTCTGGTGCCATTATTTTTTCTACCAGCACACTAACTTTTTTCATGCACAAGGACCCCTCGGTCCCTCTGTACTGGAGCATTTTGTAATCTCTCTCCATTTAAACAATAATTTGCCTTTTCATTTTTTCTGCCAAAGTGGATAACCTCACACTTTCCCACATTATACTCCATCTGCCAAATGTTTGCCCACTCACTTAGCCTGTCTATATCCCTCTGCAGATTATGTGTGTCCTCCTCACAATTTGCTTTCCCACCCATCTGTGTTTCATCTGCAAATCTGGCTAAATTACACTCGGTCCCTTCATCCAAGTCATTAATATAGATGGTAGATAGTTGAGGCCCCAGCACCGATCCCTGTGGCACCCCACTAGTTACCGTTTGCCAACTGGAAAATGACCCATTTATCCTGACTCTCTGTTTTCTGTTAGTTAGCCAATCCTCTATTCATGCTAATAGATTACCCCCAACCCCGTGAGCTCCTATCTTGTGCAGTGACCTTTTATGTGGCATCTTATCGAACGCCCTCTGGAAATCCAAATACACCATATCCACTGGTTCCCCCTTATCCACCCTGCTCATTACATCCTCAAAGAACTCCAGCAAATTTGTCAAACATGATTTCCCTTTCATAAAGCCATGCTGACTCTGCTTTTACTGCATTATGTTTTTTCAAATGTCCTGCTACTGCTTCCTTAAGCATTTTCCCAACAACAGATGTTAGGGTAACTGGTCTATAGTTTGTCTCCCTCCTTTTTTTAAATAGGGGCGTTACATTTGCAGTTTTCCAATCCGCTGGGACCTCTCCAGACGCCAAAGAATTTTGGTAAATTGCAACCACTTCTCCAGATTCCAGGGAATATTGGTAGATTGCAACCAATCTCTTCAGCCACTTCTTTTAAGACCCTAGGATGGAAGCCACCAGGTCCAGGGGACTTGTCCACCTTTAGTTCCATTATTTTACCGAGTACGTTTTCTTTAGTGATAGTGATTGTTTTAAGTTCCCTCCCTCCCTCCCTCCCTATAGCCCCTTGATTATCTATTATTGGGATGTTTTATTGTCTTCCACCGTGAAGAACAATACAAAATATTTGTTCAAAATCTTTGCCATTTTTCCGTTCCACATTATTAATTCCATAGTCTCATCCTCTAAGGGACCAATGTTTACTTTAGCTACCCTCTTCCTTTTTATATACCTGTAGAAGCTCTTACTATATTTTTTATATTTCTTGCTAGTTTACTCTCATAATCCATCTTCTCTCTATTATTTTTTTAGTCGTTCGTTGTTGGGTTTTAAAAATTTCGAATCAGGAAGGGAAATAGAATGTTGCTCTTTATTGCAAGGGGGATGGAATATAAAAGCAAAGAAGTCCTGCTACAATTGTACAAGTGAGACCACACCAAGAGTACTGCTTCCAGTTTTGGTCTCCTTATTTAAGGAGGGATATACGTGCATTGGAAGCAGTTCAGAGAAGGTTCACTAGGTTGATTCCTGAGATGAAGGGGTTATCTTATGAAGAAAGGTTGAGCCTATACTCTGGAGTTTAGAGGAATGAGAGGTTATCTTATTGAAACATATACGATACTGAGGGGGCTCGACAAGGTAGATGTAGAGAGGATGTTTCCACTTGTGGGGGAATCTAGAACTAGTTTGCATAGTTTAAGAATAAGGAGTCACCCAGTTAGAACTAAGATGAGGAGGGATTTCTTCTCTGAGGGTCGTAAATGTATGGAATTCTCTGCCCCAGAGAGCTGTGGAGGCTGCGTCATTGAATACATTTAAGGTGGAGATAGACAGATTTTTGAATGATAAGGGGGTGAAGGGTTATGGGGAGCGGGCAGGGAAGATCACATCAGCCATGATCTTGTTGAATGGCGGAGCAGGCTCGAGGGGCCGTATGGCCTACTCCTGCTCCTATTTCTTATGTTCTGAAATCATCCCTCCTCACAGCTTTAATTGTTTCTTTACTCAATACTGCGACCCCCCCCCCTCTGTATCCCATCTGAAAAACCCATACCTGCCCTTCTTTCATGTCTCAGTAATAGCTATAATATACTCCCAAGTATCTATCTGTGCTCTCAGCTCATCTACCTTATTCCCTATACTACTTGCATTGAAGTATATACCATTTAGCACTGCCAAACTTCCTTGTTGTCTATTTTCTAGCCCTTGTTCTTCTGTCATCAAAATTCACTTGCTACTTTTCTGCTTTCCAATTCCAGCTTTGCTTCTTTCCCTACTGAATCTATTTAACGTCTCTTATGAAAGACGGCACCTCTGACAATGCAGCACTCCCTCAGCACCTGTACTGGAGTCTCAGCCTAGATTAATGTGCTCAAATCCCTGGAGTGGGACTTGAACCCACAACCTTCTGACTCAGAGGCGAATGTGATGCCAACTGAACCACAGCTGACACTTGACTGTTTTGTTAAAGCCGTCGCTCTCCAGTACGCGCTGCACCTTGAAGTGGTATGCTCCTTTGAAGGCCCCGACTTGACTTTCTGATGGTCCTTGATTGGACGTCACCAAGATCCAGGTTGCTGATTGGAGCATGGGCAGGTACAGCAGGAGCGGCGAGGTCAGGACGCAGGAGCAGCGAGTGATCGTGGGGCCCAGGAGAGGCATGACTTCGGGACCCAAAAGAAACGAGGCCCAGGGGCAGCCCACACTGCTATCTGTGTGCGCACTAGGTCCCTGCAGCAGAGCTGGTCTCCAGTCGTCTTGGTTAATCCTTGCCACTGGACTAAGACTTAGCTCTGTCAAGCCCGTGTGGTAGCTGGTGTGCAACGGCCACCACACGTTAAAAAAATCCACACAGGCATCTTCCACCCTTCAATATGTAGTTCGGAAACTGGAATATTAGGTCCTACATTGAAACACCTGTGAACGCATCCCTTTTTTGCGTGGAAACAAGTCATCCTCGACTCGAGGGACCACCTGTGATATTTTTTTCTAATATTGTTTTCTTGCTTATCTTAACTTTAGTAAATTCCAGTTTGTGATTCATTACTACTTTCCCTGGAATGTCAAGTATATTATCCTCTTCCTCTGCTGTGAAGACTGACACAAAGTAATTATTAATCAAATCTGTTATTTCCTTATTTTTCAAAGAAATCGAGGCTAGAGGAGACTAGAGGATAAGAGTTTCAGCAGTGGAGGGTCTGAGGTGGGGCAAAGGTGGGCAATGCAGTGCCAATGGTTATGCTCATTCTTTAAATGATAGTACAGGTACTCCCCAAAAACCACTTTGGCATTTAGAAACTGTAATCACCATTGGCTATAGTTCGCAATATCAGCGTGTCAATTTACTTTTGGCAGCTGAGGAGACCAGATTGTTCCATAGACCTTTAGGAGCTGTTGCTATAGTTATCAGATTCTAATGGATAATGGGGCTGTTGGGAAGTACAAAGGGGGGGGGTCACAGTGCTGGGAGGTTACTAAAGTGCTTTTCTATTGAAATCTGGTCTAAGATATAAACACTTTTGAAGAATTTTTTAAGACTTTAGAAATCAGAGCAATGTGACAGAATCTCAATCTTCTGAAAGTTCAGTATGCTAATTTAACAACCTTGCCTGATTTGACCACAGATGTACTGACTGAATATGCTAATGTTGCTTGATCTCCAATGGTTTCATGTCACTTACTGTCACTCATGGCATTCCCCACAGACTGTCTATTAACGAGGGCATGAAAGTTCATTCAAGAAAGGTACTGCACAAAAAGTGCAATCGTTTCTGGGCTGAGGAGAATAATTAATCACTTATTTGTTCAAGGTCAGACGAGGGGACTCTGCGCATTGCTGTGTAGATCTTGCGTATATTGCAGCACCTTTCCCACATGGCTTGGAAACAGCATTTGCTCCGGAATTCACAACACAACAGCGCTAGACTGATGGCTCAGTTGATGAATACAGCCTCTGAATGAGTAGTTCAGCTCACATTCGACTATGTGGGCTCACTATGTGGTTTGCTCATCACAAATGACCATGTGAATGAGACGGAAAAGCAGTCAGCACTTGTGAAACCACAATATTAAATCACTGCAGTCAACAATTTCGGATGAGATGAGGAGAAACTTGGCAGAAAGACTTCCTGATATTAATACAATCTTTTGTTATTTGAGAGCACAAAAAGTCACTCTTTAAAAAAAAAAACTGCATTTATACAGCACTGTTCATGTCCACAGGATATCCCAAAGCACCTGACAGTCAATGAACTACTTTTGAAGTGCAGTCACTGTTATGTAGACTAACCTGACAGCCAACATGCTCATGCTAGGTCCCACAAACCAACAACTCCTATTCATATTTCTTTTGTGGCTTTGGTCGATGGGTAAATGTTGGCCACAACTCCCCTGCTCTTCTTTGAATAGTACCATGGGATCTTTTACCTTGAGCCTCAGTTTAATGCCTCACCCAACAGTACTACACTGAAATGCCGATAAAGATAAAGGTACTCAAGTCCTACAGTGGGACTTGAACCCAGGAACTTCTGACTCAGAGGCAAGAGTTATACTACTAAGCCAAGCTCGCATGAGGTGTAAAATAGTCCCCCCAAAATTCTCACTCAAATAAGGCCCTGAATAATATATGCTCCGTATAAATGAATAAAATGCATGCTCGTTCGTTGCCCCTGTGTAAATGCATTTTTTGCTTTAGTGTAGTCCTTGTACAGACATGGAAGTCACCAAGCTCAATCCTCAGTCAGTATGAGTATTTCACCCAGGGCAGTTAATGGAGGTACCAGAGCAAGCCCGAGAATCCCATGATCAGGGATATGTGGAAAATCAATCTCTACTGTCCAGTGATACCCATCTGGGAAGTGAGCATGTGCACATTAGGTGGAGGTCGGATTGGATTCAACTATGATGCTTTCTGCATTTAAATAGCCTAGACTCACAGGCAAAGTGCAGAAATTTCAGTGAAGGGTGACTACTATCCATGGAACTGTAGCCCAACAGGCGTCAATCTCTTGAAGAACGGAGAAATTTGGGGGGGGGGGGGGGGGGGGGGGGAAAAAACAAAAAAAAAAAACAAAGACATGCAGATTTTCAGTGATGTTGTTTTGTGTCAATTGGTTAAGAGTTTGAGTGCAGTTTATGGTTTAGTTGGTGCTCTGTCATGGTCTCAAAAAATTGTTTGTGTGCCCAATATTCTATGTAGTAAACGCCTAACTTCTGTCCAACCATAAGGGAGGGAGTCACAAACCAGTGAAGAGAATCAGATTTTCTGTTTACAAAATTTCCAAGGGAAATCCCACCCGAGGTTGAAAATGCACCACACGGGGACAGTGACAATTCTTGGGGACATCACATTAGAACACCACAATGGCACCTCCTACTGGTTGGTTAGAGTGATGACACAGAGTTCTGGGAGGTCACCAGCCTGCACTCTCTGGTAGCCAACTGTGACTGTGCATTGCACAGTGACATATTGGGGAGGAGTAGCCAGGGAGGACACAAATGGGAAGGGGAAAAAAAATGGTTTGAGGTAAAGCTACTTCACATTTTGCAAACTAATTAAATTATCAGCTGCAGAAACACAATGCATATGAATTCTGTATGCATCTCCTCACTCGCTCAATATATTTAATGGCTTGAAATGGATGATCTATAGTCTGGCAGATTGCAAATCCAGTCACCCTTGAGGCAGATCTTACAATTAGCCGGTCAGTGAATTTGTGAGATTACTTAAGCCTTAAAATTATAGTCACAGCAGTTTTCAAATAAAATCTCGGGAGTCACTCAGGTGGCCCAAATTCCCTTTCCTAAAGAGCAAATAAGAAAGGCCTAAGAGGAATTCTCTCATGTTGTCTTAAAGCAATGTACCCAATTCAGCCCTTTGAATTTTTTTTTAAAACATTCAGAGCATCAATATTAAATTTCAGGATTTAACACATTTATGGACAGTTTGGTGAAACGCGAGCTGTATGATCACCGCCAACTCCTAAAGGAACATGATTTAATGTCTGCCTCTGAATATGCTGCAGCGGTTAGATCGGCTGAGGTACCTCTACCACTTTCCCTTTGACTTCCCGTTGCTTCATTGCTTTATTACTTTCTGTATCTCGTAGTAATTTGGCCTTCTGTTCGCTATTTCTCCATTTTCTTTCTTCTGTCTATCTGCATGTGTTTGCATTGTTCTTTGCACTGTCCTATCTGTATAACTCTCTCACCCTTTCTCCCCCAGGGACAGTCTGTTTTTCAGCTCCCTGATCAGTCAGCAGCACACCTTCTGTTCTCATACCAATCTGCTGAGTACTTTGAATCCAAGGGGTGAGACAGGAAAGGTCAAGATTTTAATCAGACCCTCTGGGGGAAAAAAGGCAATGCAACCCAGCTTGCCAAGGATTTTCATGCCTGCTCAGTTAACCAATACTGTACGCTGTGCATTAAGAACCTACCATCATGCTATCTTTAAAAATACACTAATAATCATAACATCTTTTCATTATAAGTGTATAATAACAGCAATGTGTATTTATATAGCGCCTTTAACGTAGTGAAATGTCCCAAGGTGCTTCGCCGGAATATTATGCGATAAAAATTTGACACCGAGCTGCATAAGTAGAAATTAGCGCAGGTGACCAAAAGCTTGGTCAAAAACATAGGTTTTAAAGAGCGTCTTGAAGGAGGAAAGAGAGGTAAGAGAGGCCAAAAGGTTTAGGCAGGGAGTTCCAGAGTTTGGGGCTTAGGCAACAGAAGGCACGGCCACCAATGGTTGAGCGATAATAATCATGGTTGCTCAGGAGGGCAGAATTAGAGGAGCGCAGAAATCCGGGGGTCATGGGGCTGGTAGAGATTACAGAGATTGGGAGGGGCGAGGCCATGGAGGGATTTGAAAATAAGGATGAGAATTTTGAAATCAAGGCGTTGCCATACCAGGAGTCAATGTCGGTCAGCGAGCACAGGGATGATGGGTAATCGGGACTTGCCATAGGCTCCTGGCTGAAAATCTGTTGAGCATTATGTGTTCAACTCTTAGTTCTTATAAAGAACTTCCTTCTGTATTAATGAGGTTGCACAATATAGACTGCGTAAACAGTTTGGATTTTTTAGTCCACAAGGAATATTTAAACTGGTTTCAAGCAGCAACCAAATCCGGTTTCCCAGCAAATCTAGCCATTTCTTCCTTACTTCAAGCAAATTTCATCCAAATAAAGGAGATCTTACACTTGTGTCAACAAAATTTCACCCATGCAGTGGGATACTGTGTCAGGATTGTTCTCCGTCTCCATTACAAATGCAGATTGAGAAACTGGAGGAGTCAGCCCCCAAACCCCAATCGCAAAGCCATTTCTCTCATGATTTTCCCTTCACTGTTTTTTTTAAAATTCGTAGCCAATCTTTCCAATTCTTTGTCAAATCACAAACGCCAGAGGTCACCTTGCACACATCAAGGATCACTCTGCGCCAATGCTCTTAGCCAAAAGGCCGAGAGCCACTGCACCGTTCCTGGAAGTACTGCAATACCAGGTTCGTGCCATGGAGATGGATGGGTCAGCAACCCCACACACCTCCGTGGAGGTGGATGGGTCAATCCACCCCACCCACCAAGGTGGTTCTCCCTTCACTGTTTTCTGATCCTATTCTTTTCAGGTGCTCTTGGTTAACCATGTTTGATTAGATGAGTCTGTTAGCCATTAATTCCAACTAGTTTTAAAAAGAATTCATGCACACATCTGTACATTTTCCAAACTGAAAGAAATAGCAAAGATTTGTTCTATTTGAAGTAGCTTTGTATACATTTGTAATTGAATACCTCAGATGGAGATTAACCATAAAAATGGAGAAGACCCAAATCTTTCCGATCAGGTTTAATTTGTTCCAAAGGAACCCTTATTCCCTGCTTAAGATTGAGTGATTTTTGTCTTTCAGTTGCCCTCGACAATCTATAAAGAAGTGGATGGCATACTGTGGATTCGAATAAAATAAAAGCTTCCATATTTAGCCTATACCATTTGCACTGATTTCCTTCTTGAGCGGACTATGCAGCTGGCAGCACAGGTATTTAGCATCTGGTCCTAAAAGGGCTCTAATTTAGATTTCCTCAGTACAATCAATTCCCTTTGAAAATCCCAATCTTCAACTGAAGACCAAGTATCAGGTTTCCCCTCTCCTGTGAGGAAGTGCCTGTCCTTCATTCAGGCGCCCTTTCTCCCTCCCGAAAACAGTGAATTCACAATCAGTAACTCAGCATTTGGTGAGTCACCAGCACAAACTGGTGTCATCCCATTTCACAATGCAGCCTGCTGAAGCACTAACACATGGTCAATTCAACAGAATTTCAAAACATCAAATCTTCCCGACGAAAGTTGTTAGACTTGTGACCAAGTCAGGGACATGGTAAAAATATCTGAATAAATAGGCATGAATCATATTCTTTAAATATCACTGCGACATGGTAAAACCAAATTGTAAAATTCACAAGTTAATTATTACTTATCGAAAATAAGTGATAATTGCATCTGGCTGTCGTACTAGAGGGACCGGTGTTGCTTGGCACGCATCAACTGCTTAAATACAGTTGCAAGTTACAATCTAGAGTCCAACCTATATGTGCATCCAAATGGTGCGCCACAGGAGGGCAGAGAAACATAGAAAATAGGTGCAGGAGTAGGCCATTCGGCCCTTCGAGCCTGCACCGCCATTCAATGAGTTCATGGCTGAACATGCAACTTCAGTACCCCATTCCTGCTTTCTCGCCATACTCCTTGATCCCCCCAGTAGTAAGGACGACATCTAACTCCTTTTTGAATATATTTAGTGAATTGGCCTCAACAACTTTCTGTGGTAGAGAATTCCACAGGTTCACCACTCTCTGGGTGAAGAAGTTTCTCCTCATCTCAGTCCTAAATGGCTTACCCCTTATCCTTAGACTGTGACCCCTGGTTCTGGACTTCCCCAACATTAATAAGAACATAAGAACAAGCTGTGACCTGACACTGAAACTATAAGAATGCAGTGATCTGGTTTGTAATGAGGTTGTATTTAACAGTTTTGTGATTGAAATCTATTCTGCCCATCAGCAAACCTGGGGACCAAAGAAGGATTCTGAAAATGTACATTATCTGTACAGATAGCAAGCTATTTAAAATTAATTTCATCAGCTAAGAATGAGAGGAATGATGAAGTCAGCAGGTAAAATACTGTCGTGGGCTGGGGCATTGGACGTTGTTGGATTTGCTCTCCCCACTACACATCTGTATCTGACTGGATGACCACAGCAATTGTAATGCTGCATCTTGATTATCAAGTTCTTTTCTCCCTCTCATCCCTTTTCTGAGGGGTAAATTTGCACAATTTTTTTCAAAGTAACATTTTTACATATTTTAATTCAATGTGTCGCATGATTCATTTTCTTTTGTTGGAGATTACGTTTTGCAAATTAGCCATGGAAAAATTTTGGACTCTTCAGCCTGGCTTCTATACATTTTCTCTTTTTTTGAACCCTTGAAAATTCCTAAATTGTTGTGTGGTGATGTCACTGGTGCTGGTTTGGCCCTTAAAGACCCAATTAATTTTATAAATCGCTTTGAAAGATTTGAATACCTGAATCAAAGCATGTTTGTTTTTTTTCTCTCTTTGCACGATCACGGTAATTGTGTATCTAATAATTGTATGTCAGGTTTGTACTCCATTTGATAAGTAGCCCCATATGTCATGTGGTACATTTTGCTAAATGAACACTTCCATATATTATCTGGAGCAGAGTTAGGTTTTTATTTTGTAATTTATGTGTTGGATAAGTGTGCTGTATGAAAAGCTGCACATTCAACTTGACACGTTAATCCAGAAAGTTTATGTTGTGCGCACCCCTGATGAATTATAGACATTCACACAGTACCTACACCACAATTCCCTGGGTTTTCATTGTCTGAACCAGGGACTTGAGTACATAAATGTAGGCTGACACTCAAGTGCAGTGCTGAGGGAGCGCTACACTGTTAGAGGTGCCGTCTTTCGGATGAGATGTTAAACCGAGGCCCTCTCAGGTGGATGTAAAAGATCCCGTGGCACTATTTCAAAGAAGTGCAGGCCAGTTATCCCTGGTGTCCTGGCCAATATTTATCCCTCAATCAACATAACAAAAACAGATTATTTGGTCATTATCACATTGCTGTTTAAGAACAAAAGAACATAAGAATTAGGAACAGGAGTAGGCCATCTAGCCCCTCGAGCCTGCTCCGCCATTCAACAAGATCATGGCTGATCTGGCCGTGGACTCAGCTCCACTTACCCGCCCGATCCCCATAACCCTTAATTCCCTTATTGGTTAAAAATCTATCTATCTGTGACTTGAATACATTCAATGAGCTAGCCTCAACTGCTTCCTTGGGCAGACAATTCCACAGATTCACAACCCTCTGGGAGAAGAAATTCCTTCTTAATTCGGTTTTAAATTGGCTCCCCCGTATTTTGAGGCTGTGCCCCCTAGTTCTAGTCTCCCCGACCAGTGGAAACAACCTCTCTGCCTCTATCTTGTCTATCCCTTTCATTATTTTAAATGTTTCTATAAGATCACCCCTCATCCTTCTGAACTCCAACGAGTAAAGACCCAGTCTACTCAATCTATCATCATAAGGTAACCCCCTCACCTCCGGAATCAGCCTAGTGAATCGTCTCTGTACCCCCTCCAAAGCTAGTATATCCTTCCTTAAGTAAGGTGACCAAAACTGCACGCAGTACTCCAGGTGCGGCCTCACCAATACCCTGTACAGTTGCAGAAGGACCTCCCTGCTTTTGTACTCCATCCCTCTCGCAATGAAGGCCAACATTACATTCGCCTTCCTGATTACCTGCTGTACCTGCAAACTAACTTTTTGGGATTCATGCACAAGGACCCCCAGGTCCCTCTGCACTGCAGCATGTTGTAATTTCTCCTCATTTAAGTAATATTCCCTTTTACTGTTTTTTTTCCCCAAGGTGGATGACCTCACATTTTCCAACATTGTATTCCATCTGCCAAACCTTAGCCCATTCGCTTAATCTATCTAAATCTCTTTGCAGCCTCTCTGTGTCCTCTACACAACCCGCTTGCCCACTAATCTTTTGTGTCATCTGCAAATTTTGTTACACTACACTCTGTCCCCTCTTCCAGGTCATCTATGTATATTGTAAACAGTTGTGGTCCCAGCACCGATCCCTGTGGCACACCACTAACCACCGATTTCCAACCCGAAAAGTACCCATTTATCCCGACTCTCTGCTTTCTGTTAGCCAGTCAATTCTCGATCCATGCTAATACATGTCCTCTGACTCCGCATACCTTTGTCTTCTGCAGTAACCTTTTGTGTGACACCTTATCGAATGCCTTTTGGAAATCTAAATACACCACATCTATCGGTACACCTCTATCCATCATGCTCATTATATCCTCAAAGAATTCCAGTAAATTAGGTACACACGCGTTCCCCATTATGAATCCATGTTGCGTCTGCTTGATTGCACTATTCCCATCTAGATGTCCCGTTATTTCTTCCTTAATGATAGCTTCAAGCATTTTCCCCACTACAGATGTTAAACTAACCGGCCTATAGTTACCTGCCTTTTGTCTGCCCCCTTTTTTAAACAGAGGCGTTACATTAGCTGCTTTCCAATTCGATGGCACCTCCCCAGAGTCCAGAGAATTTTGGTAGATTATAACGAATGCATCTGTTATAACTTCCGCCATCTCTTTTAATACCCTGGGATGCATTTCATCAGGACCAGGGGACTTGTCTACCTTGAGTCCCATTAGCCTGTCCAGCACTACCCCCCTAGTGATAGTGATTGTCTCAAGGTCCTCCCTTCCCACATTCCCGTGACCAACAATTTTTGGCATGGTTTTTGTGTCTTCCACTGTGAAGACCGAAGCAAAATAATTGTTTACGGTCTCAGCCATTTCCACATTTCCCATTATTAAATCCCCCTTCTCATCTTCTAAGGGACCAACATTTACTTTAGTCACTCTTTTCCATTTTATATATCTGTAAAAGCTTTTACTATCTGTTTTTATGTTTTGCGCAAGTTTACATTCGTAATCTATCTTCCCCTTCTTTATTGCTTTCTTAGTCATTCTTTGCTGTCGTTTAACATTTTCCCAATCTTCTAGTTTCCCACTAACCTTGGCCACCTTATACGCATTGGTTTTTAATTTGATACTCTCCTTTATTTCCTTGGTTATCCATGGCTGGTTATCCCTTCTCTTACCACCCTTCTTTTTCACTGGAATATATTTTTGTTGAGCACTATGAAAGAGCTCCTTAAAAGTCCTCCACTGTGCCACCGATTAGTCTGTGTTTCTTGTCTACTTTAGCCAACTCTGCCCTCATCCCACTGTAGTCAGTATGCTCGTAGAGTATGTCCTTCATATCTAGCAAGTTGAAGCCAGTGATAAGGGAGTGTAGGGGGAAGAATAGTCAGCGTAAGAAACTTATTAGTGACCAGCTCTCATTGGCCAGGGTATAATTCAGAAATGGAAAACCAAAAATAGAAGAATGAGAAAGAGCAATATATAAAAAGCAGAGGGAGTGATTGTTGAGAGCATATTTCAGCATCACACTCTATAGTCCTTGCTCAGCTTAATGAGAATGAAAAGCTCAAAGTGCTATGAAGCAACCATTGCTGTTGTGATACATATACAAACTCCCAGTCAATGCCGGATTCCACTCAACATTTATCAACTACATATTTCATCAAGAGTACCCTTTTTCAGAAATGTCACTCTTCCTCTGGTCACCCCTCTCCAAACATCTTCTGTGGCTGTGTGTAAGATCTGCACATGGCCTCTGCTCGGAAAGTATCCACCAGGAGGCAGGCAAGAGCAGCAGACTAACTTCCTCGTCCAATTATCTACTCCTCCCTGTGAGAAAGATCCTGACCTTCACTCCATATCCCATTATCAATGGCACATTAGACTGCAACTCCTATAAGTAGATCCATTGCATCATCCCTTCTGAACAGTCTGTCTCAGTGATCTTATCCTATCAAGCCTGATGTGATTTAAAACACCACATTCGGCTTTTACAGGATGCTCAGTGACCACTCGTGGATTACAAAATAAATGAAATTACTAACTACGGGAAATATAAAACACCAGCGCCTGCTGCGGCTATGCAGTCTGATAGTATTTAATACACCGTTGACCCGAATAGATCTTCTATCTCTGCTGCACACATTGAGTCATTAGAATAACCCTGTAAAAAAAATGTCACACTTCCGATCACAGTTCCAATTAGGTAATGAAACAGTACCTCAAAGCAGAAGTCCTGCCCCAGGATGCTACTGTGCAAAGGTTTAACAAAGACATCCTGCTCCATGCTTAATTCCAAAGCCTCAACCGCACTGCCTGGACTCAGGAGGGATTCATGGGACCGCGATTCTTTCAATTTTGGTAAAGCACGAGACCTGCAAACAACAACAAAAAATAAATTATGGCAAAGTGCAGCACCGAGCACATGAAAAACACAAAGAAAACCTTGTGTGAAGCAAAGAAAATTACAATCAATATCAACAGAATTATGGATCATCATATTTGTGTTTGAACTGTTATGTGAATGCATACAGGGTCATTTAATGCACCGGCCCTCTCCCTTTTGATGTTACCCATTTCCAACCAACGGTGAGGAGAAGAACTGCACTTCAATCTTATCCAATGCTACTCTATAAACAACCAGAAGCGATCTGCAAGGGTGGCAAGCGTTGAACTACCCCCAAATGTTACTTGCCCGGATAACCATAAATACATGAATATGGAAATGGACTGGGGGTTAGGGAGAAGAAATATATTTTTCTTCATATGGAAACTATGAAGGGTGAACCCTTGTAGACAAATGAGTGAAGTATCAGTCCTATTATGCCTCTTTTCCCAGACCAATATCCATACATGGTTTATCATCATGTCGTAGGGGCATTACGCACAATAGCTGCAACCTTCAGGTATGGAAATTCAAGTGCTGAAAGCAGCCAAATTTCAATAGGAAAGAATTGAAAACTTTTTTGTTTTCTCTTGTTTTAGTTATGACTAGAATCCAGGGTGCTCACCAGCCTTACCTACAGGGTAATAGCGGTGGGGAGTGACAGAGAACTCGCATTTGTGTCACACCTCATGACCAACGAATTACATTTGTAGTGCAGGCACCATTTTTATGCAGCAGCCATTTTGTGCACAGCTTAGACAAGCATTAAGCAGCAGAGTGCCAACAGTATCTTGTCCGTCAAGACAAGGACGTCAATGGCACCTCTCCCTCGTCACAACCTACCACAGTTGCTCATCTGTTCAGAGAAATGCTAACCAGTTCCCCCAATAAATTATTTAAATGCACAGAGCTTTATAAAATAGGAGCTCAAATAGCAGCCATCTTTGCTCCTGTCCAGTTTTCTTCCTCCTTTCTGAAGGCAGCGACCCAAACTTGGCACCATCAGCCCTCCAGTGCCTCATCCCATTGGTCATTCTGTGCAGCAGGCTAGATAATGAACAAGCTGTTCAACTACAGGGTGGGGGCAGGAAAATCACAACCAACCCAAACCCGACCTCACTCAAGATTCATCCACACATGTTTTGCAGCAAATTTTGTCTAGATTGCTGTCAGCAGTTGGAACTGTGGCTAAATATTTCATGACCCAAATCAACTAACTCAGCACAAGAGCAGAGATCAAATCTGGGGCCGCTCTGATTGCGATGGCTCAGCACCACACAATCTACTAACTTATCGGAGGAATTATTGAGCATTTTTATGAATGTATACGCAACTTTCGTAGGCCGTTACAAAAATATCATGTGGAATAACAAACTTATTCAGTGGTTGATAACCTCAAACAGGTACTCTAAATATAGAACAGATGATAGCTCAACATGGTGGCACTACAGAATTAAAATTATTGCTTGACACGCACTGAACTTTTTCCCCGGTAGATAGATGGCCGTTAAAAAAAAAAATCACCATTGACATTTTATATCCCCTCCCCAACTTTACTTAACTACTCGCGCCCTGCAGTCACCATGGCTGGTTTGTTGCCTACTTCTCAGGCCACTGCTGATGGAGCTCAGAGCCAAGCTGCTGTGAAGGACCTACCAGAGACAAAGGCCACTTTTTCTTCAATTTTCTTCCTGGTGAGTGGAGAAGTGCCTGCAGCCGACCTGGCAACTCCCCTCAGCGACAAGACTGAGATTGGGACCACAGCAGACTGAGGGAAATCAACCCTGCTTCCCACCACACTATGCCCTGCAGCTAATATATCCACTCTTCACCTCTATGGACTCCCTTAAAATGAAATAATTGATAATAAATCAAGGTGACAACATTCAGTCCCTGCCCAGCTCCAAAACCTGCTCCACTGACAAACAGGAAAAACATCAAGTCTCCAACCTCTAACCTTGAACCTTAATGCTCCAGTGGAACAGATGCTGAGAACAGATTTGCAAACACATCCAAATCTTGGACAAGTGAGGTTTCACGAGTGCCACGGGCAATTCTTCAGTTCAGCCGGGAAACCGACATCTCAGCACATATGCAAAACAGCACATGAAACAGCAGCATGTGCGTAATGTCAGATACTGCAAAGCCATTCTACTCAAGTCTGCTCAAGTAGCCGGTCACACATTGGGATTGGGTACAGGCAGCAGCACTGGACACAACACCCAGTGCTCAGAAATGTCCCTCAAATACAGAGACCATAAAAAAACATCCTCTGTGTAACAAGTCTCTCACTGTAATATGCTATCTCTATGGATTCCAAAAATAGAATTGGCTCAGGGCGACTGTATTGAATAGTGTTGTTCTGCTTCAGTGTTATTTTTATTCTGTAAAACCTTCACAGCATATGGCTAAGGACAGCACAACCAGTAACAAGACATAGCTCACAAAACCTTTCAGGAGGGGGGCAATCTATGCCGGGTGCGCAGCAGTGCACATAACTCACTCCTGTCTACAATGCCTGGGGGATTTGATGGCTTCCTCGCTCACTAGAAAACCTCCCTACTTCACTGCGCTCTGTGAAATATCCTGTAAATCTTTATTCCCGCATCGCTGAGAAAACATTAACATCCGTCTGCAATATCACAGTTCAATTGAAATTCTTGGAAACATCCTGGAGATTTTTCTCCCCACGATTCAAAGAATGTGTGTGTGCAGGGGGAAAACAATTTCTCTAAATAAAAAGAATCCAGATTCCAAATAGAAAAAGGTACATTCATAAGATAAGATAATATAGTGTCTTTATTAAATATACTAAATCTATGGGAAAAAAAATGTTCCACAGATTCTGTGACAAGTTGGCCAATCTGGAAATGGGGGCAGGAGCAGAGGAAGACATGAGGAATACATTATTGATACACCACTTCTGGTAAAGTATACATCAACATAAGTGTCAATGTCAGGCGCAGCTACATCACTTCACTCCCCACCCTACCGAGTTCCTCATCTCAGCAGCACTGTTCCAAGTGTTGCTCTTCCCTGCAGCCTGCCAAGCAGCAATGCACCGAGACCACCCACTGAGCTACGTGAGGGATATCGGGGGGGGGGGGGTGCGGAGAGAGAGAAAGTCAGATAAAGGATGTGGGATAAGGAGATCTAGTAGTACATATATAATCAACTTGACAAATTCGATATATTATGTACACAGATAAAGTACACCTAAAAGTCACTTCCAAATTGTCTCTAGACCAGTAATTTGTTTTCACCATGTAGCAAATCCGTACACACACATACACACACACGTATGATATGCATGCATGTGTGTGCACGTTTGTAAACTAGAGGTACGGCTTGCCCTCCCCATCTGTAACCTCCTCCAGCCTCACAACACCCCCTCCCCCCACAACGGAGATGTCTATGCTCCTCTAATTCTGCCCTTTTGAGCATCCCTGATTATAATCGCTCAACCATTGGTGGCCGTGCCTTCTGTTGCCTAGGCTCCAAGCTCTGGAACTTCCTCCCTCTCTACCTCTCCTTCCTCCTTCAAGATGCTCCTTAAAACATATCTGTTTGGACAAACTTTTGGTCACCTGCACTAATTTCTACTTATGCGGCTCGGTGTCAATTTTTTAAAATCTCAATGCTCCTGTGAAGCGCCTTGGGATGTTTCACTACGTTAAAGGCGCTATATAAATACAAGTTGTTGTTGCTGTTTGTGATTGAAATAACAATTTTTGATGAATGTTTCCCACAGCAAGGATGTCACAGTTGCACACGTGAACCTCAGTCTCTTCACCTTGTGGTCATGGGGAAGGAGGACATGTTCCTGTGATCAGCTGGGTCAGAAAGTGGTGGATAGAAGAAAAATAATGAAATAAAAGTGAAAATTAACCCATGTTGTTCACACACATCATCTTATGGTGGGTTTAAAGTACCACAGCTGAAGGCACGATGACAGCTCACCGACCCACACAATGTCAGATAAACAAGAAATGTGACCAGGATGGACACAAGTAGACAGAATAAACATAGAAACATAGAAAATAGGTGCAGGAGTAGGCCATTCGGCCCTTCGAGCCTGCATCACCATTCAATATCATGGCTGATCATGCAACTTCAGTACCCCATTCCTGCTTTCTCTCCATACCCCTTGATCCCTTTAGCCGTAAGGGCCACATCTAACTCCCTTTTGAATATATCTAACGAACTGAACTCAACAACTTTCTGTGGTAGAGAATTCCACAGGTTCACAATTCTCTGAGTGAAGAAGTTTCTCATCTCAGTCCTAAATGGCTTGCTCCTTATCCTGAGACTATGACCCCTGATTCTGGACTTCGCCAACATTGGGAACATTCTTCCTGCATCTAATCTGTCCAATCCCGTCAGAATTTTATATGTTTCTATGAAATTCCCCTCTCATTCTTTTAAATTCCAGTGAATATAAGCCTAGTCAATCCAGTCTTTCTTCATAAAACAGCTTAAGGAATTTTTTTCTTTAAAAGCTGCAGAGCCCATGTCAGAACACCAATGACACTGCATCCACTCAGTATTTTTAAAACTCTGATGTTTCACTCAGAAGCTGCTTAATCAAATTGACACGACACTATACTTACATTAGGCAGCTACGCAGCCATTTAACAGAGCATCCCCAGATCATGATGGAAGCTACAGGCTAGGGGAAAAGGTGATTGCACCTTTTTCCTTCTCCGAACACCAAATGCAAGGCCAATTCTTGCCACAATCTTCAAATCACACACCTTAAGCAGGATGTTTCTCCAGTCTTTTTACAGATCTCTGGTGTCGCACAGATCTTATTAGTACAAGAGATAGTTCTGTTCCTGAAAATCTTTTGCCTGTCAAACTGAGCTATTTTGCTGGTTTCTACATCGCAGGGTTGCGCACTTTAGAAACTCCAACTCCACGGACAAAAGAAAAAAAAATCACCACCTTGGAGCAGCCTCCAACTTCACCCACTGAAGTATCCCACACGCACGAACGGCAAACTTCCTCTCAACTGCATGCTGGGTATCAGGCCAACTCCAATTATTGTTCCCTCTCACACAAGATAAACCGGGCAATTTTCTTCATTTCAGTCACAGGCCTAGAACTTATTGATTTTTCTCCCAAACGAGCAGGGCCAGCCGGCCACCATGTCCTGATCAACTGTGGGCCGGACACTTCTCGTCCCCTTGTCTCAATGGCATGGCTGAGTAGGCCAATTGTCTTCACCTGGTATCAGGCCCTTGTTCAGAAAAAGACACTTCTCTTCAAATTCTACCCATCGCAAGGATTTTAAGAGTCAGTGATGCTCGATCTCCTTTCAACCACACAGCTAGAACAGGTCAAACCGCTCCCATTTTTTCCTGGCACACAATGGGATAAGAATGATTCTCTTCACCTCCAGGCACAACAGGCGACGATTCGCTTTTTCTCAATATTTTAATAATGTGCACAACACAGGGGGAAGCAAATTGTTCAGAGGAACGAAAATGATTCCCAAATAAAGCTACCACTTCATCACCAGCTCAAACAACATAAACACAGGCCTGACGCACAATGTTTTGTCCCACCTGGGGCTGTTGTTATGGCAATGCACCTATGAGAAGATTAGTGTCTGAAGGCAGCAGGGGCCATGAGCAGTAGAAGCACTTGCATGCTGCTTCTTTACTGCAGCACTCGTTGAACAGCACACCGATTCTCAGCAGCATAAATCAATGTGACCCTCAAGAAGAACAATAGTAATTTCACCTCGAGAAGGACTGTCCATCACATGACATCTTCAGCGTCTCCGAGCACACGCCAGCTGAGCAGTAAGCTCGAGTGCAGCAACCCACTGCGTAAAATGCTCTCATACAGATGCTTTCATCTGGATTCCGGCCAAGTCAAACTGTAGTGACAGGGATTAAATATAGAATGATGGATGGTCAGGAGCACAATTAAAGATATTCACTGTCCAGAACTCAGCTCGGTAACTGTACAAAGCCCAAAACAAGGGCACTGGTGTACATCTTCATAATTTATCTTTCAACCATTTGGAGGAAAAGACTTTAAAAATCATTAAGCCGATTTATCTCATTAAAAGAATGGTTGGCATTACGAAAGGATGAGTCGACTGCACAGGTAAGCAGACGGTTTTAATTAACTGCAACAGACCAGGAAGCTGAGCGATGAAAACTGTAGGAAGATGTCAGATTGAACAAAATAGATGTTAATTAGAACACAGGATGACAGATCAGTGTGTAAATGGCTGCGTGGAGGTATCTGTTCGAAGCAGTCTAAGATAGGAATGTGGCTTTCAACGATGCCTCCTTGAGATTTAGAGGGCATGAATTTATATGTCAAGCTATGAGATAATGTGCCATTTATAATCTTTTTTTTTTAAAAAGGAGAGTAAAAGGAGGCTCTGTTTTAAAAAAAAAAATATGGACAGTTGAGTACAGTAAAGTAAATGAGTCCATTAATGGGAAATATATATTTTTTTTAAGTATTGTAACTTTAAAAAAAACAAATACAGTTTTTCCTCTTTGGTCCTGCTTAAACATTGCAAGAAAAGAAAAAAAATTGCTCATGGCATCTTGAGCCCAGAATTGTAAGCAAACAGGGGGTGTAGGAAGAGGATAAAAAGAGAGGAGCAGCTCAGAATGAAAGGAATGTATCGTCTCACTTCATTGTTGAGGCTCCACATTCAAATTGGCCATGTTCCAAATGGAGGGGGAAAACTAACAGACACTTAAATTTAATTCTCACAGTATCATGTGAGCTACCCTGTTTCCCGAACCCTTGAAGCATGCAAAAATTAAGCTCTAAGCATTGAAGAGTAGCACTGCCTCAGTATTTTACTGAAGTGTCAGCCTTGATTTTGTGCTCAAGTTTTGGAGTCGGTCTTGAACCTCGAACCTTCTGACACAGAGGCGTGAGTGCTACGATGACACTTAATCTAAAATTCTTTCTTACTATGTCCAAGTGGTAAAAAAACATCAGAGGTGGGAAGCTCCATACAAACCGATTTTGATGAATGTTAGGAGAGCAACAGCACTCTGCAATTTAATAGTGACTTGGTCAAAGCAAGGAATTCATTTTGCAGGAGGCAATTTTATCTCGCCTGAGCCTCAAGAGAGCAACTTAGGTGCACCACTGTTGCTCGTCAACAAAATAAAATCCAACCAGCTTGTGTCTAGGCAGGCTTCCAAAATTGAAAACTGCTATATCATGCATGCGCAAGTAATCTCCTTTAGCAACTATCCCCTTTTGAGCATTATGAATTGGTCAATGTTTTAAACTCAATGGCACAAAATCAACATTACACTGAGCCCATTGTGTGAGTCATTTCATAAAATAATTGCAAATACTGGGTCTCCAATAACAGCTAGCTCATAAGAAGGTGAACAAAGGAGCAGGAGTAGGCCCTTTGAGCCTGCTCCACCATTCAACAAAATCATGGCTAATCTTTTACCTCAACTCCACCTTCCTGCACTATCCCCATATCCCTTAATTCCCTCTGTTCCCAAAAATGTATCGACCTCTGTCTTGAATATACTCAACGACTGAGCACCCACAGCTCTCTGGGTTAGAGAATTCCAAAGATTCACAACCCTTTGAGTGAAGAAATGTCTCCTCCCCGCAATCCAAAATGGCCATCCCTTTATTTTGAGACTGTGACCCCGTGTTCTAGATTCCCCAGCCAGGGGAAACATCTTAGCATTAACCAAGTCAAGCCCCTTAAGAATGTTATAAGTTTCAATGGAGAACAATTGCAAAGTGCCGCAGTACAGCGGGACCTGAGGGGACTTGTGCATGAAACACAAAAGGATAGTATGCAGGTACAGCAAGTGATCAGGAAGACCAATGGTATCCTGGCCTTTATTGCAAAGGGGATGGAGTATAAAAGCAGGGAAGCCTTGCTACAGTTATATAAGGTATTGGTGAGGACACACTTGGAATACTGCGTGCAGTTTTGGTTTCCATATTTACGAAAGGACATACTTGCTTTGCAGGCAGCTCAGAGAAGGTTCACTAGGTTGATTTCGGGGATGAGGGGGTTGACTTATGAGGAAAGGTTGAGTTGGTTGGGCCTCTACTCAATGGAATTCAGAAGAATGAGAGGTGATCTTATCGAAACTTATAAGATTATGAGGGGGCTTGACAAGGTGGATGCAGAGAGGATGTTTCCACTGATGGGGAGACTAGAACTAGAGGGCATGATCTTCGAATAAGAGGCCGCCCATTTAAAACAGAGATGAGGAGAAATTGTTTCTCTCAGAGGGTTGTAAATCTGTGGAATTCGCTGCCTCAGAGAGCTGTGTAAGCTGGGACATTGAATAAATTTAAGACAGAAATCGACAGTTTCTTAAACGATAAGGGGATAAGGGGTTATGGGGAGCGGGCGGGGAAGTGGAGCTGAGTCCATGATCGGATCAGCCATGATCTTATTAAATGGCAGAGCAGGCTCGAGGGGCCATATGGCCTACTCCTGTTCCTATTTCTTATGTTCTTATATTCTTAATTAGATCACTTCTCATTCTTCTAAACTCTAGGGAAATATAGACCTAGACTATTCAACCTCTCCTCATAGGGTAATCCCTTCATCCCAGGAACCAATCTAGTGAATCTTTGTTGCACTCCCTTGAAGGCAAGTATGTCTTTCCTTAGGTAAGGACACCTGAAGTGTACACAGTACTCCAGATGTGGCCTCACAAATGCCCTGTATAATTGTAGTAAGACTTCTTTACTTTTATACGCTAATCCCTTTGTAACAAAAGCTAACATACCATTTGCTTTCCTAATTGCTTGCTGTACCTGCATGTTAACTTTCTGTGATTCATGTCAAGGACACCCAGGTCCCTCTGAATGCAAACATTTCCCAGTCTCTTGCTATTCAAAAAATATTCTGCTTTTTTGTTTTTCCTACCAAAGTGGATAACTTCACACTTCCCCACATTGTATTCCATTTGCTATGTTGTTGCCCACTCAGTCAACCTTTCTATATCTTTCTGCAGCCTCTTTGCATCCTCCTCACAGCTTACTTTCTCATCTAACTTTGTATTATCAGCAAACTTAGATATGTTACACTCAGTCCCTTTATCGAAGTCATTAATATAGATTGTAAATAGCTGAGGCCCAAATACTGATCCTTGCGGACCCTTATAGTTACAGCCTGACAACACAAAAAATTCCCGTTTATTCTTACTCTCTGTTTTCTGTCCATTAACCAATCCTCAATCAATCCATTACCTCCAATTTCATGAGTCCTAATTTTGTGCAATAACCTCTTGTGTGGCACCTTATTGAATGCACTACATCCACTGGTTGCCCCTTATCCATGCTACTAGTTACATCTTCAAAAAATCGTAACAGATTTGTCAGAAATGATTTCCCTTTCATAAAACGATGTCGACGCTACCTAATCATATTATGATTTTCTAAGTGCCCTGTTACTACATCCCTAATAATAGATTCTAGCAATTTGCCTACTATTGATGTCAGGCTAACTGGCCTATAGTTCCCTGTTTTTTTCTCTTCCTCCTTTCTTAAATAGCAGGGTTATGTTTGCAACCTTCCAATCCTTGGGGACTGTTCGAGAATCAAGGGAATTCTGGAAGATTAATACCAATGCATCCACTATCTCCACAGCTACCGCTTTTAAAGCCCTAGGATGTTGGTCATCAGGTCATGGGGATTTGTCGCCACTTAGTGTCTCCAGTACTATGGGCTCAATTTTCCCCAGTGATTTGCGCCGTTTTTTGGGAGCAGGCTGCTCTTTTTGGTCTTAGTTGAAAAGCCAGAGAGTAAGAGTGAGAGTGAGAGTGAGAGTGAGAGTGAGAGTGAGAGAGAGAGAGCGAGCGAGCGAGAGCAGCCCCATCTTTTTGGCGCAGATCAAGGCTCCACCCTCAAAACTAAAGGTCGGGTTACGCCATGCCAAAATGAAAAAATCCAAAGGGGCTTACTTACAATATATTTTTTTGCCGTACTTAGGCCCCCCGCCCCCCAAAAAAAAATCGGGCATAACTCCAAGTACACCAAGAAAATGCTTTGGAGAAAATTGAGCCCAATGTCTCCGGTCTCTGCCTCTAATGGGCCCACATTTAATATATCACTGACTACGTGGGATCAGTGCGTTGCCAATGGCATTGGCTCAATGTAGAAGCTCCTATAGGAAGAAATAAATAATTGCCCAGATTGATGAAGGTCAACTCAGAGAAGTCAGTCAATGAAAGTGTCAGCTTGGTTCAGCACTCTCTTCAGAATCAGAAAGTTGTGGTTTCAACTCCATGTCAAAATAATTCAATACGCAAGCCAGAATAGCTGAATGTTGCACCCTGATAGATTTCAGTCATGATCTTGAGACCAACATACAATTTATAAACATGCACAAAACTCGCAACAAGCCAGTTAGGTATCTACCACTGCAGGGAGAAAGCCTTACATGGTTATGGTGGCCTTCTTCAAAGCCAAATAGTCAACTGGAACTTTGATGAGCACTTTGTCATATCTGGCTCTCCTTCTCCAACAACAGTTCCCATTCAAATGGGATTGACTGTGAGACGGTCAAAGAACTAAGGTTTTCCCATGACCAGTACAGGGTTAGGAAAATTATGCTCATGTCCTTTGCTTGGATTTTATGACCGATTCTGGGTACAACAGGAAATGGAGCAACAGAAGAACTTTCCTTGCCAGATAGCGAGGGGTAATCTGAAGCTCCTGTTGATTTCCTAATTCTTGGTAAACGATCACAAAAACTTCTCATTTGGAAATACAGTCCATTTCAGTTACTAGAGTGTCTATTTGAGTTGGGATTTCATTAATGCTGAGAGTGTCCACAGTGGCATACTGACCAGACACGGTTGTGTGTTTTTGTCCGTGCCAAATCTTGCTGGTGACATACCTGATCTGTATCATGTGAGCTGCTTTGCTTGCTGCTCTTCCCATTACAATGTTTGCGAAAGGAAGAGCAACTAAACTGCTTCAAGCATAAAAGGTTTCTAGCTGAACAGACATCTCTTAAATACATGCTGTCTGAAGATGGGCATTCAATTCCTTGTAAGGGCGGACTGGTTACATGGGTGAGAGACAGGGGCTGTGATGCCATCAGCAGCATTCTACTCAATATAGCTATCTCTGAGAGAACTAGCTGTTGGTTTCAATGGCTGGAGCAACAGACAGTATTCGTAGGAGAATGGGGCAGATGTTGTGCAAGAAGATTTCACCGAAAATCTGAGAGTCCTACATCTAATAACACAAGAACTATCAATTCAGGATAAGCATTCAATCTACTTCATTCTGAAAAGCAGTACAGTTGTAGTGAGACAATATGGAACAGGGCACTAAGACTATTGTTGACTTACACACAAAAGTTCCTCAGAGAACAGAGATCCTGCTATACAAACTTCTGTGCAATGAGCTGTGCAAGAGTTCCAGCGAGTCAATTACCTGAACAACAACAACTTGTATTTATATAGCACCTTTAATGTAGTGAAACATCCCAAGACACTTACAGGAGTATTATAAGAACATAAGAATTAGGAACAGGAGTAGGCCATCTAGCCCCTCGAGCCTGCTCCGCCACCCAACAAGATCATGGCTGATCTGGCCATGGACTCAGCTCCACTTACCCGCCTGCTCCCCATAACCCTTAATTCCCTTATTGGTTAAAAATCTGTGATTTGAATACATTCAATGAGCTAGCCTCAACTGCTTCCTTGGGCAGAGAATTCCATAGATTCACAACCCTCTGGGAGAAGAAATTCCTTCTCAACTCGGTTTTAAATTAGCTCTCCCGTACTTTGAGGCTATGCCCCCTAGTTCTAGTCTCCCTGACCAGTGGAAACAACCTCTCTGCCTCTATCTTGTCTATCCCTTTCATTATTTTAAATGTTTCTATAAGATCACCCCTCATCCTTTTGAACTCCAACGAGTAAAGATCCAGTCTACTCAATCTATCATCATAAGGTAACCCCCTCATCTCCAGAATCAGCCGAGTGAATCGTCTCTGTACCGCCTCCAAAGCTTGTATATCCTTCCTTAAGTAAGGTGACCAAAACTGCACGCAGTACTCCAGATGCGGCCTCACCAACACCCTGTGCTGTTGCAGCAGGACCTCCCTGCTTTTGTACTCCATCCCTCTCGCAATGAAGGCCAACATTCCATTCGCCTTCCTGATTACCTGCTGCACCTGCAAACTAACTTTTTGGGATTCCTCTGCACCGCAGCATGTTGTAATTTCTCCCCATTCAAATAATATTCCCTTTTACTGTTTTTTTTCCCCAAGGTGGATGACCTCACACTTTCCGACATTGTATTCCATCTGCCAAACCTTAGCCCATTCGCTTAACCTATTTAAATCTCTTTGCAGCCTCTCTGTGTCCTCTACACAACCCGCTTTCCCACTAATCTTTGTGTCATCTGCAAATTTTGTTACACTACACTCTGTTCCCTCTTCCAGGTCATCTATGTGATAACAATTTAAAACCGTGTCTCATAAGTAGCAATTAGCGCAGATTGGTCAAAGAGGTATGTTTTAAGGAGTGTCTTAAAGGAGGAGCGAAGGGTCGACAAGCAGAGAGGTTTAGGCAGGGAATTCCAGAGCTTGGGGCCCAGGCAACAGAAGGCACGGCCACCAATGGTTCAGCGATTACAATCAGGGAAGCTCAGGAGGGCAGAATTAGAGGAGTGCAGACATCTTGGGGGGAGGGGGTTTGTGGGGTTGGAGGAGATTACATAGATAGGGAGGGGTGAGGCCATGAGGGATTTGAAAATAAGGATGAGAATTTTGAACTCGAGGCATTGCTTAACCGGAAGCCAATGTAGGTCAGCAAGCACAGCGGGACTTGGTGCGAGTTCGGACACAGTCAGCCGAGTTTTGGATCACCTCTAGTTTACGTATATTTAGATATAGGCAGCTAAATAGGTGCCTCAGTCTGATAAAGGGCGCCAAAAAATCAGTTAACACCCTGGAAACACAAGAAGTGCTGATCTAAGGCCAAGAGAAGAAACCCACATCTGTAGCCAACTATGGATTTCCCCCAGTGACTTTAACATTATGGAATGGAGACATACAGACCACGAAGGGTCCAGACTTGTTCCCCGATCGAAGAAAGAAAGAAAGACTTGCATTTATATCGCGCCTTTCACGACCACCGGATGTCTCAATAACCAATAAAGTACTTTTGGAGTGTAGTCACTAACGTAATGTGAGAAACATGACAGCGAATTTGCGCACAGCAAGCTCCCACAAACAGCAATGTGATAATGACCAAATAATCTGTTTTTGTTATGTTGATTGAGGGATAAATATTGGCCAGCACACCAGAGAACACTCCCCTGCTCTTCTTCGAAATGGTGCCATGGGATCTTTTACGTCCACCTGCGAGATCTGTGCCAAATTAGCTGGCCTTGGCCAGGACAGTGACAAGCGGTCTTCAATTAACCTCCACACCCATGGCCTGGGAGAATGAAAATGAAAACCAGCCTGATTTGATGCTGTTGTTTGTTATTCAATGATACATGGTAGAAAGTGCATGCATGATCATCAGACAAGGACAGGATCAGGCATAGGCGTGAGAGTCCCAGAATGCTCACTTAGGTGAAGCAACAGAGAACTGCCATAACTATCAGAATTATATCCAATCAGAAGTCCCAGACAGATACCTGTACACTGGCCAATGACTTTCAGCGGTGAGTCGCTATGACGCAAGCCCCGAGAGCTCTTTATTACAGAAATGGCCACTTGGACTCTTATGAAGGCCAGCATAACCATGCGAGGCTTTCTCCCTGCAGTGGTAGACACCTAACCTGCATTGAGTGTTTGGTGAATGTTTAGTTTTTGCGTACATGAAATGTCAAAAGGGACGTTTACAGTACTGGGGTAGGTATTAGAAACTGTAGGCATTTAATACTATAAAGGTGCCAGCTAATGATCACAGAAATTAGTGCAGATGGCTTACTAGTGTAAATATACCAATCTGGGTGCCCAGCTGCAAGGAATCTGGCACCAGAATATGAGTCAAGGACCATAGCTCATTAAAAATCCGCAATTATAGTGCCGTACAAATGGGATTTTATGGCAACTTTCCTCTCTCCCCAATTCAATCAATTTCTTTAAAACTAATTACATTGCTCCTTTGCGAAGCCCCATGTTCCTACATTTGAGTGGAATGGACGTAGCTGACTGACTGATGGCAGGCGGTGTTAGAAGGATTAACGCAATGAAGCAATGTCCCGGATGTTTATGCGGAATCAGCCAGTCCAAGTAACGACATAAATAAATGTGAATTAAATTTGATTGGCCAAATATGGTGACAAGCACTGATGCCAACTGTAACTACGTTTGATATAGGGGAGGGGAGATATACGGAGGAACTAACTATTTATTGGTAATGAAATTCCACAGGACTCGTATTTTATTTTAACCTCAAAACATTCAACCTGCATTTTCAAAATTTCAGCTTCTAGAAGTCCAACGATAGAAGCCCTAAGCAAATTGAAGTAATACTTTCTGCAACAGCATTATTGCTGGACTGGTGATTTCAAAAATACAAGCTGAATATAATTAAAAAAGGAAGTCATTTTTTTCCAATTCATGCGAGAGTCAGGGTAGTCAGGGAGTGTCGGTTGGCGATTCATCTAAAGGGCATTACAGCCAGCTCAATCAACTTGTTCACAAAAAATACAGTTTCTAGCATGGGTTGGTAAATGGTGATCAGGAGTCCCGGCAGATATTTCCTTTTACTAATCCAGAGGCACCCAAGTGCTTATCCATATTCACAAACAAACTTTCCAGTGTGGGTCACTGAACAGCAATCAGGAGCAGGAAGTCTGCCTGAGTTTTCCCCATACCAGCCATGGGACCATTGTTGCAACAGCTAACTGCTGCCCAATGGAGACCAGCAAACTCAGCCAAGACCAGGAATCACACCTGAGACCCTTCTGGTGTGTCAACTCAATGTTTCACCGTGCCTGCACCCACTGGGGCATTGAGGAACCGAAAATTTTTACCTTAAGGTAAATTGTCCACTCAACAAAAAAAGGTGGCTGGCTGCCCAATGTTCAAGGCATCAATTCTAAGACTGCGCATTAAAACATGACATTTCATCACAGCCTCAGCTCCCAGTCTCACTTGAAGCAAATCACCTGCGCTTGAGTTGAAAAGTGCTTTCTACACACAGGATTGTGGTTTTAAGATCAACAATCAAGGCCTTTTCTTGCAGTTCTTTTAAAAGCATCAACACTCCCAAAGGCTGTGCAGACAACCTGTGACTGCTGCACCCCCAGCACCACCCCACCCCGCCGCCCACCCCCACGATGTACCCTCTCCCAACACCATATCCGATATAATGGAAATGTAGGATTGCTTCCTACCTGCTCAGAACGTCAAATATTAGGAAATGAGAAAAAGCCATTCAGCCCATTAAACCTACTCCCTCCACAGATCATCTATTTAATTCATATAGTTGATATCAACTCAACTTATTTGATCCCCCAAGGGAGGCGAATTAACTGTAAGGAAAACCTTCAAGGTGGTCAAATTCTTGTTGAATTTCTCCAACTTCTGATTTTTATTGTTGAGTTCTTCCTTCCACTCCGTCTTTTTCTCTTACTCTTGCCCAGTTTCTGTCCCAATCTCCAGAGGGATCAGCTCCATACTAGAATCCAGTTACATTGCAAAGATGCCTTTTGGTGCCTTTTCTCAAAGGCCATTCTGATTTATGAGCCTCGACAGTGAGCAGGGGCAGGCTTTTCAACTGCAACGTGCATCACAAGCCAGACCCAACCTTAGTCTTAAGTCTCAACATGCAAATAACCCTGGCAACGATCATAATGGGAAACGCTGATTAAATGTACCAACGGAGTCACTTCTTTAAAAAACATTTATATATTTTTTTTATAAAGGTGAATGACAGCATCTAGCTCTCCCAGGTTAGATGCAGAGAAAAGCTCTGTCTGCTCTGCCCCATCAATAAGCTTCAGTTGCCGTTTAACCAGTATGACTTTTTAAAAATTCCCACACCTGTCATCCTGTTGAGCTCGCGTGAGATGGCAAATTTTATGCAAGCAGGCAGGTGACTGTAATGGTTATGGTCCTGGATTAGCAACCCAGAGATTGTGAGTTAAAATCCGACTATAGCAAGTTATAAAACTGAATTCAATAAATCTGGTAATTTCTGGGCTGGCACGAGGAAAAGCTGCAGTGAAGCCTGACGGATTGTCGAAGAAATCTAATGGTTCCCCAATCCCTTTCGTGGAAGGAAACCGCCACCCGACCTGGTCTGGCCCCGATGCGCTCCAGTCCTCACTACATGATTGCCAGTCAACACCCTCAGGGCAACTAGTGAGGGAAGGTAAGCATCGGCCACATCACAAGAACTAAAAAATAATGAAAGCTAATTTTGAGCCTTATAAAAGGTTCATTTCACTGTGTTCCATTGTCAACTGCTGAGCAGCATTCAACAAACATCACGTGAACGTGACCTCCAAAGATATGGCCCTCAATGGCTGACGGCTCTCAGACTGAACATGAGTAAGCTAAACACAATGAAAACTGAAAATACACATTATAAAAATATAGGTTATCACGTGATTGCAAGCCTTTAATTACCTTTCAGAGTTGAGATAACCAAATTATCCTTGCAATGTTTGATATAGTTGTTAATGATATTCTTAAATCCATCAGATTAATGACTTTCATTCACTTCAAGTACCCATTTTTCTACATATAAAAGGCTTCTATCATAGACGCTGTGTGGTCCTTTGAAACGGCAAGATTTCTTTCCTAACTGCAGCGTTATCTTGGAGTCACACACTCTGAACAAAGCACAGTACTGATTAAATCCTCTGATTATGGATTAAAGAATTGCTTTCAGCTCGAACTGTTAACTGTTGGTAAACAGCAATCAACATATACTCACAGTCTCTAGTCTTTGTAATAAAGGATTGCCAGAGCCAGTACTCCTATACTAGCTCAGCACAGCCCTGCTTTACCTTGGGATCCCAACAGAAACAATGATACCTTATATAAATTGTTTTTTTTTATATCATTTAAAGCAGACTCTGCAACCTCCAAGTCCAACAAGTGAAAACGTGTCTGTGCAGTTCATGGCAAAATCAACAATGGCAGGTGTGTTGGGAAACCGCAACAGGGAGCAGCAGACTGGCTTCTTGTTATCCACTTTGGACTCTGCAATAAATTCTGAAATAAATCCGTAACTATATTTTTATTAAACAAGAACCAAGTGGACAACATAAAACAGGTTGCTTGCCTGCATCTCAATGAAAATACCTAAAATAAAAATGTAAACCACTTCACCAGAGATTGCAAGTCAAGAGCTTTGTATGGATAGTTTGCTACAGCAAACGATATTTGATACACACATCAGAACATTCCATGACAGCAATTCACTTTGCACTGCCACAGCATTTCTGATAAACCTACTCACCGTGCAAGGAGAATAAAGTTAGTATCACTGATAGCTTTCTCTTCAGTAGCACAACTGTATTTAAAAAGACCCTGACTATAACATGCCTTTTCTATGCTTCCCAAAGATCATATAGAAGTCCAGAGCACCAAGAATGTCATCTGCTGAGACAGATTATCTTTTTTCATTAAACAGTACTGTGAAGCACTCTGACCATGTGATCACTTTAATATCCTGTGGCTATCTTCTAAGCAAAAGGAGATGCAATGTCAAATCAAATCAAAACAGAAAGCCCTTTTCATTACACAGACAACCCATGCTTTTCAGATATTGGGGAAATGCACCATTATCTTGAAAATTACATTTCAAAGCACAAAGCTGATCTGATCTAGAATTTGTCTGTGCACAGAATACTGGATGCATATACCTGTACTGGAGAGTGATGGGAAAGTCGGTGACCAGACCTTGCTTAAAAATAAACACTGGCGACATAGTGAAAGCTCCTTCATGCAGACGAAAGGGCCCCTGCTCACGCAAAGCCAACCAGAGATTTACCTCGGTCCTCCTCCAATACCTTAATGCCTACTTTCCTCCAATCACTATTAATTCCATGGTTTTTCAGCAAGGAGAATTAGCTGCTGCATCCGAGAGACCAAGATTTAATTATGAGCTCAATCCATAGTCCAGCTGTCCACACCAGCTTCATTCCAGCCAATGGCTGTATCGGCTAACCTAGAGTTAAATGAAGCCTTGCTTCAGGTGACAGATCAATCACCAAGAACAGAATGATAAATTCACAACAAATAACCTACAATAAGCAACCATAAAATTTACTTCAAAAACTGAACTTATAATACACACAAGACAACAAATAGCTTAGAAACATACTTTGCTGTATTTTCTCAGAGCATCACTTCCTGTCACCTGATACTCGATCACCAGGATAGCCTTACCACGGTATTGGTTACAACCAGGAGTGGAAAAAGCCAACAGCCTTGCATTTATTTCTTTTGGTTGTGGGGGAGATGCAATTAACAGGTGCTGCATCAGAAAGAATGAGAAGTCCTCGTCACTAACTCAATGACAGTAATGAACTGTGAGACTGAAGTTCTTGGGGCGGGGGGGGGGCGGATAGCAGTGGCTATTAGAAGGTTGTACAAATGTCCCAAATGTGTAACAACCTCAATATACCTCTTATTTCACAGGCAATACCTTTCTTTGAATCAATGGATACTTTGGCAACATAATAGGGTAATATCCTGTTATGAATGATTGATTACTGCTTTTAATGGCCAACTCTGCAATGAATATTAAAACAATGTGCTGAATCTGGCCAAATAATCATCCAGAAAAATAAGGCAAAGCACCACCATGGGATATGGAGAGGAATGGAGTAAACAGCGCACATGCCATTCTAGAAAACTAGCACAAGCTCCCTCCCAGCTTCCATAAAACTGACAAAGGCCACTAAAAGCTGATGTCTTAAGTATGGTCCTTGATTCTAAGTGAAAAAAGTAGCCACAGGGGATTTGTAACTTACGTTATAAATATACCCAATAATCTATCTTCAATTCAACCAGCCACATTTTTCCCCTCCCCTTAATTCAAACAGGCATTCTTCTTCTACCCCTCAGCTCCAACCCCGCTTTTAGGAAACATTCCTCTCCCCATCAGCAGCATAGGCAGTCCCTCGAAATCGAGGAAGACTTGCTTCCACTCTAAAAGTGAGTTCTCAGGTGACTGTACAGTCCAATATGGGAATTACAGTCTCGGTCACAGGTGGGACAGACAGTGGTTGAGGGAAAGGGTGGATGGGACAGGTTTGCCGCATGCTCCTTCTGCTACTTGCGCTTGGTTTCTGCATGCTCTCGGCAACAAGACTCGAGGAGCTCAGCGCCGTCCGGTTGCTCTTCCTCCACTTAGGGCGGTCTTGGGCCAGGGATTCCCAGGTGCCATTGGGTATGTTGCAATCCTCCCCCCCACCTCCCCATCAATCAAACTACCACTCTGCTTGCCCTCAAGCCCAGTTCATTTTGAAAGTCTTGCACCAATCCATGTTGGAACTCCTTCTCTCTCCACAGTTCATATTCTGCTTTCTCTCCATATTCCAAAGTGTTGCTCTCAGTATCTTCCATCCTTCTCCAAAAACACTTCCCCTGGTTTCTAGCCCTTTCTCCCTCCTTCAATGCCATCCATGTCACCCATTTCATTTCCCCATCATGAGATCCAATTTTTCTTTACCTATCCCCTAAAGTATCACATTCCCCTTTGCCTTACAATTTCATTGCTATCCAATTCCCTCTTCACTTTGGCCTTCACTGCCATCCACTCCGTCTTCATTGCCTCAACACAACCCCTAAAATTGATTCGGCTCAAATTCCAGATCAGTTATCCATGTATGTTTAAATGTGGTGTTTCACTTCATCAATTTTGCTTAAAAAGGTCTAAATGGTGACTAGTTTACTAATACATTGTATCGGAGCCTCTGTCACAGAGTGGGAGGTCGGAGAGCTTACACTTACAATGGACCATCCATCTCAGCCATTTTGAAGGGGCCAGTTACCTCCTCACAGGGATGGATGTGGGAAAATAAGTTGGGGGAAGTGCAATGGGCTTGTTTACACCCTCCCCCCTGCCCCCCCCCAACCTCAGGACAGCATTGGACGAAGCCTGGAACTGCTCCACCAGCTGTTAACCAGAGGGTGGGGCATGTTGCAGGGAAATCCAAGAGGCAGAAGGGGAAAAAAAAATAACGTGCATTAAAATAGCAATCGGAATAAAATGTGATACATGGCTCAATAAAGTTTTAAAAAATAATCAGAAATGGCTTGCTGCATCTGCTACCCCTTTGTACAGGCCTGTTCACACCCTTACCGCAAATCTAACTATAAAATGTTGTACCCCAGAAATCTCATACCGACTATCTGAAGAACTAGATTAACATTTCTGAGAGTCACTTGCACATATCCTGACCACTGTTTTACCAGCTGTGATTGCTGTTAAAGGAGCTTAAAATTTCTTTCATTTGCGGAAATGTTCACTGTCCTGTGAGATACGTCGTCAGACAGGTAGAGCTTCACGAGGAGCTTGGGTCAACAGCAAGGCATTTCAGGATATGCTGTCGCATTTACTCAGATCTGCCAGCTGCGCGTCACTGTTGTTTTCTCCTCAAAAGACACCCTTGCTTCTATTCATCAAAGGGTACAACAGAAGCTCAATTCTGCTTGAAGGAAACTGCAATCATCCAAATTGTCACATAATGCTAAACACTTTGAAGGGATGCATTTCCACACAGGCGAGGGGATCTCTCTGCCATCCTTCTTGCTGTTTTGTAATTTAAATCTAGGGATCTGGGAACAGCCTGGGAACAGAATAGTTAATGAGCGTGGACATTCGTCAAGTCCTTGGAGTGGAATTTCACCATGTTGCTGTTTGAAAAACCTTACACAAAATGTCTGTCTCCAAGTGGTCCCAAACAGTTATAAATTGTAAAAGGCACAGGATTAAGAGAAGACAGAGACACATTAGCAACTTATGTATTTCTGCCTTTGCATCATTTAAGGCAAAACAGATGACTGCCCTTCCTCCTTCAAGCCAGTGATTCAACTACATAAAAATAAATCATGTACTTCAAAATCCTTCATGTCATTAAATCTCTTTCTGAACACAAGAAATTGCCCAAGGAGATGCTGAATATTGAAGGACCCAGCAGTTTATTGAAATCAAGAACTTAATAGCATAACGAATAAGCTTGCCCTCATTTTTTTACAACACTGTTCATTTCAAACCCAACAGGGCCATCTGTACATAAACACATATTTTGAAGTATCTCACTGAGGACCACAGAGACATCAAAAACAGGCTATCCACTGCTGCTTATAGAAAGTGGGGATTATAAAAACAAAAAGATAAAAAGGAATCTACTGTCTTTATTCTGCCTTTTTAATAGGAACATAAGTTTTGATAAAAAAATACATTATGGCCAGATTTTCTGCTCAGCAAGACAAGGGATTTTACTTCTGGGGAATGAAGTACCTCTTCCTAGAGTAAGCCTTAAGGAAAGACGTCAAGGCCTTAAAGATGGTGCAGAGGAGATTTACGAGAATGATATCAGGAATGAGGAACTTCAGTTATGTGGAGAGACTAGAGAAGCAGAGCAGAGAAGGTTAAGGGGAGATTTAAATTAAGTGTTCAAAAATTATGACGGATTTTGGTGAGAGTAAATAAGGAGAAACTTTTTCCACTAGCAGTGGGGATTGGTAACCAGAGGACATAGATTTAAGATAATTTGCAATAGAACCAGAACCAGAGCGGAGATGTGGAAAAATTATTTTACATAGCGAGGTGTTATGATCTGGAATGCGGATGGGTGGTGTAAGCAGTTCCAATAGCAACTCTCAAAAGGGAATTGGATATATGGTTGAAAAGGAAACATTTACAGGGCTATGGGGAAAGTGGGGGGGGGGGCGGAAGGGGAGAGGGAAGAATTGGATAGCTCTTTCAAATAAACGGCACAGGCACGATGGGCCAAATGACCTCCTTCTGTGCTGTATGATTCTATAACCTTGAGTTCCCGCATCTCTAACCTCCTCCAGCCATAAATACCACCCCACTAAAGTCTATGTCCTCTAATTCCAGCCTTTGTAAAACACCCCCCATCCCATGCCCCACCCTTGACAGCCATGTTTTCAGTCATCTAAGCCCCAATCTCTTGAATTCCCTCCCTTAAACCACTCCGTCTCTCCATCTCCCTCTCCTTTAAGTCTCTCCTTAAATCCCACAAACCTTTGGTCACCCTAATCTTTCCTCTTTGGGGTCTGGTTTTACTTAAGACCTCTGTGAAGCACCTAGGGATATTGGTCTATGTTAAAGACACTTTATAAATGCAAGTTTATGTTCAGAAAACCTAACTGGCAAAGTAGAGCTCAAACTTCTGTATATGGACTTTCAAAATGTGTATGATAAAGTACCACGTATTAGGCTGGTTCACAAAATGTGTATGATAAAGTACCACGTATTAGGCTGGTTCACAAAATTGAAGCCCATGGAATAAAAGGAGCAGTTGCAGTATGGATATAAAATGACTAAGGGACAGAAAACATAAAGTTGTGGTGAATGGCTGTTTTTCGGACTGGCGGGAGGTATACATTAGAGTTCCCCATGGTTGGTACAAGGACCACTGCTGTTTTTAATATACATTAATGACCTGGACTTGAGGGGTACAGGACACAATTTTGAAATTTGCAGATGACACAAAACTTGGAAGTATAGTAAACAGCGAGGCAGATAGCAGTAAACTTGAAGAGGACATATACAGGCTGGTGAAATAAGCGGACATATGGCAGATGAAATTCAACACAGAAAAGCATGAGATGATACATTTTGGTAGCAAGAATGAGGGAAGACCATACACACTAAATGGTACAACTTGAAAAGGGGTGCAAGAACAGAGAGACCTGGGGGTGTTTGTGCACAAATCTTAGAAGGCGGCAGGACAGGTTAATAAAGGAGTTAATAAAGCATATGGGATCCTAGGTTTATAAAGGCAGAAAGCACAAAAGCCAGGAAGTTATGCTAAACGAAAATAAAACGCTAGTTCGGCACCAGCTTGTGTATTGTGTCCAATTCTGGGCACCACACTTGAGAAAGGACGGGAAGGGTTTGGGGAGCGTACAGAAGAGATTTACGAGAATGGTTCCAGGGAAAAGGGACCACAGTTACGTAGATATATTAGAGAAGCTGGGGTTGTTCTTCCTAGAGCAGAGAAGGCTAGAGGTATTTAAAGTCATGAAGGATTTAGATAGAGTAAATAAAGAGAAACTGTTTCCACGGGCTGAAGGGTCGATAACCAGAGGGCACAGCTTAAGATTACTGGCAAAAGAACTGGAGCTGACATGAAGAAAAACTTGTTTACGAAATGAGTAGTTAGGATTTGGAGTGCACCGTCTCAGGATGGTGGATACAAATTCAATAGTCACCTTCAAAGGCAACAGGATAAATACTTGAAGGAAGAATAATTGCAGGGACATGGGGAAAGAGCAGGGAAGTGGGACTAACTGGATTGCTCTTCGATAGAGCCGGCGTGGACTTGATGGGTCGAATGACCCCCTACTGTGCTGTTCTATTCTATGATTCAATCAGAGCAACAGAAAGTTAATATTTGGAGATTGTGCTTTCTGCCTTTTTGTGGCAAGCTTGTGGATACATTCAGTGTGAAAATGGCAATTAAACTACAACATAGGAAGTGGTTGGAAGAAAAAAGTGCTGTCAATTGGTAACATTCTGCAGGAGAAGGAACTGAATATTTCCACAATGCTCTTTGAATTTCTGGTGATTTTGATCCAGTAAAGAGTTTCCCTTGGAAATTTGTATCTGCTAAACAACAGCACGATAGTATAACGGCCATCCCACGTTAAAAGAATCCATGCACAGGCATCTTCCACCCTTCAGTATATAGTTCGGGACCTAGAATGTCAGGTCCCTCATTGAAACACCCTTTTTGGTGTGGAAGCAAGTCATTCTCGATACGAGGGACTGCCTAATACTAATACATGGGAGTCAAGAAAAGGAGCAGATAGCCATCATCATGCACAACAAATTGTTGCCTAAAGTGAAAAAAGTTTCCTTTTCAAATGTAATGCAAAAATCCAACTGTACACATTTACTAATGATAGAGGAATGCAGTGAAAAGGTCCCAGTATTCCCCATCCCATTAATCATCCATGAAATTCAGAAGCTCTTTTCTTTACCGAGCTCCTGTTCTTGTTTGCTCAGCATTTGCCAAAAGTCAATACAAATGGGTTTAAGTTCAATTAGTGCAAATTGCACAGTGCAGTGCATTTTAATGACTCTGTCTCTGCAAGTGCACAAACAACTGAGAACTGAAAACTAATAAACTAAATGGTACAATCCTAAAGGGGGTGCACGAACAGAGAGACCTGGGGGTATGTGTGCACAAATCATTGAAGGTGGCAGGGCATGTTGAGAAAGCAGTCAAAAAGGCTTACGGAATCCTGGGCTTCACAAATAGAGATATAGAGTACAAAAGTTAGAAACTATGATGAACCTGTATAAACCATTGGTTCGCCCTAATTGGGAGTATTGTGACCAATTCCGGGCATCACACTTTAGGAAGGATGTGCAGAAAAGATTTACGAGAATGATTCCAGGAATGAGAGACTTCAGTTAGGTTGATAGACTGGAGAAACTAGGGTTGTTCTCCTTCGATCAGAGAAGATTGAGAGGAGTTTTGATAGGTGTTCAAAATCATGAGGGGTCTGGACAGAATAGGTAAGAGAAAAATTGTTCCCCTTGGCAGAAGGGTCAAGAACCAGAGGACAGAGATTTAAGGTGATTGGCAAAAGAACCAAAGATGACATAAGAAAAAACATTTTTACGCAGCGAGTGGTTGGGTTCTGAAATGCACTACCTGAAAAGATGGTGGAGGCAGACGCAATCTTATCTTTCAAAAGGGAGTTGGATAAGTATCTGAAAGAAAAGAATTTGCAGGGGAATGGGGGAAGGGCAGGGGAATGGGACTAGCTGAGTTTGGCACGAGCTCAACGGGTCCAATGGCCTTATTCTGTGCTGTAACCATTCTACGATTCTATGATCTCTTCTGCAAAAAACTAACGTTTGTGTATGGATTGCAAGAATACACATCATATAATCAAACATGCAAGAATCAAAGTCCAAGAATTCCCCCCTCCCCCCATATCCTTGAGTCCTCCACTTCTGGAAGAAATGACTCCAACCATATATTGTGGGTGCTCTGCCCAAGTGAGAAAAACCAGACTATTAGTGCAACTAGGCTATTAAACTATTAGCAGTCAACTGTGACACAGCCTTCCACCCAACCACATATACAAACCCTAACTCTGATCAATTTTTCCTCTCCAGCCTCATGACCGACTGTACCACTTCCACTTAAACTGGGATAAGCTAACTGAGCACAGAGCAGCCCATCCCCTTCCGGGTTTGCATGGTGCAGGCACACCCCACAGAGTGCTTTATGCATCCCACAGCCACAAGAAATAGGGGGAAACTTGGCTCATGTCCAAGGGTTTTTTTTTTAAAACACACGCACAGCATCGTGCATTTAGGCCTCATCACTGCTCTAAAATCCATGATAATAAAATGATGTCTTACCGGTCATTGTCTGCGTTCCTCAGTGACGGAAGTATCTGGCGGAAGCTAGTGTTACGGTCAAGCTTAGGCTGGCTCTTGGTACGTTTGATGGAGCCCTTTAATCGTTTGCTGAAAAAACCCTACAACAAAGGGAGAAGGAAATAAATAACTATTAGTAAAAGTGAGTCAAAACAAAGCTGATCAATGAAGGACAAAGTGAAAGCTAAGTAGCTGGGTCGCAGTCAAACGTATAACGAGAACAAAATTTAAATAACCAACATGTGACACACTGCATTCAACCCTCAAGTCATGAGGCCATTAACTCATTCATACTTCTCAAACACTTGGGAACTCTTCAAAGTGTAAAATTACATAAAATGAAACAAAAAAGTGAATTCTCCAATTAAGTCATTGTACTAAATCCCAAGAAAATATTAAATGGAGACATATTCCAAAGTAACAGAAAACTGAACAGGAATAGCTGATGCTGAGAGCAATCCGGTGAGTGAGAAATTATATGCACTTTACAGGGGTGACAGAGGAAGTGGGTTGTACTATAATCACCAGAATATCCCCCGGTGACTGTGCCTAAATATAGAAATGTGGATTTTATTTTTATTTCCAGAAATTTTCCATCTTTACAAAGTTCAGGCTGATCAGACTTGTCCTTCACGCTTGTATTCTAGAGGTTAAATTGAAAATTGTGCATATGAGGTATCTGGGTCAGCGATAGCTTCTCTTTGTGGTTTGTGTGCGTATGATGAAAAGTTATAAAACCAGTTGCAGGTGGATTCCAGGGGACCATCACCAACATCAAAACAGGGGTTGATCATGGACCTTCTCCAGTGCCAGTAGAATGTCCATACAGGCCAGTGATAGAAAAACTAGCTTGCTGACCTATATGGACAGGGATAGCAATCAGCATACCTAGTGTTACAATGGTGCCACCCTGCGGTGACATGCATCATGGTGTCAGCTGTTTAAGTTTACCAACACTGGTGCAGAGAAGAAAAAGATCCAGCTTGTATTCCTCATCGCCAGCATCATGAGTTTTAAAAACTTCATTCATGGGATGTGGGCATCGCCAGCAAGGCCAGCATTTATTGCCCACCCCCAATTGCCCTCGAGAAGGTGGTAATGAGCTGTCTTCTTGAATGCAACAGAGTGGCTTGGTCGGCCATTTCAGAGGGCAGTTAAGAGTCAAACCACATCGCTGTAGATCTCAAGTCACATATAGGCCAGACTGGGTAAGGACGGCAGATTTCCTTCCCTGAAGGACATTAGTGAACCAGGTAGGCTTTTATGACAGCTTCAGGGTCACTTCATTTGTAGAACATCAGTTACCACTGAAGTGATTCCCATCATCAGCTGTGTTCATAAATATGGACAGTTAGCAGAGCAGAAAGATATGAAGCACATACAAATGGATTAGCATGAACTTGGCTTTTAAATTACACGTTACCAATGTTCCCTCTAATTTTTGGGGGGGCTGCGTGACCCCTTTAATGGGCTACGTGACCCATTCAAAAATCCGCATAGGCGAGGTTTTTGCATTTAAAAGCTGGTGGGCCGACTGCACGGGAGCGTCAGAGCGATGCGCAACCGCACAGTTTAAAGGGAACATGGCAAGTTACCGATCCATTCTATTCTGAAGCGCACAGATCATAATTACTTCTATTTGGCATTTTAAGATTATATATCCACTATATATTTTGCTGCATGGGAGTTTGCCAATTCTAGTTCTTCTCAATGGCATGCCTATATATTTCATCATTACATCCTGGAGAGGAGGTAGAATCATATAATCATAGTGTGATGCAGCACAGAAGGAGGCCTGTGCTGGCTCTCTGAAAGAGCTATCCAATTAGTCCCACTCGCTTGTACTTTCCCATAGCCTCATGTCGCCTTTGGTTCTTTTGCCAATTACTTTCGATCCTCTGGTTGCCGACCCTTCTGTCACTGGAAACATTTTCTCCTCATTTACTCTGTCAAAACCCTGCAAGATTATATGAACATCTCTATCAAATCTCTCTTAATCTTCTCTGCTCTCAGGAGAAGAACCCAAGTTTCTCTCACCTCTCCATGCAACTGAAGTCTTTCATCCCTGGTATCATTCCAGTAAATCTCCTCTGCACCCTCTCAAAGGCTTCATCATCCTTCCTAAAGTGAGATGCTCAGAATTGGCCACAATACTCCAGCCTGGAACAAACCCATGTTTTATTTTAAAGGTTTACGATAACTTCCTTGTTTTTGTACTCTATGCCTCTATTTATAAAGACAAGGATCCCGTGTGCCTTTTTTAATGGCATTCTCAACTTGTCCTGCCACCTTTAAAGACTTGAGTACGTGAACCCTCAGGTCTCACTGTTCCTGCAGTCCCTCTAAAATTGTACCATTGAGTTTATATTGCCTCGCAAACTGAATCACTCCACATTTCTCTGCGTTAAATTTCATCTGCCATGTGTCTGCCCATTTCACCAGTCTGTCTATGTCCTCCTGAAATCTGTTACTATTCTCCTCACTGTTTACTACATTTCTAAATTCTGCGACATCTGCAAACTTTGAAATTCTGCCCTGTATACCCAAGTCCAACTCATTAATATATATCAAAAAGAGCAGTGGTCCCAACACTGACTTCTGGGACACACCACTGTGTACTTCCCTCACGTCTGAAACCAACCTTTCACCCCGACTCTCTGCTTTCTGTCCCTTAGCCAATTCCATATCCACACAGCCACTGCTGGAGATAGTCTCCTGTTCACCTGCAGGCCATGGTGCCACAGCTGCTGGGTGCCCTCTGATACCCGACCCAAGCAGTCATCCTTCATCTGAGCTTATACAGTGAGTGTTGCTTCCCTCCTTTACCTTCAGGGAATGAGGAGCATGACAGCTAAATCAGTGATCTCACTCAGCGTCCCCACACACGTAGATTTTCTGGCATGGATCACTGGGCAACTATTGGGCAGGAGTCTTGTATAATTCCCCATCACCTCACTCCACCCCGACACCAAGATCAATTGCAATCGTAGTTGAGATCAGCGAATTTAGCACAGACGAGTGATTAGCTTCTGGGTTACGCTTGATTTTTTTTCTTCCCTGGTTGTAGAACAGTTACAACCAACATTCCCCCGAAGGGGCGCAGCTGTGCACCCATCACGACGTCCCACACAGGCCACCCACCAGTGCTGCCGCTGGAAGAGATACCAGATCAGCATGTGTGAAAAAGCCTGTTTTACAGCACTTTGGAAAATATCATCATCGATACACAAGAACATAAGAAATAGGAGCTGGAGTAGGCCATTTGGCCCTTCGAGCCTGCTCCGCCATTCAACAAGATCATGGCTGATCTTCTACCTCAACTCCACCTTCCCACACTATCCCCATATCCCTTAATTCCCTCTGTTCCCAAAAATGTATCACCCTTTGTCTTGAATATACTCAACGACTGAGCACACACAGCTCTCTGGGATGGAGAATTCCAAAGATTTACAACCCTTTGAGTGAAGAAATTTCTCATCTCAGTCCTAAATGTCCTCCCCCTTATTCTGAGACTGTGACCCCGTGTTCTAGATTCCCCAGCCAGGGGAAACACTTTCCCAGCATTAACCATGTCCAGCCCCTTAAGAATTTTGTATGTTTCAATTAGATCACCTCACTTTCTTCTAAACCCTAGGGAATATAGGCCGAGTCTACTCTCTCTCTCCTCATCGGGCAATCCCCCATCTTAGGAACCAGTCTAGTGAACCTTTGTTGCACTCCAGCTAATGCAAGACATGGTATTTCCTTAGGTAAGGTGACCAGAACTGTACACAGTACACCTCATTAATGCTCTGTATAATTGGAGTAAGATTTCTTTACTCTTATACTCTAATCCCTTTGTAACAAAAAACAAACATACCATTTTCTTTCTTAATTGATTGCTGTACCTTCATGTCAACTTTCTGTGATTCATGTACAAGGACATCCAGGTCCCTCTAAACATTTCCCAGTCTCTCACCATTCAAAAAATATTCTGCTTTTTTTTCCTACCAAAGTGGATAACTTCACACTTCCCCAAAGATACCTCAAAGTTTTCCAGTAGTCTGTCTCATAAAGAGGAAATGAAATACAGCAAATTTAAAGTGGCCCACGCAGGGGAAAAAAAGAGGGAATATTGGTTACAATGCAAAGTAAACCAATTTGAAACAGTAAATACCTTAAAAGAACCACAGGCAAAACAAAAAGAAACTCAGACAAAAATAAATGACGACAAGCAAGTATCTAAACTCACAACAAAACACAATGGCAGAGAATCAATAACAAGATGGTGATCCAATCCTCAGTTGTTGTATCCAAGTTTACATTGTAGAACAAGGTGACAGTAAAAGCGTGAGGTCTATTAAATGTGAGATAACCGAGTTGTCTGTCTGTTGGCCGTGTCATGAGTGGGAGGCCAGGTGCTTCCACAGAGTTGGAGAGAGGGTGCTACATTAATCAGACAGACAGCAAGTAAACCCCACAAGTCCTAGGTTTTTGGCCACAGAGCAGTCTAGTCGTTTATTCCCTGCCACCCTTTCGGGCAAGTAAGACTGGATGGAAATGATAAACAATAGGTAATTCAGAAAAAAAGCACAATAGAGGGAAAACAGGTAGCTGCAGTATTTTTTTCCCCTCCATTTGTGAGACAGTTAAGTGGAAAACTTTGAGGTAGCTATGTTGATATTTTCCAAAGTGCTGTAAAACAGCCTTTTTCACACGCTGATATTGTATTGAAAAATTAGGCCAAACATTCACTGACAAAATGCTATTTGCAACGAGGGTGAAGGTTATTGACAGAATTTAGCTGAATAATCATAAAAGCAGAAAGCTTATATCAAATATTAATATGTTGCTCATTTGTTCACAACAGAAGTAAGTCATCTTTCTAGTAGAAGAATAAATCCTTCTGCTTGTCTAACTTAATAGCTTGTACTCTGAATTAAGTGTAGAGGCAGTCAAGCCTGAATAATAAATCTTATTAAAAACCCCACTCCAGCGCTTCATGCAATCTGAGCAATATTGCTCTCTGAGCTATAGCATTGGTGCGGGGTAGGGCAATTAGTGCAACAGTTGCAATAAGCTACAATAGTCAGCATTGTCCGTATTTAAAGCAAATCTGTTCAGTGCACACAGACTACGGTTTTAACTCTTCCTGCACTGCTCCAGGTTCTAATGTACAATATGCCTGGTACCTGTATGTATTTGGGAATGTAGTTTGTAAATATAACTGTCTGAAGCATATGGAGTCTGTCAACAATCCCTTCTGTCTGAACACAATCTTTGAACAGAATGTCCACTGACGGAGGGAGATGGAATCATCCCCCTGTTCAAAAGCAGCATGTTAATCTGAAAGGCAAGCTATGTTCTTAAAAGTTGAGGGGGGAAAAAACAGCATGTTCAATTTGATCAAGTCCATAACAAGTCCTTGCAAACAACAAAGGGAACTGAATACAGCATTAAAGGGATGATTTTTTGTATTCACTGCAAGACCACAAAAGCTCATCTTGTAGAACAAACTGTTCAGCTAAAGTGCAGCTCCGCCAGCTTTTAGAAGGGTGGTGCACACTGCATTAAAGAACCAATAAAAATTACACAAATTCCATCCACACATTTGGCTGAGACAATGCAAACAGTGATGAGATTCATCCCTGGGTGTGCTGGAATCAAGCAGAACATTTAATTTACAATCTAACTATAAGTGGTTTATAAAAACAGAAAATGCTGCAAATACTCAGCAGGTCAGGCAGCATTTGTTGGAGCGAGAAACCAAGTTAATGTTTCAGGTTGATGACCCTTCGTCAAGAAACTCATCCATTAGCCAAACATCTAGATTCAATATACGAAAGCAAAATACTGCGGATGCTGGAAATCTGAAATAAAAACAGGAAATGTTGGAAATACTCAGCAGGCCAGGCAGCATCTGTTGGAGAGAGAAACAGAGTTAACAGTTCTGACAAAAGGTCCTCACCGTTCTAGCGGGAGTCCGAAACTTGAGCCCATTAACACTGTTTCTCTCTCCACAGATGCTGCCTGACCTGCTGAGTATTTTCCTGCATTTTCTCTTTTTATCTAGTATGTGGAACGTGCATTTCTGAATTTTCTTCTTAATTCACTATTTTTTCTTTTTCAGCAACTAAAATTTCTCATGTCCAAAAAAAGACATGTGTGTGGTACAAAAATATAAAATTTATCCACTAAATTGCCTTTTGCGTCATGGTAAAACAACTTTGTATTTATATAGCATCTTTAGCGTAGTGAAACGTCCCACAGGAGTATTATGAGATGAAAAAATTTGACATTGAGCCGCATAAGTAGAAATTAGCACAGATGACCAAAACCTTGGTCAAAGAGATAGGTTTTAAGGAACGTCTTGAAGGAGGAAAGAGGTAGAGAGGCAGAGAGGTATAGGCAGGGAGTTCCAGAGCTTGGGGCTTAGGCATGGTTGAGCGATTATAAATCAAGGATGCGCAAGAGGGCAGAATTAGAGGAGCGCAGACATCTCGGGGTTTGTGGGGCTGGAGGAGATTATAGAGATAGTGAGGGGCGAGGCCATGGAGGGATTTGAAAATAAGGATGAGAATTTTTGAAATCAAGGCATTGCTTAACCTGAAGCCAATGTAGGTCAGTGAGCACAGGGGGGTGATGGGTGGGCGGGATTTGGTGCAAGTTCAGACACGGGCTGCCGAGTTTTGGAGCACCTCTAGTTTACGTAGGGTAGAATGTGGGAGGCCAGCCAGAAATGCGTTGGAATAGTCAAGTCTAGAAGTAACAAAGGCATGGATGAGGGCTTCAGCAACGGATGAGCTGAAGCGAGGGCAGACACGAGTGATGTTGCAGAGGTAGTCTTAGTTAATGCTGTGAATATGTGGTTGAAAGCTCATTTCAGGGTCAAATATGAACCAAGGTTGCGAACAGTGTGGTTCAGCCTAAGAAAGAGCTTGTGGAGAGGGATGGAGTCAGTGGTTAGGGAACGGAGTTTGTGGTGGGGACCAACAACAATGACTTCGGTCTTCCCAATATTCAATTGGAGAAAATTTCTGCTCTGGATGTCGGACAAGCAGTTTGACATTTTAGAGACCGTGGAGGGGTCGAGAGAAGTGGCAGTGAGGTAGAGCTGGGTGTCATCAGCGTACATGTGGTAGCTGATGCTGTGTTTTCAGATCATGTCATCAAGGGGCAACATGTAGATGAGAAATAGGAGGGGGCCAAGGATAGATCCTTGGAGGACACCAGAGGCAACGATGCGGGGCAGAAAGAGAATCCGTTGCACCTTCATTGATGCTTTACTTGAAGGCCTCACCTGCTCACAAAAACCTGAGTTTAACCTAATAATAATAATCTCAAAGATTATTTTAGATCGAACATTATTATTGTAGGTTGATTCCAATGCAGACTGACTTGTTAATAAATTCAGCACTGGCCCTAATCCAGCAGACACTTCGAAGCACAGTAGCAAAGCACCTCCAGCCAGAGCTCAATGTGTCAAAGGCGCAGCTGTGTTGGGTTCATGACTTTTACAGTCCATCTCACTGCCTTTATGAAAACGGAACTGGATCTCACACTAAACGCTGACGTAAAACTCCTCTTGTTCTTCTGCAATATTCATGATTTCAGCAGAGCTATGGGGAAAGAGCGGGGCAATGGAATCAATTGGACAGCTCTACCAAAGAACCAGCACACGCACGATGGGCTGAATGGCCTCATCATCATCATAGGCAGTCCCTCGGAATCGAGGAAGACTTGCTTCCACTCTTAGAATGAGTCCTTAGGTGGCTGAACAGTCCAATACGAGAGCTACAGTCCCTGCCACAGGTGGGACAGATAGTCGTTGAGCGAAGGGGTAGGTGGGACAGGTTTTCCGCACGCTCTTTCCGCAGCCTGTGCTCGTCTTCTGCATGCAGTCGGCGATGAGACTCGAGACGTTCAGCACCCTCCCGGATGCATTTCCTCCACTTAGAGTGGTCTTTGGCCAGGAACTCCTCGGTATCGGTGGGGATGTTGCACTTCATCAGGGAATCTTTGAGGGTGTCCTTGTAATGTTTCCTCTGTCTACCTTTGGCTCGTTTGCCATGAAGGAGTTCCGAGTAGAGCGCTTGCTTTGGGAATCTCGTGTCTGGCATGCGGACAATGTGTCCTGCCCAGCGGAGCTGATCAAGTGTGGTCAATGCTTCAATGCTGGGGATGTTGGCCTGGACGAGGACACTGATGTTGGTGCATCTGTCCTCCCAGGGGATTTGTAGGATCTTGCGGAGGCATCGTTGGTGGTATTTCTCCAGCGACTTGAGGTGTCTACTGTACGTGGTCCCTGTCTCTGATCCATACAGGAGGGCGAGTATTACTACAGCCCTGTAGACCATGAGCTTGGTGGTAGATTTGAGGGCCTGGTCTTCAAACACTCTTTTCCTCAGGCGGCCGAAGGCTGCGCTGGCGCACTGGAGGCTGTGTTGAATCTCCTCATCAATGTCAGCTCTTGTTGATAAAAGGCTCCCGAGGTATGGAAAATGGTCCACATTGCCCAGGGCCACGCCGTGGATCTTGATGACTGGGGGCGCAGTGCTGTGCACCGAGGACAGGCTGGTGGAGGACCTGTGTCTTACGGATGTTTAGCATAAGGCCCATGTTTTCATACGCCTCAGTAAATACGCCAACTATGTCCTGGAGTTCAGCCTCAATGTGCACAGACGCAGGCATCTTCTGCTGTAGCTCAACGACAGATGTTAGGGTGGTCTTGGACCTGGCCCAGAGGCGGCGAAGGTTGAACAGCTTCCCACTGGTTCTGTAGTTTAGTTGCACTCCAGCGAGGAGCTTGTTGACGGTGAGGTGGAGCATGGCAGCGAGGAAGATTGAGAAGAGGGTTGGGGCGATGACGCAGCCCTGTTTGACCCCGGTCCGGACGTGGATTGGGTCTGTAATGGATCCATTGGTAAGGATCACGGCCTGCATGTCATCGTGGAGGATGTTGCCGAGCTTTTGGGGGCATCCGAAACGGAAAAGGACGCTCCATAGACCCTCACGGTTGATAGTGTCAAAGGCCTTAGTAAGGTCGAAGGCGGCCATGTATAAGGGCTGGTGCTGTTCCCTGCATTTTTCCTGCAGCTGTCGCGCTGCAAAGATCATGTCCGTTGTGCCCCGTAGGGGACAAAATTCACACTGTGACTCCGGGAGGAGCTCTTCAGCCACAGGGAGAAGACGGTTGAGGAGGACTCTAGCGTCAACTTTCCCAGTGGCTGATAGCAGCGAGATTCCTCTGTAGTTGCCGCAGTCGGACTTGTCCCCTTTTTTTAAAGATGGTCAGGAGCGCTGCATCTCTGAGATCTTCCGGCATGTTCTCCTCCCTCCAGATGAGGGAGATGAGGTCATGTATATGTGCCAACAGTGTCTCTCCACCATACTTCAGTGCCTCAGCAGGGATTCCATCCGCATCCGTAGCCTTGTTATTCTTGAGCTGTTTTATTGCTTTGCCTACCTGAAGTTTCATTGAGGTCGTGGCGGGTCGCATGCTGAGGGATGGAGTCGAGAACACTCGGGTCAAAGGCAGAGTCTCGGTTGAGGAGATCTTCGAAGTGCTCTTTCCAGTGGGCCCTGACTGCCTCGGTGTCCTTGATGAGTATTTCCCCATTCTTGGCCAGAGTGGGGTGGGGCCTTCGGAGTTTGGACCGTAGGTGGCCTTGACTGCGATGAAGAATCCTCGCACATCATGGCTGTCGGCCAGTTGTTGCATCTCCTGTGCTTTCTCTATCCACCACCTGTTCTTTAGGTTCCGGGTTTTTGTTGGACCTCAGCCTTGAGCCGCCTGTAATGTTGCTTTGCTGCTCCCGAGCTGTGTTGTTGCTTCAGGCTCAGAAATGCTCTGCGCTTGCAATCTATTAGCTCTTGAATCTCCTTATCATTCTCATCAAACCAGTCCTGGTGTTTTCTGGTTGAGTGACCAAGCGTCTCTTCACAGGCACTGGTTATGGAAGCCTGGAGGACAGACCATGCGCTGTGGGCATTCTGTGTCTCAGGGTCATCAAGGCACGCCAGGTTAGCTGTGAGCCGCTGACTGTATAGGGTCTTTAAGTGATCCGGCATTGACTTTTTTGCGGCACTGCTTCTGCTGCCCCCTTCGCTTTGGGGCTATGCTGATGTCGATGATGGATCGGATTAGGCGGTGGTCCGCCCAGCAGTCGTCAGCTCCTGTCATGGCACAGGTGATGCGCACATCCTTGCGATCCCTGGCTCGGACGATGACATAGTCGAGCAGGTGCCAGTGCTTGGAGCGAAGGTGTTGCCACGATGCCTTGTATTTATCCCTCTGGAGGAACAAGGTGTTGGTGATGAGAAGTTAATGTTCTAGACATTTTGTCAGGAGTAGGATACCGCTGGAGTTGGATTTCCCTACCCACTCTCTGCCAATCACGCCTACCCAGAGGGCTATGTCTTTGCCGACCCTGCATTGAAGTCACCTCGCAGGATTAGTTTGTCATCCACGGGGACGCGGGACAGGGATTGAGAGGTTGGAGTAAAAGACCTCTTTAACCTCATCCGTTGCATCGAGTGTTGAGGCGTACGCACTGATGACTGTGGCGCATTAGTTCTGGGATAGCGTAAGTCGAAGAGTCATGAGGCGTTCGTTAACCCTGCAGAGGGAGTCTTTGAGGCAGTCGACGAGCTCGTCTTTGATAGCGAAGCCGACTCCGATAAGGCTTCCCTTTCCAGAAAAAGGTGTAGCCTCCACCATGTTCCTTCACTTGGCCTTCCCCTGCCCGCCAGGTCTCACTTAGGGCGGCGATGTCAATGTCAAAGCGTCCGAGTTCCCAGGCAACTATGATGGTGCAGCGTTCCGGCCTGTCGCTGTTGGCGTTGTCCATGAGGGTCCTGACCTTCCAGGTCCCGAAATTCATGTTAACGGAGTGGAAGATGCCTGTGCATGAGTTCTTTTAATGTGGGGTGGCCGTTGCACACCGGCTACCAAACGAGCCTAGCTGAGCAAGGTCTTGGTCCAGTGGCAAGGGAGTCCAAGGCGGCTGGAGACCAGGCACTGCTGTATGAGCCTAACTGCCGACGGCGTGATGTTGGCCGCAAGCTCGGCACCGAGTAGCGCCCTTGATGGTAGGTGATCCGAGGCTTGCCTGAGGGCAGGCATTGGGAGGGTCAGTGGCCCGCTGGAGTTCGTGTCGGAGGTCAGTAAGGAGTGGGAGAGTGGAAGAATCACAGCCATAATGCTCACCAGTTAGTAGAGGCTAGGTCACCGATGGGGAAGGAGAGGTCCAGCCGTCGAGGAGGAGAGGCCCGATCCTGCTGGAGGGTTGTAGGTCCGCCGCTGAGGGGATGTCGGCCCGCCGCTGGAGGGTTGTAGTGCTGTATCATTCTCTGATTCTGTACTGTATCATTCTATGATCTGACAACCTAATATTTTTCGCCCAGAGCGGTGACTCAACTGAATTTGGATCATGCAGTCTGAGCATGTGGAGTGTACCTAATTTCTCAGGATGCATCAGTATTCTTCAGTCAACTCTGCTGATGGGATATTTTTCTTCAGATTCTAGCACTTCCAAAATAATTTTTCTTAAAATAGCTTTTTTTTTTTAAAAATGACAAATTTCAAACGATTTACTGAGGTAAAATTTACATTGAATGTTTTCTTTAAGAAGTGCGATCACACGTGTGTGATGAGAGAGAAAGAACGATACTTACTTAATTTAATGTTGCTTCAACTTGAGGAAAGAAAACACCAGCTGAATTTTGAAACCATCCAATTGTAACCACCTGTGTTTTGTTAATGGAAGGAGAGTAGACAGGGCTTTAGTGGGTAGTTCAAAGGGAAGTCAGTGTAATGACAGGAGTGAGGGATTGGTAGGAAGGGCAATGGGAAAGTGAGGGGTACAGGGTGCAATGGGAAGTGAGGGAGTGGGGAAAGTGTGATTAGGGAAGGTATGGGAAAAGAGCTGCTGAGCTCCACATTTTACCCAACCCCAACTGCAGCCACTATTGGTTTTATTTCCCCACCATACCACTTCCGATTTGAAAGGGGGAAAAAGACAGAAGCAGATGAGTGCAGAGATAGAAACAAAAAAGGGTTAAAGGTAGTGCAGAAGCAAAGAGAAAGAGAAACAAGGACAGAGAGAATCACCACAGACGTCATGCTCGAGACTGATCATATTCTTGGATTTGTCATGTGCAATGCCATGAGAAATCGACGAGCACATTATTAAATTTCTTGTCTGTAGCACACACTTCCTGTCCACATACCTTACTCGCTGTTGTCACAATTTTGTGTCACACTTGTATGTTATATGCCAACACTTACAATGTAGAAGTGATAGGTCAACATTTGTAATGTAATGTTGGTATTTCAACAGTTACCCTTCATGGATGTTAATAAAATTACTCAAAATTAACATTGGTCATTTTATTCCCTCAGTAACTGAAATTTAGAACATTTAAAATATTTTTGTTCCAATCCCAGGATTCCTCTCCCAGTAGTCGCAGATTCTAGGATTTGTCAGTGTTTCCACGACCTCTTCCCCCATCATGTTCCAGAAACTTGAGGCCCTACTTTCAGTGCAATCTTAACCTTGAGATCCTCCTCAAAGTAAGGCTACACCCCGAAACGCCATCCCATTACTGTTAGACTCTGGGCTTTCCCCCAAAGCCTTTACATCAGTATCTCCAAAAAGATTATTTGTGCAACATCATATTCTTATAAAACCTCCAATTCACCATCAGAGGTTCCATGGGAGATTTGTCAGTTCAGATACATTTTCAAGAACCCTTGGAAGCTAGAACCCACAGAAGAAATCATTGTTCTTTTGTGTTCAACGTGAGAGATAGCTGATGGGAAAAGGAACAGTTTTGCCACTTTAGGACCCAATGTGAGAAAATAGTCCTTGGTCGGGTGTGGCATGTATTCATTGTAGGATAAAACTCACGTTTTGCACACCACCCATCTGTATGAGTAAGATCACCAGCTCATGCTGATGTATGGGCAGTTTTGCAATGGGCCCACCCACTTAGTCTTGACTGGTTTACAGAATTTTCCAATAGTTAAAAATGTCTTGGAAATGAATTACCATCACATCACAGTTAAAATTTATAAATATACTGATTGTTTTTAGAAAAGTCTTGATATTTATCTTGCATTATGAACTGTGCCCTAAACTAATTACATAAAAAAAACGTTAGAGCAAACACTTTTAGCCCAGCACTCTGTGTTGGATCTGAATTCAGAGGTCAACGAACAGCGTGAGCAACAGCTAGCATTTTGGGAATCGAACCCGTCACTTGTTGGAGGATGGGGTTCAGGACTTCGATATCGTGATTGTGCTGTACCAGGAGGATGTAGTTGGCTAGTTTATTTATAGGATGAGATACTTGGAGATTTGGGGAAAGATGGGGAGGTGGGGGATAATTGAGAGAGAAAATCAACAGTTACCAGACACAAACAAGGATTCCTCAAAAAGGCACATCTCAAATCCGTACCAAAACACTTCACCCAACAAAGAGACAAGTCGCAGTTTAAAAGAAATAATCTATCCTCCCCATCCACTGGACAGAAAGGATAATCAACAGCACAATGAACCTGCCAATCATCCCACACAGCTATCTCTACCCACTTGATCTTGACTTGTTTACAGAATCTTCCAATAGTTATAAATATCTTGGAAGTGAATTACCATTACATCACAGATTAGATTGCTAAGTTTATTGATTTTTTTTTTAGAAAACTCTTGATATTAACAAATGTATGACCTAAATATAAATTAAGTTCAGTTCCAGTTGGTCTAAACTTTCGCAATCTGTAAATTAAGACAATAATATTTATGCTATCAAATATCTGTAAAAATACACCAAAAAAACTCATGCCTCTCTCCTTTCCTCCCCCATTAAAACACCTCTCAAGTTCCCACGATAGCCTGGTGTACAGATCACAAGCAGCAGGTTTAATCCCTGGTCTGTTATGACCTAAATGGCAGTGACAGAATAGGGAGTGCGTGGCAGTGAAGGAGAGACAAGGGAGAAAAAAAATGGTAACAATGAAGGGGGAGGTTCGAGCATCAGTCCGGTCCTTCAACTAGAAGGAAAAATGGGGGCAATAAATTAGAAAATCCCTTAAAATATCTCATGTGTGACCTGCTTCCAAGCCTCTTTAATGAGCCATTATTAAATGATCAATATGCCCAAGTTGACTTCATGATCCAATATTGTTTTGTTCCAGGTGAGGTAATGATGAGAGAGAGCGAGACGGAGACAGAGACAGACAAAGGGAGAGGTACAGCGAGATGGGGAGACACAGTTCAGGACATACACAGATAAATTGAAGAAAAGTGAAGATGACAGCAAAAAATGTTTGAATATTTCCACACAATGTACTTTGCGCAATGATTTGATTGGCCGGAAGGTCACAGATGAGATATTTTCAGGCATTTTCTAAATGTATATCATCTGTATGTATACTCTGGGTCGAAATATTATTTTACATGGTTCCTTCATTGATTTTCTCATCTGTGCACATAGTGGAAAGCAGCAAAAAAGATAAAAGGGGCAGAAAATTGCACGTCTGCAGGTAAAGTCTAATCCTAATTTAGTTATTGTGTTTAAATTAAATTTCCTATTACACAGGAATTATAGTGTTGCTCGAGCTGCTCTCACAAGACACTTAATCATTTTGATAAACCAGGCATGATAATTATTGGATCCCACGACATTCAGGGTTATTAAGTGAAATCACTACTCTCCCACCCACAACTAACAGGGACAGAGCCCATGGACCCTTTCACAGATGAATATATATTTTTAAATCAATTGGAAGATTCCACTTTCCTTGGTCTGCTTTATAACATACATCTTCCATCAAGAATATATCAACATTATATGACCCATTCATTGATTTACTGGAATGTGAAATCATCTCTCAGCCACTATCCTGGGCCCAAAGTGGGACTGCTTACTAATTCATAAGTCTTCTATTATTGATGAGAAAAATATCATGTAAAATGTATTACAATTACAGGAGGCTCCAGATTGAGATAAATCACTGACTGTCACCCATTAACAGAAGTGGACAGTGTGATGTCATAGCTAAATGAGATATGCAGCAAAAATGAAGAAATAAAGACATGCATTTATACAAGAACGTAAGAATTAGGAGCAGTTGTCCATACGGCCCTTCGAGCCTGCTCCACCATTCAATAAGATCATGGCTGATCTTCGACCTCAACTCCACTTTCCCTCACGATCCCCAGAAGCCCTCAATTCCCCTAGTGCCTTTCATGATCGCAGGACATCCTAAACCGATCAAGTACTTTTTAATGTGTCGTCACTGTTGTAATGTAGGAAACTCAGCAGCCAATTTGCACACAGAAAGGTCCCACAAACAGCAATGTGATAACGACCAGATAATCCGTTGGTTGAGAGATAAATGGTCGAGAAATAAATGTTGGTCAAGATCAATGTACACCCTGTCATTTTGGGGGGGGGGGGGGGGCGTAGGCCCTTTAACTGTCTGCACAGCCCATTCAAGTTCTTGCGCATGCGCCGTTATTAACATTGAAAACCCGTGAGCGACCTGCATGGGACCTCCAAACTGCTGCGCGGCCACGCAGCTTAGCGGGAATGTTGGTCAGGACATCAGGAAGAACTCCCCTGCTCTTGACACAAGAAATAGGAGCAGGAATAAGCCCCTTGAACTGCTCCGCCATTCAATGAGATCACGACTGATCTTTTACCTCCACCCACTTACCTGCACTATCCCCATATCCCTTGATTCCCTTAATAACCAAAAATCTATCGATCTCTGTCTTGAATATACTCAAAAGACAGATTTCACAGCCCTCTGGGGTGAAAATTCCAAAGATTCACAACCCTTTGAGTGAAGAGGTTTTTCCTCATCTCAGTCCTAAATCACTGACCCCTTATTCTGAGACTGTGACCTCTGGTTCTAGTCTCTCCAGCCAAGGGAAACATCCTCCCTGCATCAAGCCTGTCAAGTCCTATAAGAATTTTGTATGTTTCAATGAGATCACCTCTCATTCTGCTAAACCCTGGAACATCACCACCTCCACATTTCCCTTCAAGTCACACGTCATCCTGACTTGGAAGTATATCGCCATTCGTTCATCGCTGCTGGGTCAAAATCCTGGAACTCCCTCCCTAACAGCACTGTGGGAGTATCTTCACCACACGGATTGCAGCTGTTCAAGGTGGTGGCTCATTACCACCTTTTCAATGGCAATTAGGGATGGGCAATAAATGTTGGCCTTGCCAGCGACTCCCACACCCCATGTAGGCCCAGTCTATTCAATCTCTCCTCAATCTCTCCTCATAGGACAATCCCTCATCCCAGGAATCTGTCTGGTGAACCTTCGCTGCACTCCCTCTATGGCAAGTATATCCTTCCTTAAGTAAGGAGACCAAAACTGTACACAATACTCCAGATGTGGTCTCACCAGGGCCCTATATAATTGCAATGAGATGTCTTTACTCATATACTAAAATCCTCTTGTAATAAAGGCCTTCCAATAGTACCATGGGATCTTGAAATCTATCTGAAAGGCAGCATCTCAGATAGTGCAGCATTCCCTTGATGCTGCATTGAAGTGTCAATCTGGTTTTATGCTCAAGTCTCTGGAGTGGGACTTGAACCTACAATCTCCTGATTCAGAGGCAAGAGTGTTACCACTGAGCCACATGCAACAAAATAGGAACACAAAACGTCAATATTAGAATTTCTAAAAAAACAGTCGATCTACAATAACCTTGAAGCCTGTTTATTGAGATAATTGGGTAGAAATGGAACAGTTCCATTTATCAAATTGCCCCCGTTAACCAAACACCATGAGTATGGACTTTTAACAGTATACAGTACTGGGAGGCATTGCTGTTTGCAAGGATCAATTCCCATTAATCTAACAGCTTCTGTATAGTGACTTTAAATAATTCTGTGAATTCTGTAAAAAGAATAATATTTTCTTCCTCTTGCATTACCAATGCGAAATTTTGGGCAATCAAATGTGACGTGATTTAAAAACAGAAAATGCTGGAAATACTTAGCAGGTCAGGCAGCATCTGTGGAGAGAGAAACAGAGTTAATGTTTCAGCTCGATGGCCTTTCATCAGAACTGGAAACAGTTAGAGATGTAACATTTTAAACAAGTGCAGGGGCAGGGAAAGGGGCGAGGGTAGAAAGGAACAAAAGGGAAAGATAGGAGGGAAGGCAGGAGAGATTAAAAGATAAAGGGGTGATGGTGCAAGGCAAAAGGAGATGGTAATGGGACAAGTTAAGAAACAAAAGATTAATCTAGACGAGCTGTAAATGGGAATGGCAGAATCATCAACAGCCTGGAATTAAGGTGTCGCACATTTAAAACAGAAAATGAGGAGGAATTTCTTGTCAGAGGATTGCGAATCTTTGGATACTTTATCCCAGAGAGCTGTGGAGGCTGGGTCATTGAATAAATTTAAGGTGGAGATGGATAGATTTTTGAAGGATAAGGGAGTCAAGGGTTATGGGAAGCGGGCAGGGAAGTGGAGTTGAGGCCAAGATCAGATCAGCCATGATCTTATTGAATGGCAGAGCAGATTCGAGGGTCCAAATGGCCTACTCCTGCTCCTATTTCTTATGTTAAGTTCTTATCAACTGCCATGTGAAAAATTAGTGGCAGAGGTTATGGTTTGAAATTGTTGAACTTGATGTTGTGTCCAGAAGGCTGTAAACTGCCTAATCGAAAGATGAGGGGCTGTTCCTTGAGCTTCGTTGGAACAGTGTAAGAGGCCGAGGACAGAGAGGTCAGATTGGGAGTGGAGAGGAGGATTAAAGTGACAAGCGACCAGAAGCTCAGGGTCACAGTTACGGACTAAATGGAGATATTCCGCAAAGCGGGCACCCAATCTGCGTTTTGTCTCCCCAATGTAAGAGACCGCAACGTGAGCAGCGGATACAGTGTACTAAATTGCAAGTACAAGTAAATCGCTGTATAACCTGGAAAGTGTGTTTGCGGCCCTAGACAATGGCAAGGGAGGAGGTAAAAGGGCAGGCGTTGCATCTCCTGAGCTTGCACGGGAAGGTGCTGTGGGAAGGGGAGGGGATGTTGGGGGTGACTGAGGAGTGGACCAGGGTGTTGTGGAGGGAGCGGTCCCTTCGGAATGCTGAAAGGGGAGCGGAGGGGAAGATATGTTTGGTGGTGGGACTACACTGGAGGTGACGGAAATTACAGAGGACGATCTGGTGAATATGGAGGCTGGTGGGGTGAAAAGCGAGGATAAGCGGAATCTTATCATGGTTCTGGGAGGGAGGGGAAGGGGTGAGAGCAGAAGTGCAGGAAACAGAAAGGCCACAGTCGCGGGTCATGCCAACCAAGGAAGAGGGGAATCCTTTGTTGAGGGAAAAGGAAGGCATATCGGAAGCACGAGTATGGAAGGTGACATCGTAGGAAATGACAAATGGAGAAACTGGGAGAATGGAATAGAAGTGGGGGGGGGAATGGGGGCTGTAAGTGTAGTCCAGGTAGCTGTGGGAGTCAATGGGCTCATCATGGATATTTGTCGATAGCCTATCCCCAGAATTGGAGACAGAGAAGTCGAGAAAAGCAAGAGTCAGAAATGGACCATGTGAAGGTGAGGGAAGGGTGGAAATTGGATGAAAAGTGAATGACATTTTCTAGTTCAGGGAGAGAGCTGGAAACGGCACTGATACAGTTATCAATGTACCGGAAAAAGAGTGGAGGGAGGGGACTCGAGTAAGACTGGAATAAAGAATGTTCTACATATCCCATGAAAAAGCAGGCATAGCTAAGGCCCAGGTGGATTCTCATAGCAACACCTTTAATCTGGAGGAAGTGGGTGGAGTCAAAGGAGAAATTGTTCAATGTTCAAGTTCGGCCAGGCGGAAGAGTGTTGAGGTGGATGGGGCTGGTTGGGCCTCTGCTCAAGGAAGAGAAGGAGTGCCCTCAGGCCGTCCTGGTGACATGTGATTGATCACCCTTAAGCTGTAATGTAGTATAAAATACCATGAGCCACAAGAGGGAGAAAAACAACAGCTTGCATTTATATAGTGCCTTTAATATAGTAAAACATCCCAAGGTGCTTCACAAGAGCGTTATCAGACAAAATTTGACACTGAGCCACATATGAGGATTTTGGGGCAGATGACCAAAAGAAAAAGTTCAATTTTAAGGAGTGTCTTAAAAAGGAGGAAAGACAGGTAGAGGAGTTTAGGGAGAAAATTCCACAGCATTTGGCCCAGGCAGCTGAAGGCATGACTGCCAATGATGGAACAGAAAAGGTCTCCAAGCTTTTATTAGGCAAGTTTGATTGTGTGCACAGACATGCAAACATTTATTCATACCATTTATGCCTCCTCTAGACCCATCTTTTCTTTCTTTACTTCTGCAATTACCACCCCTTTTGCCTTGCACCATTATCCCTCATCATTTAATCACTCCTGCCTTCCATCCTGTCACAGACCTTCCCTTTCGTTCTTTCCGCCACATCTCCCCCCTCCAACTTCTTTCCCTGCCTCTATACTGGCTTAAAAACTGTTATAATTTATAACTTCTCCCAGCTCTGTTGAAAAGTCATTGACCTGAAACGTTAACTCTGTTTCTCTCTCCACAGATGCTGCCTGGCCTGCTGAGTATTTCAAGCATTTTCTGTTTTATTTCAGATTTCCAGCATCCGCAGTATTTTGCTTTTGTTTATTCATACCATCTCAGTTAAACAGCCAAGAACAACCTGCTGGATTATCTTTGAGCCACACCCCACAGCACAGGGAATGAGTTGATTAGTGAAAACAACAAACTAAGTGACATCTCGTTGTTTGTGCTTTGAGCGGTTTGTGTCAGCTTAGCTATGGTTGAAGAGAAAGAACACAAAAACAAACGAGACATTTTGCACGAGAGGATTGTCTTCACAAGAGATGGGGAAAAATTTGACCACAGAAGTAAATAATTCTTTTGCACACCTTTACTGAGGGGGTTTAGTGGCGTGCATGGCTGTGTGAACATTTTCTGGGGCTGCAAAACATTCCCCCAAAGCCACACTCCACCCACTCAGTGTCTGATGATAGGTTCCCAGCAAACCTCTTCATCATAGGCAGTCTCTCGGGATTGAGGAAGACTTGCTTCCACTCTAAAAATGAGTCCTGAGGTAGCTGAACATTCCAATACAAGAACCACAATCCCTGTCACAGGTGGGACAGATGATCGTTGAGGGAAGGGGAGGGTGGGACAGGGTTGCTGCTCGCTCTATCCGCTGCCTGCACTCGATTTCTGCATGCTCTCGGCAATGAGACTCGAGGTGCTCAGCGCCCTGATGCACTTCCTCCACTTCGTGTGGTCTTTGGCCACGGACTTCCAGGTGTCGGTGGAGATGTTGCACTTTATCAGAGAGGCTTTGAGGGTGTCCTTGTAACGTTTCCTCTGCCCACCTTTGGCTCGCTTGCCGTGAAGGAGTCCCGAGTGCTTGCTTTGGGAGCCTCGTGTCTGGCATTCGAACGATGTGGCCTGCCCAGCGGAGCTGATCAAGTATGGTCAGTGCTTCAATGCTGGGGATGTTGGCCTGGTCGAGGACGCCAATGCCGGTGAGTCTGTCCTCCCAGGAGATTTGGAGGATCTTGCGGAGACATTATTGGTGGTACTTCTCCAGTGACTTAGTGTTTACTGTACATGGTCCATGTCTCTGAGCCATACAGGAGGGCAGGTATTACTGCAGCCCGGCGGGTATTACTACAGCCCTGTAGACCATGAACTTGGTAGCGGATTTGAGGGCCTGGTCTTCAAACACTCTTTTCTCAGGCGGCCGAAGGCTGCATTGGAGGCGGTGTTGAATCTTGTCGTCAATTTCTGCTCTTGTTGATAAAAGGATCCCGAGGTGTGGGAAATGGTCCACGTTGTCCAGGGCCGCGCCGTGGATCTTGATGACTTGGTGGCGGGTGGGGGAAGGGGGGGTGGGGATGCTGTGAGGACAGGCTGGTGGAGGACCTTTGTCTTACGGATGTTTAATGTAAGGCCCATGCTTTCGTGCGCCTCAGTAAATATGTTGACTATGACTTGGAGTTCAGCCTCTGTGTATGCGCAGACGCAGGCGTCGTCCGCGTACTGCAGCTCGACGACCGTTGGGGTGGTCTTGGACAACAAACAGTTATGTGCGCAATACAGAACAGGAAATCAGTGGATTACCATGAAATAACACACTTGACATCACAGTGTTTGTGGTTTGAGGCGTTTTGTGTCAGCTTGGCTATGGTTGTAAAGAAAGAAAACAAAAACAAGACATTTTGCATCAATTCCTAGCCACCAGAAGGAGCTTCACACCACCAAAGATGGACACCCGTTTCTCTCCACAGCGAGCACACAACCTGTTGTGCAGTAAGAGATTCAAATGTGTCGAAATGATCCTGCGGTCCCAGTTAAGGGTGACCCTAACCAACAAACAAATCTGCAAAGAAAGCAAACAATTTTTTTTGAAGAAATATATATTTTGAGTAAAGCTCTGTCTGGCTCACATGAGAAAGTGAGCAGAATGGAGGGAGTCAAACTTGTACCGTGCACACCCCCACCCCCAACTTCATAGCGCTGCACATTCATATTCCGGTGCAGAGTCAGCAGCAATTGGCACTGAGAAATGATCTGGATTTATTTACAAACAAGAAATGACAGTTTGACTGTGCAGTTAGAAAGCTAAAATTGTTCAGAAGCATCATTGATTTGAGAAAACTTTATGAAACCATCGAGGAAACACCAACGAGCTCCCCGATGCTCACGGCTCAACGTACAACTGAAAAGTTTCAGCAAACTGTCTATAAACATTTACTCGTGACTGCACTACAAAAGTAATTCATGAGCTGTGAAACATTTTTGTAAATTCTGGGAGATGTGATAAAGGCTGTAGGTTAGTCTAAGTTCTTCCTTTTCCTTTAATATTATATGTATGCAAGAGTGTAGATTTGGATGGTTGCAGAGAGTCTCTCATGCTGCTGAGTGGTTCATGTTGACAACATGGTTATGTGGTCAGGACAGACCCATCAGATCTCAAAGCCTCAGACAGAAATCCACAACAGCAGTTCCCTGCAAATTACACCTGTAGTCGCTAAAGCCAGTCCCCCCCTAACCACCAACCGCGCATCCCCCACCCACACAATACCCTTCACAGGATCATCAAACAAAATTGACACAGCCACTTAAGGCGATATTAGAACAAGTACTTGGTCAAAGAGGTAGGTTTTAAGGAGTGTCGTAAAAGGAGGAGAGAGGTAGAGGGGTGGGGAGGTCTAAGGCGGAAATTCATGAGCTGAGGGCCTAGGCAGCTGAAGGCACGCCCGTCAATGGTGGAGCGATGAAAATCTGGGATGCGCAAGAGAACAAAATTGGAGGAGCACAGAGATCGCGGAGAACTGTCGGGCTGGAGGAGGGGCGAGGCCATGGAGGGATTTCAAAAAAAGGCTTAGAATTTTATCAAAGTGGTGCCGGCCTGGGAGCCAATATAAGTCAGTGAGCACAGGGGTGATGGGTGAATGGGATTTGGTGCGTGTTAGGACATGGTCAGCAGAGTTTTGGGTGAACTCAAGGTAGAGCGTTGCATTAGTCGAGTCTAGTGGTGACAGGCATGGATGAGGACTTCAGCAGCAGATGAGCTGAGGAAAGATGGAGGCAGGCGATATTTGTGATGAGAGGAGATGGGGTCGGAAGCTCAGCTCGGGGTCAAATAGAGTGCCATGGTTGCGAATGGTCTGGTTCAGCTTCAGACAGTGGCCAGGGTGAGGGATGGAGTCAGTGGCTAGGGAACTGAGTTTGTGGTGGGGACAATGGTCTTCCCAATATTTAATTGTAGAAAATCTCTGCTGAAATGAGTGCCCTTAAACAGCTCATCCCGACTCATCTGACACCACTGCCCAAATTTCCTCCCATGATCCATCCTTCCAGGCTCAGGATCTGCCTGCATCCCACCCATTCCCTCAGCAGCAGCCTGCCTCGACAAACCCTCTCTCATCTGCTCGGCCTACCCTACTTCTATTCTAGTGCCAGCACAGCAATTCAGATACCTCTACTGCCAAATAAGCTGATCAACCCCTCCCTTGGGCAGCTGCTGAAGACTCCCACTCCACCACTCCCCATTAATGCCATTGAAAGCAGTGCAGTGGGAGGTCGGCTAGATTTACAATACACAGACACAGCAACGGGGTACAAAATCAGTCTCCGTGCACTCAGCAAGGGGAAAAAATCAGGCAGCGTTCCCCATTGTAATGACAATCGAGTGATCCCTGTTGAAAAGTGCATTTGTGTGGACACGTTTGTGTTCAGGTGCAGTGATGTCCTTGATCAAACACAGCTTGCCAACGCCCACTGCCTTGGCTGACACAGTAAGAGTGGCCATTTGGGCCAGGTGCTGGAGGACTTGACATCTTCAGTAGAGAATGGCACAACTGGGTAAAATAAAAAGATGGACTGGACATAATGTTCTTTTTTAAAGTTATTAACAAAAATGATTACAAATTTTCAACTATTCCTTGCCCCGCCAGATCCAGCCAGAAACATGGTCATAAAACGACAATCAAAGAAACTAAAACAACAACTTGTATTTATATAGCGCCTTTAACGTAGTAAAACATCCCAAGGCGTTTCACAGAAGTAGTACAAGACAAAAAATTTGATACCAAGCCATATAAGGAGAAATTAGGTCAGGTGACCAAAAGCTTGGTTAAAGTGGTAGGTTTTAAAGAGCGTCATGGATTAGATAATTAGAATTTTTTTGTCAGTCTCCACAAATGAAGAACGAGCTTTGATTGTAATTTAAAACCATCAAGTTGAAGATGTACTTTGACTAAAGCAGTTACAACATTGAAATTCCTCCTGTATGACAGGCTAACTCCTGAAATCTATCCCAAAGCAGAACACAAAGAATTAAAACCACAATGCCTTCTAAGAATTCTAGAGAGAGAGCCTGGAGACAACAGACCATTTAACCAATAGCACTAACAGATACAAGTGCTGCAGTACCTCAATAGATCATTTGCGCACGCATTTCGATGCAGTCAGAGATTTTGTATCATCAACGCTTCTACATTGCATGATGAACTTACAGAAACAGAAATAACCCGATAGCCAAGATATTAGAGGAGAAACTGAACAGGCAGATCAGAGATTAACTTCTATGTCAACTGGTATTTGCATTTCCCCTGAAGGGTGCACATCAGATCTCGGCCAGTTCGTTTCCATATGACAGAAGTTCACCAAAGGACGATCGATCAAGCAACGCGATTGATCACCCGTGTTACATGCACATATCCAGGAGCAAGATCAGTGAAGGCTCCCAAATAAGAAAGACGCAACAGAATCTCTTTTAGGATGGAGTGGGGGTGGGGAGAAGAAATGGAAAATGCAATAGCAGAAGCATAGTTTTAAATTTGAGAAACGCTCTGGGCTGACTTTCCCAGGGGGATTTACTGTGCCTAGCCAAGTGCTTGCAGCAAACATTGATATGCTGCAGATGCCACATGTTCCTAAGTACTTTTACTGTTCTGGACAGGCTACCTCTGTCAAACAACTTCACGCCAACTTAAAGCAGTTCTTTGTGAGCCCTTTTCACCACAGTGAAAACGTTGACTATAAAGTTAAAAGATCTTTTGTATACAAGGCATATTTAGGGTCCCTTCTCGTTCTCTCCTGCCTCCTCCCCCATCGTAACTCAACGCCAAATCAAAATGTTCTTATAATTCTTGAACAACTGTAAAATAAATAAAATGCTGTATACTTTAATTAATGGAGCACTCTTACCTTAAGCCTTTGTTCAAGCATAATAAAAGACAATTCAGCACATAGTCAAGTACTCAACTAAGAGAATTACAGCTCCCCCAACTAACGCCCTCCCCACTGGAATGTGAGGCTGATATTTCCAGGGGGGGGGGGGCGGGGGGAGAGGGGGTGTTCTTCTCCCTTGATTCCACCTCAACTTGTATTTTTATGAACAAAGGAACAAAGACATTGAGTTGATGCAAATGAAAATTCACAAACTGAAACGAAAAATATACACAAGACCGACCGGAAACAACGCAAGACAATACAATACATACTTACATCTGCTGTAGGTAAAAATCAGTGTAATCTCAGCAACTGAATTGGAAAACACAGTCAAGCCAATCCATGCTGATGAGCCTCGTGCAATTATGCGGTGCGTGATTTAACCACCTGTCCTTCAGTTCAGCAACAAAGCAGCATGCCAGGGCATCCATTCTCAGCCTTCATGTTTTCAGCAACACCATACCACCAGACGAGACTCCCAACTGAAAATCAGCACATTCAAGCAGAATTCCAGCGTTTCCACTTGGTAAGGCTGAAGGTCACCAGATCAGTTTTTTTCCTTCGCTCCCACCAGTTAAACTCAGCTCTTCAAGCTTGCTCACTCAAACACAGAAATACTTCTCTCCCAGATGTGAATGTTACCATGGCTGGGGACCCCTCCTTAGCAACGGGCACTTTCCATCTGGAGCCTATCAGTGCGATCTTTTAAGGCCGAGCCAGGTGTCTAATTCCTCCTGACTGACTCTCCCAACATAACCGGAGACAAAATCCCACATGTAGGGAAAAAGTTGCTTTCTTTAAAAAAAATCAAACCAGTTTTAAAAACGCATCTAAATCCATTGAAGAAAGGAACTGTTTCAACATTCAAAAACTGGGTAAAATACATAGCACGCTGGGAGTACAAATGCTTTCAATGCTTACAGTGGTGATCAAGCTTATCTGGACTGGAGCGAAGCACACAGTGTTTGCAATCCACCTTAACCCTGAGGTAGCTCATTCATGCAGTGCCAGTGTTGAATTACAAGTTAACCATTTACCCTGCTGCACTACCATTAAAACAAGCCTCGGGTAACAATTTCAGGAGTGACTCAGGTACTTAGAAAACAAATCCAGTTTAACGGCGATAATGTAAAGCAGACTTAAAGCCACTCCCCAAGATAATGGAACTAAGTTCGTTGAAAACTGAGGGGATGAAAATGTGCCTTAAATTTTGCAGCCAACATATTATTCCCTCTTGCCATGAACGATTCTGCTCCCTGTACTTCGAAGCAGGGAAAAGGGGAAAACCCAGACAGACTGAGTTTCATAACCATTCACCGAGAGCAAAGGGAACAACGAAAGCACAGCATTTAAGAACATAAGAAATAGGAGCAGGAGTTGGCCATTTGGCCCCTCGAGCCTACTCCGCCATTCAATAAGATCATGGCTGATCTGATCATGGACTCAGCTCCACTTCCCTGCCCGCTCCCTGTAACCCTTTACTCTCTTATCGCTCAAAAATCTGTCTATCTCCGCCTTAAATATTTTCAGTGACCCAGCCTCCACAGCTCTCTAGGGCAGAGAATTCCATAGATTTACAACCCTCAGAGAAGAAATTCCTCCTCATCGCAGTTTTAAATGGGCAGCCCCTTATTCTGAGACTATGCCCCCTAGTTTTAGTTTCCCCGATGAGTTGAAATATCCCCTCTGCATCCACCTTGTCGAGCCCCCTCATTATCTTGTATGTTTCGATAAGATCACCTCTCATTCTTCTGAAATCCAATGTGTATAGGCCCAGCCAACTCAACCTATCTTCATAAGTCAAACCCCTCATCTCCAGAATCAACCAAGTGAACCTGCTCTGAACAGCCTCCAATGCAAGTATATCCTTCCTTGAATACGGAGACCAAAACCGTATGCAGTACTCCAGGTGTGGCCTCACCAATACCCTGTACCTGCATACTAACTTTTTGTGTTTCATACACAAGGACCCCCAGGTTTCTCTGTATTGCAGCACTTTGCAATTTTTTTTCCATTTGAATTATAATTTGCTTTTCTATTATTTCTGCCAAAGTGGATCATCTCATTTTCCCACATTATACTCCATCTGCCAAATTTTTGGCCACTCACTTAGCCTGTCTATATCTCTTTGCAGATTTTTTTTGTCCGACTCACAATTTGCTTTCCCACCCATCTTTGTATCATCAGCAAACTTGGCTACATTACACTCGGTCCAGTCATCCAAGTCATTAATATAGATTGTCAATAGTTGAGGACCTAGCACCGGTCCCTGAGGCACCCCACTAGTTACTGTTTGCCAACCAGAAAATGAACCATTTATCCCAACTCTCTGTTTTCTGTTAGTTAGCCAATCCTCTATCCACGTTAATATATTACTCCCAACCCTGTGAGCTTTTATTGTGTGCAGTAGCCACTTATGTGGAACCTTATCAAATGCCTTTTGAAAATCCAAATACACCACATCCACTGGTTCCCCCTTAGCCACCCTGCTCATTACAGCCTCAGATTAGTACACAATATTCAAGGTGTGGCCTCACCAAGGCCCTGTACAACTGCAGTAAGATCTCCCTACTTCTATACTCAAATCCTCTTGCTATGAAGGCCAACATGCCATTTGCCTTCTTCACCGCTTGCTGTACCTGCATGCCAACTTTCAATGACTGATGCATCATGATACCCAGGTCTCGTTGCACCTCCCCTTTTCCTAATCTGTCATCATTCAGATAATATTCTGCCTTCCTGTTTTTGCCACCAAAGTGGATAACCTCACATTTATCTACATTATACTGCATCTGCCATGCATTTGCCAACTCACCTAACCTGTCCAAGTCACCCTGCAGCTCTTAACATCCTCCTCGTAGCTCACACTGCCACCCAGCTTAGTGTCATCTGGAAACTTGGAGATATTACATTCAATTCCTTCGTCTAAATCATTAATGTATATTGTAAATAGTTGGGGTCCCAGCACTGAACCTTGCGGTACCCCACTAGTCACTGCCTGCCATTCCGAAAAGGACCCATTTATTCCGACTCTTTGCTTCCTGTCTGCCAACCAGTTCTCTATCCACGCCAATACATTACCCCCAATACCATGTGCTTTAATTTTGCACATTAATCTCTTGTGTGGGACTGTGCTGACTCTGCTTGATTGAATCATACTTTTCCAAATGTCTCACTGCTGCTTCTTTAATAATGGGCTCCAGCATTTTCCCATTGACAGATGTTAGGCTAACTGGTCGATAGTTTCCTGCTTTTTGTCTGCCTCCTTTTTTAAATTGGGACGTTACATTTGCGGTTTTCGAATCTGCTGGGACCGCCACAGAATCCAGGGAATTTTGGTAGATTACAACCAATGCATCCACTATCTCTGCAGCCACTTCTCTTAAGAACCTAGGATATAAGCCATCGGGTCCTGTGGACGTGTCTGCCTTTAGTCCATTTATTTTACTCAGTACTACTTCATTAGTGATAGTGATTGTATTAAGTTCCTCCCTACCTATAGCCCCTTGATTATCAACTATTGGGATGTTCTTATAGTGTCTTCTACCGTGAAGACCGATACAAAATATTTGTTCAAAGTCTCTGCCATTTCCCTGCTCCCAGTATTAATTCGCCAGTCTCATCCTCTGGGGGACCAACATTTACTTTAGCCACTCTTTTCCTTTTTATGTATCTGTAGAAACTCTTACTATCTGTTTTGATATTTCGTGCTAGTTTACTTTCATAATCCATCTTCCCTCTCAATCGTTCTCTGCTGGCTTTTAAAAATATCCCAATCCTCTGGCCTCCCACTAGACTTGGCCACATTGTATGCTTTTGTTTTCAGTTTGATACCCTCCCTTCTTTCCTTAGTTAGCCACAGATGGTTATCCCTTCTCTTACAGTCTTTCCTTCTCATTCAGATATAGAAACATAGAAAATAGGTGCAGGAGTAGGCCATTCGGCTCTTCGAGCCTGCACCACCATTCAATAAGATCATGGCTGATCATTCACCTCAGTACCACTTTCCTGCTTTCTCTCCATACCCCTTGATCCCTTTAGCCGTAAGGGCCATATCTAACTCCCTCTTGAATATATCCAATGAACTGGCATTAACAACTCTCTGCAGTAGGGAATTCCACAGGTTAACAACTCTCAGTGAAGATGTTTCTCCTCATCTCAGTCCGAAACGGCTTACCCCTTATCCTTAGACTATGTCCCCTGGTTCTGGTTGCGAGTTATGAAATATCTCCTTAAATGTCTGCCACTGCTCAGCAACCGTCCCATACTTAAGTCTATTTTCCCAGTCCACTTGAGCCAACTCTGCCCTCATACCTTTGTAGTCTCCTTTATTTAAGCTTAGGATCCTGGTTTGAGAACCAACTTTCTCACCCTCCAACTGAATTTGAAATTCAACCATATCATGGTCACTCATTCCTAGAGGATCTTTTACCAAGAGATCATTAATTAATCCTGCCTCATTACACAGTACTAGATCTAAGATAGCCTGCTCCCTTGTTGGTTCCACAACGTATTGTTCCGCAACATAAGAACTTAAGAAATAGGAACAGGAGTAGGCCATTCAGCCCTTCGAGCCTGCTCCGCCATTCAAAAAGATCATGGCTGATCTGATCATGGACTCAGCTCCACCTCCCTGCCTGTGCGCTAACATGCTGCCTGTCTCTAGGATTTTCTTAGTATGCTTTTGGATGCCACAGAATCAGGAAAAATGAAAGAGTCTGTTGCTGATAATTCAGTCATTTTTACATTATAATTATCCACCATAAATAACGCAAAGTTGGAATTTAGTGCTCACTAACTGGAATTATGAGATAATTTGACTGAAGTTACTTTGAATAAAATGTACACTCTGTATTGGCTACTTACATTGCAACAGTGCCTACAGTTCAAAAGTACTTCATTGGCTGTAAAGAGCTTTGAGACGTCCTGAGGTTGTGGATTTACATACAAGTAAATATAAATACAAGCCTTTCTTCTTTTTAAAATCGGTGCTCGTATTTGCATCACATCAAAGATACATATACACACCTTCCAAAAAAAACTAGACTTATTTTCTACTGATCAAGATAAATACAATTTGCAGACTGTTGTGAAACTCGTTATCCTTTATCTGCCATCACACTAGTGACTTGGGAACCTCTTAGTGATTCCACAGCATGTCCTCAAATGCCATGGAAGTCCAGAGAACTTAAAGCTATATTGATTTGAGATGAATTTGCTTTTTCCGCAAAGACTGCATGCAGCCTGTGGAGGGCAATGTGGTCTATCCTACATTCTACTTCCGGACTTTCTAGATCAGTATCATTATTTTTGTACCAGCATGTTCCAATCAATTTGCTGACTGAATTGCAAATTTAAAAAATTTCTTCTCAGATTGAGAATTCATTTTACTAAGATGTCAAGTCACTGAGGCACCACTGGAAAAGTTCTCGAACTTGATAGGCTATGCGATCGCCTGGTGGAGAGCTCTCAGGATTAACACTTACTTTCAAGCACTGAATTATCATGTGCAGAGCTATTTTGCCCTAAATTGCCAAACTTCTCAACACTTGAGACAGTTTCCTGGATGACCCAGTTCATAAATCGACTGATCAGTGTGGAACTAAGTCATACAGATCATGAAGGTTCTGGATTCATTCCTGAATCTGTGCTCAATTATCTTACTTCAGTTGGGGCAGTGGCAGGGAGCACAGGTTTCCAAGGTGAGGAGGATAAGATTGGTTGTGATGCCACACAGTCAAATTATCTGCTTACACTCAACATCTAAGCTTCCGAAGAAAGAATTGATGCCTGTAAAATCTTACCCCAAGATCGGTTAATGTCTTCAGGGGAGGAGCAGAGAAAATTGGGGTTAAAAACACATTGGGGGAAACTTAAAAGAAACTAGTTCAAGTCACACTGCCTCATCTCCAATTATATGAGTATGATTGACAGTGTATTCTTATACACATGTTGGCCTGGGTGCCAACAACTAGGTAAATTTAATGAGCAAGTCTAATAGACCAGAAGGAATCGAGCTTTTATTCCAGCATGTGCCGTTACCGGTTCTCTGCCGGGATACCGGTGCTATGCACCAATTGATGTCAGCACTCTCAACTGGCGAGGTGAAAAATCAAGCAGGGTTCCCAAGCCTTGTTGATATCCACTGACCCCCCAGCTGCAAATGCATACGAGTAGGTGTCAAGTGAGGACAGGGTGGGCACTGTTGTGATGCCCTTGTGGTAGAATAGCCTGCGAACATTCACTGCCATGTCTCATATGTTTTTTTTTCTCTTTGTCTCCAATGGCAGCTGGTCATTATTCCGCCATTCACACCCTATCTAGACCAACCTTGTTCTAACTTCTGCCACAACCATTTCAATTCGGCCCATCATCCCTTTTGTCTCTCAAATCTCTCCTGCCTTCCACCCAATCTCTGACCTCCCCTTTTCAGTGTTCCTTAAGAGTCAGTTTATTTTGAACATTCGCGAGTTCTGACGAAAGGTCAGCGACCAGAAATGTTAACTCTGTTTTTCTCTCCACAGATGATACCTGACCCACTGAGATTGCCAGCATTTTCTGTTTTTATTTCAGGTTCCAGCATCCACAGTATTTTGCTCTCATCTGAATAATGGCTACTCGAGCAAAGTGCCAGAGATACACATTGCCAAGGTACTGTTCTCCAACAAAGAGTCATCACTTTCAAGAGAGCATAAAAAGCCAAGACCGATGCCATCCCATCTTTTGGCTGCATAGGTACAGTGGCAATCAGCGCAAAGAAACTTTATGATATCTTACCTTTTTTTATATAAAGGGAAAAGAAATACAAACAATAAAATTCTCACATTTCCTATTGCAAATAAACCAAACAACAATAGCATCGCAAACATAAATAAGAACGTATCACTAGAAGTAATGTACGCATTTATTTGAACTGCACCATTTGAAGCCAAGAGCTTAGATACATTGGGCCCAAGTTTCCACATGATTTGAGCCTGATTTTTAGGAGCAACTGGTGGAGAACGGACTATCTTAGAAATCGCAATTCTCCATATTTTTTTTTCTACAGTTCTAGTCAGGTAGAACAGTTCTACTTTGGAACAGAATTTTTTCTTCAAAAGGGGGCGCGTCCGGCCACTGACGCCTGATTTCAAAGTTTCCACAGTGAAAACGTACTCCAAACTAAGTTAGAATGGAGCAAGTGAAGATTTTTGTAGAACTGAAAAAACCTGTTCTACACATAAAAAAAATCAGGCGCAGGTTACAAATTAGGTGTCCAGAACGAGGTGGGGGGGGGAATGGAAGTCATTAAATTCCACAATAAATCCTTATTTATACTTCTACAAATAAATCCAACCTGAATAAACATTTATAAGCAAAGAAAAGATTAAATAAACCATCTTCCTATCTGTGTGAAAGTGCTTCAGGCACGGCGAATGCTGCAGTCAGCCTGAGGCGCCCGTTCTTTCCCGCGGGTGGGGGAGGAGGCGCCCGTTCTTCCCGTGGGGGAGGAGGAGGCGCCCGGTCTTCCCACGGGGGGGGGGGGGGAAGAGGAGAGGAGGCACCCGTTCTTCCCGCGGGGGGGGGGGGGGGGGAGAGAGGAGGCGCCGTTCTTCCCGCCGGGGGGGGGGGGGGGGGAGGAGAGAGGAGGCGCCCGTTCTTCCCGCGGGGGGGAAGGAGGCGCCCGTTCTTCCCGCTGGGGGAGGGGGGAAGGAGACAGCGAGAAGGCTGCAGGAAGCCTCAGTGCTGATGGCAATGTGCTTTTATTAAAAAATGTTCAAAAATTAAACAGCTACAAAGAACTACAAAAATGGCCGAGTGCCAATGTTTCCTTCACACTGCGCGTGCGCGAACGCTCCAACGCGCAGCATTGCCGGCAGGAAAAAAACTAATTTAAATAGTACCCGCCCCCTCCCACTCACAAAATTGGCACGAGTGTAGGCTCCGCCCCCCTGGGCGCCGCGCCAAACAGACAAGGAGCTGCTGAACGCTCCAGAATCGCGCGGTTTTTTTCCGGCGCCGTATTAGGCGCAAAAAACGGGCGCCCAGCTCGGAGGGGCGCCCGTTTTTTATCGTGTGGAAACTTGGGCCCATTATCCTGTAATGTTCAAGAAACAAAGCACAGGAATCATAGACATCAGGAATTAGAAATTCCAAGTTTTTACTATGCTCACTCAGTGGCAGAGAACATTTATATGCTCTCTCCCACACACACAAAACTCCCCAAAGGGAAATGTAATCCACAAATATAACTGCACCCAATTAGCTATCAGACAACAATATGAAATGGGAACCAGACTGTAGTGTTTGTTCTGCATACAGATAATGATGAACACATTTTGAAAAATCATGTGTTGGACAACCTGGAAATAAGGTTTTATTCTAAATGTGTCTGTGAAGTCTATGCTTTCAAAACACATTGAGTTGGAACAAAATTGCCTGTGACTATGGAAGATTAACAACTGAAGTGATTTCTTCAATTTAACCAGACAAACTGTATCCAGACATAGTCACGTTACCTAGAGTAGTGAGTAAAAAGTTCAATCTCTCCTACTCCCATTATTTGTATCTCCTCGGATTGTCCATCAGAGGGGGCGCTATCAGGGAGGGGAGTGGTGGGCACGATGAGTTTAACTGATTGAGTGACTATCAGTGGGCAAATTGTTCATCTTTTACACTTGTACTTTTCAGTCATGATGCCCAGTTGGTTCCAGACTCTCTCGGCCCACTGGGCTCGCATAATGACTATCTTGGATCCTTTATTGACTCGTCATCATAGGCAATCCCTCGAAATCGAGGAAGACTTACTTCCACTCTAAAAGTGAGTTCTCAGGTGACTGAACAGTCCAATGCGGGAATTACAGTCTCTGTCACAGGTGGAACAATCAGTCGTTGAAGGAAAGGATGGGTGGGGAGTCTCGTTTGCTGCATGCTCCTTCCGTTGCCTGCGCTTGTTTTCTGCATGCTCTCGGTGATGAGACTCGAGGTGATCAGCTCCCTCGCGGATGCTCTTCCTGCACTTACTGACTACCAATCTCTTTAGTTATTGAGTCAATCTACTGAAGACTGCCTTTTTCCACACTTCAGTTATGCTCTGAAATCGGTGTGTGTTTTAATACCTTTTAGTTTGAATTGAAAGTTTATGAACAAAGTAATGCAATAGTTTGGCATTAACCCATTAAAATGGCTGACCGTTCAAATTGAGGAGTTCGTGCTGTTGAGTTTCTTCCCGAAAACTGGTCCTTGTAAGCCAGAAATGATGGTAAGCAGTTTCCCTTTGTATATGGCTCAGTAATACCAGGAATCTCTCAGGAAGATTGCGCAATAAATCTAACTGAACGAGCAGTTCTTTCTGGTCTATTAATTGCAAATTCTCTGTAGTTGCTGCGCAGCTGCATTTATCATGAGAAGAATTCCATGTCTCTGTTCCAAAAATGCCACCATACAGCATTAGCATATTGTGTTCAAGCCCGATGGACTACACCGACTAATAACTCTTGATCCCTTCAAAGTGAGGTTGAGAACAAAGTGCCCCACCCTCTTCTAACATGCAGATGGTCCCAGCCATTTTCCTTCTTCAATTTATTCAGTTACTATTGATCAACGAAGACTCAAATGGGAATGGAACCCCTTCGCCCATCACTGCTGTACATTTCACTTGTTTTCTCACTGAAAAGACACTCTGCCAATCGCAGTGCCTCGCTGAGGAGAAATTCAGCTTGAAACACTGCAGCCAAGAAAGACGTCCTTGCTTCTCCTCCATGCAGTACATTTTGGGTAACAATATTCAGTCACAATATGACTACATTCTAGTCTGTGTGTGTGTTTTATGTTTGATCACACAAACAGATTTTCTGGCGCTGCTCGCATTAAGTCAGAGACCATGCTGTTGCATATGATAGGTCCATTATAGCAGCTATTTGTGCGTGTGGAGTTGTGTGATACCATTTCTATTCCATTAAGGCCACATGGTCTAACTGCTATCATTCGGCACATTCCAAGGCCAATTAGGAACATAGGAACAGTAAAGGCCATCTAGCCCCTCGAGCCTGTTCAGCCATTCAATTAAAGGCACGGTAACAGGGCATTTGGAAAATCAAGATATGATTAGGCAGAGTCAATACCATTTTATGAAAGGGAAATCGTGTCTGACAAATCTATGAAGAGTTTTTTTGAAATGGGGTAACGAGCAGGGTCAGTAAGGAGGAACCAGTGGATGTAGTATATTTGGACTTTCATAAGGTGCCACACAAGAGATTGTTACACAAGAGATTGTTACACAAGCTAAGGATTCATGGGATAGGGGGCAATATATTAGCATGGATTGAGGATTAGTGAATGGACAGACAACCAAGAGTAGGAACAAACGGGTCATTTTCAGGATGACAGGATATAACTAAGAATGCCACAAGCATCAGTGTTTGGGCCTCAGCTATTTACAATCGATATCAATGATTTGATGATGGGACAGAGTGTAATATATCCAAGTTTGTTGGCAATACAAAGCTAGGTGGGAAAGTAAGCTGTGAGGAGGACAGGGGAAATCACATCTGACCCCAAATCTGTGACGACCCAATGTCCTCAAAAAGGCATTTTCCAGCATAGGTCACTGGACAACTATCGGCACGAGGATCACTGGAAAATGCATCCTCACCTTCCAAACTAAATTGTGCTGAGGATATTATCCCTACCATTATCCCAGCTAAGATTACATAGAAACATAGAAAATAGGTGCAGGAGTAGGCCATTCGGCCCTTCGAGCCTACACCACCATTCGATAAGATCATGGCTGATCATTCACCTCAGTACCCCTTTCCTGCTTTCTCTCCATACCCCTTGATCCCATTAGCCGTAAGAGCCATATCTAACTCCCTCTTGAATATATCCAACGAACTGGCATCAACAACTCTGTGATAGGGAATTCCACAATTTAACAACTCTGAGTGAAGAAGTTTCTCCTCATCTCAGTCCAAAATGGCTTACCCCTTATCCTTAGACTATAGACTATGTCCCCTGGTTCTGGACTTTCCCAACATCGGGAACATTCTTCCTGCATCTAACCTGTCCAGTCCCGTCAGAATTTTATATGGTTCTATGAGATCCCCTCTCATCCTTCTAAACTCCAGTGAATACAGGCCCAGTTGATCCAGTCTCTCCTTATATGTCAGTCCTGTCATCCCAGGAATCAGTCTGGTGAACCTTCGCTGCACTCCCTCAATGGTAAGAACGTCCTTCCTCAGATTAGGAGACCAAAGCTGAACACAATATTCCAGGTGAGGCCTCACCAAGGCCCTGTACAACTGTAGGACCTCCCTGCTCCTATACTCAAATTCCCGAGCTATGAAGGCCAACATACCATTTGCCTTTTTCACCGCCTGCTGTAACTGCATGCCAACTTTCAATGACTGATGTACCATGACACCCAGGTCTCGTTGCACCTCCCCTTTTCCTAATCTGCCACCATTCAGGTAATATTCTGTCTTCGTGTTTTTGCCACCAAAGTGGATAACCTCACATTTATCCACATTATACTGCATCTGCCACGCGTTTGCCCACTCACCTAACCTGTCCAAGTCACCTTGCAGCCTTTTAGCGTCCTCCTCACAGCTCACACCGCCACCCAGCTTAGTGTCATCTGCAAACTTGGAGCTATTACACACAATTCCCTCATCCAAATCATTAATATATATTGTAAATAGCTGGGGTCCCAGCACTGAGCCTTGCGGCACCCCACTAGTCACTGCCTGCCATTCTGAAAAGGACCCGTTTATCCCGACTCACTGCTTCCTGTCTGCCAACCAGTTCTCTATCCATGTCAGTACATTACCCCCAATACCATGTACTTTAATTTTGCACACCAATCTCGTGTGGGACCTTGTCAAAAGCCTTTTGAAAGTCCAAATACACCACATCCACTGGTTCTCCCTTGTCCACTCTGCCAGTTACATCCTCAAAATATTCTAGAAGATTTGTCAAGCAGGATTTCCCTTTCATAAATCCATGCTGACTTGGACCGATCCAGTCACTGCTTTCCAAATGTGCTACTATTTCATCTTTAATAATTGATTCCAACATTTTCCCCACTACTGTCGTCAGGCTAACTGGTCTATAATTACCCATTTTCTCTCTCCCTTCTTTCTTAAAAAATGGTGTTACATTAGCTACCCTCCAGTCCATAGGAACCGATCCAGTGTCGATAAACTGTTGGAAAATGATCACCAATGCATCCACTATTTCTAGGGCTACTTCCTTAAGTACTCTGGGATGCAGAGTATCAGGCCCCAAAGATTTATCGGCATTCAATCCCATCAATTTCCCTAACACAATTTCCCACCTATTAAAGATTTCCTTCAGTTCCTCCTTCTCACTAGACCCTTGGTTCCCTAGTATTCCAGAAGGTTATTTGTGTCTTCCTTCGTGAAAACAGAACCAAAGTATTTGTTTAACTGGTCCGCCATTTCTTTGTTCCCCATTATAAATTCACTTGAATCTGACTGCAAGGGACCCATGTTTGTTTTCATTAATCTTTTTCTCTTCACATATCTACAGAAGCTTTTGCAGTCAGTTTTTATGTTCCCAGCAAGCTTCCTCTCATACTCTGTTTTCCCCCTCCTAATTAAACCCTTTGTCCTCCTCTGCTGTGTTACAAAATTCTCCCAGTCCTCAGGTTTGCTGCTTTTTCTGGCCAATTTATATGTCTCTTCCTTGGATTTAACACAATCCTTAATTTCCCTTGTTAGCCACGGTTGAGCCACTTTCCCAGTTTTATTTTTACTCCAGACAGGGATGTACAATTGTTGAAGTTCATCCATGTGATCTATAAATGTTTGCCATTGCCTATCCACCGTCAACCCTTTAAGTATCAGTGGCCAGTCTATTCTAGCCAATTCACGTCTCATACCATCGAAGTTACCTTTCCTTAAGTTCAGGACCCGAGTCTCTGAAATAACTGCATCACTCTCCATCTTAATTAAGAATTCTACCATATTACGGTCACTCTTCCCCAAGGGGCCTCGAACAACAAGATTGTTAATTAGTCCTTTCTCATTACACATCACCTAGTCTAGGGTGGCCAGCCCTCCAGTTGGTTCCTCGACATATTGGACTAGAAAACCATCCCTAATAGACTACAGGAAATCCTCCTTCACCGCATTGCTACCAGTTTGGTTAGCCCAATCAATATGTAGATTAAAGTCGCCCATGATAACTGCTGTACCTTTATTGCACGCATCCTTAATTTCTTGTTTGATGCTGTCCCCAACCTCACTACTACTGTTTGGTGGTCTGTACACAACTCCCACTAGCATTTTCTGCCCTTTGGTATTCCGTGACTCCACCCATACAGATTCCACATCATCCAAGCTAATGTCCTTTCTTACTATTGCATTAATTTCCTCTTGAACCAGCAACGGCACCCCACCTCCTTTTCCTTTCTGTCTATCCTTCCTGAATGTTGAATACCCCTGGATGTTGAGTTCCCAGCCTTGGTCACCCTGGAGCCATGTCTCTGTGATGCCAATTACATCATATCCATTAACTGCTATCTGCGCAGTTCATTCATCCACCTTATTTCGAATACTCCTCGCATTAACACCCTTTGCCCCTTCAGAATTTTATTGTAATGTGGCCCTTTCTACTTTTTGCCTTGGATTTCTCTGCCCTCCACTTTTATTTTTATTTTCTATCTTTTGCTTCTGCCCCCATTCTACTTCCCTCTGTCTCCCTGCATAGGTTCCCATCCCCCTGCCATATTGGTCCCCTCCCCAACAGCACTAGCAAACACTCCCCCTAGGACATTGGTTCCGGTACTGCCCAGGTGCAGACCGTCCAGTTTGTACTGGTCCCACCTCCCCCAGAACCGGTTCCAATGTCCCAGGAATTTGAATCCCTCCTTTCTGCAACACTCCTCAAGCCATGTATTCATCTGAGCTATCCTGCGATTCCTACTCTGACTAGCACGTGGCACTGGTAGCAATCCTGAGATGACTACTTTTGAGGTCCTACTTTTTAAATTTAGCTCCTAGCTCCCTAAATTCGCTTTGTAGAACCTCATCCCATTTTTTACCTATATCGTTGGTACTTATATGCACCACGACAACTGGCTGTTCACCCTCCCTCTTCAAAATGTCCTGCACCCGCTCAGAGACATCCTTGACCCTTGCACCAGGGACGCAACATACCATCCTGGAGTCTTGGTTGCGGCCGCAGAAACGTCTATCTATTCCCCTTACAATAGAATCCCCTACCACTATAGCTCTCCCACTTTTCTTCCTGCCCTCCTGTGCCATGAACTTGGCTGCTGCTGCTCTCCCCTGATGATAGCTAATAGACCACAGACTGATGGTCAAATCTTGAACATCCACATTTGTAAAGCTTACCACACATCAGAAGGTGCCTTTACCCACTTAAGAACTGGGGAGAGCTCTCCGTCTGTATTTTTAAGAGAAAATGCACAAGGCCATTGCACGGCAAGGCGTTGGAGGATTCTTTACATTATATCTGCATTTTTGCAATATGATACATGGAGTCACTATGAACTGCCCAACATGCAATGGGCAAAGCAGAAATAATGGCCTGCCCCGGACACATTCCTGGCTGCCAGAATTTTTCACAATGCTCAAAGGAGGATTTTGTATTTGAATAAATGACTGACTGAACTCTATACAATGTAGAACAATGTTCTTGTCCATATTGAAACCTTTGGTATAAATTAACTCTTGCATTTATAACATTTATATATATATATATTCAAATGTAGAGCCTTATATAATGTAAATAATATAATGTAAACTTAAATTCTCTTAATTAAAATGTGCCACACAGTATTTCTCATAATTGGTTTTATAGCAATTATTAGTTACTGTTCATTAATTACTGTTTGTCTGTGAAAATGCCTAATTGCACATACATATGATGACAGTGTTTGAGAGCGCTGTATTCTGTAACCTGTGTCTAAGCAATTTCCTGTCAACAATAATTAGCACTTGTAAGTAAATAATTCAGATATGACTTGTAAACCAGTTAACAAAGAACATTTCAGCAATATTCTGCAGGTAATAAAAACAGATTTATCACACTAGTTTGTTATTTATAAATGGTAAATTAGTTGACTTCCAACAAATTAGAAAACATTAATTCTAAAAATCTAGAAAATAACTCAATATCTAGCTACCTGTACCTCTGAGATTGTTTCTCGCCTTCATGAAAATGATTAAACGTCAAAATATAATATGATTAAACCACTGGATCTCCCATAATGTAGCTCACAGGCAGTCAGAGGGTATGCTATTTCATCGGCACAGGAGTGCTATCCAAGGTAATGCACAATATGTAATTATGCTGCTACGGTCCAACTGTGCGTAATCTGGCCTCTCCTTTCAAGGGCACACGGTTGAATTGATGTAATATTCTGACGTTAGTACGAGACCATTCGCTGCTAGGTACATCCTGAGGTCAATTAAAATAACTTTTCTGTTGTTGGGGAAGTTTTGCGAGTGATTGGGAAATGATGACTCTCTTTCGCAATGACACTGAAATGTACACAAGTCAAGTGCTTCAAACAATATATAATGAATATATATAACAAGACATACAGGGTCAATAAAAAGAGGACACAAATTTAAGATAACTGGCAAAAAATCCAGGGGGAGGAAATGAGATTTTTTTTTTAATGCAACGAGTTATGATGATCTGGAATGCACTGCCTGAAAGGGTGGTGGAAGCAGATTTAATAGTAACTTTCAAAAGAGAAATGGGTACATACTGGAAAAGGAAACATTTGCTGGGCTACGGGGCAAGAGCAGGGAATGGGACTAATGGGATGGCTCTTTTTAAAGAGCCTGCACAGACACAATAGGCTGAATAGCCTCCTTTTGTGCTCTAAGATACTGTACTTCCAATATTAAAATTATGTTCTGCTAAAGATACGGACCACGGTATAATGCTGGGCCTTAGACACCCTCTCATTCAGTTGAAAGAAAGAAAAAATTGCTTTATAACGGTAATTCATCACAGCTTTCTGAAACCTCTCCAAGTGCATTACTCACAGTGAATTGAACTGACCATTTGGGAGGCGAACATTTGTCCCAGTTGCTGAGACTGCTTCATACAGCACCTGCAATACGAGAACACAGGAAGAACCTTCTGCCTCACAGGGCAGTGAGGTAGCAGAAGCTGCCAGGAAACTGAGGCAGTGTTGGCAGATCAGGGACCTTCTTTTGGGACAAGAGTCCAATATTTTCAAATTGCATGGCAATGCCATTCATGTATGATGCTGCCAACAGATAATTCATTGATTACATAAAAGTGAGTACTGTAGAGCTGCACAACGTTCAAATAGAGAACTTCAAACTGCTCCTTATTCATCACAACCAGGTATGTTCGGTGCAGGGTCCACTGTATTTTTCAAAAGCAATATTTCCACACGGTGGCTCTATAATGTACCTTCCAAACATGACATCAGTCAGACTAAGAGCCCAGGTTCAATCCTTGGTCTGTGTTACGTTTGCTAACCTCAGCCAAGGGGGACCTCAGCTACAACTAAACTTGGTGTCCCTGGACCGCGGAGAAAAGAAATAAGACAGCCGGCGTTCTGGCTGCAGAACGCTTATCCAAAGCCCCCACTGGTAAGTAGGTTAAGTTGTGGGTATCAGCTGAAGACAGGATCGGACTCGGCTGTGATGGACTCCTTGCGCAGTGTGACAATGCTCTTTGTTCAGATTTGCAGTGCCCGTGGAACTGGACCCAGGCAAGCATCTTTGCTTCCAAGAATAACAGTAGAAAATTAGAATGGAAAGTTAACTATTCAACCAGTTGGCAGCATCCCTGTTTCACAGACACATTCTGCCCTCTCAGTGCTACATCTCATGCTTAACAATACTAAACACTGAAAGTTTACGAAGTCATTTTAGGAGTTTCCCCCCAGAATTTCCTCACCCTGCTCTTCCTCTGCAGAAGTCAACGATTCATGCTGGGCTACGGTTGCCAAAGTGCCCACAGCAATCTTCCACCTTGTCGAGTGGAAATCTTTGTGTGTGAAAATTATGGGAGATAACATGGGTTAGCCTGGGGTACTCGTGTCAATGCCTGAAGATAGGTTTGAACTCGGGCACAGCAGCTCCAATGGTAAAATAGGCCGCCAATATTTATTGCATCTATGAAGTCACACTGCCTTCAGAAAAGATCACAGTTTAGTTCCAAACAGGGGTGCCACCTATGCGACTTTGGACTGGATAGCTTGGGTTTTTGAGCCATGTGCCTAGAAATTCCTAAAATATTTCAACTGGACACCAAGTGTGTGATTTCCAAGACAGAAATCAATTTGTCCATTTAATTTGATGATTTGCTGTAACATATTGGTTATCAATGGGGATACAAGGTTTCCAGAAGTTTGATCACCAGCAAAGCAAATGTCAGAACTCGAGCAAGGAATCTCAGATGTTGGACACTAAGCACAGGTAGATAGATGCATTATTGAGAAGAATGCTGTCTCTCAAGGACAACTGGAGAATTAATTGTTAACCGTCTTGTATCAAATGTTGCATAATGTGCACTGTAACATGCCTGGGCAGATACTGGGCATTCAAGTTAAGTTTCTTTATGATGTATACTATCAGTGCTTCCCTCCAATGATCACACGTTCCAAATAATCAAATGATTATGGTTCAGCTGACTTATCTGTTCCACTCTATGATATTCCCAGAAACAAACAGTCTAAGATAAGGCACTCCAGTTCAGGAGTCAACCCACATCTTACCATATTACCATTTGATTAGTTCAACAAGTTAATTTATCCTTCCACCTCCATAACTGGCACGTTTTGAGAACTGCACTTATATGATAATTTTAGAATACTCATTCCACAAGATCCTTTTTTTTCCTTATAGTTTTACAACTTCCGCATGATTTCATGAGGTGGCCAATCAGAGATCTGTCCACTGTGACTTTAGGTCAGCAGGAGTGAGAAATGATCTTGAAACAACAGTATAGCTTTCTCAGCCTATGTGAATGAAAGTAGCAGCCTACTTGGGGGGGGGGGGGGGGGGGGGGGGGAAGGGCAGGCGTAGGTAGCAGGATGGTTGTGCAAATTGAAGTAAAATAAAGACAGTTTTTCATGTGGTAAATTGTTGGTGGTATTACTGAAATATTACCCAAACCCTTTTGAAGCTTGAAAAACATGAGGTCCAACTTAAAAGCTATACGTGTACTGTTGCGTGTATGGGGAAGAAAAAAAACAGATTTACAAGTAAATGTTTTAAGTTTATTAATTATTGAATACACCACCTTGAACGGAGATGTAGAGTCCTCCATTCCATTCGCTTTCTCAGACGATCCTGGGCCTGATATACTCCTCCGCCGTGGGGAACGTTCTCCAGGTGGCTCTGTAACAAACAAATGTTTAAAGTCAGCTTTGACATTCACACAAGCACGGCACTGTCCTAGAAACATACAGTTAACACAAAGACTGCTTTTATTGCGGCATCAATGTGTGACTGGGTAAATATAAAATGGCTACTGGAATTGGAGAGTAACTCAAACAGCGTTTACCAAAACTGTGTCAAAAATTACTTTTAAAAGCCCTTGTTGACATGGACCACACTGCAGCAGGTTGAGCACGGGAACACTGGCTGTGGAGTAGTTGAAGGCCAAGAATTGAGAGAATGGCCCTGGGGTGATTCATGTATCTATCCTGGAAGTTAGTTACTATGGGGCCAAGTTTTGGCCTGAGTTGCTCCTGTTTTTTTTGGAGCAACTGGTTTAGAATGGAGTATCTTAGAAATTGAAATTCTCGTCATTTAGTTTGCTCCAGTTCTAGTCAGTTAGAACAGTTTCAGTTTGGAACAGATTTTTTTGTCCAAAAGGGGGCGTGTCCGGCCATTTATGCCCGTTTTGAAAGTTTAGGTAGTGAAAACATACTCCAAACTAACTTAGAATGGAGTAAGTGTAGATTTTTGTACGTTCAGAAAAACCTTGTCTACACGAAGAAAATCAGGCGTAGGTTACAAATCAGGCGTAGGGAATGGGCAGGGGGAGGGGCGGGGTTTAAAGGGAAGTTTACAAACATTAAACACTTCAGTTTTACAAATAAAGAGCCATCATCAATAATAAATGATAAATACATCAATAAATCAACCAATAAATCAATCAAAAATTTTTTAATAAAAAATAAAAAAAATTTAAAAATCAATAAATAAAACATTTTCTACTTACCGACTGCAGCACCGGGAGTCCTCCAACAGCATGCTGGGACAGCCCCCACAGTGTGTCTCTGTCAGTGTCTCTATCTCTCTGTCTGTGTGTGTGTCTCTCACTCTCTGTCTGTCAGTGTCTGTGTTTCTGACAGCGAGGGGAGGGGGAGAACGGGGGTGGGGGAGGAAGGAGGAGGGAGATAGAGGGGGTTGGGGGGAGGTAGAGGGGGGTGGGGGGAGGTGGAGGGGAGAGGGGAGAGGGAGGAGGGGAGGGAAGAGGGGAGGAGGAGGGGGGGAGAAGGAGGGGGGGAGAAAGAGGAGAGGAGGAGGAGGAGGAGGGAAGAGGCGATGGGAGGAGAGAGGGGGGGCGAAGAGAGGGGAAGGACGGAGAAGGGAAGGAGTGGAGGGGGGGGGAAGGAGGGGGTAGGGGAAAGGGTGGGGGGGGGTGAAGGAGTGGGGGGGGGGAAGGAGGGGGGAGGAAGGAGGGGGAGGAAGGAGGGGGGAGGGAAGGAGGGGGGACAGCCGGGCCCAAGACTTCGGGCTGGATTTACAGGTAGGTGGCATCGGGTCTCGGGTCCGGGGGGCGGGGGGTTCGCGGAGATCGGGAGGTGGGGGCGGGAGTCATGGAAGTCCGGGGAAGCGGAGGTCGGGTCGGCTCGGCTGGGGGGGGGGGGTGGTCATGGAGATCGTGTGTGTGGGGGGGGAGGAGAGAGTCGCGGAGGTCGGGTCGCCGGGGTGGGGGGTGGGGGGGGGGGGGGAGGGAACGAGAGCGGGGGTCCGGTCAGGTGGGAGGTGAGCCTTAAGCACGCAGCCCCAGTGAGGCCATTCGGCAAGGGCTAGGGGCTGCGTGCTTCGGGCCCCTCCCTCACAGTTTTGGGCATCTGGAGCTACTGCACATGCGTGCCCACTGTAGCGCGCATGTGCAGAGGTCCCAGCACTGTTTTCAGCGCAGGGACCTGGCTCTGCCCACCACAGCTTGTGCTGCATCGCGTCCAGCTCCAGAGGGCCTGCAGGGAGCCGGAGAATAGGTGAGTTTTTTTTTAGGCGCACTTTGTGGTGCGAAAAACGGGCGTCCTGGTCCGGGCTGCGCCACTGTAGGCGCGGCCCGAAACTTGGGCCCAAAGTAGCATTCACAGCGGTCTGGGACTATATCCCCTGGCCACCTTATTGAGCAATGAAATGTGTATGGTACAGGGCATCTGAAAGGAAAAAAAGGCCAATGTTCTTGCTGTTAAACCAACTGACATCAGCCTAGTCAGCTCAGGCCAGGAACTGCACAGGGGCCCGTATCGGAATACCTCAATGCCAAACAAAATACTCCTTTTTCCCCATAGTTTGCAAGCTAACAAAATTGCACATTACAAATGAACGCACATCCATGATTCTTTTTCAGGAGCCATTAACCCCATTAACAGAGTTATTCGACACCCTGCTCTGGATGGCTCAGTTACAGTGAACTGAGCAACCCAGCCACCACGGAAACTTTAATGCTAATTACCTTCCCCCGATTCTTCAATGCTCTCCACTACAGATGTCAACCTGGTCACTAGGAGGTATGCAAGACCTCCCTGGCAATTGTCCCTCCTGGGAAAACTAGGAGCTTTCACTCACCAACTTCCTTCAAATAGCACTGGCGTGATCACAATGCAATGGAGGGAAATATGGAATTATCCACGCAAGAAATTCAACACACCACTTCCACGCAATACCAAATGAAAAGAGAAAGCAAAGCAAATTATTTTTCTCACTTTTTAATTAATGAATTAATTTTACCACCTGAATGTCAAGCCAATGCTGTTCCATTCACGGCAGTGCTCCAGTCATGCCGGGGAGTTTAATCTTGACTGGGCTGATTTGACATTATTCGATGTGCATGTGTGCTTTAGCTGCTCGCCATAGAAACCAGCAGATGGAACAGATGAGTTTAGATCATTCAGCTGTTCCTCGTGAACACCTGGGACAGGGTCAGTGTTGGAGGTGGCCATCTCTATACATCTCCGAGGAGCCGCGGTCGTTCTGCTTGCAATCTTGGACCCAAGCACAATTTAACATGGCTGGTCGCCAATCATCACCTCTCCTTGAGCTGGGCACAGTGATATTCAGAGTTGAGGATTATATCATTTACAGACAGCAAGAAGCAGAGACTGGAATAAGTGCAAGAAATGCCATTTAGCAGGAAAGTTAACAAATTTCCCACTTCAAACAGTCTGGTTGTTATTCTTGTTACAGAGATGACCAGAATAACCTGCCAAATGATGGAGCATCTTTTGTAGAGATATACTTTTAGTTTTCTCCACACTGATGTGAACTATGATTTAATAACCAATAGCCTCTCGAAAGTAGACACAACCAAGGCAACTCCATTTTGAAACTGGGCCCCAGAATTTCAATTCTGAAACATGTGTGCTTTTTGGTTTTTTTCCACCTCTTTGGTTAAGAATGTTGCCTTTCTCTTCCCTCTCCATGTCCCCAGGGGAGTCAGCCACCTGCTCTTCTTGATTTAACTATAACCCGCTGTGACTCTGCACCCCAACTGGTAAAACAACTCGTCTCCCTGCAGCAACACCCCTCCATCGAGGCCACTATGATGCTGCTTATTCTTAAACCCACAGGCAACACTCCAAGAAACCAACTGCAATATTTTAAAAAGTGCTTGGCAAGGACATTACTAATTAATTTGAAACCGAGATTGTGTCAGCATGCTCCAGTCAACTCCACTTTCAATAAACGCATGCTTAATAAATGGTTGGAACTGAAGCCAAAATAGCTTTTTGTAGAACTAATTCTATTGATAATGTAGGAGGAACACTTATTTTGCGTACTATTTTCCAATGCAACGCACATCAAAAATTAAAACCTCCTGATCCCTGGTCTGAGACAGCTCACTGTCAGGGAATAGTGGCCTCAAGTATCAATGCAGCTGGATGGGCATAGGAGAGAGGGGAATGAAAGAGAATTAAATCAGCCAAGATTTCTGCTCTTGATTACTAGTTCTTAGAGGAGAAAGAGGAAAGGAGGGGGTTTGGGGAGGGAGAGGAGGTAATAAGAGGGGGGCGCGGGGCAGAGTGTATTTTTCACAAGTACTTAATTGGATGTGATGCACTTTTCTTCCTTAGTTTTGTATGGAAGATGTAAAGTAGAAAATAATTATGCTATTGATGCTATTCATCAATGGCAGCACAAGTGCATCTCGGTCAGTTTGCGCACAGGCTGATTACCAGGTCAGATCAAGTGTACAACCATCAGCACTGAGCACTGGAAAATCCTTCATGAAGCATTTTAAAGATATCAGCTGCATAATGATTTATAGTGTGTTTATATTTTTGACTTGTCATCAAGGTCATCACCAAAGCAAAGTCACAAAATAATCAAAGTGCCAATTCTGCCACCTGGTACAGTAAGCACCTCCAGAGTAGGCAGTTTCAGAGGAAGGCAACGTTACCTTGGACTGGAGCCAGAAGCAGTTGAAGTGCTCCACCCAATCTGCACTGTTCTAACCAGCAAAGTAGCATCACTAGCATCGGCCTGTATGGTCCTTCCACAGTCAAACAGTCACTTTATGTTGCTGTAAAACTGTCGGAGTCACTGTTCTGCAACCACCAAGTGGAGAAGTGCTCTCCGAGCCCCTTCTCTCCTGCAATCATTTACTTCAGGAATAGGTTCTGCAATGCACGTTAAATGTGTAATGAGAGTCGAGAAAATACACTACAATACTAAAAATCCAACATGGCTGCAAAACCATCCCCAGTAGCTCTTGACATTCTTGTTCTTTGAGTCTACATGGTGCGTTGCATTTCTTTAAGCTGCCCTGCAGAGTCAGTCAGCTTTGTGAAACAGCATCTTTTATTGGTCCATTACATCTGACAAATATGCACAGGCAGGTGGATACAAATGATGAAATTTATTTCTGCCGTCAACAGTAATCACTGCATTTACTTCACAAGTTTTGCCAAGGGAATGAGCAACAAAACGGTCACAAAAAGCTTTACTGGAGCTGGAGCATAATGATTGTATTTATCTTAGCCATCAATACCTCTTCTGCTCGTTGACCCAATGTTGCCATTCCCAAACCAGTGTGATGTACAACTCCAGTTTATTCAATCAATGGCTACCCCCCCCACACAGAACCCTATTATTCATAGATGATTACTAAAGAGTCATTGCTTACTACTCTCTGTATAGCTGCAGTCGACGGGTCAGACAAATGACTCAGGAACAAGTGCTGACTAAAATGTATTTCCAGCTAACACGTCGATACATCAACACCAGGAGCCTGACAGACTGAGGTGATGCTAATTTATCTGACACTTTGTAGGGCTTTAATAAATCTTTCCTTCAATTACGTACAATTAGGATAATCAAAGAATTTACTCTATTTTATAATTAAACCGTCAGCAACAACAGCACAGCAGAGTGCAATCTGTCTATCATGACCATCGTGAGCTTTGGGCTCAAAGCTGGGTAGCAAGACTTGAAGGGCTGGGAGGCCTCCTTCTGTGCTGTAAATTTCTATCCATCTATGACTCATGGACTGCAATTTACAAATGGCTATTTTATTAACGATCTTAAGGAGCAAACCCTAGCTCCCACCCAACTAATGAATAAGTGAAATCAAAGTTTTAAAAATATGACTGAAAATATAATGACAATGGAAACTTAACATCACAAAGCACATAAGGTTATAGTGAGCAAAACAAACTCCTTTGCTGGAGACAAATTATGGGCAACGTCTGTGATTACAATTCTCGGAGTTGTAACAGAAGACGAGGGCCAGCATTTTCTGTACCTGGGCAGACCGGGTGCGGGCAGTCGCTGTGGCGTGTCGCGACCCCGTTCGTCCTTCCATTCCGCTCCAGAGATCGACTTTCTCTTAATGGTGTCTTATTAAGGCCGCCCTGCACATTTCCCGGCCCTATTAAACGGTGCAGGTCTGATGATGTCACCAACGACGTGTTTTCAGCTGGGATATTTCAAGGAACCATGGCCACATTGCATTTGAAGGATTGTGCAGGCATTGTACTGGAGTATCGGAGTGTTGCAAAGAGTGGCAAACATGACTGCACAGAAGCAGATCGCTGCACCCAGGTTCTCAGATGAATCCCCCCATATGCTTGTGGAGGGAGTGAGAGCACGCAGGGAAGTCCCTCTTCCCTTCTGATGGGCGGAAAAGACCTCCCGAACAGACCAAAGGAGCCTGGTTGGGATATTGAAGAGGAGGTGAACAGCAGGGATCTTGTCAGGGGGACCTGGGTGATGTGGCGGAGACATTTCAATGATCTCATTAGATCAGAAAAGGTGAGTGCAAAGCCACACTCACCTTCATCCTGCTGTGCCTCTCGTCACATCCCCATCACTCTGCCTTCGCAAGCCTGCTCCTGCACACTGTTACTCACACCAACATACCTTGCATGCCCACCCATCTCTCTCTGTATCTACATTATCACATCCCCATCTGGCTAGCCACCACTCACCCTCATCCTAATGCAATCATACCAACTAAAAACACACAAGGATTTGGCATTGGCACCCCACTCCATCATAGTCACCCTCTAAAGATGTACTCCATCCATTCCTTAGTCATTCCTTCATTCTCACTCAAACTTCTCTTCTTTCCCTCCTTGCAGGAGAAGAGAGCCCACAATAAGAGGGAGAGGGAGAGAACCGGAGGTGGCCCTCCATCACTGGCCACCTTAACTGCGGCAGAGTTGGTCGCTCTGGAAGTATCAGGAGTCGCAGAGCTGTTGGCAGTGGAAGACGGAGAGAGGAGGACACTCAGCAACCTGATGAGAATTACATATCATACAGCCACATGGCATACAGCAGTCACTCATGGGGACTGATGGCAGCAGCCAGTGAATACTCACCATGTGCATAATGGTCTTGTTATCCATTCTTGATATGGCATTTCTAAAATCATCTCTTTCTTCTCCCACAGGTCCATCAAGAGACCCCCTCCCCACTGTCCTGGAGGAAGAGGACAGCTACTCAGAGGAGCCTCCAGCCTCTGAGGGTGCACCATCACCAGATCTAAGTGCACCCAGCACCAGCGCAGATACTTGCACCTCGGTGGGTCCCACACGAGACAGAGTGACACACCAGGTGACAACACTGCAAGTCACAAGTGAGCAAGAGGAGATGGAGACAGGGATAGCAGTGGAGACTCCTTGCTGGAGGGCACAAGATGTTCCCAGCTCTGCTCAGCTGCAGACGCTGAGCCTTGGGGGCTATCCAGAAAGAGGAGGTGCAGGAAGCAGAGCAGGAGGCAGAGCAGGAGGCTTCGACAGGTTTTGAGGCCACGATGTCTGTAAATGTGCAGAGAATGAAGGAGTCCATCCCCAACATGAGCACCACCGTGTCACAGACGATGGTGATTGTGCGCTCTTCCATGGAAAGGATGGCCACCTGCATAGAGCAGCTAATGCGCCATTCACAGGAGCACATGGTATCTATGGAGAATAGATGGCAGGGGCCCATAGACATCCTCTCTAGAAGGGATGTCAACGTAGACTTGGGTCCACATAGCCACACTGCTGTGCAGCAAGGTTCTCTTCACTTCCTTGCTGGCAGGGAAATGTGGGTGGCCCATGAGAGGGATGACGGTCAGAGGGGACATGGAAGTGTGGGCTCCTCTCAATTCTCCCCTGTTGCCTCCCTCTCAGTCAGAGCCCCACATGCCTCCTGGGATCGCGATGGTGGAGTCTGCCCCTGCACAGATGGGTGTAATGCCTGAAGTTAAGTAAATCTGGCCATTATAGGCCATCCCAGGCATAGTGCTCGGGTGCTGGGGGATCTGGATCGCAGGTTCCTCCTGCTCCTCCTTATCTTAAGCTGATGCTTCTCCTGCTCACAACCTTGCTCCTCATGCAGCGCTAATCCTCGCTGCTACGCGATGTTGTGCAGGGCGCAGAAGACCAAAACGATTCTGGAGACCATGGCTGGTGCATACTGAAGGGCTCTTCCTGATCGATCAAGGCGTCTGAAGTGCATTTTTAGCATGTCTACTGTCTGCTCTGTGATGTATGGTGGAAATATGGATTTTATTATCTCTCTCCTCGAACTCAGTGCTTGGCCTCCTCAAGGGTGTCATGAGCCACGTCTTCAGTGGATAGCCCCTGTCTCCAAGCAGCCAGCCAGAAAGTCTGTTTGGAGCAGCAAAGGGACTGAGGGAGGGTGGACTGGCGCAGGACGAAACAGTCATCGCAGCTGCCAGGAAATTTGGCGCACATATACAGGATGATCTTCCTGTGGTTGCAAACGATCTGCACACAGAGAGGCCTTGCGGCTGGCAAAGACTCCTTGGTGATGATGGAGTGGCCTGATGGTGTGTGCAGTTGATGGTGCCCTGCCCCGTGGAAAGCCAGACAGAGTGGCAAAGCCAAGTGCCTGCTCAGTAACACTGGCTCCATCAGTGACAAAGTTGATGTAATTGGCTGACTTGTCAAAGTGGACATCAGTGACCTGTGTGATGCATCTGTGGACGGCCGACTGCGAGATGCCGCAAATGTCTGCTGTAAATTCCTGGAAGGAGCCTGAGGCGAAGAAGTGGAGGGCGCCGGTGACTGCGCCAGCCAGTGGTAAGGTGTGTTCACCCACTCCTCTGAGCTGCAGGTCTTGCTCCAGTAATGTACAAATGTCTGCGACGATCTAGGCCACCTTTGGCACTGTTGCTCAGTCATGTTGAGGTAGCTCATTCTCTACCTGTATACGCCTCCGGCGCATTGCAGCCCTGCGCTGATGCCCTGTGTCCTGTGCAGCATCATATGGTTGAGGAGAAGGTTAGTGGTATTGTTGTTGGTGCTGCTGGTGTTGGGGCTCATCGTGGTCCGATTCTGAGGACCAAGGTGAGACAGTATAAACGGCACCCATGCATATGTAATAGATGACAGTAAAGTAGAGCAGAGAGAAGCAAATTGTCAATGGTGTGATAGGTTTTACCAATGAGGTGACAATGGATCCAAACTTTGCTGAAAAGACTTGCAACCTGTAGAAAGCTAAATCTGTGTTAACAATGCACTCAGCAAGAGCATCTGCCTTAGCAAAGTAACCATGTGTCGGGTGAGAGAATTTATTGTGCTTTTTATGCTGTTTATTAATGAGTTCCATCAATGGCCACTGAACGTCCGCCTCAGGTTCACAGATATGGTTCCCAAGCTGTGTGATTCCCGTGGTCATCCAATGAAACTGAAAAGGTATGGTTACAAAGACACTTAAGGGTCTGATGATTATCCGACAATCCTCTAAATTACCTCAGCCGCCTCTGCCATTCGGGTCGCTGCCACGAGGGAAAGGCAGGATGACGGCAGGTTCCCGACCCGCTCCAAGTTATTTCAACTTCCACTCCCGACCCACCTCTAATCCCACCCGCATGGAAGCCAGAAAATTCTGGCCACGATCATCACCACCCTTTCGAACCTCAATACAAGTCACATAATCCATGTGCAAAAAATAGATGAATAAATCCATGCCGTCAGATTCCACAGTTTCTGCCCAATTCTGGCTCCACTGCGCAGCCTCCCACTCTGGCCCCCACCGGGCAGCCTCCCACTCTGGCCCCCCCACCGCGCAGCCTCCCACTCTGGACCCCCCCACCGCGCAGCCTCCCATTCTGGCCCCCCCACCGCGCAGCCTCCCACTCTGCCCCCCCCCCCCCCCCGCGCAGCCTCCCACTCTGGCCCCCCCCCGCGCAGCCTCCCACTCTGGCAACCCCCCCCACCGCGCAGCCTCCCACTCTGGCCCCCCCCTCACACCACGCAGCCTTCCACTGCCCCCCCCACCGTGCAGCCTCAGATTGCTGCCCAATTCTGACCTCATTAAGTAGCTCAACCCCCATCCAATCTTGGCCCCATTCTGCAGCCTCAGCATCCCAGCAAATCCAAGCCTGACAATTAATCTTGTTAACCAAGATAAATCAACAGAGCCTGCATACTGAATCCACTTAATTCTATCACTTGGAAGACAATTACCAAAGTGGCCACAAATAACTACTAATCTATATTACCAGATTCTCCTTTCCTGCCCGACTACACATTGCTGATGCAATTCAGTGGCCATCATCGGAAATAGCTGCAATACAATGTATACTGTGCAGGATGACTCTCATTGACTTGAATTAGCTGTTGGTCCGAATCACCAACAGGTTCTGGTATACGTGCAGCAATTATACAACAAACTATAATATAGAACGACCCAACTTTTTTGACTGTGTGTGTCACATATGAAGTTGAAATCAATGATTCTATTCAGCTGCATGCACCTCAGGTTACAGATACTAAATGATCTTGGCATTCTGCCTGACTATTTGCACAATTTATGATTCAGGATCTAAATTAATGCATGTTCTCTTAACTTCTTCCAACAGCAATGAGGCAACAACCTCCAAACTCATGAAATTTAAACAGGACAAGCCAACGAATAAAAAACTCAAAGCATAAGTCGAACCGGAACTTCACAGTTTGGATCGCCACGGTTCAATGGGTGCATGCAGCCCCGAGACCATTGTTTGGATATACCTGCTGCAGTGTTTCCATACACAGGACACAACGTGGCTGTGTACTGAGAGATTACCCTGAGTTAACTGGTTCAACCAACTGCAAACGCAGGCAAACAGTAACATTTGCTCTGCAGATGTTGAATGTGAAGGACAAACGAACGAGGTGAATCACTCATCAGCAGACATAATGGCAATCTTAAATTGTGACCCCAGTGAAGTGATGCACGCACAAATCATTTTGCTGAGTAAGGTCTGAGCATTTTGCAAAAGTTATTGCAAACCCCAAGGGTTACCAATGGTTTGGTTTTGTGCTGGGCATCCCAGTTTCTGTATGGGCTATACAGAAATTAATTGAAGACACCCAAAATAGGTCTTGTAAAAGAAAGGTTATTTCTTTCCCCCACGGCTGGTTTACGATGCTTTGGTCTCAGCAATTAATGAAAATTTGTTGAAAACTTTGACAACAGAATCAAAGTAAATCTCAGAACTTGAGTCACGATCTCAATCACTCTCTTTGTTCTGTGCCACCCTACCTTGATTTAGACCTGGGAACAGGCATTATCCCTAACTAGGTGCCTTACAACCTTCAACTCCCTCATGACTAGGTTTCCCCATTGCACAAACCAGTCAATTGCAGCAATCAAAACACTTCTGCTCCAGTATTTGCTATGAAGGAAAAACTTTAGAATGTATGAGAAACTGGTGTGCAAGCAGATGTCATCTTCCAACAGACCTGCCCATCAAGTGATGCGTTAAGTATACTGAAAACATACGCTTTTTAAAACAAAAAGAAACTGGTGAAACTCCACCGACTTACCAGTAGTACTGAGAGGTGAGCTGAGACTTGGCTGGTCTCCGAGACAGCCATACTCGCCAGAGGACTGCACTGTGCATTGGTGACAAAATGAAAGTACCAGCGTTGACAAGGGAGATGTTATCGAGCGTGACTGCATTGGCACCGAGTTGGCACCAAGTTGAGGTTGGCCCGCAGGTGAAAACAGTGGCTGGTGATGCAAACAAGTGCACGTTACAAGCACTGCGACGCAAGCAAATACAGTACATGATAGAGTATTAGGCGAGTGACACAAGGTTGCTCTGCTTTGCAGTAATGAACCAGTTTATTCACTATCTTGCACATACAGGACTACCAGGCTTTCCTCACTGAAAAGCTGCTCCCCACCAGAAACACCACCAACCCAGTTCACGTAGATTTTCGGACTCAAGCGTGTGCCAATCCTTTGCCTTTAAAAACATTAGGTAGAAATGGGGAGAGTTCATCTCCCTCAGCGCTCATCTCAGGAGGTTTGGTTATATTACTTCCTGTTTTGGGAATGACCAATTTAGCTAAAATGACAAACTTTTTTCATGTATGCCCGGATAAATCTCCGATTTGATTTGAATTCTAATAATTGAAATAAAACCTGGTCCAACACAGCACATGAAGCAATACCAACACACAAGGCTATGTTGCATTTTCTCTCCGTTACACAGATCCTCTCCTGAAGATGCTGACGACTCGTGCTGGGGTGTAGCTTCAGGCAAAACAGCTGCCCTGTGTTAACTCACCCAGGGAGCTATTTTTCACCCGAGTGTTTAAAAAGTGAGACAGACTGTTCAACCGTGGAGTGCACCACAACCAATCTTGTCCTCCCCAGACATCAACGCAGGCTCACTTTCCAGCAACAGCCTCATTACATTGCCAGGCGGTGCATTTACCCACCGACCTATTGGGTCACTGATTTTTTAAAAAGGCTGGCGTCCTACCCACTTCCCAGACAGTTAAAAGGTTCAAGGCCCAGAGCTGTTAGTCACTCAAACTGTCAGAAGATCTCAACTGTGACAATTCATCATAAAAATTAAACGGGGGAGACAAAAACTCACCAAATATTTATACCAAGGTCACTCCCACACATCCAACCGAGCACACATGTCATCACCACCACCATCAAACAGCAAGGAATATCTAACTGATTCGGAGGTCCCATCAAACACAATGCACATCTTCCAGTTCTGACAAAAGGTTATCGACCGGAAACGTTAACCCTGCCTTCCTCTCGCCACAGATGCTGCCTGACCTGAGCCTTTCCAGCATTTACTGTTGCAATTACAATGCACAAATAAAGTGTTTGGGTTCCTGACCTAAGTCTTTCTAAGCCTGAAAATCCGTCACAAATGAGAGGGGGGTTTGGTACAAAAAAAGACAGCTGTAATTCTGGCAATTATTAATCCTAATTGGGCTGTGCAAAAAATAGTTCATTTTCCTGTCCAAAAGATAATAAAAGCGCGAGAGAAGATCAGATGGAACACATAACTGATCACGACGTTAAGTGGCAAAACATTTAAAAGCCACAGGAAGCCTACGTGAGCTGCAGCACGCCCTGAGCAATAACATTATGCACAGCTCCTTGTTCCCATTAGAACATTTATTATTTGGCAGTTACTCTAATTCCCCCCAAAACTGATGCTTTTTCCTCACTCGACAAACACCAAGAAAAGCTAGCACAATCTTTCCATACAGCACCTATACAAAGCTTCCAACCAGCCAAATAAAACACCACCCTTCCGTCACTCGGGACCTTCTCCGCTCCATCGATGAATAGAGACTGCAAACTTTAGAGATCACCGTATCCCAGCACAAGACTGCAGCCCCGAGCCTCAACAACTGCCTCACAAACAGTTACAAGTACGGATGTCATCATAATTAAAGGATAACAAGCAAGTTCGTAATCGTCAAGACAACAGAAAATTATAATTTCATGGGGGGAAAAAAGGCAGAGGAAAGGCCAGTGTTCACTCCCTATGCACCTCTTTCCCTAAAGCCTCGCAACATAAGCAATCCTGCATTGTACTGCAGCAAATGGGCAAAACTCCTCCACAGAATCGCACACACCCTTGCTCGACACATCCTAGTTATCAAGCACCAATTCTCAGCAAGTAACATTATTTCACAGTCGAGCAGTGGTTTTATTTTACAACCGGACAACAGTGCAGTCTTGCTTTGTGCAAGTAAACTCCTATGCAGAGCCATCTGCCGTTCCCTCGCTGTATAGTGGCGATATCTCAATGTGTCCATTGTGCCCGAAACAGAGACATTATTCAAGATGCTTTTTAATTGTTTGCTTTGACGTTACTCAGGAAAGAAGGGAGAATTCCAGAAACTCCTTTGTCTGCAGTCCAGTCACACTGTACAAAAACCCTGCTGGCATTAGCATCAGCATCCTGCCTTCTGAAACTCAGCACTTTGCAATTGAGTCTAGCCACTGTGTTTGCACGAGTCATCCCGACGTCTCTCATCGTAGAGTTATGGAGTTCTTCACTGCACAGTTCACAGAAGGATTTTTTAAAAAATTACACACACACAAAGAAAGGCAGTTTGCCGGGCTGTTGGCCCTCTCTTGCCACCTTTGATCCCTGCCCAACTATAAAGTGTACCACACACACGAAGCGCATCTTTTTCAAGCCAGCTTAAATAAAAACATTCATGTTTACAGCACTAGTTGGCAAACGCCAAACTTCCTAAACAAATTTCGCCAGCCCTGGTTCAAAGCACGACTCAAACTCCAAGAGACAATGTTTGACAGCATCCCTGAAGCAGCATTTCAGAGTGCTCATCAGCCAAACGTCAGGCCAAGCACACAGCACACCGCTGCGCCCTTCTCTCACACCGGTCTGATACAGCATGTCTCACCCAAACAAGCTTCCACATTCCCCCGTTAGCCCTGCGTCGCCTGCTGTCGACCGTCACTTCGATCAACACACACAAAAGAAAAAAAAAAGACCTTGCTACGGGTTTAGGGGTCAGGTAAAGTCTGCTTTCTACCGAGCAACAAAAGATGCCGTTCCTCATCTTCAAGGCAGTCTGACCACTCTGCTCTACCATGGAGGAAGGAACTCATAGCCTGTCCACAGAATCTGGACACTGGCCACAACGGCGGAACGGAATATAGCAACAACACCTTCCATACAGTTCTATTATCCTCTCTCACAAATTACAACAGAGACAGCCCTCCAATAAATGGGTATGCAAAGCGTCTTTTATTGATCACAGACCTCTCTCATTGGAGCTCAACCAGCTCATATTGATGGATTTTAATGGATTGTTTAAAAGCTGCCAAGAGAGACATTAAAGCTTTTAGTCTATTTCCTGGATGATACTTTCTGTGCCTGTACGTCCGCAGTCAGCATTGTTAGCGATTACCAACTGATTTTACACAGCAACTGTAACAATATTTTTTTAAAGTGGGACTGTCACAACCTGAACAAAAATATCAGTGGCACTATTGAGTCATCATAGTTTGTTTTCAAACACACCCTTTCCTCCTCAAGCAACTTAAGGAGCCCACAGTTTCCACATTTTTCCCTCTCAGCAGAGGATAGGACAGTCCAGCTACCTCCAGAGACCCTGCCAAAACAGTGTATTTATTCAGGGGTTACTTATGTCTTCCTTGCAGTACAATCACCCAACACCACAAACATTACCCAGCTGAGGACGCAGCCAGGGCCCTGCAACCAGTTGCTATGAAGGGCGAAGCAACCTGAGGAATATCCCGGTCCCTCACCAGCACCCTCACTCACCCTCTCAGCCCTTCCGGCGACCCCCCCCCAACCATGACCCCCACATCCCCCCCTTCACCACCACTGCCCGTCTACCCCTCACCACCAACCCTGCCTCCTCTCTTTTCCCCCCCCGCCCCTCACCACCACCACTGTCTCCCCCTTGCCCCCGGTCACCACCCACCCCGAATGGGGAGTTATCTGATCTTATCCTGGCCTCTCCACACAGGAGCATGCCTGGAAGCAGTTAACTGATTGGGAAAATAACATCCTTATTTAAGTGTTACCTAATTTAAGGGGAGGATACTCCATATGGCCAACCCTGGCATCAAAACTCAGGTACTGCATGTTTGACACCCCTGGGCTACAGCACCATCCTTTAGTTTTGAAACCTGGGCTCAAATCCATTCCAGAATAATGGAATCTCTTCAAATGAGCTTGGCCAATTTGCTCCCAGGGAAATAAGAGACAGAAACGGGGGGGGGGGGGGGGGGGGGAAGAAGAGAGAGAGAGAGAGAGAGAGGAGAAAGAGAAAATGGTTTTTGATTCAAAAAATCCTCTATCCTCAACCCTTCCTGTAGATCTAATACTCTACTTCTGATGTGGAAATGCTCAATAAGGACACAAATTGCATGCAGTCAAAAAAAAGTGACCACTCTCTGCATTGTGACATGAATGCTTACGTTCCAAATTCTGTCCTTGTCCCATCACTAATCTTTGGGGTGGGGGAGGGAGGGAAAACGAAAGAATACAAATCACTCTGTTCAGTGTATGACAGTCCAGCATGTAACGCAGCACCCAGTCTGCTGAGCATTACAAATTAAAATTAATCTCAATCTATAACTTGCATCATTGTACAGACATCACAAGCAAATTACGAAGACGGGGTAAAATCACCCCCATGAGCTGGTATTTATCCAAGTATAAAGGCAGGCCTAAAGAAAATGATGAAAGTTACTTGTGTAAGAGAAATAATACTGGGCACATGAACTGGGCTCAGACCAGGGTATACAGGTACTTTTGTACAAAGTGTGCTGTGAAATCACTGCTGGAATGGGAATAAATCAGGAATTTGCAATTAACTCTTTACACAGGGCTAATGGACTGTTTACACCACTGGGCTAGATACTGCAACTCCTAGCTTTGTTTTCATTGATGAAGCACAAAGGATTGTGTGTTGCAAGGGGTGCCTGTACACTGCACTACCAGAGAGGTGGGGGAGGAGGGGGGGGCGGGGGGAAGGGGACAAATGTTGTTAAGCAATCTCCTCCAGCCAACTTTAGAAGCACAGGTAAAAGGCCTGTTAGCAGGTTTCCATTGCCTATCCTTTCAGCCAAAGGTTTATGGGGCTGGCAGGAACAAAAGGGAAGTAAAACAGGCTAATATATCCAAAACATTGGGCTATACAGAAGGTTTAAAACCTCCAGTGTGCTTCTTAGTTTCTTAACCAGACTCTGGAAAGTGTGTTTAAAAACTTGTTTTTTTAAGAAAGGGAGACGTCACCAAAACCGCATGTTTCCCAAAAGCGGTTTCCTGGAGTATTTGTTTGATCAATCATAAGATTGCAGCACAACTATCTACAATAGCACCATCCAGTGGTTATGGTGCATGAAGGTTTATTTCTCCCTTCTTCCATGTGCTTCACGAAGACAGTGCCACTCTACCGCTTCTTGGCAGTTCACACTTAAAGCTTGCAACATCAGAAAAAGGAGATTCTGGGAGGAGCATAGAGAGGTAATAGACTGGTTTCAGAGCAATAGCCCCAACTCCTGACAATGCTCAAATTTCTCAAATGCTCCAAGAGCATCAGGGAGCAGCACCGTTTAACACTGACATACACCGACTGTTGTAAGACATAATGGGGAGACCCGGTCCATCTGTTTGGTCAGTGCCTCAAGTACTTGAAGTAAATGGAGTATGCGGGCACCCATTCATATCGAACGTTGGATGGAAAACATACAAACTTCTTCACTCAGAGTTGTTAACCTGTGGAATTCCCTACCGCAGAGAGTTGTTGATGCCAGTTCATTGGGTATATTCAAGAGGGAGTTAGATATGGCCCTTACGGCTAAAGGGATCAAGAGGTATGGAGAGAAAGCAGGAAAGGGGTACTGAGGTGAATGATGAGCCATGATCTTATTGAATGGTGGTGCAGACTCGAAAGGCCGAATGGCCTATTACTGCACCTATTTTTTATGTTTCTATGTTTCTAAGCCACTCTTGACCCTCTCCTCAGTCCTCTTAAATGAGCTCACTCTCCCCTTTCTCCTGCTTGACCTCCCAGTATGGACAGCTGCTAAAAACAATAATGTGGAACTATTTAGAACTGATCATTAGGTATTATATTGCAGAATAAGAAAAGGTACATTGTAGTCAAGGTAATTGATTTGAGTGCTCTGCTCGGCTGCTGTTGGCAGATTGAAGGAACAAGAATTCCTTTCTAAAAATAAATTGCAGCACAGGAGTTGCTGTGCAACTGTCAATATATAATTGACAGTAGGTGGCACTCCAGTCCAATCTCCAGCGAGCAGACACATTAATTGTTCTGGACAGAAAAAAACATATTTATATAGCGCCTTTCACAACCAACGGACGTCTCAAAATGCTTTAAATGAAGTACTTTTGGAATGTAGTCACTGTTGTAATGTAGGAAACGCAGCAGCCAATTTGCGCACAACAAGCTCCCACAATTGGTCAAATCAAACCGCACGATTGGTTAAATCAAATCGCACGGGGTAGCCTGGAAGAGGAATTCATAGAATGCATACGGGATTGTTTCGTAGAACAGTATGTTACATAACCTACAAGGGAGCAAGCTATCTTAGATCTGGTCCTGTGTAATGAGACAGGAATAATAAACGATCTCCGAGTAAAAGATCCTCTCGGAATGAGTGATCACAGTATAGATGAATTTGTAATACAGATTGAGGGTGAGGAAGTAGTGTCTCAAACGAGCGTACTATGCTTAAACAAAGGGAACTACAGTGGGATGAGGGCAGAGTTGGCTAAAGCAGACTGGAAACACAGACTAAACGGTGGCACAATTGAGAAACAGTGGAGGACTTTTAAGGAGCTCTTTCATAGTGCGCAACAAAAATATATTCCAGTGAAAAAGAAGGGCGGTAAGAGAAGGGATAACCAGCCATGGATAACCAAGAAAATAAAGGAGAGTATCAAATTAAAAACCAATGCGTATAAGGTGGCCAAGGTTAGTGGGAAAATAGAAGATTGGGAAAATTTTAAACGACAGCAAAGTATGACTAAGAAAGCAATAAAGAAAGGAAAGATAGATTACGAAGGTAAACTTGTGCAAAACATAAAAACGGATAGTAAAAGCTTTTACAGATATATAAAACGGAAAAGAGTGACTAAAGTAAATGTTGGTCCCTTAGAAGATGAGAAGGGGGATTTAATAATGGGAAATGTGGAAATGGCTGAGACCGTAAACAATTATTTTGCTTCGGTCTTCACAGTGGAAGACACAGAAACCATGCCAAAAATTGCTGGTCACAGGAATGTGGAAAGGGAGGACCTTGAGACAATCACTATCACTAGGGGGGTAGTGCTGGACAGGCTAATGGGACTCAAGGTAGGCAAGTCCCCTGGTCCTGATGAAATGCATCCCAGGGTATTAAAAGAGATGGCGGAAGTTATAGCAGATGCATTCGTTATAATCTACCAAAATTCTCTGGACTCTGGGGAGGTACCAGCGGATTGGAAAGCAGCTAATGTAACACCTCCATTTAAAAAAGGGGGCAGACAAAAGGCAGGTAACTATAGGCCGGTTAGTTTAACATCTGTAGTGGGGAAAATGCTTGAAACTATCATTAAGGAAGAAATAGCGGGACATCTAGATAGGAATAATGCAATCAAGCAGACGCAGCATGGATTCATGAAGGGGAAATCATGTTTAACTAATTTACTGGAATTCTTTGAGGATATAACGAGCATGGTGGATAGAGGTGTACCGATGGATGTGGTGTATTTAGATTTTCAAAAGGCATTCGATATGGTGCCACACAAAAGGTTACTGCAGAAGATAAAGGTACGCGGAGTCAGTGGAAATGTATTAGCATGGATAGAGAATTGGCTGGCTAACAGAAAGCAGAGAGTCGGGATAAATGGGTACTTTTCGGATTGGAAATTGGTGGTTAGTGGTGTGCCACAGGGATCGGTGCTGGGACCACAACTGTTTACAATATACATAGATGACCTGGAAGAGGGGACAGAGTGTAGTGTAACAAAATTTGCAGATGACACAAAGATTAGTGGGAAAGCAGGTTGTGTAGAGGACACAAAGAGGCTGCAAAGAGATTTAGATAGGTTAAGCGAATGGGCTAAGGTTTGGCAGATGGAATACAATGTCGGAAAGTGTGAGGTCATCCACCTTGGGGGAAAAAAAAACAGTAAAAGGGAATTTTATTTGAATGGTGAGAAATTACAACATGCTGCGGTGCAGAGGGACCTGGGGGTTCTTGTGCATGAAACTCTTTTAGAGTAATTGAATTTAAATGCCCCAGCTACCATGGTGGGATTTGAACTCACACCTGCAGACCATTAGTCCAGGCCTCTGGATTTCCCAAAAAGTTAGTTTGCAGGTAATCAGGAAGGCGAATGGAATGTTGACCTTCATTGCGAGAGGGATGGAGTACAAAAGCAGGGAGGTCCTTCTGCAACTGTATAGGGTATTGGTGAGGCCGCACCTGGAGTACTGCGTGCAGTTTTGGTCACCTTACTTAAGGAAGGATATACTAGCTTTGAAGGGGGTACAGAGACGATTCACTAGGCTGATTCCAGAAATGAAGGGGTTACCTTATGATGATAGATTGAGTAGACTGGGTCTTTACTCATTGGAGTTCAGAAGGATGAGGGGTGATCTTATAGAAACATTTAAAATAATGAAAGGGATAGACAAGATAGAGGCAGAGAGGTTGTTTCCACTGGTCGGGGAGACTAGAACTAGGGGGCACAGCCTCAAAATATGGGGGAGCCAATTTAAAACCGTGTTGAGAAGGAATTTCTTCTCCTAGAGGGTTGTGAATCTGTGGAATTCTCTGCCCAAGGAAGCAGTTGAGGCTAGCTCATTGAATGTATTCAAGTCACAGATAGATAGATTTTTAACCAATAAGGGAATTAAGGGTTATGGGGATCGGGCGGGTAAGTGGAGCTGAGTCCACGGCCAGATCAGCCATGATCTTGTTGAATGGCGGAGCAGGCTCGAGGGGCTAGATGGCCTACTCCTGTTCCTAATTCTTATGTTCTTATGTTCTTAAACAGCAATGTGATAATGACCAAATAATCTGTTTTTGTTATGTTGATTGAGGGATAAATATTGGCCAGGACACCAGGGATAACTGACCTGCACTTCTTCGAAACGGGATCTTTTACATCCACCTGAGAGAGCAGAGGGGGCCTCGTTTTAAAGTCTCATCCGAAAGACGGCACCTCTAACAGTGTAGCGCTCCCTCAGCATTGCACTCGAGTGTCAGCCTACATTTATGTACTCAAGTCCCCGGTTCAGATAATGAGAACCCAGGGAATTGTGGTGTAGGTACTGTGTGAATGTCTATAATTCATCAGGGGTGCGCACAACAAAAACTTTCTGGATTAACGTGTCAAGTTGAATGTGCAGCTTTTCATACAGCACACTTATCCAACACATAAATTACAAAATAAAAACCTAACTCTGCCCCAGATAATATATGAAGTGTTCATTTAGCAAAATGTACCACATGACATATGGGGCTACTTATCAAATAGAGTACAAACCTGACATACAATTATTAGATACACAATTACCGTGATCGTGCAAAGAGAGAAAAAAAACAAACGTGCTTTGATTCAGGTATTCAAATCTTTCAAAACGATTTACAAAATTAATTGGGTCTTTAAGGGCCAAACCAGCACCAATGACATCACCACACAATAATTTAGGAATTTTCAAGGGTTCAAAAAAAGAGAAAATGTATAGAAGCCAGGCTGAAGAGTCCAAAATTTTTCCATGGCTAATTTGCAAAACATAATCTCCAACAAAAGATAATGAATCATGCGACACATTGAATTAAAATATGTAAAAATGTTACTTTGAAAAAAATTGTGCGAATTTACCCCTCAGAAAAGGGATGAGAGGGAGAAAAGAACTTGATAATCAAGATGCAGCATTACAATTGCTGTGGTCATCCAGTCAGATACAGATGTGTAGTGGGGTGAGCAAATCCAACAACGTCCAATGCCCCAGCCCACGACAGTATTTTACCTGCTGACTTCATCATTCCTCTCATTCTTAGCTGATGAAATTAATTTTAAATAGCTTGCTATCTGTACAGATAATGTACATTTTCAGAATCCTTCTTTGGTCCCCAGGTTTGCTGATGGGCAGAATAGATTTCAATCACAAAACTGTTAAATACAACCTCATTACAAACCAGATCACTGCATTCTTATAGTTTCAGTGTCAGGTCACAGCTTGTGAGAAACTCTGGTCGCCTGACCAGAAAAGCCAGAAATGTATAATAATGTAGTGCGAAAATGATAAATCAAATTAGCAGAAAGCATTCTTTCTCACACAGACGGGCAAGCTGGCGCCAGTTTACCACAAGTGGATTAAAGCCGCCTAAACTAGTTTCTCATTGCAGCTGTTTGAAACAGTCCCTTCATTTCCTTTTCTTTGTGCCACACTTCTAATTTACCCTTTCCCCAATTTTACCCTCTTGCCTTCTGAAAGCAGTTTAGACAGTGGAAGATTTTCAGAGGCGCCAGCTGCCCAAGTGATGACTCTTCGCATGAGATGAGACACTGGACGAAGAGGCAGCCGAGCTTAACTTTGTCCTTGCCTTTTGTCCACACGTGCAGCATGCTGTTCCAGCAGGGGGTAGAGAATTGGTTGAATTAAAGCAACTCTCGCATGGGAGCACAGGGGACAACGGTAATCCCCCCACCACTGCCCCAGCTGAAATCAGCAGAGACCACTGCTGCAACATGGGACCTTCCTCGTCTCTGTGGATCAGGGCCATATCAGGTGCTCCATTTACGCAGTCGCAGAGCTCAATAATGCAGCACCTTAAATGCTCTGCACCACACAGGACAGGAGACTGCTCAAGCCCCAACCTCTCAGTACTTGCATCAAGGTTTTTTTTGAACAATTCCACTACGTCTTACAAGTGAAACTAACAGCAAATTGTAAGAGGAAGTCATTTCACTGCCCACAATGGTGAACGACTTCTGATGAGATCACTGCTCTCAGCAATACACTTCAATGTAGTTTGTCACAAACCAATAATTAATTGATGCAGTCCATTAGAGAGAACACAGTACTGTAAAAGCCAGCCTTCGTAGATAAAATCCAAGGCCTCAGGCTGATGTGTCATACAGTAAGCTGGATGGCTTCTGTATTGAGTGCACAACCGCAAACTGCAAACAGACTTTTTTTAGAATTATTTTTGATTGAGAGCAATTTGGCAGTAATTTACTCCAGGAGTTCATATGATTGAAGCATAAATGGTCATGGACATAATATAAACCCCACGAATAAATCTCAATTTTAGATAAAAATAAGAAAACACACATGTAGCTAGATGTATTTATAAAGACACAAACAGGTCTAAATAAACAGAAACCATGCAAATTTCATTTCAGGTAGAGACAATGTTTGAGAGGCTATTATGACTGCAAAGTATCGCTGCATACATGGGATCGAATTATTTTGCTGTTCTTAAAATAGATTTACAAGCTTCGTGCTCATGAATATTTTACCATACATTTGGCAAAATGAAAAAGCAATCCACTATCCTTCCTAATAACTAAATAGACACGTTAAACAAAAGTTGTTCAAGGCAGATGCACAGCAGAATGATTCCAGACTCCTCTTCTCCCCCAACTTCCCAGGCAGTCAATCTGACAGAAGCTTCATTTCACAGTCAATGTGAGAAAGCCCATAAGAACTTGTGGCATTGCCACTTCCTGGATGACTGTGTAATTTTGTAAATGAAGTAAAGTAACGCATCACTGAACAAGGCACCTTTCCCTTTCAATTGGCCACTGGTAAAGTGTGAATAAAGGGAAAGGCAACCAGGTTTAAATGTATATTTATAATTAGTGCACCTGTACAGCACGGGTTGCACCTGTGACACATGAGCTGAAATGTGAGCTCCATAAAGCTGACGTTCATTTATTTTCATTGCAAATTACATTGAGCATTTCACAAGAGTAAAACAACATGAGAAGGGGGGGGACAGGTAACAGAGCGAAAGAGAAGGGGCAGGGTGAGAGAGGGGTGAGTCCGGGGGGTGGGGGGGAAGTGGGTTGCGCGGGCGGGTCAGCCAGAGAGAGAGGGGGGGGCAGCCAGAAAGAGAGAGAGAGAGAGAGAAAAAAAGAGAGGAGAGAGAGAGGAGAGAGAGGGTGAAGGGGTTAATAAGATAGAGATAACGAGAGATAAAGGCAGTGAGAGATAGCAAGGAGAGGTAATGAGAGAGCAGCGTGTAGCGAAAGATAGAGGTCACAAGAGAGATCGTGAGGAGAGAAAAACATCTGCCCGCACCCCGCCTCCCCCCGCCATCCCTCAGCTCTGTGATAACCATCGGCGTGTCTGCCAACTTGAATCAGGTGGTTACACAGCTCACCCACAGAGCGCTATGTTATGTACTTTGCCTGTTTTGTTAGGCCTCTTGTGGTGCTTAATGAATTAAACCAATCCAGCATGGTGGGTGCAAACCTCTGAAATTTACGAACACGAGAGGAAGCTTGCTGGGAACATAAAAACTGACAGCAAAAGCTTCTATAAATATGTGAAGCGAAAAAGATTAGTGAAGACAAACATAGGACCCTTGCAGTCAGAATCAGGGGAAGTTATAATGGGGAACAAAGAAATGGCAGATCAATTGAACAAATACTTTGGTTCTGTCTTCACTAAGGAAGACACAAATGTACTAGGGGACAGTGGGTCGAGTGAAAAGGAGGAACTGAAGGATATCCTTATTAGGCGGGAAATTGAGCGGATTGAAGGCCGATAAATCCCCAGGGCCTGATAGTCTGCATCCCAGAGTACTTAAGGAAGTGGCCCAAGAAATAGTGCATGCATTGGTGATCATTTTCCAACAGTCTATCGACTCTGGATCAGTTCCCATGGACTGGAGAGCAGCTAATGTAACACCACTTTTAAAAGAAGGGAGAGAGAAAACGGGTAATTATAGACCGGTTAGCCTCCGAGTGTGGCCTCACCAAGGCCCTGTACAACTGTAGCAACACCTCCCTGCCCCTGTACTCAAATCCCCTCGCTATGAAAGCCAACATGCCATTTGCTTTCTTAACCGCCTGCTGTACCTGCATGCCAACCTTCAATGACTGATGTACCATGACACCCAGGTCTCGTTGCACCTCTCCTTTTCCTAATCTGTCACCATTCAGATAATAGTCTGTCTCTCTGTTTTTACCACCAAAGTGGATAACCTCACATTTATCCACATTATACTTCATCTGCCATGCATTTGCCCACTCACCTAACCTATCCAAGTCGCTCTGCAGCCTCAAAGCATCCTCCTCGCAGCTCACACTGCCACCCAACTTAGTGTCATCCGCAAATTTGGAGATACTACATTTAATCCCCTCGTCTAAATCATTAATGTACAATGTAAACAGCTGGGGCCCCAACACAGAACCTTGCGGTACCCCACTAGTCACTGCCTGCCATTCTGAAAAGTCCCCATTTACTCCTACTCTTTGCTTCCTGTCTGACAACCAGTTCTCAATCCATGTCAGCACACTACCCCCAATCCCATGTGCTTTAACTTTGCACATTAATCTCTTGTGTGGGACCTTGTCGAAAGCCTTCTGAAAGTCCAAATATACCACATCAACTGGTTCTCCCTTGTCCACTCTACTGGAAACATCCTCAAAAAATTCCAGAAGATTTGTCAAGCATGATTTCCCTTTCACAAATCCATGCTGACTTGGACCTATCATGTCACCTCTTTCCAAATGCGCTGCTATGACATCCTTAATAATTGATTCCATCATTTCACCCACCACTGAGGTCAGGCTGACCGGTCTATAATTCCCTGTTTTCTCTCTCCCTCCTTTATTGAATGGTGGTGCAGGCTTGAAGGGCCGAATGGCCTACTCCTGCACCTATTTTTTATGTTTCTATGTAATCAACATCCCAGACAGTGCGTGAGGCTAGGGGTTAATCCATTGTGGAACACATTTATCATAACATTATATTATAAATTACTCCAAAACCCAAATAAATTTTGGGGCATAGTAACATCGGAACAGGAGTAGGTCATCAAATCCCTGGAGCTAGTTCCACCATTCAATTCGATTATATCCGATCTGTACATTAATTCCATTTACCCACCTTTGCACCATATTCCTTGATGGTCTTATCCATCAAAAATCTATCTATCTCCATCTTGAAATTTTAAGTGACCCTATATCCACAGCCTTTTGGAGAAGCGAGTTCCAGATTTCCACCACCCAAAGAGGCAAAAATCTCAAATTGTGACAGCCAGCAAACAGGCTGGGAGTGGTATGGATAAAAGCAAGGTTAAACACTTCATGCAAACTCATGTGAATGCCGTACAAAATATGATGAAGGAGGGGTTTTGAAGTTCTGTGTTTATGAGGCAGCCACACCAAATTTGAAGTACCAAGTCAACATGGCAAATCAGAGACCATTAATCGAGTCTACTCTATCAACTCAAAACAGTTCAGCAGTTGCAGTGAGTAAAGGAGTAAAGGATCAGCTTGCAAACAAATCATGGGTTCACACCCATGATTCCCCATTATGTGAGCGCTTAACCTCACCCAGGATACCATCATGAGCTACCAAGAATTGCCTAAACTATGCCCCAGAGTGAGGGGCAAAGTCAGCAAACAGATTAGAATGGGTTGGTCTCAAATATTTTCTGGTGCCCAGATACAGACAGGCTTAGGAACAGTTTCACCTGCGGAATGATGCGTGGCATGAGAACGAGTTTTCAAAAAAACTATCGGGGGGGGGGGGGGGGGGGGGGGCGGGGTGCGCGCTCACGAACTTCCAGAACTGCTCAGTTCTCTCCAGGAAACTCAGCTGCCGACTCATTAGAGTGCCACTGGCACCGAGCTTGGTCAAAAGGCATGCTCAGACCATTTCATCCTGCCACCTGCCTGTGGGTGAGTGGGGTCATGCAGCATTGGGCTCCCTGGCAAGCTGTTTCTTAAAGAAAATCTCCAAGGATGCTGATAGAATCGTGCTAACCAGGAAAGGCTATTTTCACTGGGCAGGGAAAAGGAGAATTGTTCTGAATTTTGACCCAAAGTATTTTCTGAACATCGCTTTCAAATATAATTTGTGTTAGTTTTCTGCCTGGCAACAGGCAAAAAGAAACAAATTTCTTCCAATAAAGCCTTAATAGGGATGGCAGATTATAAAAGTGCCCTTTCCAAGCCGCACACTTGATACTCAATGGCCCTCACAGTTGTGGTGATTTGTGTGGCGGATATGGCCAGCTCGCATCATGAGAAGAGGTCAATCATTGTCGGCTCTCACCCCAATTAGCAGAAACCCATTCTGCTCGCACACAATATCAATACAATGTACTGATCCCCACTGGCCTGCAGAAAACAGAAGACTTGCCTTATCTCACACTTCAGATTATGAAGCGGATGCTCTTTCAGCTTTATTGTGACTGTTTGGCTGTCATGGCTGTCTCCGCACTTTGCAGTGCCTCTCCTGAGCGTGCGCTGAGCCTTTTGAGGGAAGGCGGGTCGGCCACTGAAGGTCTCTGTGCAGCTTCAGGGTATTGTAGCTCACTGGCAGAAGACAGTAGCTCCATTGTATTGCTCTGTGTTCCTGCGTGTCTGAGGTCGCTCAGTCTGGCTGTATCCTTTCTGCATGCCTTAAGGATTAGTCACACAGCAAGGGGCAAGGCTTGGAGCCATTGGGGCACTGAACAGCACGGCACAGGCTTTTTTCAGATAACATTCACTCAAACACCTGCTAACCCGGAGTGAAGGCCCATGAGATAAATAACTCCACACACGTGGCTGTTCAACTGTTGAGCAGTGACAACTGTTCATGTTTTCAGTGGTATTGTACAACAATTTTTCAGTCGTGCTGAAGTCATTCTATTAATCACATCTAGATTGTAAAATAAAAGACTCTTTTCACTTTAAATTGTTGAGTCCCTGGCCAAGGAATAGAAACAAAGCCATTTATCCACACCTCCTGTTGACAGCATATGCTTCAATTTCACTTGGAATGAGAGTTGCCTATTTTATCGGGTTTCATGCCAAAAACATTACAGCATTGTGGCTGCTTAACAAAATACAGCTCAGCGAATTAAAATGAAGTCAACAGTCAGGAACAGATTCCAGGCACCCAAGACCCTGCCGCAGAACAAATTAACTTAACATTTCAAATGTTTGTTCAGGACTTTTATAAGAAATGGTACCAGTTTGTGTGCTTAGCAGTTTGTCAACGCAGGCTGGAAAGAAGCAAGTGACATCACGTTGGCTGCACTGGGAAACATTTACATTTTTGGTGCTGTGTTCTTGTTGTTCCGTATCTGTTGAGCGCTGTTCATCAGTTCATCATAAGAAAGCAAGTGAAAGACAAAGGGAAAAAAAGAGATGTGTCAAAGTTGTCCAATGATCGGGGTGGGGCGGGGGGTGGGGGCGGGGAAAGAAAAGAGAGGTATTTAATAAAATCCTCGCCAAACTTTTCCCCCTTCCCAGGAGTCAGGCAACCCAAATTTCATAGTGCAACAGAGAATCCTTAAATCAAAAATGATTTGGCCTGTTCATCCTGAGAATCTCCAGCTTTCAGGTAGGAGGCCCATTCCCACCCTGTCTGGGTTGGATTTAAAATCAGTTCAGAGAAGTGAAAATCCAGTACTTCAACACACATAGCTCAGAGAGGTCCATGGTTCTGGACCATAAAATGACTGGAGAGCACGACATTGGACGAACTGTACTTAGGCACACCATCTTGCAATCATTGCTTTGACATTTAATTTTATCTCCTCAGGTTGAGAATGAACAACAACAACTTGTATTTATATAGCACCTTTAATGTAGTGAAACGTTCCAAGGCGCTTCACAGGAGTATTATGCGATAACAATTTGAAACCGAGCCGCACAAGTAGAAATTAGCGCAGGTGACCAAAAGCTTCATCAAAGAGGTATGTTTTAAGGAGCGTTTAGGCAGGGAGTTCCAGAGCTTGAGGCCTAGGTAATAGACGGCATGGCCACCAATGGTTGAGCGATTACAATCAGGGATGTTCGGGAGGGCAGAATTAGAGGAGCGCAGACATATTGGGGGGGGGGGAGGGGGGGGGGCGGGATTGTGGGGCTGGAGGAGATTAGAGATAGGAGGGGGCAAGGCCATGGAGGGATTTGAAAATAAGGATGAGAATTTTGAAATCGAGGCGTTGTTTAACCGGAAGCCAATGTAGGTCAGTGAGCACAGGGGTGATGGGTTAGCGGGACTTGGTGCGAGTTAGGACACGGACAGCCGAGTTTGGATCACCTCTCGTTTACATAGGGTAGAATGTGGGAGGCCAGCCAGGAGTGCGTTGGAATAGTCTCTTTTCCCCCTTTCCTTCCTGCCCCCCCCCCCCATCATGTCACATTGAGAACTAATTGAGAACTAAGTGCCAGTGACACTTTGAATGAAGTATATATCTATAACATACCTCCTTGAGAATAGCTGTGCATTACAGGCAGGTAAGCATTAACTCTAAATGAGAGTAGATACGTGAAATGGATCAAAGATCTCAACCGCATGGTTTTTAACACCTATCAGATTATTCTGACAAAGGAAATAAGGGAACCCCCTCACATTTCTCATTAGAGCAGATAGCACTACTGGACTACGCTCCAAAATCAGATGGATACATGATGGCTCGCTGAACTGTTGGACAAACTGGGGAAGTGCACAGATTCATTTCTTTGAACCTGAAAGGATAGCAGAGCTGTAGGCCAGTCTTTCCTGGGACTTTCTTCAGATCTTCATTAGGCCCTGCTCTTGAAGGCTTAGTCAAGACTTGAAGGAAGCTAATGCCTCCTGTGTCTCTTGGATGGAAGTCAAGTATAATTCCAAGTAAAGTCTCTTCTGAAATAACAAAATTGACCAACTTCTGAGCAGGGAGAAGTCATGGCCTTTCAGCCCTCGAGGGCAGCCACTGGTAGCAGCCAAGTTGATGGCAGATTTCTTAGAGCTTCAGGTCACTTTTCTTCAGATTAAAACCAAATGTTAAGCTCCCATTCAATCAGTATAAAATGACTTGGTTGTCATTGGAAACAATGAACTAACTCAGAGAAGCTGGTCGATAATTAAAGCCTGAACTAACCACCAGGAAAAATCTACAAATAGTCTTCTGCACACAAAGCAGACATTTGGGGGCCATCTCAACACGAACCTTCGGCTTCAGATAAATTATAAACAACTCATTTCTTGAATCATCTGAGTACCTCAAATAATTGCAATTTTTTTCCACTCAAAGGAGGAATGTTTCCATTTCAGGGCAGGGTGCCAATATCAAGCAACCCAAGGCAGGTACTGTACAGCTGAAAGGAGAAGAAAGATCCATCTACTCTGCCTCAATCAGGTCTGATCCTCAACTTCAGGAGAGCACCCCACTACATCAGTGTAGTATTTTTCCCCATGTTCCACAACAACCAACATTTGGAACATTTTTCTACTTTCAAGCTAGTCTACAAGTTGCTGTTATAATGGGCCCAAGTTTCCACATGATTCGCGCCTGATTTTTAGGAGCAACTGGTGGAGAACGGACTATTTTAGAAATCGCAATTCTCCACATTTTTTTTTCTGCAGTTCTAGTCAGGTAGAACAGTTCTAGTTTAGAACAGAATTTTTTCTTCAAAAGGGGGCGTGTCCGGCCACTGACGCCTGATTTGAAAGTTTCCACAGTGAAAATGTACTCCAAACTAAAGTAGAATGGCGCCAGTGAAGATTTTTGCAGAACTGAAAAAACCTGTTCTACACATTAAAAAATCAGGCGCAGAACGAGGTGGGGGGGGAAGGGAATTCATTAAATTTGACAATAAATCCTTATTTATACTTCTACAAATATTATACAAATAAATCCAACCTGAATAAACATTTATAAGCCAAGAAAAGATTAAATAAACCATCTTCCTACCTGTGTGAAAGTGCTTCAGCCAGGGAGAATTCTGCAGCTGTTCGTGCCGCTGAGCGAGAGAGGGAGGGAGAGAGAGAGAGAGGGAGAGGAGAGAGAGAGAGAGAGAGGGAGGGGGGAGAGAGGGAGGGGGGGGAGAGAGGGAGGGGGGAGGGGGGGGGGGAGGGGGAGCGGGTGTCGGGTCGGGGGGGAGCGGGCCTCGGGTCGGGGAGCGGGACTCGGGTCGGGGCGGGGGGGGAGAGCAGGTCTCGGGTCTCTGTCGGGGCGGGGGGGAGCGGGTCTCGGGTCGGGGGGGGGGGGGGGAGAGTGGGTGTTGGGTCGGGTCGGGGCGGGGGGGGGGGGGGGAGCGGGTCTCGGGTCGGGGCGGGGAGAGCGGGTGTCGGGTCGGGCGGGGGAGCGGGTCTCAGGTGTCGGTCGGGGCGGGGGGGAGTGGGTGTCGGGTCGGGTCTGGTCGGCGGGGGGGGGGGGGGGTGGGGGGGAGCGAGTGTCGGGTCTGGTCGGGCAGGGAGCAGGAGCTGGCCGTGGGAGGAGTCTCATTCACGCAGCCCCAGTGAGGCCATTCAGCCAGGGCTAGGGGCTGCGTGCTTCGGGCCCCTCCCACACAGTTCGGCGCCTGGAGCTACTGCACTTGCGTGCCGACTGTAGCGCGCATGTGCAGAGGTCCCGGCACTGTTTTCAGCGCAGGGACCTGGCTCCGCCCCCCCCACAGCTCGTGCCGACTGCGCCGAGTGCCACAGGACCTGTAAGTCGGTGGAGACTACCGAGGATTTTTTTAGGCGCCGTTTTAGGCGCGAAAAACGGGCGCCCAGCTCGGAGGGGCGCCCGATTTTTTTCTTGTGGAAACTTGGGCCCAATGTCTATAATTGGAGCAAAATGGGCTTGCTACAAACTTGTAAAATCTTCCAATCACACATTAAGGTCTTGAACTCAGCACATTCCACTAATGCCAAGAATGAATGCTACTCAAATAAATCTTCACAAACATTTGTTTCGTGCAAAACTAGTTCACCAGTATCAATACCACACCTACAAAAAGCTCCTAGTAACACAACAACACAAAGCACACAAATAAATCCAAGGGGAGTAACATCAGCATCTGAGACATGATACGCTGCTCTCATTTTTTTATTATTTTCTTTCTGTCTGAAATAATATAACTGCTCGAAAGAACTTTTAATTGGAATCCTGAGCTACACAAACAAATCAAAGGGAGCAATACGATTTCACTGTAGTACGAGAGTCCTTTCTCAGTGGGCAACAACTGGGCATATACAGGGTGATGCTCTTGGACGAACTAAAGGACAGTGCTTATGATCAAGAATAAACTGACAATAAGACCTTTTGGCAAACTTCAGAACATAACATGGAAATGTATGTAGCAAATCAATTTACATGATCAAGGTGGACATAAAAAGACTGAACAGCAGAATAAACATATCATCCCAATCGCTCCATCCACCCGCCACTTTCTAGGATGCAGCAACGGTGCTGCAGTGCAATTCCAAAAGCACCAGTAGCCTTCCAAGTACTTCAGCCAAGGAAGTGATCTTTCTTATACAAGTCAGAAAAGTGAGCGTTAAGCTGGCTATTTGACAATGGGAACTATTGTAATCAAACCCATTCCTGGCCTCGCCACGTACAAACTGCGCTAGAGTCAACAGATAATACAGATGTCAGGAACCCAAAACAAATTTTTGTTTTTCCGAACCTGGGAAGACTGAGGGCAACCCAGAGCCCTCTGTGGCACTGCAGCACCATCCCATCTGGTCAGTTAGCAGTACAAACCAAACATCGAACCTAGGACCTTGCTGGTTTGTACAGCTCAGTACCATACAATGCAGAGCATTTATCCACAGAGCCATTACAAGTGTCATTCTTGTAGCATCTTTAACATAGGAAAACATCCCAAGCTGAGGCAAAGGAGAAGATATTGGCCTGGAAATTCCAGCTTCCCTGGGTCCGTACCAATGCGCATGCGCTGAAAAACAGCTTTTCCGATCTGTCAAGCTGGAGTTTGACAGATCAAACGCATATCGGGAGCGAGGACATTTACAAGGGCAAGATTGTGGTATTTACCCATATCTTGCCCAGCAAATGTCCTCAAAATTCTTGCACCTGATAAAAGCAGGCGCATAGCCTACTTTTACAGGCTTAAGAGTTTAAAGAGATACAAAAATATAGTAACATTTAGTTTAAAAAAACACATTTTATTTTTAAAAACCCTGCCACGAGGTTAAATTTATTTTAAACCATAATTTCAAAAACTTTTTAAAAACTTGGGGGGAAAAATTTGATATTTATTAACGTTAATTTCAATTAATTTTAATTCTGTGAGGTGTATTTTTAATTTAGTGTTCTTGTGTTTGCTATTCATTGAGAAAAAAACCCAAAGCGAACTCATAGATACGAAGTGCCCATTGCTATTAATTGAGAATGCTTTACCTGGTTGGTTGAGCAGTTACACGTGACTGCATTTTCTGCATTCGAACCTGGAGGACAGGAGCGCGCGATCGCAGCGCGTGAAGAGAAGGCCTCCCCAACGGAATCTCACGCTCCTCCGGGACCACCAGGTATTTGCGTAGAAATTTTTCAGGTAACATAAAAAATAGGAGCAGGAGTAGGCCATATGGCCCCTCGAGCCTGCTCCGCTATTTAATCCGATCATGGCTGATCCGATCATGGATTCAGGTCCACTTCCCTGTCTGCTCCACATAAACATAGAAAATAGGTGCAGTAGTAGGTCGTTCGGACTTTCGAGCCTGCACCGCCATTCAATAAGATGGCTGATCATTCCCTCTGTATCCCTTTCCTGCTTTCTCTCCATACCCCTTGATCCCCTTGGCCGTAAGTGCCATATCTAACTCCCTCTTGAATATATCCAATGAACTGGCATCAACAACTCTCTAAGGCAGGGAATTCCACAGGTTAACAACTCTCTGAGTGAAGAAGTTTCTCCTCATCTCGATCCTAAATGGCTTACCCCTTATCCTTAGAATGTGACCCCTGGTTCTGAACTTTCCCAACATTGGGAACATTCTTCCTGCATCTAACCTGTCTAAACCAGTCAGAATTTTAAACGTTTCTATGAGATCCCCTCTCATCCTTCTAAACTCCAATGTATAAAGGCCCAATTGATCCAGTTTCTCCTCATATGTCAGTCCTGCCATCCCGGGAATCAGTCTGGTGAACCTTCGCTGCACTCCCTCAATAGTAAGAACGTCCTTTCTCAGATTAGGAGACCAAAACTGAACACAATATTCCACGTGAGGCCTCACCAAGGCCCTGTACAACTGCAGTAAGACCTCCCTGCTCCTATACTCAAATCCCTTAGCTATGAAGGCCAACGTACCATTTGCCTTCTTCACCGCCTGCTGTACCTGTATGCCAACTTTCAATGACTGATGAACCATGACACCCAGGTTTCGTTGCACCTCCCCTTTCATCTGCCGCCATTCAGATAATATTCTGTCTTTGCGTTTTTGCCCCCAAAGTGGATAACCTCACATTTATCCACATTTTACTCCATCTGCCATGCATTTGCCCACTCACCTAACCTGTCCAAGTCACCCTGCAGCCTCCTAGCGTCTCCGCACCCCCACCCCCACCCCCCGACAGCTCACACCGCCACCCAGTTTAGTGACATCTGCAAACTTGGAGCTATTACATTCAATTCCTTCATCCAAATCATTGATGTATATTGTAAAGACCTGGGGTCCCAGCACTAAGTCCTGCGGCACTCCACTAGTCACTGCCTGCCATTCTGAAAAGGACCAGTTTACCCCGACTCTCTGCTTCCTGTCTGCCAACCAGTTTTCTATCCACGTCAGTATATTACCCCCAATACCATGTGCTTTGATTTTGTACACCAATCTCTTGTGTGGGACTCTACTAATTACATCCTTATTCCCTTATATATGAAGAAACACTCTATTTCTGTCTTAAATTTATTCAATGACCCAGCTTCCACAGCTCTCTGAGGCAGCGAATGCCACAGAGTTACAACCCTCAGAGAAGAAATTCCTCCTCATCTCAGTTTTAAATGGGCGGCCCCTTATTCTAAGATTATGCTCCCTAGTTCTTGTTCTGTTCAGAATAACTCCACAAGACTGTATATTGTAAGCTCAAACTGTTGTGACTTTGGTCTCTTTAATGTAACTCTAGAGTGAGGAAGCACGATGGTAGACTGCCTTTTTTACCTGCTTGCCCAGGGTGTGCAGGTGATCCTTGGGTCTCCCACAGGTGCGCTCCCTGTGACAAGTCTTACACATTGGTATTGTTTACATACAAAACAGTTCTAGTCTCCCCCATCAGTGGAAACATCCTCTCTGCATCCACCTTGTCGTCCCCTCATAATCTTATACGTTTCAATAAGATCACTTCTCATTCTTCTGAATGCCAATGACAAGAGGCCCAACCTACTCAACCTTTCCTCATAAGTCAACCCCCTCATCTCTGGAATCAATCGAGTGAACCTTCTCTGAACTGCCTCGTAAATATGGAAACCAAAACTGTACGCAGTATTCCAGGTGTGGCCTCACCAATACCCTGTATAATTGTAGCAAGATTTCACTGCTTTTATACTCCATCCCCTTTGAAATAAAGGCCAGGATTCCATTGGCCTTCCTGATCACTTGCTGTATCTGCATACTAACCTTTTGTGTTTCATTCACAAAGTACCCCCAAGTCGCGCTGTACCGCAGCACTTTGCAATCTTTCTCCATTTAAATAATAACTTGCTCTGATTTTTTTTCTGCCAAAGTGCATGACCTCACACTTTCCAACATTATACCCCATCTGCCAAATTTTTGCCCACTCACTTAGCCTGTCTATGTTGTTTTGCAGATTTTTTGTGTCCTCCTCACACATTGCTTTTCCTCCCATCTTTGTATTGTCAGCAAATTTGGCTATGTTACACTCAGTCCTTTCTTCCAAGTCGTTAATGTAGATTGTAAATAGTTGGGGTCCCAGTACTGATCTCTGCGGCACCCCACTAGTTACTGGTTGCCAACCAGAGAATGAACCATTTATCCCGACTCTCTGTTCGTTAGCCAATCCTCTAACCATGCTAATAGATTACCCCCAACCCTGTGAACTTTTAGCTTGTGCAGTAACCTTTTATGTGGCACCTTGTCAAATGCCTTCTGTAAGACCAAATACACATCTACAGGTTCGTGTTTATCCACCCTGTTCCATTACATCCTCAAAGAACTCTAGAAAATTTGTCAAACATGACTTCCCCTTCATAAATCCATGCAGACTGTCTGACCGAATTTTGCTTATCCAATGTCCTGCTATTGCTTCTTTAATAATGGACTCCAACATTTTCCCAACCACAGATATTAGGCTAACTGGTCTATCGTTTCCTGCTTTTTGTCTGCCTCCTTTTTTTAAATAGGGGTGTTATATTTGCAGTTTTCCAATCTGCTGAGACTGCCCCAGAATCCAGGGAATTTTGGTAAATTACAACCAATGCATCCACAATCCCTGCCGCTACTTCTCTTAAAACCCTAGGATGCAAGCCATCAGGTCCTTTAGTCCCATTATCTTACTTAGTACTACCTCCTTAATGATTGTGATTGTGTTAAGTTTCTCCCCCCCCATAGCCCTTTGACTATCCACTGTTGGAATATTGTTAGTGTCCTCTACCGTAAAGACTGATACAAAATATTTGTTCAGAGTTTCTGCCATCTCCATGTTCCTCATTACTAATTCCCTGGTCTCGTCCTCTAAGGGACCAACATTTACTTTAGCCACTCTTTTCCTTTTTTATATACCTATAGAAACTCTTGCAATCTGTTTTTATATTTTGTGCTAGTTTACTTTCATAGTCTATCTTCCCTTTCTTAATCATTTCTTTGGTCATTCTTTGCTGGCTTTTAAAAGCTTCCGTCAGCAAACTTGGCTACATGACACTTGGTCCCTTCTTCCAAGTCATCCACCCACGAGAAGCCTCCGACCGCAATTTCAGCCCCAATAGGGCAGATGCCAAAGCGCTTAGTCAAAGAGCTAAGTTTTAAGGAGGGTCTAAAAGGGCGGAGGGAGGGGAAAGAGAGATCTCCACACCCAATAATGATGGGGCAAAGAAAGCAGGGGATGCACACAGTCCAGAGTTGGAGGAATACAGAGTTCTTGGAGGGGTGTAAAGCCAGGGATGTTTACAGAGATAGAGGGGGTTGAGACTATTTATGGATTTGAACATGATCATTTTAAAATCGAGGCGTTGGTGAAATGAGAACCAATGTAGGTCAGCTAGCAGAGGGGTGCGGGTCAGAATACGGGCAGCAGAGTTTTAAATAAGATTATGGAGGATGGAAAATGGGAGGCCCGGCAGCAAACATTAAGACAACCTGCAGCTCTACCATGACTGACAACATAAGGATGAACAGAGAGACCAAACAAAACGTCTGTGCTTTTGTTCCCCATGGAGAAGCTGCTCATGAGAATTCCATATCTATGCACTGAACTGTACAAAATACTGAACAATGAGGCTCCTCATTGCAAACAATAGCCATGTCATGTTCTGCCAAATGCACCTTGCACTCTATGTCATATTGCAAGTAGCACTCAATACAGTCATTTTCACAGGGCAAAACTCAAGAAAGTTCCACAGACTGATAAGCTGCCAGCAATTGCAAAACCGAGTGTTTAAACGTTTGTTATGAAAGCAGAAGGGAGTAAAAGACAATGATGAAGTGTCAGGTTACGGTTGAAGAATCTGAACACCTCAAGGAGTATTCCTGAAGCAGAATATCAAAACCCAAAGTCCACTTGTCAACTGGTCAATGTGCTTTGCCACAACACCACTGCAGTTTCCAATACCACATTTTTGTTATCCATACACATCACAGGTGAAAAATGGACACTCAACCTTGCCATTTCATGCAACTGTAAGGACTCGTAGGTGTTAATTTAAACACAGCAATGTACCTCAAAGCTCTGCAATATACCTCAAACCTCCACAGTGAAGTTAACAGGAGTAGAGACAGCATTCCAAGCATACCAGTTTCTGTTGCTTGACGGGCACTGATAAAACAAAACAGCGAATTGTGCTGCTGTGTGTGTGTGTGCGCGTGTGTGTGTGGACCTGCTCAGCGACTGAAAGCAGTGCCAAGCCATGCCGACGCGAGACAAAAATGTCAAGAGCTCTGTATAACTCGCTGATGAAGGAACATCACTATGCGCTGACAACTTCACATATTTGAGGTAGCATAAGAAGCCAAAATAGCTGCCTCAAAAAAGAACTCAATGAATGTATCAGGGGGCCTGCTGTGCTCCTTCAGATAACATAACAGCTTGTTTGAGCCTCTTGCCTTTTACTTGCGAAACTGGGGGGGGGGGGGGGAGAATTTACACAAAGTTTTCTTTTATATTCAATTTTTATTAATTATCAACTTGTACTGATTTTCACCCAAATACCCTGTATACAGATTTGCCAACAAATTACAAGATTTTCCAAGAAGCGAGATTTCTGAGAATCTCGAGACACTTGGTTCGAATAGCCTCTTTCAAGAACAGGAAAAATTAGCTTGGAATCCTGATCACGTTTGAAGGTTCAAAGTTTGGCCCAGAATCAAACCAGGGACCTTCTGGATGTCAGGCGCTGAGCTACAGACTATGCAGCTACTCTGGAAGCTCTGATCATTTTCACCCGGAAGATGCAACCCTCATTTCTGCTTCTAATTTGAATGGCTAGATAATACTTAAAAAATATGCAGGAAATTTATAGAAGAATAAAAACAGAATCGAACTCCCAACAATTCGCCGATCCTAAAAGCTTGGGAGAAACTAGTTCAGCAGCTGCAAGGATTTGAGGCAAAGCGAGTCGTACCACAGAGCAACACATTTACTGCTAAGGGGATGTCAAGGAATAGAAAGTATGCAGCTAATCTTCATTCTTGCTCATAAAACACAACATAGTGTTTGAGCGACAGGGCTATAATGTGCCGCGGCTGACAGCAACTTGCTGTTGTCTTCATAAATAAAGATTATGTCCCTTGCAGCAGGAAATAAGATAATCACACTATCAGACCCAAAATGATCATGTCACCAAACTGCTTTATGATGATAAATATTCAACTTTAATGTGTATGTATTGGATAACAGAATGACAGGGCCTGACCAGCTGGAAATGAAATAACCACTCAGGTCATGCTCATTTATACAGATTCAAGATCACCAATTCTTTTGCTTCCTCCAGGTATTTTTTCTCTTTTACATCCCCACTCAATTCCCAATCGAATGGTTTTTAGGCAAGCAACCTTTGACTAGTCCTCTGTAATGTTGCTCTGGGCTAACCAGTGGGAAGTGTTCAATTGTGTAGACTTACTGTTTAGTGGTCTCTCCCCTGCTGTATTATTTAAACTCTAGAAACCTTTATTGGAATCCCTGCTGCAAAAAGCATTCACGATGTGGCTGCTTTTAAACAGACCAGCTGTGACTGTCTAATGAGTAACAAGTTTGATATGATGAAAAGCTAAATATGTATTGTTACAAATCCTCCCCCAACTCAACAAGAAAAAAGGCTCTTTCTCAACCAATTGGGAACACCTCGTATATTCAATTGCCATTTTTCTTGGGAAATCAACCCACTTAATGTAGATTTTTAAAGCATTCAGTCAAATGAAATCATTATCTCTGTTCCCAGTTGACAAACCTTATTCTTAGATTGCTGTGTCGACTGAAATGCGAGAGGGTGATAATCTTGGGCTCTACTCCTTGCAACATGACCAAATGCCAACAATCTGGACTGACCCAACAAAAATGGCACATTTTTCGTTCTAAATCACCAGTCAAGCGATAATGGAAATTCGAGTTGTGGAGCATCTGTCGATCGATAGAGTAATAAAACCTGTATAGTACATACCTACATTCTGTCAGGTGTACAACTGTATTGTACATGTCTACTAACATTCTGTCAAGTGACCATGTTGAAAGTATACAACTCGTTAGGTGTTTCATATTCACCTAACCATAAACTGAACATACAACTTAGAGGTGAAGTATCATTTCGGAAACTGGACTTCTTTGGTTTCAATTTAGCGAAACATTAAATATTAAGATCTAAATCAGATGGCTAGATTGCCACACATTCAATTCCAAGCCACAGTACTACAAAGGGAAGGTAGTTCACACCAGCGTGAGCTTCTGATGCACTCTGGGCATCTCCAAAGTAACAATGTACATCACTGTGACAAAGTGACAACTTAAGCTGCCTTTTTCACTTCATGGTGGAGTGGCTTATTTTGAACACAAGCGATGTGCATTGGTCTAAATATTGTTGAATATGACCAAGTACACAGCTAAAAGATTTGTGATAGCATGAAGTGAGATTAAATAAGTGGAAGGATTTAGAAGAACGGGCTTGAACTGGTTTTCGAGCATGAATGAGAAGTATTATCACAGTTCTGAAATTCCCTCAGATTAACAGCTGTTGGTTAATATCGCTCCATAAATTTATTTGGTTCTCTTGAAACACTGGGTTTAGCAACATCTCCTCAATAATCCCAATGAGATAATCGGCGCTATAAGTGAAAACATTTTTCAAATTCAAATTGGCCAAGGAAAAAAAGTTCTTGATCACAACTATCCCTGCTTCCACTTTCCAAACCCCTGACTGTGTATGCAGCTGGCACGACCACAAGATCTGAAATATGCCGAGTCCTATTAGCGGAACTCAGTCCTTCTGTTTAGGAGATTTTCCACAAATTCACAACTTGTAAAAGTTTTCATCAAACAGTAGCAATAATAGGGTTAACCCTCCAAGGCCAGTAGATCTTTATTTTGGCTATTTGCACTTGGACTCTCCAGGACACTTATCCTTAAAATGCACTTCAAAGACAGTTTACTTGCTGCCTCCCACGTAAATTATCAATAGATTAGATAAAGTGTGCAAAGTTTCAAATGTAGCACATGGAATAAAAATTTTAATTTAAGCAAAGAATGCGCATTTCAACAGAGACCTTCAGATCCTCAGGATAACCCAAAGCATTTCACAGTTCATCAACTACTCTCAAAATATAGTCACCGTTGTATTGTTGGCAAACACGGCAGCCAATTTGCAAGGTCCACTAAACAGCAATTGAGATGCACGACCAACTATGTTTTGAAAGCTAAATGTTGGCCAGGACATCAGTAGAGCACTCCGCGAGTGGAATACAGGGTTCCTAAGTGGAGGAAGAGCATCCAGGAGGGCGCTGAGCACCTCGAGTCTCGTCGCCGAGAGCATGCAGAAAACAAGCGCAGGCAGCGGAAGGAGCGTGCGGCAAACCAAGCTCCCCACCCACCCTTTCCTTCAACCACTGTCTGTCCCACCTGAGAGAGACTGTAATTCCTGTATTGGACTGCACAGTCACCTGGGAACTCACTTTTGGAGTGGAAGCAAGTCTGCCTCGATTCTGAGGGCCTACCGATGATGATGAGAACTCTCCTGTCCTTCTTAAGTTGTGCCATTGGATCTTTTACATTCACTAGAATGCAGGCGAGGCCTCAATGAAACATTGGATACAAAAGATGGCACCTCCAACAATGCAGCACTGTGTCAGCACGACAGTTAAGTCAGCCTCGATTATGTACTTAGGTCCTGAAGATGGGTAACAGTGTTATCCACTGAGTCAAGATGACACTGATTGAAACATTTATCATCTTACACCTTCCTTTCTTTCACAATTCTGTTAATTTTTTTAATATTTCATATATTGGAATGCATATTTTAAAAGGTCTGTAAATTGGCAAGTAAGTTGAATCAAAAGCTGAGCACTTCATCATGCTACATTAGACTGTTGTTCAGGAACTCGCAGGATTTCCCAAGTGATGAATACAGGGTTCAATTGTGTTCAGTTTTGGGCACCAAACCTCAGTAAATATATACTGGCCTTGGAGGGGTACAGCCCAGATTTACCAGAATGATGCCTATAATTAAAGAGTTACGTTATGAGAATAGTTGTGTTCCCTTGAGTCGAGAAGGTTGAAAGGTAATCTAATCAACGTCTTTACAATGTTAAAAGAATTCGATAGAGAAGTATTTCCCCGGGTGGGAGAATTCAGAACAAGGCGACATAATCTTATTAGAGCTAGTCCATTCAGTAGTGAAATCAGGAAGCATTCTTCACACAAAGGATAGTGGGTACATGGAATTCACTCACCCAAAAGGCTGTGGATGCTGGGTCAATTGATGTTTTCAAGACTGAGATGGAATGATTTTTGTTTGGTAAGGGCATGAACAGATCGGGAACAAAGGCAGGTAAAATGGAGTTGAGATACAGATCGGTCATGATCTAACTGAATAGTGGAACAAGTTTGAGGGGCTGAATGAACCACTCCTGGCTCTGTATTGCTATGTTCAAGGTCTCCAACATTTATACTCAGGCAAAACAGGAATTATCAAATCTCTCATTGCCAGAAACTGGCAAGCTTAATGTCCCTTTATGTTATAGAACTGTTTTTCGTTGAAATGTGTTTTTAGTTTGGGCTCCTGGAGACTGGCTTCCATGAGCTAGCTATTATATCACTGAATTCATCTCCTTTATTCTGGTGACAGACTCTTAGATCTAGTATTGCACAGGTCTACGAGTCTGCTACTGGGAGCCAGAATAATTGGTGGCAATGCCTTCCAACTGACTCACGGACACCGCAGCAGTATAAGAGCAGCACAATATACTGAGCTGTGTCATCGCGCCAACCCGCTTCTCGATCTTCCTCGCTGCCATGCTCCACCTCACACTCAACAAGCTTCACGCTGGAGTGGAACTAAACTATTGAACCAGTGGGAACCTGTTCAAACTTTGTTGCCTCCATGTCAGATGCAAGACCGTCCCATCCTCTGTCGTCGAACTACAGTACTCGGACGACGCTTGCGTCTGCGCATAGAGGCTGAACTCCAAGCCATCGTCAACATTTTCACCGAGGCATATGAAAACATGACGTTACACTAAACAGCCGTAAGACAAAGGTCCTCCACCAACTTGATCCCGCCACACAGTACTGTCCCCCAGTCATCAAGATTCACGGCGCGGCCCTGGACAACGTGGACCATTTTCCATACTTCGGGAACTTATCGGCAAGGGCAGACATCGACGACTAGGTTCAACACTGCCTCCAGTGTGCCAGCACAGCCTTCAGTCGCCTGAGGAAGAGAGTGTTCGAAGATCAGGCCCTCAAATCTGGCACCAAGCTTATGCTCTACAGGGCTGTAGTGATACCTGCTCTCCTGTATGGCCAGAGACGTGGACCATATGCAGTAGACACCTGAAATCGATGGAGAAATACCACCAACGATGCCTCCGCAAAATCCTGCAAATTCCCTGGGAGGACAGACGCACAAACGCCAGTATTCTCGATCAGGCCAACATCCCCAGCATCGAAGCACTGACCACACTCGACCAGCTCCGTTGGGCGGGCCACATGTGCACAAGGCTCCCAAAATAAGCGCGCTACTCGGAACTCCTACACGGCAAGCAAGCCCCAGGTGGGCAGAGGGAACGTTTCAAGGGCACCCTCAATGCCTCCTTGATAAAGTGCAACATCCCCACCGACACCTGGGAGTCCCTGGTTAAAGGCCTCCCTAAGTGGAGGAAGAGCATCCGGGAGGGCATTGAGCACCTCGAGTCTCATCTCCGAGAGCATGCAGAAAGCAAGCGCAAGCAGCGGAAGGAGCGTGCGGCAAACCAGACTCCCCATCCACCCTTTCCTCCACCGATCGTCTGTCCCACCTGTGACAGAGACTGTAATTCACGAATTGGACTGTTCAGTCACCTGGGAACTCACTTTTGGAGTTGGAAGCAAGTCTTCGATTTCGAGGGACTGCCCATGATGATGATGATGGGATTAACCACTCAAAGCTGTAGTGAGGACTTCTTCTGGCTGCAAACTCAGCCCTACCTGCCCAGGCTGGTGGAGAATTCCCTGCTGACTGATAAAGGGCTAACTTTCTCAGTTTGTATTGGTAGCCTGAATACTTCGCTCACTGAGAAAAATAAAAATCAGTCAAGACAGCCATTTACGTTTACTGACAACAGCCGATCATTACCTGTTGAAATGTTTATTCTTCAGCAACAGCGTGGCTGTCTTATTTACATTAGAGCAGTGGCACTGAAGTTGGGGCAGCAGCATTGCAAGACCATGCCACAACGATATTTACAACACGCTGTGTTTGCAGTAATAAAGTACTGAGGAAAAGCAAGCATCAGTTGGGGCAACAGAAAAGTCCATGGAGGAACTGCTGTAATTCCGTGGGGTATATTCTTAATTTTGCCATCTGTGACAGGCCATTCTAGTCCTAGAGCTTCAGCTCGCCTCACAATCTTCCGTCAAGCATCCAAAACCTCCCAAATTTTCAGGGGGAAAATAAATGAACTAATTGTGGCATTTTTGGCTTGTTTGAACTCTTGTAGACTTTTCAGAAACAGATAAATTAATTTCTAGAATTTAGTAATCCCAGTTAAGAAACTTCGGCTTAATCTCTCAAAAACTTATTGTCCATGAATGTCAGTATTATTTTTCATCAGAAGTGGTAACCAAATTTCTTTCTTTATCTAACCTTTTTCTCTTTCAAGTTGCACACAAGAAGTTATTTTTGTAAAAACAGCTGCTCTCTGCAGTGAACAATAGACAGGCACCATGCTGCTCTGTAGAAAAAGAAACAATTCAATTCTTATACAAAGCAATACTACAACATGGCAAAATTTAAGGCGCACCATCATTACAAGGCTCTGTTAAAGCACATCCCTTCCAGTCTGAAGGCTACTCCACTAGCGCACAGGCTACAGAACCTTGTATCTTGGCTTTTTCAGCTTATATCTTCTGCTTTGTAATAGAAGATTAATGGTACTTTACAACAGCAAAAATGCATGGAAAGGCAAGGCATCAAGTGAACATGACACACCTCACTGCAGACCGAGCAACTGGTCCAGCTGAGGCCAGAAAAAGCTGGAAGGTGAACTGACACACCATCAGAGCTGATTTCTGCTCTGCACTGTTCAGATCCATATCTCTGCTGCATCTTTGTGGGGGAGGATGCAGGAGAGATGATACTGTGCTAGGGGGTAGTGGGAGAAGGATGAAGATAGCAGAAGGAGAGTTATCGCTTGCATGTCCTCACAAGGCCCAATAGTGAATTAAGTTGTCTACCCACTCTCTCAGCTTGCAGTTGATGTGTGGCCCATGGAAAAACAGAAAAGAACGAGAACCCAACTTTGATAGAAAAAAATCTAAAAATGCATTCAGTCTAACCAATACAACTATATTTTGTAAAATGCTTGGACAAGACGCTCCCTATTTAGGAGCGAAGAGCAGGAAGCCTGTGTTGACATCAGATTACAGACACCAATCTGAACAACCAGTTATACTTCTAAGCGTCAGTGGGATATTGCTGAAAACACTGGTCTTGGCCCAACAAAGCATACAGGGAGATACCTGCATACTTCCAGCACCTTAATACAACTGGTCATGTGGCAGCCTGGAAGCAGATGTTTCATTGAGAACTCTTAATTCATTATCTCCTTATTCAGGAAGCCACCAGAGTATAGGTGGAAAGGAATATGTTACATTAAATGCCTTGCTCTAAAAAGGAAGACTTGAATTTAAATGGTGCCTTTCACGACCACCAGATGTCCCAAAGTGCTTTACAGCTAATGAAGTACTTTCTGAACTGTAGTCATTGTTGTAATGTAGGAAACATAGCAGCCAGTCTGCACACAGCAAGCTCCCACAAACAGCAATGTGATAATGACCAGATAATCAATTTTTTAGTGATGCTAATTAAGGGATAAATTTTGGCCAGGACACTAGTGATAACTCCCCTGCTCTTCTTCAAAATAGTGCCATGCCATCTTTTACATCCATCTAGGAGATCAAGTAGGGCCTCGGTTTAGTGTCTCAACACTGCATTGGAATGTCAGCCTAGATTTTCGTGCTCAAGTCTCTGGAGTGGGACTTGAACCCACAACCTTCTGACTTAAAGGTGAGGGTGCTGCCAACTGAGCCACACACAGAGTCTTACAATGATGTTGAGCCTTAGAAAGTCATGTTGTAGTACTGCTTTGTATAAATGCAATGCCACTTTTAGCAGAAAATTTGAATCAGAACAAGGAACCGATTGTTAAGTTTATTAATATTTTCATTATGAAATTGGTTCTCAATCTTTGAATAATCATACTAATAGTTCCATTTATTTTTTTTTATAAATTAGGTCATAGGATGTGGGCGTCGCTGGCAGGGCCAGCCTTTATTGCCCATCCCCAATTGCCCTTGAGAAGGTGGTGGTGAGCCGTCTTCTCGAATTGATGCAATCCATGTGGTGAAGGTACTCCCAGTGTTATTACAGAGGGAGTTCCAGGGATTTGGTGCAGCAACGATGAAGGAATGCCGATATATTTCCAAGTCAGGATAGTGTGCGACTTGGAAGGGAACTTGCAGGTGATGGTGTTCCCATGCGCCTGCTGCCCTTGTCCATCTAGGCAGCAGAGGTCACTGGTCTGGGAGGTGCTGTCGAAGTAGCACCTCCTAAACATATATAGCACCTGCCACTTCAAAATATCTCCGTGCTCTACATAATCAATTTGGGGCCCAGGAGCAGCACGAGCCAGCCCACACTGCGATGTGTGCGCACACTAGGTCCGTGCAGCAGAGCAGGTCTCCAGTCGTCTTAGGTAATCCTTGCCATTGGACCAAGACCTAGCTCTGTCAAGCCCGTGTGGTGGCTAGTGTGCAACGGCCATCACACGTTAAAAAAATCCATGCAATTATCTTCCACCCTTGAGGGTGTAGTTCAGGATCTAGAATATTAGGTCCTTCATTGAAACATCTGTGATTTCTACCTTTTTTGGCGTGGAAACAAGTCATCCTCATTTCGAGGGACCGCCAATGACTGACTGACTGACGAGAACAATTGTATACAATTAATACATTTAAACTAGTGATGGCGAAATCTACAAAACATGCTCAAATTGGAGAGTGGTACTGTGGACGTGAGAAAATGTGCACTGAGCACTCGTGGTCTAAACAAAGGTACTCCTCGCTGAATTCCTCAGTTCATGACCCATATCAAAGCAAGAAGTCCGAAGGCTGAGGATTTGAAGCAAAGGAATGTTATGGGTTCTATTAGTCAGGTCACCAGAGTGTCAGGTGACACCCTTAACATTCTTTTACCTCGGACGCATTCCAATGTCCTACTTTGTCATAAGTGGCCCTGTTTACAGTACTCCCTAAAAACAATTAAAATCACTTCTGGAGATATAATGTTTTAAGAGAAACGTCACAGATGTCGGATATCAGTTAACACCTACAAGATCAAATCTGGCACAAAGAATTTCAATTGCATTGTTTTGCACACATTCAGACTCATCATCATTATCATCATAGGCAGTCCATTGAAATCGAGGAAGACTTGCTTCCACTCTAAAAGTGAGTTCTCAGGTGACTGTACAGTCCAATATGGGAATTACAGTCTCTGTCACAGGTGGGGCAGACAGTGGTTGAAGGAAAGGGTGGGTGGGGAGTCTGGTTTGCTGCACGCTCCTTCCGCTGCCTGCGCTTGTTTTCTGCATGCTCTTGGCGACGAGCCTTGAGGTGCTCAAACTACCAACAATCTGAGCCACCCAGCCAAGGGGTATGGTGAATGAGCCAGCTCGCATGATATCCCAGCAATATTAGGACAGAATGTGACGACACGCCAGCTAAGAAATAAGCAGACACAGGGTTCCGTCACCTAATTCACACCTTGGAACAATTGTCGACCAGAGAATACCAGTACCCTGTACCAGAGTACATCAACATTTCTAAACAAAACCACAAATTATAAATGACGCATGTGTGGTGACAGGGTGGGAGAAAGAGGCACTACTGCCAAAATCTTTTCATGAAATACTGACACTATGCACTGGAATGGGCTCAGTTTCTAGCTTCAGCTCCCACAGGATGAGATGGTGCTTTTATTTAGGGTGTGTGTAGAGGGACATGCTGGTGTAGCATGATTGCAAAAAGGTACAATTGGAACAGCGATAGTTTACTTTGGCAGCCGCCATTATACATTTGGGCGTAGGAACTTACTGTGGAATAGACTATATGACTCAAAAATGCCACAGAAATACATCTGCTCATCTCAGTACAATTATCCCCACTTTCCAAACCCATTCAGCTTAGGATGTCACTTGGTTTCAACTCTGTGTACAAGCCATGGGAGGTCAACAAAAAACAGAAAGTACACAATAACATCACTCTTCACACACCCCACAATGCCCAGGTTGTCATGTGATGACTGAAACACATACCTGTCTGATCTCTCGGCATGAGTATAATGCCCGATTGAGGAGGATTCCATAGAAATGAAATAAAGCCAGCAATGCAGCAAGTGTCTCGTGAATAATCAGGTAAATCACATCAGCTGTTTGCACGACTGCAGATATTTCCAATTACGTGTAGGCACATCATCATTGGATGATCGGGTCACAACATCGATGTCAGCTTGTCTGGAGAAACCGCAGGCTTTATTTGGCATCAGTCCAGGCATCCACATCCATACTGCCACAATGCATCTGTGCGCAACCGCAGAAGGGTGGAGCCGAGAGAAGATGGGAATGTTCTCCTTAGAGCAGAGAAGGTTACAGGGAGATGTTCAAATAACGTAAATAAGGAGGAACAGTTTCTACTGGTGAGTCGGTAACAGGGCACAGAATTAAGTTAATTAGCAGAAGAACCAGAGCCGGGGTGTGGGGGGGGGGGATGAGTAGAATGTCTTTAAATAAACGCAGCGAGTTGTTATGATCTTGAATGCGCTGCCTGAAAGCATGGTAGAAGCAGATTCGTTAGAGGGCGAGGGGGGGGGATAGAGGGCGAGGGGGGGGATGGAGGGCGAGAGGGGGGTGGAGGGCGAGAGGGGGGGTGGAGGGCGAGAGGGGGGGTGGAGGGCGAGAGGGGGGTGGAGGGCGAGAGGGGGATAGCGGGCGAGAGGGGGATAGCGGGCGAGAGGGGGGTAGCGGGCGAGAGGGGGGTTAGCGGGCGGGAGGGGGGTAGCGGGCGAGAGGGGGGTAGCGGGCGAGAGGGGGGTAGCGGGCGAGAGGGGGGTAGCGGGCGAGAGGGGGGTAGCGGGCGAGAGGGGGGGTAGCGGGCGAGAGGGGGGGTAGCGGGCGAGAGGGGGGTAGAGGGCGAGAGGGGGGTAGAGGGCGAGGGGGGATAGAGGGCGAGGGGGGTAGAGGAGAGACAGTAACTGGCCTTAAGGAGCTTTCAATTGATTTTTATTTAAACGTTAACCTTTCTTCTGCTTCCATGTTCAGGTACAGGAGCAGAGGAGCTGCTGAGCTGAATGTTTCGGTCACAAAACATACCACCAAGGAAACCAGGCGAAATAATCAAGACGGGGTTGAGAAAAAGCAATGGAAGTGTAGATATTGCTCTGCGCTGGCTTTGACCCATAGTGATTGGACGAGGGAGGGGAAGACTCTTGATAAATTACGACTTATTTTAGCACCACCCCCATCCCAGTTTGCTCTGTTCCTCCTCATCCAACACTGCACTGCTAAGAGCGTACATAAGTGACCTCCTTCTTGCACGTCTCTGAACAGCCACTACCAGAGTCAGTGTGTCCAGGTGTTCAAGTTGCATACAAGTGTTTTCCTTCATTCAATGTCCTGAGAAGATAATCAAAATTGGGAATGACTGGACGGGAGGGCAGGAGAGGGGAAATCCAAACGCAGCATGGCTAACAAACCAACCTGCCACAACACCATAAATATTGAAGAAGCTACAATTATTTTTTTCATGTTTAGTTTAATAGTCCTATCTTGGCAGTGTAGCTCCATTAGCAGCAGGGAGCTATTTCTTTCCTTTGTCCTTGAGAGTTAAAAACGCTGGTAGTCATGCTTCAGTGACATGATCCACGCTGAAAGGTTCACTATTTTTAAACCAGCTGAGCCCCTGTAATTCAGTTCCAAGCTGAGCGATGTCTCCATCACATCATATAGTGTCCCTTTTGTTGGAAAAGGAAGACAGTGTCACTCTCTCCTGGCCTTTCTGCTGACCCTTGACTCTCCTGTCTTTCACACATCAACACCCCCTCCCCCTGCCAACAGTCGAACCTGCCCTACATCAGATGCTTCATTCTATAATACAACTGCAATCAAAGTTGTAAGCCCATTGTGTATTGGCTGGATTCAAGTGCAGGTCTCAGTACTGCCAACAATCGCTGATAGCTCTTTTAAAGAAGCCACATCTAAAGTCAGAATAATTCTGAAACAAAGTGAATAAAAACAGCGGCAACAAAGCAGTTTACGAGGAAAACACTAAGCAGCTTAGAAAGGCACAGAGAAATTGGCAGTGCCTACATTAACCCAAGCAGAGATGCTGATCGCGTTTGCATAACATCCTCTCAGCAGCACTACCTGTGGCTAAGGTAATGGAGCAAACTCCAAATACCACTTATTTGAAGTTCCCAGGTCTCGACAATCACTGTGAGAGACACTCACCTGTAAACTGCATGTTCAGAGTTCTCCACTTTCACATTTCTTCAGCACTAGCCAGAATATGACAGAACTGTTCATTTTCACACAGCCTAAAAGGAATGCAGATAAACATGCAGAAGAGCCAGTTTCAGAAACTTCGGCCCTACTTGATTTCACCAGCCAACTCTCAGGAATAGCATATCGTCTCCCCCAAGGTCAGCCTACACACACTTCCCACGATTAAATCTGCGCTCTGACTGAGAGCAGTATGTGGAAACGTCTGGAGAAAATGGTTTGACTCCACCCCTCCCCCCGCCCCATCTCCTCAAGGATTTGCATAGAAATCGCAGGGAACAGTGAGCGGCACTCAGGAGAACATGAATGGAATTCCTCACAGAATTTTACAATTGAACACACCTTACGCAATACCGTGAGCACAATGACGTTGCACCCACCTAGAATTCTGGATAAACCCTGCGCATACGAAGTGGATACTCCACACGCAGCAATTTACAAAGTATTTAAAGCATCAGTTACATAATGAAGTCAAAGGATTAGTACCAAAGCATTATAACATGCACAAGCCATCTCCACAGAGAATTAACTGCTCACATGGTAAACAACTCTGATCTGACGAGACTTGTTACCATGCAACACACAAGTTTCATTTAATAAGTCTTAATTAAAACCAACGCTTAGTCTCTCTGACTACAGGTCAGAGAATTATTGCAGGAAGATTAACACATCTCATACAATCATAGAAATTTACAGCACAGATGGCGGCCATTTGGCCCATCGTGTCCATGCCGACCGTCAAAGAGCTATCCAATCTCATCCCACTTTCCAGCTCTTGGTCCGTGGCCTTGTCGGTTACAGCACTTCAAGTGCATATTCAAGTACTTATTAAATGCTATGAGGGTTTCTGCCGCTACCACCTTTTCAGGCAGCGAGTTCCTCCGAGTGAAAACATTTCTCCTCAAATCCCCTCTAAACCTCCTACCACTGACTTTAAGTCTATGCCACCTGGTTATTGACCCCTCCGCTTAGGGGAATAGATCCTTCCTATCCACTCTATCCAGGCCCCACATAATTTTACACACATCAATTAGGTCTCCCCTCAGCCTTCTCTGTTCCAAAGAAAACAACCCCAGCAATCCAATCTTTCCTCATAGCTAAAATTCTCCAGTCCAGATAACATCCTCGTAAATCTCTTCTGTACCATCTCTAGTGCAATCACATCCATCCTGCAATGTGGTGACCAGAACTGCATGCAGTACTCTAGCTGTGGCCTAAATAGTGTTTTATGCCATTCAAGCACAAACTCCATGCTCTTATATTCTATGCCTCAGCTAATAAATGCAAGCATCTCGTATGCCTCCTTAACCATCTTATGTACCTGCCCTGCTACCTTCAGGGATCTGTGGGCATGCACTCCAAGCACTCTGTTCCTCTACACTTCTCGGTATAGTACCATTTATTGTGTATTCCCTTGTTTTGTTAGCCTTCCCCAAATGCATTACCTCACACTTCTCTGGATTTAATTCCATTTGGCCTGTTATGTCCACCTGACCTGTCTATTGATAGCTTCCTGCAGACTACAGCTTTCTTCTTCATTATCAATGACACAATCAATTTTTGTATCATCTGCAAATTTCTTAATCATACCCCCTACATTCAAGTCCAAATTATTGATATATACCACAAAAAGCAAGGTACCTAGTACCGAGCCCTGCAGAACCCCACTGGATACAGCCTTCCAGTCACAAAAACACCCATTGACAATTACATTTCGCTTCCTGCCTATGAGCCAATTTTGGGTCCAACTTGCTACTTTGCCTTGGATCCCATGGGCTTTTACTTTTGTGACCAGTCTGCCATGAGGGATCTTATCAAAAGCCTTGCTAAAATCCATAGAGACTACATCAAATGCACTACCGTCATCGACCATTCTTGGTACCTCCTGAAAAAATTCAATCAAGCTAGTCAGACATGACCTTCCCTCAACAAATCTATGATTAATCCGTGTCTTTCTAAATGGAGATTTATCCTGTCTCTAATCTTCGGCACTGAACAGCCCCAGTAGTTCATTGTTTATGTGCAAACCTCTTTCTGAAGACCACTTCTTTAACAGGAAACTTTCTTCAGAAGAATATTTTTGTTGCTGAATAAAACAGTTCATCAGAGAGAGGGAGAGAAAATATGGCCCAATGACAGTACATTGTGGTGCCGAGAAGCAGCATGCGATGATTTTCATACCCGTGGTTAGCGACAAACTTAGCTCCCAATATCGCCTCAGCTGTGTTGGGGATATCGTAGATAGGTTTAAAGCTGGGGTGGGGGGGATGCAAAAAGGGGGAGAAAATAGCAAGTTAGAGAGCAGACCCAAAGTTGTAAGCATGCCTCCTCTGGCCACTGGGCTAAAGTGGCAGAAGTCAAGGAGTAGGTGCATGTCTGGTCAGAATGGCAATGGTGCAATTCCTAAGGGAATGTGGAACTCACTACCACATGAAGCGGTTGAGGCGAATAGCATAGATTCATTTCTGGATAATTACATGAGGGAGAAAGGAATAGCAGGGTATGTTAATTGAGTTAGTTTAAGTGAGGAAGGGGGGGGCAGGAGGAAGTGAGGGGCAGGAGGAAGGGAGGGGGGAAGGAGGAAGGGAGGGGGGGAAGGAGGAAGGGAGGGGGGGGGAGGTGGGGGGAAGGGAGGGGGGGAAGGGAGGGGGGGGAAGGGAGGGGGGGGGAAGGGAGGGGGGGGAAGGGAGGGGGGGGAAGGGAGGGGGGGGAAGGGAGGGGGAAGGGGGAAGGGAGGAAGAGAGGAAGGGAGGAAGGGAGGAAGAGGAAGGACGAGGAAGAGGAAGAGGAGGAGAATTTTAAGTTTTACGGTAACGTTTGTACTGCATCTGATTTCAATAGAGCAACATCTCTTCACCCACTTCAACTTTTGGCCAATCTCTATAGGCGTGTTGGACTCTACTGTTATACGGAGACCAAGAGCGAGTAAAATTGACTTCTGCCGTTTAGATGACCAAACCAGTTACCTTATCCCAACAGTCAAATCATCAGCTCAGCTGCACTCATATACACTCGACTCGTCTTAGTTTAAGTTATGTGTCACTTATTATTAATAACTTTTATTTATATAGCGCCTTTAACGTAATAAAACGTCCTAAGGCACTTCACAGCAGTGTGACAAGACAAAATAGATAAATTTGACACCGAGCCACAAAAGAAATTAAGGCAGGTGACCAAAAGCTTGGTTAAAGAGGTAGGTTTTAAGGAGTGTCTTAAAGGAGGAGAGAGAGGTAGAGAGGTTAAGGGAACATCCGTTCAAGTCTTTTGACTTGAGGGAGCAAAGATGAGGGCTGTACCAGGGGGAACGGCCAGCATGGGAGAGTAATCTTTTTAATAGGGACTAGGGCATCAAAGGTGGTGATGAGGGTATGAGCAGATCGGTGGCTGCAGAAATGTCACTGTTAAAAGAGGGCCAAAGGTTGGACAGTTTTGAGTTGATAAGTGCAGCTCTAAGAGATTAATTAACATTAATTCAATGTTAATGGGGAAAATAATGTTTGTGCATCATGAGGTTTAGATTGTCGTGCAAGAGCACTTTTAGTTTTGCAGGAAGAAAACCAAGCTTGCAGGTGGAGTAGAGGTGTATGTTTTTTTTTAAATCACTCGAGTCTTGTGGTCAATAAACACTTCCCATGTGCTCAACAAAAACATGCCTTACGGTAAATACTTCACATTGACATTTATTTCTTGAAAATTACGTACTCTATAAAATATCAAGTTTAAAATTAAAATACAATGGAATCCCATTACATGCACAATTAATCAAAGTGATACACAAAGAGCACACTTGCTCAACACTAGTCTGACAGCTTGTACAGAGTAATATTGGGACACAGAACCCAATACTGACAATAATAAGATGCATGTAACTTCCATCTAAGCATATTTGGGTCTGTGGTATTGCCAAACGTTCAGCTCCTAATAGCTGCATATTGACAAACTATCCCAAGAATTGCACAGCACCTCCCAGATCTAAACTTTTTTTGAACCCTGAAATAGGTTCACGTGGTCCTGAAGGCATTTGGTTTCAATTAGTCGACAGATATTTGCCAGCCAGGAAGATGATCCTGACTTCACCAGAGGAAATCTGTTGCAATTTCAAACTTGGCAAGCTCCCAGATTCAATGGGGAAAAGTGCTGCTTTTGTCTTCATGAAAAAAAGTGTTCCGCACACTTTTACCTGTTTGCTTTAAACACACGACAGGATGCCAGAAATAGCAATGTGACACGATCACTTTGATAGGACGAAAACAACAAAAACCACGACTGGCTTTCATCCCAAAACAATAAATACCAGTAATTGCCCTTACAATGGGTTCTTCTCAACTCGAGCAGTTCTGGTCACCACATTACAGGAAGAATGCGATTGCACTGGAGAGGGTACAGAGAACTGGTTCCCTTTCAAATCAATAAAATCACGCTGGGAAGGACAACCACTTGAAATCTGCAACATTAGAGGAGCTCAGAAGGGGAGCAGAAATCCAAAATTGCCCATAAAACTGCCCCCACTTACTACCCAGACATGACCACCCTCCAGCTGACATCCTACCCTCTCCTTGATCATGCTTGTTGCCTCCCAGCTTCCCACAACATTGTGATCTAATCTTTTTAATCCAGGACCCACCTCGTTCACAGCATCAAGGCTAACCTGTCTAAATTTCAAAATATCCTCTATGATTGCATCCTTAACACAATCAAACCTTTTTGTCCAACTCAATCTTGCCAACAAAGTCGACCTCTCCATCCTCCTCCATAGCCCAGCTCTGTGAGTATACTCTTGTATGGCTGCATTTCTTCATGTCCCAACATATTTCCTGCAATGGCTTCTCCTTCCACCTCAACATGGCCACCTCTAAAGTTCGGCCTAATTCTCTTCCTCATCTAGGTGCTAGCCAACTGTGATATCCTGCACTGACATTAGGTCAGCTTGTGAAAGTATGCTGATGACACCCACCTTTACCAGTCTATCACTACCCTTATCCCCATGACCATCTCTATGCTCGTAGACTGCCCAACATGAAGTCATGGTTGAGATTAAAATTCCTCTAATTCTACATTGGGAAGCCCTAAGCCTTGATTTTTGGCCACTCCCTAAACCTCTGGTGTCTTGCCTCTATCTCCCTCCCTGGCTGCTTGTTCAAGCTAAACCAGAATATGCACCACCTCAGCATCCTATTCAACCCAGAACTGAGCTTCATACCCTATTTTTTAATCCACATGCTTTGCAACATTGTCTCATTGTCAACCTCCACCTCTACCTCACTCCAGCACTGCTGAAACAAATATCAAATGTAGTTACCACTTGACTCTATTTGTCCAACACCTTCAATTTTGGCATCCTGACCTGTACTCTTTACAAACTTGTATTTTCCACCCTCATTCTGGCCCAAACTAAATTACCCTATTCTTACTAATCCGCACTTGCTCCTTGTCCCTCATGGAATTTAAAACCTCTTCTCAACCACAAATATCAGTATGCCTCTCTGCAACTAACAGTGCAACGTACTCCCATGTTACATTCTTTGTCATTGCTTCCACTCCTATGACTCTGGTCTTATGGGCATGTCCCTCTACTCCATCACTGGTGGTCCAGCCTTCATGTCTTCCGTCATCTTTCTCAAGTTGCCCACTAAGAGGTGCGGTAGCACAGTGGTTAATTTACTAAGCAGGCCCCAAAGAGGCGGAGCTGCCTGAGCGGGCCCGACCCCCCGGAGGGAGCGCTGAGCGGAGAAGTGGCTGGCTCGAGGACTGTGGCTGCAGGAGTTCCAGCAGGGCGACGAGGAGGAGGCAGCCAATAACCCCGACATCGAGGAGAACGATTATATTGGTGAGTACCCTGTACAATTTAAAAAAAAAATTATGTTCTGAGACCAGGGTAGGAAGGATTTTAACCGGCCTCATTCTGTGCATGCGTCACCCGGCAGCCGGGAATGGTGCCAGACGAGGGGTGGTACCAGATAAGGGAGTCCCGGATAAGAGAGGTCCAACCTGTATCAGTAATGGTGACCATGAAGCTACCGGATTGTCATAAAACCCATTTGGTTCATTAATGTCCTTTCGGGAAGGAAATCTGTCGCCCTTACCTGGTCTGGTCTACATGTGACTCCAGAACCTCAACAATGTGGTTGACTCTTAACTGCCCTCTGAAATGGCCTAGCAAGCCACTCAATTGTCACCATCTCAAGTGCAATTAGGGATAAATGTTGGCTTTGCCAGGAACAATTTTTTTTAAAAAGCCGTCACTCTTTTTTATCCCCTCTATGAAGTGCCTTGAAATGTTTTTCTACATGAAAGGCTGAATAAAAATTGCTTTTGTTGAAAATAGACCAAAACAAATCCTAAAAACTAAGAGATCACAGTGATACGGTGGCCTCAACAGTTATTTAGAGAACCCTCTGAATCAAGAAACAGGAATAAATCAAACCACCAACAAGGCTAAACTTTGTTTCAGTTTATCCCTCTGTGACTCCGTCTTTCAATTCACATCTTGATTGTAAAATACTGTGGATGGAGAATGTAACAGGCAATATGAAGTATTTATATTTAAAGTGTATGCCAACACATATGGACAAAGCTTCCCATGATGTCCAAATGAGGAGATGCCAGTCTAGGTTTGCTATCTGTAGTACTGTAGTCTGTGGCAAACATTTCCCATCAGATGACGTGAAGAAATGCTAGCCAAGTTCAATGCTCTGTCCCATGGTAGAAGCTTTTTATTACACAAAGGAGACAAGGCAATAGCCAAACAAACTTACTTCGACAAGAGCAAACACATCTCATGATTCCCTGGATGCTGGGGAGGACTCAGCGGATTTGAAAACCGCAAATGTAATGCCACTATTTAAAAAAGGAGGCATACAGAAAGCAAGAAACTAAAGACCAGTTAGCCTAACATCTGTCGCTGGGAAAATGCTAGAGTCCATTATTAATGAAGCAGTAGCAGGAAATTCAATCATGGTTTTATAAAAGGGAAATCATCATTGACAAATTTGCTGAACTTCTTTGAGGATGTAATGAGCAGGGTGGATAAGGGGGAACCAGTGGATGTGCTGTATTTAGATTTCCAGAAGACATTCGATAAGGTGCCACATAAGAGGTTACTGCACAAGATAAAAGTTCACGGGGTTGGGGTAATATATTAGCATGGATAGAGGATTGGCTAACTAACAGAAATCAGAGAGTCGGGATAAATGGGTCATTTTCCGGTTGGCAAACAATGACTAGTGGGGTGCTGCAGGGATCGGTACTGGGTCCTCAACTATTTACATCTACATTAATGACCGAGTGTAATGTAGCCAAGTTTGCTGATGATACAAAGATGGGTGAGAAAGAAAATTGTGAGGAGGACACCAAAAATCTGCAAAGGGATATAGACAGGCTAAGTGGATGAATTAACTGCGCAGATAGCTGTTAACGGATATGATGTAATTAGGACTACGGAGACATGGCTCCAGGGTGACCAAGGCTGGGAACAATATCCAGGGGGTATTCAATATTCAGGAAGGATAGACAGAAAGGAAAAGGAGGAGGGGTAGCATTGCTGGTTAAAAAGGAGATTAACGCAATACTAAGGAAAGACATTAGCTTGGATGATGTGGAATCTGTAAGGGTAGAGCTGCGGAACACCAAAGGGCAGAAAACGTTAGTGGAAGTTTTGTACAGACCACCAAACAGTAGTAGTCAAGTTGGGGATGGCATCAAACAGGAAATTAGGGATGCGTGCAATAAGGATACAGTAGTTATCATGGGTGATTTTAATCTACATATAGATTGGGCTAATCAAACTGGTAGCAATACAGTGGAGGAGGATTTCCTGGAGTGTATATGGGATGGTTTTCTAGACCAATATGTCGAGGAACCAACTTGAGAGCTGGCCATCCTAGACTGGATGTTGTGTAATGTGAGAGGATTAATCAGCAATCTTGTTGTGCGAGGCCCCTTGGGGAAGAGTGACCATAATATGGTAGAATTCTTCATTAAGATGGAGTGTGACACAGTTAATTCAGAGGCTAGGGTCCTTAACTTAAAGAAAGGTAACTTCGATGGTATGAGACGTGAATTGGCTAGGATAGACTAGCGACTGATACTTAAAAGGTTTGACGATGAATAGACAATGGCAAACATTTAACAATCACATGAATGAACTTCAACAATTGCACATCCCTGTCTGGCGTAAAAATAAAATGGGGAAGGTGACTCAACTGTGGCTAATAAGCAAAATTAGGGATAGTGTTAAATCCAAGGAAGAGGCATATAAATTGGCCAGAAAAAAGCAGCAAACCTGAGGACTGGGAGAAATTTAGAATTCAGCAGAGGAGGACAAAGGGTTTAATTAGAAGGGGAAAAATAGGAGTACGAGAGTAAGCTTGCAGGGAACATAACAACTGACTGCAAAAGCTTCGATAGATATGTGAAGAGAAAAAGATTAGTGAAGACAAATGTAGGTCCCTTGCAGTCAGAATTAGGTGAATTTACAAATGCGGAACAAAGAAATGGCAGACCAATTGAATAAATACTTTGGTTCTAAGGAAGACACAAATAACCTTCTGAAAATACTAGGTGACCGAGGGTCTAGCGAGAAGGAAGAACTGAAGGAAATCCTTATTAGGCAGGAAATTGTGTTAAGGAAATTGATGGGATTGAAGGCCAATAAATCCCCAGACCCTGATAGTCTGCAACCCAGAATACTTAAGGAAGTGGCCCGAGAAATAGTGGATACATTGGTGGTCATTTTCCAATATTCTATAGACTCTGGATCAGTTCCTATGATTTGGAGGGTAGCTAATGTAACTCCACTTTTTAAAAAAGGAGAGAGAAAACAGGGAATTATAGACCGGTTAGCCTGACATCGGTAGTGGGGAAAATGTTGGAAATAAATTATTAAAGATGTAATAGCAGCGCATTTGGAAAGCAGTGACAGGGTTGGTCTAAGTCAGCATGGATTTATGAAAGGGAAATCATGCTTGACAAATCTTCTAGAATTTTTTGAGGATGTAACGAGTAGAATGGACAAGGGAGAACCAGTGGATGTGGTGTATTTGGACATTCTAAAGGCTTTTAACAAGGTCCCACACAAGAGATTAGTGTGCAAAATTCAAGCACATGGTATTGGGAATAATGTATTGATGTGAATAGAGAACTGGTTGGCAGACAGGAAGCAAAGAGTAGGAATAAACAGGTCCTTTTCAGAATGGCAGCCAGTGACTAGTGGGGTACCGCAAGGTTCAGTGCTGGGACCCCAGCTATTTACAATATACATTAATGATTTCGACGAAGGAGTTGAATGTAATATCTTCAAGTTTGCAGTTGACACTAAGCTGGATGGCAGTGTGAGCTGTGAGGAGGATGCCAAGAGGCTGCAGGGTGACTTGGGCAGGTTAGGTGAGTGGGCAAATGCATGGCAGATGCAGTATAATGTAAATAAATGTGAGGTTATCCACTTTGGTGGCAAAAACAGGAAGGCAGATTATTCTCTGAATGGTGACAGATTAGGAAAAGGGGAGATGTAACGAGACCTGGGTGTCATGGTACATTAGTCATTGAAAGGTGACATGCAGGTACAGCAGGTGGTGAGAGGATTTGAGTATAGGAGCAGGGAGGTCTTACTGCAGTTGTACAGGGCCTTGATGAGGCCACACCTTGAATATTGTGCACAGTTTTGGTCTCCTAATCTGAGGAAGGGCATTCTTGCTATTGAGGGAGTGCAGCGAAGGTTCACCAGACTGATTCCCAGGATGGCAGGACTGACATATGAAGAAAGACTGGATCGACTAGGCTTATATTCACTGGAATTTAGAAGAGGAGGGAATTTCATAGAAATATATAAAATTCTGACAGGGTTGGACAGGTTAGATGCAGGAAGAATGTTCCCGATGTTGGGGAAGTCCAGAACCAGGGGTCACAGTCTAAGGATAAGGGGTAAACTACCTAGGACCGAGATGAGGAGAAACTTCTTCAGAGAATTGTGAACCTGTGGAATTCGCTACCACAGAAAGTTGTTGAGGCCAGTTCGTTAAATATATTCAAAAGATGTGACCCTTATGGCTAAAGGAATCAAGGGGTATGGAGAGAAAGCAGGAATGGGGTACTGAAGTTGCTTGATCAGCCATGATCATATTGAATGGTGGTGCAGGCTCGAAGGGCCGAACGGCCTACTTCTGCACCTATTTTCTACGGGATCAAGTTTCGGGTCGCGCCTAGAACGGCGCAGCCCCTACATGGACGCCCGTTTTTCATGCCTAAAAGTGCAACAAAAATCTACCTCGTAATTCTCGGGCTCCTTGCTGGTCCCTGGGAGCTCGGCTCGGCACGCAGACAGCAGCGGGGGGCGGAGCCACAGAGTCGCGCCGATTCTGCAAGTGGAGGGGGGCAGGGCCAAGTCAAATAAGGGAACGTCGTGCCGGCAGCCCCACGCGCAGTAGCCCAGAAATATTGTCACTCAGCCATTTTTAAAGGAACTTAAAGAAAAATGCTGATTTGTCTCGTGGACCTCTGGAAAGGCTTGGGATTGAATTTTGGTGATTTTTTGGTGTCTGAAGGAGTGCTTTTAGCAGCACTGTTGAATAAATCACCTGCTGAAATCAGTGAGTGCTGCTTTTCACTGCTAAACTTCCAGAAGAGGTGCTGCATAGGTGCATTCAGATTAAGGACTGTGTGTTTTGAAAAATAAGAGTGTCAATTCAATACAGCAATGGAACAACGTCCACCAAGAACAAAGAATTTCTTGCATGAGGAAGTGGAGATATTAGTCAACGTCATAGAGCAGAGATGGCAGGAGCTAGATACCAGCAACAGTGGTCGCATAAAAGTGCCACCTAAAGAAATGAAGAAACATTGGAACCAAGTTGCAGAAGATTACTGCGCAGTGGTGCATACCATGAGATCTGGAAGCCAGTGTAAAAAGAAATGGTACGACCTTGGTCATGTAGTTAGTGCAAGTAATATTTTCATGTTTTAATGTAATCGTAATTGTAACGTGACTATCTGTATGTCCCACCCTGCAGAAAGATGCACTCTGTTAAAATTATATTTTACTCTTTGCAGAAGAAATTGGCCCACAACAAAAGGGAAGCAACAGGAGGAGGCACGCCCAATCTGCATCCACTGACACCCTTGGAACAGAGGGTAGTTGCTATGAGGAGTCGTACATGGAGAAAAGCAATGAGTACAGCACGCGAGGAAGAGGGCAAGTCCTGAAAATGCATCGTGGCCCTTCAAATCAACCTGCTGCCTGGCCTGCAATGTGTGAGAGTACTCATGCCACCCATCCTGCCCCCTCCCTTGCTGTTAAACATTTGACTGTTCTGATGTATTTTGCAGAACATGATGATGATGATGCTGCTGCTGCTGCCGCCAACCCTGAGGATCCTGAAGATACAAAACAAGAACCAGTACAACCAGATGCGGACGATCCAGACTGGATGATGGCGGCGATGACTGAAATGTCGACAGGGGAGAGCTTGCAAATTAATGTTTCTGAGCCCCCATTAAGGGGCATCAGAGTTTCAACCCCTTGCATAGGTTCTATAGTTCCACTTTCCATGGTTTTGATTGACGTTGCGGGTCCCAGTGGTGCTGGTGATATAATGGAGCAGTTTACACCCATTCACCCACCATCCCAGCCCACGGCTCGCACTTGAGTGCTGTCGTCTAGAACACAGAGCGCCCCACCATCCCAGCCCGCGCCTCTGTCTCTAGTACTGCCGTCTGCAACACCGAGCGTCCCACCGTCCCAGCCCGCGCCTCCCTGTGTAGTGGTGCCGCGAGGCAGACCCAGGCAGAGGAGAAGGAGATTGGAGACACGCTCTCCTGAGATACAGCGTGCAACAGATGCGGCTCAGGTTGTGGCATTGGGTATGGAGACCAATGAGCTTACCTGATCACTCATCGGTAGAGTCAGTGCAGTGGGTGAAGAGGTGACGGTCCTGACGGGAGAAATAGCAGTAATGACACGGGAATTTAGGGAGGGAATGTCCGAGGGAGTGCAATCGACGGCACAGGTCCTCATGGAGATGGCTGCTGCAATAAGGGCACACAGCCCCGCCAATCAAATGACACCCCCATGAAGAAGTGAACATTCACTGAGATGTGGATGAGAGATGGTTGCAGCCTTTCTTTGCTGCTTTTGTTCTTGTTCTTGATGTAGCTGCAGTAGCATTTTTCAAATTGAAATTGTTTTGTAAGTTTTGTAACTTTACAACTTATAAGGGATCTTAGGGTTTTTAAGTGATCTTACAGTGTAAATGCTCTCACTTTTTGTAACTTATTTAATTTTGCACCTAAAAGTGATCTTGAAGTTTAAGTGATTTTAAGAGTGTAAGATTTTTCACATTGAAATTGTTCTGTAACTTTACAAGTTTATAAGTGATCTTCAAGAGTCATATTAAAAAGTAAAGTTTGATACAACAAATATTTTATTACAGTGACGTTAACTTTTCAATAAAATATTTTTCCATTAAAACTGATTCATCTTCCATTAACACAACACAACGTAGGGACAACTCCAAAGAATAAACATGTCCATGCGCAACAGTAGTCGCAGAGCCCTCAGGCATCAGTAATTGAAGCGTTCGCGGATGAGCTGCTAGCGCAGGGCTCGAGCAATCGTTAAAGGAGCACGATGGACGGCCCTCCTCCGACCTCGTGCTCCAGTATCAGGCACTTGCATGCTTTCCTGATCATCATCATCCTGCTCTTCCAAAATACTATCATCAGGCACTGGACCCTCACGTGGGTCTTCTGGTTCCACTACCAGCACCTGCTGCCTCATGATGGCTAAGTTATGGAGCATGCAGCACACAACAGTGAAGTGACCGACAATCTGAGGAGAGTATTGCAACTGTCCTCCAGAATGGTCGAGTCATCGGAATCGCTGTTTCAATATGCTAATGATCCTCTCAAATGATGCTGTGCGTCGCAAAGTGTGCCATGTTGTATTGACGGTCAGCTTCTGTCCATGTCACGCGTAGGGGCGTCATGAGCCAGGTGGTCAGGCCGTACCATTTGTCTCCCAGTAGCTGCTGCTTCTGGCTGCTGCTCAAACATGTCAGATATAACGCTGTCGCGTAGGATGAAGACATCATGGGTGCTGCCAGGGTATCTCGCATCGACTGACATGATGCGCTGCTTGTCATCACACACGAGCTGCACATTGATGGAGTGGAAACCTTTTCTATTCCTGTACTGCTCGGAATCCTCCACAGGTTCTCACAAGGCTCTGTGGGTACAATCAATTAATGCAGCCCTGTACCTTTGGGAAGCCAGCAATCCTTAAGAAGCCCACAGCCCTGTCATGGATCGCTTGTGCGTTCATTGGGAACTTGATGAAGTCATTCCTCCGCGCATACAGTGCAGCCGTGACCTGGCAAATGCAGGCATGTATTGCACGTTGAGAGATGGCGCACACATCTCCAGTTGTAGCCTGAAACGATCCCGAAGCATAGAAGGCAACTGCAACTGTTACCTTCACTTCAACAGACAAGGAAGTTGGCGTTCTGCTTCTGGGCTGCAAATCTGCTCTCAGCATATCATAGATCTCAACGACAACTTCTCTGCGGAAACGCAGCCTTTTGACACAATCAGCCTCGCTCATGTCCAGGTACGAGCGCCTGGCTGAATACTGTCGACGTGGATAAGGTCTCCTGCCCATCAGCCTACGGGCTATGACGTTCCTGGTGCGGTGAGCTCTGATCAATTCTCTCCTATGCAGTGAATTACCGGCGAACCATTGCATAATCTATGGTGTTGACAATGCAGCACCCATTCTGCAATTACAAATTTAAGTTTCAAACTGGCTATCTGGCTGCCTCTCCCTATCCCTGGCTGAATGGCCTCAGCCTCCCTCGCAGCTCGAAGGCTGTGATAGAGAATTCAAACAGGCTGCATTTAGACAGGTTGAGAAAACACAGACTCCCATATCTACGTGCAACTGAGCACATTGCATTAAATCATCAATCAACTTGACATTTTAGAACCTTTGAGTAGCGAGCCAATTAAAGGTTAAAAGACTATCAAATGAGCCAATAAGGTCAAAGAAGGCGAGTTCTTTTCTGTAAATTGAACCAGGTATAAGTACAGCCATTTTGACCATGTGGTCTCAGAAGGATAAAGGCCTGGCTTTAAGCCAGAAGCTTGTTGCTGCTGCAAAAATAAAGTTACATTAAAACTACAACCGGAGTTCGTATTTCATTGGAAATTAAGAGATCTAACAGGCTGCTTGCTGTGTCTTCGGCTGCCATCAAGCCACTGACGTCGCCCCTGTCTCCTACATGGAAGGAAGGTCTGCCTGAAGCACCGCAGCTCGAAGGCTGCTTGCTGCCGTTGTTGTTGTTGGGCTGCCGTCGAGTCACTGACGCCGCCCCGGTCTCCTACATGGAAGGCCTGCCTGAAGCACCGCAGTTCAAAGGTTGCTGCTGCTTCACACAGGTAGGAATATTCAATATTTTGTATTTGCTTTGTTTATAATTTTTTATTCAGGATAGCTCTTTATTTGTATAAGTAAGACTGTTGATTGCTTGTAGAATTTAATTACTTCCCTCCCCCGCCCCCCCACTCCCCCCGGTTCCCTATGCCTGATTTGTAACCTACGCCGGGCCAAGTTTCGGCCTGAGTTGCTCCTGTTTTTTTGGAGCAACTGGTTTAGAATGCAGTATCTTAGAAATTGCAATTCTCCGCATTTAGTTTGCTCCAGTTCTAGTCAATTAGAACAGTTTCAGTTTGGAACAGATTTTTTTTTCCAAAAGGGGGCATGTCCGGCCATTTACACCCGTTTTGAAAGTTTAGGCAGTGAAAACTTACTCCAAACTAACTTAGAATGGAGTAAGTATAGATTTTTGTACGCTCAGAAAAACCTTGCCTACACTTAGAAAATCAGCCATAGGTTACAAATCAGGCGTAGGGAATGGGGGGGTGGGTTTAAAGGGAAGTTTACAAACATTAAACACTTCAGTTTTACAAATAAAGAGCCATCATCAATAATAAATGATAAATACATCAATAAATCAACCAATAAATCAATCATAGAAAAATGAATAAAAAAAGAAAACATTTAAAAATCAATGAATAAAACATTTTCTACTTAATGACTGCAGCACCGGAAACCCTCCAACAGCGTGCTGGGATGCCCCCCCGCCCCCTCCGCCCCAGTGTGTCTCTGTCAGTGTCTCTCCCACTCTGTGTCTGTCAGTGTCTGTGTTTCTGACAGCGAGGGGAAGAGAGGGAGGGGGAGAAGAGAGGGAGGGGGGAGGGGGAGAAGAGAGGGAGGGAGGGAGGGGGAGAAGAGAGGGAAGGAGGGAGGGGGAGAAGAGAGGGATGGAGGGAGGGAGGGAGGGGGAGAAGAGAGGGAGGGAGGGAGGGGGAGAAGAGAGGGAGGGAGGGAGGGGGAGAGGGAGAGGAGGGGAGAAGGGAGGGAGGGGAGAGAGGAGAGGGAGGCTGAACGGGCCAGGCCCAAGACTTGATTTAAAAGGTAGGTGGCCGGGGGGTCGGTTTGGGTCGGGGGGCTGGGTCGGTTCCGGGGGCGGGTCGGGTCTGGAGGGAGTGGGAGTCGGTCCGGTCCGGTGGTGGGGTCGGGTCCGGGGGTTGAGGGGGGTGGGAGTGGGAGTCGAGTCGGGTCCGGGGTGGGGGGGGGGGAGGCGGGAGTCGGGTCCAGGGATGGGGGTGCGGGGAGGAGTGGGAGCCTGTTCGGGTTGGGTCGGATCCGGGGAAGGGGGGGGCGGGGGAGTGGGAGCGCGAGTTAAGTCGGATCCGAGGGCGTTGGGGGGTTCGGGAGCCGAGTCGGGTCGGGGGGGGGGTGGGGGGAGGGGAGAAAGAGAGTCGGGTCGGGAGGAAGCAGGAGCTGGGCGTGGGAGCTGCAGCCTCATCCACGCAGCCCCAGTGAGGCCAATCGGACAGGGCTAGGGGCTGCATGCTTCGGGCCCCTTCCACAGTTTTGGGCGCCTGGAGCTACTGCACATGCGCACCCACTGTAGCGCGCCTGTGCAGAGGTCCCGGCACTGTTTTCAGCGCAGGGACCTGACTCCACCCCCCACAGCTCGTGCTGCGCCATGCCCAGATCCAGAGGACCTGCAGGGAGCCAGAGAATTGGTAAGTATTTTTTAGGCGCAGTTTCTGGCGTGAAAAACGGGCGTCCAGGTCTGGGCTGCGCCGTTCTAGGCGCAGCCCAAAACTTGGGCCCTATGTTTCTAAGTGAGTGACCAAAAATTTGGCAGATGGAGTATAATGTGGGAAAATGTGAGGTTATCCACTTTGGCAGACAAAATAGAAAAGCAAATTATAACTGAAACGGAGTAAAATTACAAAATGCTGCAGTATAGAAGGACCTGGGAGTCCTTCTGCATGAAACACAAAAAGTTCGTATGCAGGTACAGCAAGTAATGTGGAAGGAAAATGGAATGTTGACCTTTATTGCAAGGGGTAGAGAGTATAACAGCAGAGAAGTTCTGCTACAACTGCACAGGGTGTATTGGTGAGGCCACACCGAGAGTACTGCATACAGTTTTGGTCTTCGTATTTAAGGGAGGATATATTTGCATTGGAGGTTGTTCAGAGAAGGTTCATTAGGTTGATTCTGGAGATGAGGAGGTTGACTTCTGAAGATAGGTTGAGCAGGTTGGGCCTATACTCATTGGAGTTCAGAAGAATGAGAAGTGGTCTTATCGAAACATATAAGATAATGAGGGAGCTCGATAAGGTGGATGCAGAGAGGATATTTCCACTCATATGGGAAACGAAAACTAAGGGACATAGTTTCAGAATAAGGGGCCGCCCATTTAAAAGTGAGATGAGGAGGAATTTCTTCTTTGAGGGTTGTAAATCTATGGAATTCTCTTTCCAGAGAGCTGTGGAGGCTGGGTATTTGAATATATTTAAGGCGGAGATAGACAGATAGACAGAATAAAGGGTTATGTGGAGCGGGCAGGGAAGTGGAGCTGAGTCTTTGATCAGATCAGCCATGATCTTATGAAATGGCAGAGCAGGCTCAAGGGGCCAAATAGCCGACTCCTGCTCCCCTTTATGATCTCATGAGATCCCAGTGAAGAGACTTTGGCTGAAGATGCTTTTATTCTTATGCTTGAAGACTACTACTAGGCAGTTCCTTGTGATGAGGATGACGCTCTTCACAGTAAAAAAAAAAGTGCGCTCACAGGTGTTACCATGAGTTACATCTTAAAGGGTGGAAGATGCCTGTGCTTGGATTTTTTTAACGTGTGGTGACCGTTCCACACCAGCCACCACACGAGCTTGACAGAGCTAGATCTTGGTCCAGTGGCAAGGACTGACCAAGACGACTGGAGACCAAGCTCTGTTGCGCCTCCCTGGGCCCCACTGGAGCGGCATCCAAGCCCTGCAGGAGCTTGAAGACATAATTTATACAACTGACTCAACAAAATATGAAATGCAGACCAGGAATTCTAGGATTGATAATACAGTGGATAATGGTGATGAAAAGTGTCTCCTCACTAGAATCCAATCAAACACATGTGTTGCAAAAGAGTCAGGTGTGTAAACCATACCTTAGAGCAGAAGATATCACTAAATTTTAGAACTACAAACCCAGATCATTTTTGATAGATCATCCCACTTGCTCATCATATCACCTCAATCTTCTCTCTCTCCAGAAGAGCCTAGAGTAGCCTTTTGATCCCATTTCTACTCTTCACCAATAATCTTCCCAAATAACTTCTCAAAGTCTATTACACTTACAACTCATCAGGCTTCACTAAAGTTGCCAATGTAAAACAATGATTAGTTCAACAACTTTTATGGTCGGGTCACCGAACTTGAAGCCAGGGGATCATGTATCAGAAGATTTAATATTTCTTCCAACACCCAATGTATTCAACAGTCTTGGCATCTGACTGTGGGTTTGCGGTCTCCAACATGCTGCTTCAGCCAAAGAAAACAAACAATAATAAATTGGAGGTGGGACAAAGAACCGGACTGTGGATTTTTGTCTCACTTTTCTACATAACAACAAAGTATGGGGAGCGAGCAGGGAAGTGGAATTGAGGCCAAGATCAGATCAGCCATGATCTTATTGAATGGCGGAGCAGGCTCGAGGGGCCAAATAGCCTACTCCTGCTCCTATTTCTTATGTTCGTATGTAAAGTCAAATTTAATAATCTTCAATACCGTTCTGACGCTGGTGCCTGTTTAAGTTGAATTCAGGGAAACTGGTATCAATAAGGCTTTCACTGCTAAATCTAGCTCCCTTGATCCCGTCTGCATACCCAGTCTTTCTTGGCCGAACGAATTTGCTGCCTGGATCAGGGACTGGATTTAGTTGCGTAAATGTTGCGACCTGGCTCCCGGAATCTAATCCAATCCAGCACCAATATAAAAGAAGGATTCAACTTGTACGGAACTTTCCAAATTCTTCACAGTCTTGTTCATAAATGCACATAAACAAACACACTCCACAATTTATCACCCGGATCTCAACTGAGAATGGAAGTGCTACTCAGAATGGCTACAGAGTAAAGGATAGGGAACTGCTGGATTTCTTGGCTGCCATTTGGTGTTTCATACAAATATACCTGCTGTGATTACATTTGTTCTGGTACATTTTAAAATTAAGCTGCTTTATGACAGTACAATAAGCTAGTAACAAGCAAAAGCTATTCCCAATCATGCTTCAGAAAGTTCAAATCAATAGTTTGTATTGAAACATAGTTACTTATCCAACATCTCCTCCTCCCTTTTCTACCTGTCACTCACCCTACAGCAACTCAGAAAAGATTGCGCATCTGGGATACCAGATGGCTCAGGTGACAGGCAGAATAAATACACAAAGTAGTATTGTGATAACTGAAAGTCTGTATACAGGTGATCAATGATGAAAGCATCCTGCATTTAAATAAATTCAATCCTGTAGAAATGAGCCTAGATTCACAATATCATATTTCAACAATTTGACAATATGGCTTGTTTACAACCAACAGTAGCCTCATTGTCTCTAAATACCAGAATCAGCATTTCCAATCTCAGCCAATTGCTAGACGTTTTTCTCAAACACTGTTATTTTGTGTTGGGGTCAACAAGGATTAATTATTGAATGTTTGTTGTGCAACAAAAATTCTTCGCTGATCAAAAACCTACAGGATGGTTACCAGGCAGAATTATACAACAACATCGAAATAAACTTCAAGCATTTGGCAGTGTCAGCTTGGTTCAGCAGCACGCTCAACTCTTAATCGTTTTCAAATAAGACATTAAACTGAGGCTCCCATCTGTCTGGACATTAAAAATCCAATCGTACCAAAGAGAGGGACATTCTTCTGACGTCCTAGACAACACCTTCCATCAACCAACACGACCAACAGATTACCTGGTCATTCATCCCATTACTGTTGTTGGGATCTGGTCAAGCCTCAGTTAGAATACTGTGTTCACTTTTGGTCTCTTCACAGTGAGTGATATTGAGGCTTTGGAATGGGTGAACAGGAAGGCCATTAGATAAATGCTCAGTTTTAAGAATCTTGGTTTGTAAGATAGTCTGAAAGAGCTGGCATTCTACAATACAGAGGAGCTTAGATAATGGAGTGATTTGATCAAGGTTTATATGATGATGAAGGGAATAGATTGTGTTTGAGTGGACAATTTATTCCAACTGAACGGGCTAGGGGGGAACACCAGGGATCACAATTTCAAGTTGTAAAAGGCCAGATGTAGGTTAGCTGTCAGGAGGTGATTCTTTTCCTAGAGAATAGGCGCCCAGCTCCTGCAGTGGATGCAAATTTGCTGAATTCCTTCCAGTGATAGCTGGACCGGTGATCAAAAGATAGGTAATGCACGGCATTATTAGGGCCAGAGTGATCTCCTGGACTAGTTTCAATTGTGTAGAAGGGTTGGAGAGGAATTTCCCAGATTCTTTTGCTAACTTGACCTGGGTTTTTAAATCTGCTTTTTCACCTCTCCCAGGAGATCACATTGTTTCAGGTTGCATGTGGAATCTATATATATTGTGATACACAAGGCATCACAATTTTGAGAGGCAAACTGGATGGGATAGAGGGTCTTTTTCTGCCCCTTATTATTCATAAGTTCGTATGTCGTGCCTTTTACAACCTCAGTAAGTCCCAAAGTGCTTTAGTGCTAATTAAGTACTTGTGAAGTCTAGACATAACATCGGCAAATGCAGCAGCCACTTTGTATACAGCAAGGTCCCACAAACAGTAATGAGATAATGACCAGATGATGTGTTTTTTTAATGATGTTGCTTGAGGGATAAATGTTGGCCAGGACACACCAAGGAGAACCACCCATCTCTTCTTCAGAGGAGTTTGGAATAACATGTCATCTGAATGACAGCACCTCTGACAGTGCAGCAATCCCTCAGTACAGAAGGGTCATGATGAATAAAGGACTAAAGGCAAGGCAGTTAGGATTTCGAAAGAGGAGTTTTAAGTGACAGGCAGTTTCCCCCCCCTCCCCCCTCCCCCTCCCCTCCTCCCCCTCCCCCTCCCCTCCCCTCCCCTCCCCTTCGAGCCTGCACCACCATTCAATAAGATCATGGCTGATCATTCACCTCAGTACCCCTTTCCTGCTTTCTCTCCATATCCCTTGATCCCTTTAGCCATAAGGGGGCCATATCTAACACCCTCTTGAATATATCCAATGAACTGGCATCAACAACTCTCTGCGGCAGGGAATTCCACAGATTAAAAACTCAGAGTTTAGAAGTTTCTCCTCATTTCGGTCTTAAATGGCTTACCCCTTATCCTTAGACTGTGACCCTTGGTTCTGGACTTCCCCAGCATCGGGAACATTCTTTCTGCATCTAACCTGTCCAGTCCAGTCAGAATTTTCTATGTTTCCATGAGATCCCCTCTCATTCTTCTAAACTCCGGTGAATACAGGCCCAGTTGATCCAATCTCTCTTCATATGTCAGTCCTGCCATCCCGGGAATCAGTCTGGTGAACCTTCGCTGCACTCCCTCAATAGCAAGAACGTCCTTCCTCAAATTAGGAGACCAAAACTGAACACAATATTCCAGGTGAGGCCTCGCCAAGGCCCTGTACAACTGCAGTAAAACCTCCCTGCTCATATACTCAAAACCACTAGCTATGAAGGCCAACATGCCATTTGCCTTCTTCACCGTCTGCTGTACCTGCATGCCAAACTTTCAATGACACCAAGGTCTCGTTGCACCTCCTCTTTTCCTAATCTGCCGCCATTCAGATAATATACTGCCTTCATGTTTTTGCCACCAAAGTGGATAGCCTCACATTTATCCACATTATACTGCATCTGCCATGCATTTGCCCACTCACTTAACCGGTCCAAGTCACCCTGCAGCCTCTTAGCATCCTCCTCACAGCTCACACCGCCACCCAGCTTAGTGTCATCTGCAAACTTGGAGATATTACACTCAATTCCTTAATCTAAATCATTGATGTATATTGTAAATAGCTGGGGTCCCAGCACTGAGCCCTGCGGCACCTCACGAGTCACTGCCTGCCATTCTGAAAAGGACCAGTTTATCTCGACTCTCTGCTTCCTGTCTGCTAACCAGTTCTCTATCCACGTCAATACATTTCCCCCCAATACCGTGTTTAATTTTGCACACCAATCTCTTGTGTGTGACCTGGTCAAAAGCCTTTTGAAAGTCCAAATACACCACATCCACTGGTTTTCCCTTGTCCACTCCTCAAGAAATTCTAGAAGATTTGTCAAGCATGACTTCCCTTTCATAAATCCATGCTGCCATTGCTTTCCAAATGCGCTGCTATTTCATCTTTAATTCATTCCAACATTTTCCCCACTACTGATGTTAGGCTAACCGGTCGAAAATTCCCCGTTTTCTCTTTCCCTCCTTTTTTAAAAAGTGTTGTTCCATTAGCTACCCTCCAGTCCATAGGAACTGATCCAAAGTCAATAGACTGTTGGAAAATAATCACCAATGCATCTACTATTTCTAGGGTCACTTCCTTAAGTACTCTGGGATGCAGACTATCAGGCTGTAGGGATTTATCGGCCTGCAATCCCATCAATTTCCCGAACACAATTTTCTGACTAATAAGGATTTCCTTCAGTTCCTCCTTCTCGCTGGACTCTCGGTCCCCTAGTATTTCTGGAAGGTTATTTGTGTCTTCCTTCGTGAAGATAGAACCAAAGTATTTGTTCAATTGGTCTGGAATTTCTTTGATCCCAATTATAAATTCACCTGATTCTGACTGCAAGGGACCTACGTTTGTCTTCACTAATCTTTTTCTCTTCACATATCTATAGAAGCTTTTGCAGTCAGTTTTTATGTTCCTAGCAAGCTTCCTCTCATACTCTATCTTCCCCCTCCTCATTAAACACTACGTCTTCCTCTGATGGATTCTAAATTTCTCCCAGACCTCAAGTTTGCTGCTTTTTCTGGCCAATTTATATGCCTCTTCCTTGGATTTAACACTATCCCTAATTTCCCTTGTTAGCCACGGTTGAGCCACCTTCCCCGTTTTATTTTTACTCCAGACAGGGATGTACAATTGTTGAAGTTCATCCATGTGATATTTAAATGTCTGCCATTACCTATCCACCGTCAACCCTTTAAGTATCATTCGCCAGTCTATTCCAGTCAATTCACATCTCATACCATCGAAGTTACCTTTCCTTAAGTTCAGGACCAGAGTCTCTGAATTAATTGTGTCACTCTCCATCTTAATAAAGAATTCTAACATATTATGGTCACTTTTCCCCAAGGGGCCTCGCACAACAAGATTGCTAATTAGTCCTTTCTCATTACACATCACTCAGTCTAGGATGGCCTGCCCTCCAGTTGGTTCCTCAACATATTGGTCTTGAATACCATCCCTAACACACTCCAGGAAATCCTCCTCCACCGTATTGCTACCAGTTTGTTTAGCCCAATCTTTTTGCCACAGTAAAAGGAGAGAGTAGAGAAATTGGCAAGGATAAAAATAGATAAAGAGGAGGTGCTCAAAAGCTTGGCACACTCAAGGTAGAAAAGTCACTTGGTCCAGATCAGATGCATCCTCGGTTGCCCAGGGAAGTAAGGGTGGAAATGGGCAAAATATTTTAATCCTCTTTGGATATGGGATTGTTGCCAGATGATTGGAGGGTTATAAATGTAGCATCTTTGTTTAAAATAGGAGGGAGGGATAAAACAGTTAACTACAGGCAAGTCAGAGGTGGGGAAATTTCTAGAGACCACAATTTAGGATAGAATTGTCACTTGGAAAAACATAGGTCATTAAATGATAACGAACACAGATTTATTAAAGGCAAATCATGTCTGACCAACTTGACTGAGTTCTTCAATGAAATAAGAGAGGGGATTGATGAGGACAGTGCACATATGCCTCACAATAAACTGAAAATCACAGGATTCAAGAAATGGTGGCAGCACACAGCAGTGGTGAACGGTTGTTTTTCAGACTGGAGGGAAGTAGACACTGGTTCTCTCGATTTTTTTGTGCATGGTCCTTTTAACTAGCTGCGCTGTGCGTTCAAATTCCACACAAGTGCAGTTTCTTTCATGCAAAAGCCAGGGACCTCCAGACTGCTGCAAGGCAGCGGCGGGAACAGTAGAATAGTGGTAAAGTCACTGGACTAGTAATCCAGTGGCTTAAACTAATGATCTGGAGACTTGAGTTCAAATCCCACCACAGCAGCTGGGGAATTTAAATTCAGTTAATTAAATAAATTTGGAATAAAAAGCTAGTATCAGTCATGGTTACCATAAAACTACCAGATTATCATAATAATCCATCTGGTTCACGAATGTCCTTTAGGGAAGAAAATCTGCCGTCCTTACCTGATGTGGCCGATATGTGACTCCAGATCATAGAAAACATAGAAACATAGAAAATAGGTGCAGGAGCAGGCCATTCAGCCCTTCTAGCCTGCACCGCCATTCAACGAGTTCATGGCTGAACATGAAACTTCAGTACCCACTTCCTGCTTTCACGCCATACCCCTTGATCCCCCGAGTAGTAAGGACTTCATCTAACTCCCTTTTGAATATATTTAGTGAATTGGCCTCAACTACTTCCTGTGGTAGAGAATTCCACAGGTTCACCACTCTCTGGGTGAAGAAGTTTCTCCTTATCTCGGTCCTAAATGGCTTACCCCTTATCCTTAGACTGTGACCCCTGGTTCTGGACTTCCCCAACATTGGGAACATTCTTCCTGCATCCAACCTGTCCAAACCCGTCAGAATTTTAAACGTTTCTATGAGGTCCCCTCTCACTCTTCTGAACTCCAGTGAATACAAGCCCAGTTGATTCAGTCTTTCTTGATAGGTCAGTCCCACCATCCCGGGAATCAGTCTGGTGAATCTTCGCTGCACTCCCTCAACAGCAAGTATGTCCTTCCTCAAGTTAGGAGACCAAAACTGTACACAATACTCCAGGTGTGGCCTCACCAAGGCCCTGTACAACTGTAGCAACACCTCCCTGCCCCTGTACTCAAATCCCCTCGCTATGAAGGCCAACATGCCATTTGCTTTCTTAACCGCCTGCTGTACCTGCATGCCAACCTTCAATGACTGATGTACCATGACACCCAGGTCTCGTTGCACCTTCCCTTTTCCTAATCTGTCACCATTCAGATAATAGTCTGTCTCTCTGTTTTTACCACCAAAGTGGATAACCTCACATTTATCCACATTATACTTCATCTGCCACGCATTTGCCCACTCACCTAACCTATCCAAGTCACTCTGTAGCCTCATAGCATCCTCCTCGCAGCTCACACTGCCACCCAACTTAGTGTCATCCGCAAATTTGGAGATACTACATTTAATCCCCTCGTCTAAATCATTAATGTACAATGTAAACAGCTGGGGCCCCAGCACAGAACCCTGCGGTACCCCACTAGTCACTGCAATATGGTTGACTCAACTGCCCTCTGAAATGGCCTCGCAAGCCACTCAGTTGCACACAACCACTATGAACAACACTAAAGAATAAAACCAGACAGACCACTCGGCACTGGCTACGGACACAATAATAGCACACCTAGCCCAGATGACCCTGCAAAGTCCTTTTGACCAACGTCTGGGGACCTGTGCCAAAATTGCTAGAGGCGTCCCACAGACGAGTCAACAACAGCCTGACATAGTCATACTCTCAGAACCTTTCAGCCAATGTCCCAGACACCTCCATCACCATTCCAGGCTACGTCCTATCCCACCGGCAGGACAGCACACCAGGGGTGGCGGCACAGTGGTATACAGTCGGTAGGGAGTGGCCTTGGGAGTCCTCAACATTGACTTCGGACCCCATGAAGTCTCATAGCTTCAGGTCAAGCATGGGCAATGAAACCTGCTGATTACCACCTACCGCCCTCCCTCAGCTGATGAATCAGTATTCCATGTTGAACACCACTTGGAAGAAGCACAGAGTAGCAAGGGCACATAATGTACTCTGGGTGGGGGACTTCAATGTCCATCATCGAGTGGCTCGGCAGCACCAGTTCTGACTGAGCCCTGAAGGACATAGCTGCCAGACAGGGTCTGCGGCAGGTGGTGAGAGAACCAACATGAGAGAAAACCTACTTGACCTCGTCCTCACCAATCTATCTGTCACAGATGCATCTGTCCATGACAGCATTGGTAGCAGTGACCACCGCACAGTCATTGTGGAGACGAAGTCCTGTCTTGTCTTCACTGTGAGGACACAATCCATCGTGTTGTGTGGCACTACCATCGTGCTAAATGGGATGGATTCAAAACTTGTAATGCTGCGGGCCATCAGCAGCGCCAGAATTGTATTCCACCACAATCTGTATGTAATCTCATGGCCCGGTATATCCCTCACTATCATTACCATCAAACCAGGGGACCAACCCTGGTTCAATGAAGAGTGTAGAAGAGCATGCCAGGAGCAGCACCAGACGAACCTAAAAATGAGGTGCCAACCTGGGGAAGCTACAACGCAGGACTACATGCATGCTGAAAAGCAGAAGCAGCAAGGCTAAGCGATCCCACAACCAATGGATCAGATTAAAGCTCTGTAGTCCTGCCACATCCAGTCGTGAATGGTGGAGGACCATTAATCAACTAACAGGAGGCGATGGCTTCATGAATATCCCCATCCTCAATGATGGCAGAGCCCAACATTAGTACAACCATCTTATGCTCGAAGTGCCGAGTGGATGATCCATATTGGCCTCCTCCTGAGATCCCCACCATCACAGAAGCCAGTCTTCAGCCAATTCGATTCACTTCACGTGATATCAAGAAACGGCTGAACGCACTGGACACAGCAAAGGGTATGGGCACCGACAACATCCCGGCTGTTGTGCTGAAAACGTGCTCCAAGACTAGCCGCGCTTCCAGCCAAGCTGTTCCAGTACAGTTACAACACTGGCATCTATCCGACAATGTGGAAACCTGCCCAGGTATGTCCTGTCCACAGGTAGGTGTATCCGGGATAGTTTCCTTGAACAGTACGTTGCAGAACCAACCAGGGAGCAGGCTCTCTTAGATCTGGTACTGTATAATGAGACAGGATTAATAAATGATCTCGTAGTAAAGGATCCTCTAGGAATGAGTGACCATAACATGATTGAGTTTCAAACTCAGTTGGAGGGTGAGAAAGTTGGTTCTCAAGCCAGTGTCCAAAGCTTAAATAAAGGAGATTACAAATGTATGAGGGCAGAGTTGGCTAAAACGGACTAGGAAAATAGATTAAAGTATGGAACGGTTGATGAGCAGTGGCAGACATTTAAGGAGATATCTCATGACTCGAAAAAATATACCCCAATGAGAAGGAAAGACTCTAAGAGAAGGCACAACCATCCATGGCTAACTAAGGAAATAAGGGATGGCATCAAATTGAAAACAAGGGCATACAAAGTGGCCACGACTAGTGGGAGGCCAGAGGATTTGGAAACTTTTAAAAGCCAGCAAAGAATGATGGAAAAAAATGATAAAGGGAGGGAAGATAGATTATGAAAGTAAACTAATACGAAATATAAAATCAGATAGTAAGAGTTTCTACAGGTATATAAAAAGGAAAATAGTGGCTAAAGTAAATGGTGGTCCCCTAGAGGATGAGACTGGGGAATTAATAATGGAGAACAGGGAAATGGCAGAGACGTTGAACAAATATTTTGTATCGGTCTTGATGTTAGAAGACACTAAACACATCTCAATAGTGGATAATCAAAGGGCTGTGGGGAGGGAGGAACTCAATACAATCACTATCACGAATAAAGTAGTACTCGGTAAAATAATGGGACTAAAGGCGGACAAGTCCCCTGCACCTGATGGCTTACATCCTAGGGTCTTAAAAGAGGTGGCTGCAGAGATAGAGGATGCATTGGTTGTAATCTACCAAACTTCCCTAGATTCTGGGGCAATCCCAACGGATTGGAAAACCGCAAATGTAACGCCCCTATTTAAAAAAGAAAGCAGACAAAAAGCAGGAAACTATAGACCAGTTAGCCTAACATCTGTCATTGGGAAAATGCTGGAGTCCATTATTAAGGAAGCAGTAGCGGGACATTTGAAAAACATAATTCAACCAAGCAGAGAGCAAGGTTTTATTAAAGGGAAATCATGTTTAATAAATTTGCTGGAGTTCTTTGAGGATGTAACAAGCAGGGTGGATAAGGTGTATTTGGATTTCCAGAATGCATTCGATAAGGTGCTACATAAGAGGTTACTACACAAGATAAAAGTTCATTGGGTTGGGGGTAATATATTACCATAGATAGAGGATTGGCTAACAGAAAACAAAACAGTCGGGATAAATGGATCATTTTCTGGTTGACAAACATTGACTAGTGGAGTGCCACAGGGATCGGTGCTGGGGCCCTCAACTATTTACAATCTATATTAATAACTTGGATGAAGGGACCGAGTGTAATGTAGCCAAGTTTGCTGATGATACAAAGATGGGTGGGAAAGCAAATTGTGAGGAAGACACAAACAAACTGCAAAGGAATTACTAAGTGAGTGGGCAAAAATTTGGCAGATGGAGTATAATATGGGAAAATGTGAGGTTATCCACTTTGGCAGAAAAAAATAGAAAAGCAAATTATAACTTAAATGGAGAAAAATTGCAAAGTGCTGCAGTACAGAGGGACTTGGGGTCCTTGTGCATAAAACACAAAATGTTAGTATGCAGGTACAGCAAGTAATCAGGAAGGCCAATGGAATGTTGGCCTTCATTGCAAGTAGATAGAGTAATAAAAGCAGAAAAGTCCTGCTACAACTGTGCAGATATTGGTAAGGCCACACTTGGAGTATTGTGCACAGTTTTGGTCTCCGTATTTAAGGAAGGATATACTTGCATTGGAGGTTGTTCAGAGAAGATTCACTAGGTTGATTCCGGAGATGAGGGGGTTAACTTATGAAGATAGGTTGAGTAGATTGGGCCTGTACACATTGGAGTTCAGAAGAATGAGAGGTGATCTTATTGAAACATAGAAGATAATGAGGGGGCTCGACAAGGTGAATGCAGAGAGAATATTTCCACTCATCGGGGAAACTAAAACTAGGGGACATAGTCTCAGAATAAGGGGCCGCCCATTTAAAACAGAGATGAGGAATAATTTCTTCTCTGAGGGTTGTAAAATCTATGGAATTCTCTGCCCCAGAGAGCTGTGGAAGTTGGGTTTTTGAATATATTTAAGACGGAGATACAGATTTTTGAGTGATAAGGGAGTAAAGGGTTATAGCGGGCAGGGAAGTGGAGCTGAGTTCATGATCAGATCAGCCATGATCTTATTGAATGGCGGAGCAGGTTCGAGGGGCCAAATGGCCTACTCATGTTGCTATTTCTTATGTCCTTGAATCCAATCAGGCCAATTACCTCCTCCCCACCCCGCCCCTATCAGTCCACTCTCAATCATCAGCAAAGTGATGGAAGGTGGCGTCAACAATGCTATCAAGCAGCAATTACTCAACAATAACCTGCTCATCGATGCCCAGCTTGGGTTCCGCCAGGACCACTCGGCTCCAGATCTCATTACAGCCTTGGTCCAAACATGGGGCGAGAGTGACTGTCCTTGACATCAAGGCAGCATTTGACCGAGTGTGGTATCAAGGAGCCCGAGTAAAACTGAAGTCAATGGGAATCAGGGGGGAAACTCTCCACTGGCTGGAGCCATACCTAGCACAAAGGAAGATGGTTGGAAGTCAATCATCACAGCCCCAGGACATCGCTGCAGGAGTTCCTCAGGGCAGTGTCCTAGGTCCAACCATCTTCAGCTGCTTCATCAATGATCTTCCCTCCATCAGAAGGTAAAAAGTGGGGATGTTCACTGATGACTGCACAGTGTTCAGTGCCATTCGCAACTCCTCAGATAATGGAGCTGTCCATGCCCGCATACAATACCTGGATGACATTCAGGCTTGGGCTGATAAGTGGCAAGTAACATTCATGTTGCACAAGTGTCAGGCAATGACCATCTCCAACAAGAGAGAGTCTAACCCTTGACATTCAACGGCATTACCATCACCGAATCCCCCACCAGCAACATCCTGGGGGGCACCATTGACCAGAAACTAAATTGAACCAGCCACATAAATACTGTGGCAACAAGAGCAGGTCAGAGGCTGTATATTCTGCAGCGAGTATCTCATCATCTGACTCCCCAAAGCCTTTCCACAAGGCACAAGTCAGGAATACTCTCCACTTGCCGAGATGAGGGCAGCTCCAACAACACTCAAGAAACTAGACACCAACCAGTACAAAGCAGTTCATTTGATTGGCACCCCATCCATTACCTTAAGCATTCATTCCCTCCATCACTGACATACCATGGCTGCAGTGTGCATCATCTGCAAGATGCACTGCAGCAACTCACCAAGGCTTCTTCAGCACCACCTCCCAAACCCACGACCCCTACCACCTAGAAGGATAAAGGCAGCAGGCGCATGGGAACACCACCTCCAAGTTCCCTTACAAGTCACACACTATGCTGACTTGGAAGTATAATGCCGTTCCTTCACTGTCGCTGGGTCAAAATCCGGGAACTCCCTCCCTAACAGCACTGTGGGAGCACATTTACCACTCAGACTGCAGCGGTTAAAGGCGGCGGCTCACCATCTTCTCAAGGTCAATTAGGGTTGGGCAACAAATGCTGGCCTTGCCAGCGATGCCCACATCCCATGAACGAATAAAAAAAAATGCTGCACAGCTTAGCGGTAACATTGATTAGGAACACTGCTCTTTTTGAAATATGTATTAATGACCAGAACATAATTTCGAAGTTTCCAGATGATCCAAAACTCGCAATTGTAACAGCATGGAGGATAGTAACAGACTTCAGGAGGACAGAGAGAGACTGGTGAAATCGGCAAACACATGGAAGATGAAATTTAATCCAGAGAAGTGAGAAGTGATTTATTTGGAAGAATGAGGAGAGGCAAGATAAATGAAATGGTACCATTTTAAAGGGGCGGCAGGAACAGAAACCTGGGGTTTCAGATGCAGAAATCTTTGAAAGTGGCAGGCAAGTTGATGAAGCTGCTAAAAAACTAAAACGGGATCCTTAACTTTATAAATAGAAGGATAGAGTACAAAAGCAAGGAAGTTATGGTAAACCTTTACGAAACACAGGTTAGACCTCAGTTGCAGTGTTGTGTTGAATTCTGGGCACCAAACTTTAGGAATGATGTCATGGCCTTGGAGAGAGTGCAGAGGAGATTTACTGGAACGGTACACTAGAGATGAGAGACTTCAATAATGTGGAGAGAGTAGAGAAACTGTGATGTTTTCCCTGGAGCAGAGACGGTTCAGGGGAGTATTTAATATACAGGTGAGATGTTTTAAAAGTTTAGATAGTGTTTGCACAGGCAGGAGATACGGTAACCAGAGGACACAGATTTAAGATCATCGGCAAAAGAACCAGGTGAAGGAGAATGTTGTTTTCCGCAGCAACTTATGATCTAGAATGCACTGTCTGAAAGGGTGAAGGAAGAAAATGCAAAAGTAACTTTCAAAAGGGAACTGAATACTCACTTGAAAAGGAAAAATGTGGTAACATAGCATAAATTGACTTAATCCTTGCTGTGCAAATGTTACACAACAAAATTGCCCAACTTACCTTCCTTCCTTCCTTCTATTCAGCTGTAAAATAATAGTTCGGTGTTTTGGAAAGGACAGGCCATGCATTCATTGAAAAAGATATCAACAATTTTCAAACTAATGCAACACAGTCTACAATTATGGAAGGGATCAACAGTTGATTTCAGAAATGCACAACTGTTCCTCATATTACTTAAGCAAAGCATTGCTCTGCCATTACATAACAACTGCTTCCCTCTTCGGTAGTCTGGGGTGTGGGGAGTGTCAAAAAATCTTAAAGATCTTGATTAGCTTCCCAGCTTCACCCCAATCTCTCGAATGTCACACAAGTAAATCACATCTTTCCTAGTCCTTCTTTGCACAAGCTACTACCTAGTTGGTGTAGAAGAAGCACTGTATCCAAATGCAGCTGATCATACATACCTTCAAAAGTTGCACTGTCAAACAAATCCAGGATTGAAGGGCGGTGAAGCCCTTCGGACACCAGCAGGAGTCTTGACACTTCTGTGACTGGTCGTGTTGCCTCGAGAACACATTCCAGAAGTTTCGAAAGGGAGTCACTGGGCTCTCTCCTCTAACAGCCTCCTCGGTCGGCTGCACTGAAGCCACACAATAGGCTGAATGTAACCAAAACCCACTCCATTCTTAGAAGGTCACTTCAAAAACAGCAGTTCCCTTTCTGTAGCAATTCCAGTCACCCACTTGCTCAGATATTTCACTCATGTAAATAGCTTATTTATCACAAAGTTTCAATGAACAATGGAAACTCGATGATACTCAATGCTTCCATCTGTTCAGCAGCAAACACCTGCAGTCTGATTCAAAACTTCTGATTTTTAAATTGAAGTCCATCCTCCCTCATCACAACTCAATTGCTTGTTTTCGCAGGGAGAAATAACCATGAAGCATGCAAAAATGTGTTATTGCTAACGATGTGTCGGTGCTGTCATGTCCTTAATGAGTACAGCAATGGCATCAGTCACACATTTGCACGAATACTCCTGCTATTTTCAGTTTTAACTGAAGAGACACAAATCCACTAACAGTGAATGTCTGCAGCACAAACAGCGCACATTTGGCAAGAAACAGTAACCATACAAAAGTTCAGTATCAGAAAAGAGCATGATGGTCACGAGTGGGAATCTGAGATGATTTCACTTTGTCCCGAGCTAAATGATGAGGTCAATTACAGCACCCCTGAAGGTTTGAATATTGGCTGTCTTGATCTGTCCAGTCCAGTCTCACACCACGCAGTTCATCCATGCAATGAGCCATCAAGGCAACCCAGGACATTTTCTGGACTGTTCAGAATTGAACGTCATCAGTTGTCGAGTTAGTCACATAATTTAACGTTCATGGTGCAGCCCATTTGCATGTAGAAATATCCAGCCATCTCCAATGGATCACATTTATCTCCATTATATCATTAATATCAAGTCTAAGTAAACTAACTTTCCAAGATCAAAAAATCTACAACAAACCCAGGAGAAAACACAATCAATTTCTAATCCGTATCCACCAGTCTCAGGAACTATCTGACAGAAGGGTCTGCTCACCCACTTGGTCAAGAAATGATGCAGCACATTTCAGAGACAGGAATGAAGAATAGGCAGATTCCAGATTAGAAATTACACGGGACAACATTTTTTTTGAGTGTGTCTCAAATAATTTGCTGAATATACTGGTCACTGGCTTGGTGACATTCATTTTTTCTGATATCATAAGGTCCCTGAATGATTACACAAACAGTAACATTTCAGCAAGCCTGGAAATTCTTGCAAATAATTACCTAAAACGTGACCATAAATGTCCTTGCATATCATTTGTACTGCAGATATTAATAATAAAGTTAAAGGTTAACAATGGGTCACTAAGAGTTTCCAGCACTCAAGTTATTTATTCAGTGAAACGATAATTGATCGCATTAATATTTTAAAAAGAACACAATTGATTACAATCAGTCCTTTATTGGCAGAAAAAAATCCACGCACAGGCACCTTCCACCCTTCAACATGTAGTTCGGGACCTGGAATATTAGGTCCTTCATTGAAACACCTGTGAACTCAACCCTTTTAGGCGTGGAAGCAAGTAATCCTCGATATGAGGGACCGCCTATGATGAGGAATTTGCTGAATGAAGCTACTTTTTTTTAATCTTGTTTCAATCTTTCATTTGTCTTCAGTTCGAACTTTCTCCCAATGCTGCTCAAAAACTGGCCGGTGGGATACACACAAGTGCAACCGAGATTAATTCCTTCTGGAATTCCTTCCTTCATGTGAGGAACTTTGTGCTTGGCACTTAAAAGGAGGATGGCAGTGTCCAGTAACTCAGCAGCAAGGGCAGACATAGACGACGAGGTTCAACACTGCCTCCAGTGCACCAGTGCAGCCTTCGGTCGCCTGAGGAAGAGTGTGTTCGAAGATCAGGCCCTCAAATCTGGCACCAAGCTTCTGGTCTACAGGGCTGCAGTGATATCCGCCCTCCTGTATGGCTCAGAGACATGGACCATATTCAGTAGACACCTCAAATCACTGGAGAAATACCACCAACGATGCCTCTGTAAGATCCTGCAAATCCCCTGGGAGGATAGACCCACCATCAGTGTTCTCGATCAGGCAAACATCTCCAGCATCGAAGCACTGATCACACGTGACCAGTTCCGTTGCGCTGGCCACATTGTTCACATGCCCGACACAAGACTCCCGAAGCAAGCGCTCTACTCGGAACTCCGACATAGCAAGCGAACCCCAGGTGGGCAGAGAAAATGTTTCAAGAACACCCTCAAAGCCTCCTTGATAAAGTGCAACATGCCCACTGACGCCTGGGAGTCCCTGGCCAAAGACCGCCCTATGTGGAGGAAGAGCATCCGGGAGGGTGCTGAGCACCTAGAGTCTCGTCGCCGAGAGCATGCAGAAAACAAGCGCAGGCAGCAGTAGGAGTGTGCGGCAAACCAAGCTCCCCACCCACCCTTTCCTTCAATAACTGCCTGTCCCACCTGTGACAGAAACTGTAATTTCCGTATTGGACCGTACAGTCACCAGAGAACTCATTTTTAGAGTGGAAGCAAGTCTTCCTCGATTTCCAGGAACTGCCTATGATGATAACCGGGAGGGAGGCCTGCAGGCAAAACTTGTTTTCGACCATTCTGCGACATTCTTATGCATTGCTGCACCACACTGGTTCCTGGGAATTCTTTTTGATGGAGGCAAGGAAGACATTTGGCACTTGTATTAAACCCTCCAACTAAGCCACTTCTTTGCCTACAGAACAACAGTGACAAGACTTCAAAAAGCAATGAATTGACTGTGAAGTGCTTTGGCACATCTTGAAGACATGAAAGACACGACATAAATTCAAGCAGTGTCTTTCTTTTTGGGTCATGTTCAACCCAGTTCTGGTGCAACTTATATTGACATGTGCACAAACTGGACTAGCTGACCAATAGCTTAACAATAGTAAACAGTATCAACAGAGATGACAAGGCCAAACAGAACAAGAGAAGCATAAGCCAGACAGATTGGATTACATTTTTGCATCCACTTTCCATCATCAAATTACCAATTTAACTGATATGTCAGCATTTCACCAGGTTCTTGATGTTGGTGGGCTATCTATCCTGGACATTCTCAGATGGTTAATGTTTCAGATAAGCCCGTTTTTCTCAGTCAGTCCATTGCTGACTGACTTGCTATGTATTTCCAGTTGTTCCTTTTCTCTCTTATATTTAAATTTAGACACTAAACTAAAATTAAAAAAAATGGTGACCTCTTCCTAAAAAAAAAAAAATTTCTACAACGTCCAATTATAGGAAACTACTCGTTTTTCTACTGAATCTGGCTAGCAAGTTCTGGGGCTGCGATATAGCACCATTTTCTCCCATACTACAAAAGCATCACTTGCAAACAGATGTACACTCAGCAAATAATAAATCTCACCTGACTGAACAGCAGAGACACATTTGCATTGAAATATAGCAAGTTTTAAATGGCGATTATCTTCAGCAGTCATAAAGCCGCCAAGTACATTGTCCGATATTTTTGGACAAAAATTGAACAACAAAACTTGAACAAAACTCAAAAGACGGTCTCCTTCAATTGCACAGAGCGAGTGACCACAGAACGAGAGAGAGAGGAAGGCACCAGTTACGTGACGGAACTGGGCAACCACACAGGATGTTTGGGGCAAGCAGTTGGCTTCTGGTAACAGCTACTTTTCTCTGGATTTGCAATACCAATAATGGATTAGTGACATTGGTATCGAGTCAAAATACACAAAAAAAATTTATAATACAGCAGTAATATGTCTCAGTTCTGCTCTCTTCAGAGGACATGACAAACTTGAGATGCGAATACATTTGCTGACAGATTCACTCTTCATTATTGGTGGTGAACCAACTGCAGCTCTAAAGGAGACCAGGGCACACACTCCTTAATCTTCATGTGCATTTCCAAATCTTTACAAACCATATTAACATACGTCTGTTCAAGATCCTTTCCAAACCACCCGTTATTTATTATCAAATGATCAATTTAACTGATGTGCCAGCATTTCACCAGGTTGTTGGTGCTGGCGGGCTATCCTGGACATTCTCAGATGGTAAATGTTTCAGATAAGCCCATTTTTTTCTTCCAGAGGCTGACAAACATGCTATGATGCATTGTGATATTTTGTAAAGTAAATTCTACAAACAAAATCTGGTATTTCTGAAATAATGTCTGCACTGATTTACTGCGGATCTGGTAGTTATAACCTAGGCAAATAGGGGGAAATTAGAAGTTAAAAACTAATCAGTAAAATACTAATTGGTCAACAAATCTTTGAAAAATACCACTTGTTGCATTTGTCGAGTTTCAGCGCCCAAGTTTGATAACAATCATGTGGGAGAAAGAGCGACTGGAAAACAACTCTCGTGCATTGCTATTTAGAGAAGGGGGAAGTGAAGAGAAGCACCCAAGTTGCATACAAGTTGTGTAGGGAGGAAGGGGGACAATTCATCTGAATTTGGTTGGAAATTTCTTGGTTTAATCAAATATATCTGAGCCCTCTTAGCAGCAGCCTTCAATGTCCAAGTATGACTGGTTTTAAAATGGAAAAAAAAACACAAGGAATCAATTAACTAGAGTACACGGCGAAGCAAAAGAAACTAGTATTTCTATAGCACCTTCCATGACCTCATAACATCCCAAAGCACTTTACAGCACTTAAATACATCTGAGGTACACAAGTAGGGAAACACGGCAGCCAATTTACACGGAGCAGGTCCTACACAAAGCAATGAAATAAATGATACGATCATCTGCTTTTTAGGTGCTGGATGAGAGATAAATGTTGGCCAGGATACCAGAAGAACTCCTCTGCTCTTCTTTGAATGGTAACATATCTTTTTAATTCATCTAATGGGCGGACGAGGCCTCAGTTTAACACCTCAACCACAAGAAGTCACCTCTGACAGTGCAGCACTGCAATGAATTGTCAGCCTAGTTTATTGTTTAAGTCTCTGGAGTGGGCCTGGAACCCACGACCGTTGACTCGGAGTTCTTCCACTGAGCCAATGCTGATGCCATAAGTTAACAATGGGCCAAAAATCGCAGTCTTTACAGGTGCCTACAATGTGCTCACGCACTTGCGAAGTGTCAAAATTTCTTTCGACAGTTCCAACGCATCCCTGGGAGAAGGGCCTTCGCGGGTGGAGATTTGGGCTATTTGCCCAACTCTTACCCAGCGAATGTCCTTCAAACTCTTACGCCTGGTAAAAGCGTAATCAGTTTTAAGAGTTTTAAAAGATAGAAAAATAAAAACCAATAATTTTTCTATTAAAAACCCTGTACATTAAGGGACGTTTACTTTTAGCCTATTAAAACATTTTTAAACATTCTAAAAATTTATTTGTCTAAAAGATTTCATTAAATTCAATTTCAATTAATTTTAAATGTGTAGTGTTTTTCTTACTCATTTAAAATGTTTGCTTTTTTCGGGGTATCCCCATTCACAGAAATGGTGATCTCCGTACACACGTGATCTGGCCCACGTGATCCCAGGCTGCACATAGGCTCCTGGAATACGTGGGCCTCTCACAGCTGGTCCTCAGACCGCAAGTCTACATTCCTCTGGGACCACCACGTATTTTCGTAAAAACATTTTGCAGTCGGAGCCATCTGCCTGCGGGAAGCCTCTGACAGCAAATTTTGGCCCAATAGGTCTTTAAAGTTTGAAAATATTTATTTTGGACCAAAAGTTGCAGTCTCTACAGGCACGTACAATGTGCGCACGCACCTGTAGAGGCCCCGCAAGTGCCGGTTCTTGGCGCACAATGCGCATGCGCCGAAATCCGGCACTTGCAAACTGTCAAAATTTCTCCAGACAATTCCAATGCATCCCCGGGATGCGCATTGTTGGGAGTTCGGAGGCCAAGAGGTCAGGAGGCCATAGAGATCAGTGAGTTCGGGAGGCAAGTTGGTAAGTAGCTCTCTTTTCTTTATTTCTTTTTAAATAGATTTTAAATTAGATAAGGCTAACTAGAGGGATGGCAGTGCAGCTCAGCCCCGTGGAGTGCACATCCCACGGCATGCGAGAAGTCCTGGACGCTTCGCGCAGCCGAGACAGCCATGTGTGCAGGTGTCTCCAGCTTCAACTGCTCAAGCTCCGCGTTTTGGAGCTGGAGCAGCGGGTGGAATCATTAAGGTGCATCCGCGAGGCTGAGAACTATGTGGATAGCACATTTCAGGAGGTGGTTACCCCGCAGCTTAAAGGCGTGCAGGTGGAGGGGAAGTGGGTGACCACCAGATGTAGTAAGTGTGCTAGGCAGGTAGCGCAGGAGTCCCCGTGAGTCCCTCTCGCTTTCAAACCAACATTCAATTCTGAGTATCGGTAAGGATGATGGTGCCTCTGGGGAGTGCAGCCAGAGTCAATTCCAAGGCACCACGGGTAGCTCAGCTGCACAGGGGGGATGGACGAAGAACAAGAGAGCCCTAGTAATAGGAGATTCTATCGTTAGGGAAACAGACAGGCGTTTCTGCAGCCGTAGACATGACTCTCAAATGGCTTTGTGCCTCCCTGGTGCCAGGGTCAAGAATATCACAGAGCGGACGCAGGGCACCCTGGCGGGGGAGGGTAAACAGCTAGAGATCGTGGTCCATATCGGGACCAACGACATAGGTAAAGGAAAGGATGAGGTCCTACAGGAAGAATTCAGGGAGCTAGGAAGAAAATTAAAAGGTAGGACCTCAAAGGTAGTAATCTCCGGGTTACTATTGGTGCCACGTGCTAATGAGTATGAGAATAAAAGGATAGAGAGGATGAACACATGGCTGTAAAGCTGGTGTTGGAGGGAGGGCTTTAAATTCTTGAGGCACTGGGATCGCTTCTGGGGGAGATGGGACCTGTACAAACCTCAACAGAGCCAGGACCAATATCCTCGCGGGGAGTTTTGCTAGTGCTGTTGGGGAGAATTTAAACTAGCTTGGCAGGGGGATGGGAACCTGAGAACGAATTCAAAAGGGAAGGAAGTAAAGCTAAAATTGGATAGCAAGAAGCTAGCAATATTCCTGGCTACAGAATTTTTAGACAAGATAGAGAGGGGGATAAAAAAAAAAGGGGGGGGGGTTTGCAGTACTGATTAAAGAACATTTTACAGCAGTGAGGAGGGATGATGTGTTAGAGGGATCATCAAATGAGGCAATATGGGTCGAATTGAAAAATAAAAATGGGGCGATCACATTGCTGGGCGTATATTATAGACCCACAAACAGTGGGAGGGAGATAGAGGAGCAAATATCTTGGCTAATTGCTGTGAAGTCCAAAAACCATAGGGTAGTAATAGTACGGGATTTTAACTACCCAAATATTGATTGGGACAAATTTAGTGTGAAGGGTATAGAGGGTGAGGAATTCTTGAAATGCATTCAAGAGAACTTGTTTAGTCAGTATGTAGCAAGCCCAACAAGAGAGGGGGCAGTCTTGGATTTACTTTTGGGGAATGAAGCCAGGCAGGTTGAAGGGGTATTAGTGAGAGAGCACTTGGATGCCAGTAACCATAATTCAATCAGATTCAAGATGGTTATGGATAAGGACAATAATAGGCCTGGAATAAAAGTTCCGAATTGGGGAAAAGCTAATTTTGCTAAGTTAAGGAGTGATTTGGTAATGGTGGACTGGAAACAGCTACTTGTGGATAAGTCAGTGTCGGAAGAGTGGGAGACATTTGAGGAGGAGATCTGGAAGGCCCATGCCAAACATGTGCCCTGAAAGAAAAAGACTGGGATAAATAATTCTCGAGCCCCCGGATGTCTAGGGACTTACAGGGGAGGATTAAGAACAAAAGGGACGATTATGTCATATATCAACGGCTAAATACTATAGAATCTTTAGAGGAATATAGAAAGATAAGAGGCAAAATTAAAAAGGATATTAGGAATGTTAAGAGAGAGCATGAGAAATGCTTGGCCAGTAAAATTAAGGAAACCCTAAGATGTTCCATAAATATATTAAGAGTAAGAGGGTAACTAAAGAAAGGGTAGGGCCTATTAGAGACCATGAGGGTAATCTTTGTGAGGAGACGGAAGATGTTGGGAGGGTTCTTAATGAATACTTTGCATCTGTTTTCACAAAGGAAAGGGGCAATGCAGATACTGGTATTGAGGAGGAGTGTGATATTCTGAATGAAATAATTATAGTGAAAGAGGGAGTATTAAGGGGTTTAGCAGCTTTGAAAGTAGATAAGTCCTCAGGCCCGGATGAAATGCATCCCAGGCTGTTGAGCGAAGTAAAGAGAAATAGCAGAGGTCTTGACCATCATTTTCCAGTCCTCTTTGGATCTGGGCATGGTGCCGGAGGATTGGAGGACTGCTAATGTAGTACCCTTGTTTAAGAAAGGAGAAAGGGATAGGCCGTGTAATTACAGGCCTGTCAGCCTAACCTCAGTGGTGGGAAAATTATTGGAAAAAATCCTGAAAGACAGGATAAATCTGCATTTGGATAGGCAAGGATTAATTAGGGACAGTCAGCACGGATTTGTTAAGGGAAGATCGTGTCTGACTAACCTGATTGAATTTTTTGAGGAGGTAACCAAGAGGGTCGATGAGGATAGTGCGTATGATGCAGTATATGTGGACTTTAGCAAAGCTTTTGATAAGGTCCCACATGGTAGACTGGTCATGAAGGTTAAAGTCTATGGGATACAGGGCAAAGTGTCAAGTTGGATCCAAAATTGGCTTGGAGGTAGGAAGCAAAGGGTAATGATTGATGGATGTTTTTGTGACCTGAAGAATGCTTCCAGTGGGGTTCCGCAGGGCTCAGTACTGAGACCCTTGCTTTTTGTGGTATATATCAACGATTTAGATTTGAATATAGGGAGTATGATTAAGAAGTTTGCAGACGACACTAAAATTGACTGTGTGGTTGATAATTAAGAGAAAAGTTATGGGCTGTAGGAGGATATCAATCTACTGGTCAGGTGGGCAGAGCAGTGGCAAATGGAATTTAATTCAGAGAAGTGTAAGGTGATGCATTTTGAGATGGCCACTTAATAGTGTAGATGAACAAAGGTACCTTGGAGTGCTTGTCCACAGATCCGCAGAATGCGAGGAGCATTCGTAATAAGGTAGATGAATTAACGGCGCAGATAGCTGTTCATGGATATGATGTAATTAGGATTATGGAGACATGGCTCCAGGGTGACCAAGGCTGGGAACTCAACATTCAGGGGTATTCAATATTCAGGAAGGATAGACAGAAAGGAAAAGGAGGTGGGGTAGTGTTGCTGATTAAAGAGGAGATTAACGAAATAGTAAGAAAGGACATTAGCTTGGATGATGTGGAATCTGTATGGCTAGAGCTGCGGAACACCAAAGGGCAGAAAACGCTAGTGGGATTTGTGGACAAACCACCAGTGGTAGTGAGGTTGGGGATGACATCAAACAGGAAATTAGGCATGCGTGCAATAAAGGTACAGCTGTTATCATGGGTGACTTTAATCTACATATCGATTGGGTTAACCAAACTGGTAGCAATGCGGTGGACGAGGATTACCTGGAGTGTATAAGGGATGATTTTTTGACCAATATGTCGAGGAACCAACTAGAGAGCAGGCCATCCTAGACTGGGTCTTGTGTAATGAAAGAGGATTAATTGGTAATCTTGTTGTGCGAGGCCCCTTGGGGAAGAGTGAGTATAATATGGTAGAATTCTTCATTAAGATGAAGAGTGATAGTTAATTCAGAGACTAGGGTCCTGAATTTAAAGAAAGGTAATTTCGATGGTATGAGACGTGAATTGGCTAGGATAGACTGGCAAATGATACTAAAAGGGTTGACGGTGGATAGGCAATGGCAGACATTTAAAGATCACATGGATGAACGTCAACAATTGTACATCCCTGTCTGGCATAAAAATAAAACAGGGAAGGTGGCTCAACCGTGGCTAACAAGGGAAATTAGGGAGAGTGTTAAATCCAAGCAAAAGGCATATAAATTGGCCAGAAAAAACAACAAACCCGAGGACTGGGAGAAATTTAGAATTCAGCAGAAGTGGACAAAGGGTTTAATTAGGAGGGGAAAATGGAGTATGAAAGTAAGGTTGCAGGAAATATAAAAACTGGCTGCAAAAGCTTCTATAGATATGTGAAGAGAAAACGATTAGTGAAGCCAAATATAGGTCCCTTGCAATCAGAATCAGGTGAATTTATAATGGGGAACAAAGAAATGGCAGACCAATTGAACAAATACCTTGGTTCTACCTTCACTGAGGAAGACACAAATAACCTTCCGGGAATACTAGGAGAGTGAGGGTCTAGCGAGAAGGAGGAGCTGAAAAAAATCCTTATTAGTCAGGAAATTGTGTTAGGGAAATTGATGGGATTGAAGGCCGATAAATCCCCAGGGCCTGATAGTCTGCATCTCAGAATACTTAAGGAAGTGGCCCTCGAAATAGTGGATGCATTGGTGGTCATTTTTCAACATTCTACAGACTCTGGATCAGTTCCTATGAATTGGAGGGTAGCGAATGTAACACCACTTTTTTAAAAAAGGGAGAGAAAACGGAATTATAGAACGGTTAGCCTGACATCGGTAGTGAGGAAAATGGTGGAATCAATTATTAAAGACGTAATAGCAGCGCATTTGGAAAGCAGTGACAGGATTGGTCCAAGTCAGCATGGATTTATGAAAGGGAAATCATGCTTGACAAATCTTCTAGACTTTTTTGAGGATGTAACTAGTAGAGTGGACAAGGGAGAACCAGTGAATGTGGTGCATTTGGATTTTCAAAAGGCTTTTGACAAGGTCCCACGCAAGAGATTAGTGTGCAAAATTAAAGCACATGGTATTGGGGGTAATGTATTAACGTGGATAGAGAACTGGTTGGCAGACAGGAAGCAAAGAGTAGGAATAAACGGGTCCTTTTCAGAATGGCAGGCAGTGACTAGTGGGGTACCGCAAGGTTCAGTGCTGGACCCCCAGCTATTTATAATATACATTAATGATTTGGACAAAGGAATTGAATGTAGTATCTCGAAGTTTGCAGATGACACTAAGCTGGGTGGCAATGAGGAGGATGCTAAGAGGCTGCAGGGTGACTTGGACAGGTTAGGTGAGTGGACAGATGCAGTATAATGTAGATAAATGTGAGGTTATCCACTTTGGTGGCAAAATCAGGGAGGCAGATTATTATCTGAATGGTGACAGATTAGGAAAAAGAGAGATGCAACGAGACTTGGATGTCATGGTACATCAGTCATTGAAAGTTGGCATGCAGGTACAGCAGGTGGTGAAGGAGGCAAATGGCATGTTGGCCTTCATAGCGAAAGGATTTGAGTATAGGAGCAGGGAGGTCTTTCTGCAGTTGTACAGGGCCTTGGTGAGGCCACACCTTGAATACTGTGTACAGTTTTGGTCTCCTAATCTGAGGAAGGACATTCTTGCTATTGAGGAGTGCAGCGAAGGTTCACCAGACTGATTCCTAGGATGGCAGGACTGACATATGAAGACAGACTGGATCGACTAGGTCTGTATTTACTGGAATTTAGATGAATGAGAGGGGATCTCATAGAAACATTTAAAATTCTTACGGGATTGGACAGGTTAGATGCAGGAAGAATGTTCCCGTTGTTGGGGATGTCCAGAACCAGGATAAGGATAAGAGGTAAGCCATTTAGGATCGAGATGAGGAGAAACTTCTTCACTCAGAGAATTGTGAACCTGTGGAATTCTCTATCACAGAAAGTTGTTGAGGCCAGTTCGTTAGATATATTCAAAAGGGAGTTAGATGTGGTCCTTATGGCAAAAGGGATCAAGGGATATGGAGAAAAAGCGGGAATGGGGTACTAAGTTGCATGATCAGCCATGATCATATTGAATGGTGGTGCAGGCTCGAAGTGTCGAATGGCCTACTCCTGCACCTATTTTCTATGTTTCTATGCTTCTATGAATATAGAAGATAAGGTGGCTAAGAAGCATACAGAATGCATGCCTTTATTGGCCAAGGCATGGAATATAAGAGCAGGGAGGTTATGCTTAAATTGTATAATACTTTGGTTAGGCCACAGCTGGAGTACTGCATGCAGTTCTGGTCGCCGTATTATAGGAAGGACGTGATTGCACTAGAGGGTGCAGAGGAGATTTACTAGGATGCTGCCTGGAATGGAGAATCTTAGTTTTCAGGACAGACTGGATAGGCTGGGTTTGTTCTCACTGGAACAGAGGAGGTTGAGAGGAGACCTCATTGAGGTGTACAAAATATTGAGGGGCCTGGACATAGTGGATAGTAAGGGTCTATTTCCATTGGTAGAGGGGTCTATTACGAGGGGGCATAGTTTTAAGGTGGTTGGTGGAAGGTTTAGAGGGGATTTGTGGAGGGGCTTCTTTTCGCAGAGGATTATGGGGATCTGGAACTTGCTGCCTTGAAGAGTGGTGGATGCAGAAACCCTCACCACTTTTAAGAGATGGTTGGATGGGCACTTAAAATGCAGTAACCTCGAGCTGGTAATTGGGATTAGACTGGATGACCTTTTGTTGGAAGGAGCAGATATTATGGCAAGTACTGCAGGGAATAGAATACGGCCAGGGTGATCTCCTGGACTAGTTTCGATCGCCTGGATGAGTCGGAGAGGAATTTTCCCAGATTTTTTCTCCCTAAATTGGCCTGGGTTTTTAAATCTGGTTTTTGACTGTCCCAGAGATCGCATAGCTCCGGTTGGGGTGGAGTGCAGAATGTTTTAGAATAAGGGGTGTCGCAGTTGTGGTGAGTCGTGGCACCCCAACCTGCAAGAGAACAGCTCCGCAGGTCGGGAAGTAAAAGAGCTGGAGCGGCAGCCCTGGAACATCGTGGCCCCCCCGACCTGTGAGAGAACAGCTCCACAGGTCGGGCTATAAAAGAGCTGGAGCGGCGTACCACTTCAACCTCCAGCGTCAGCTGCTCCAAGTGTGCGCCGATTTTGAGATAGGTGACGTCATTCAAAACCCTGGCGCGTGGGCAGGAACACTGGCAGAACCCGGGTACAGAGGAGTGGGACGGTTGGGGCGGATGAGTGGTGAGTGTTTGTGGCGAGGTGCGGTGAATGTTTTGGGGGAGGAGCGGCAAGAGATCGCGGCAGAGGTGCGACAGATGAAGGTATGGGGCCCAGAAGAGCCGAGGGCCCAGAGACAGCACCGGCAAGCCCACACTGCGATATGTGTGTGCACTAGGTCCGTGCAGCAGAGCAGGTCTCCAGTCGTCCTGGTTAACCCTTACCACTGGATAAAGACGTCGCTCTGCCAAGCCCGTGTGGTGGCTGATGTGCAACAGTCACCACACGCTTAAAAAAAATCCACGCACAGGGATCTTCCACCCCCTCAACTGGAGTTCAGGACTGGAACATCGGGTCCTTCATCGAAACACCTGTGACCTCGTGGAAGCAAGTCATCCTCGTTCGAAGGACCGCCTATGATGATGATGAGGCGGACTGGTTGGGCTAGGTGCTCTTTGCCTTTCCGTCATTGTTCATAGGTTTATATGTAACCTTTCGGGCTGCTGACCAAGGGCCGCGTGGCTCTGTCGGCCAGCGCGGACACGATGGGCCGGAATGGCCTCCTTCTGCGCTGTAAATTTCTATGTTTTATGTTTGTTCAACAATAGGAGCAGAAAGTGAATTATACCCAGTTCAGTGGAAAACAGTGTAAATAAGTCACTTATAAAACACACATTGCTTCAGCCATTAACCACTAACAGCACAAACCACAAGGCAGCATCTGAACAGATGGGGTTAACCTGCGGGAGAAGAGCGTCTGCACCACCTCAGCACTCTCAGTAACTGAAATCTGTACATCATCCTGTAAATCCCTTCATTAACTGTCTTTGGAAAATATAAACTGCTACCATTCTCCTCCCTGCAGTGCTCAGTTTTATAATCTCTTCAGCTCATTAAACGAACACATATCAAATATGATTTTGCCAGTGTTACTGCACTCTTGGACATGATTAAGTCACTTTGTACTGCACCCAATTAATCTGCAGGAAATCGAGTTAATATTTTAAAAACAATGTAATCTTTTTAAACACAATTTATTATTTTTTGTACATGCTGTTCAACAGTCCAGCTGGATTTCATAACACGTGAATGCATTCAAATGGTTGCCCAACGAACTCTGACCATTTCAGTGTAGCTTTGTGCCCGTGTCTGAAACTTGTGGGTTCAAGTCCCAGTGCAGACGCTTGAGCACAACATTGAGGCTGACACTTCAGTGCAGTTCTGAGGGAATGCTACAATATCGATGGAGCCGTCTTTCGGATGAGACAAATAACCAAGGTGCCACTATTCGATGAAGAGCAGGGGAGTTCTCCCGATGTCCTGGCCAATATTTAACCCTCCTTCAAGATCACTAAAACTCATAATTTAGTCATATCACATTGCTGTTTGAGGGACCATGCTGTGTGCAATTTGGCTGCCACATTGAAGCCAAGATCAGATCAGCCATAATCTTATTAAACGGCGGTGCAGGCTCGGGGGGGCTAGATGGCCGACTTATATTTCTTATGTTCTTATGACACATTAAGGAAGATATGGTAAGAATTTGAACACGCTACAGATTGCTGAATAAGAAGGAAAATGTGCATGTATAAACACACTTGGTGGTTGTACGGTGTTATTGGCTTGGGGCGATATCGAAGAGTTTATTCTTGATGTCAGTTCTTGTTGATCAGTTGATGACCTTACCTAGGATCACTGGCTTGGAGGTGTTGCTGTGTGTGTGTGTTGCGGTCAGGAGTGCTTCGTTGACTGTGGGGCATTTTGGGATGTTCTGAGGATGTGAAAGGCGTTAAATGAATGAAAGTTCTTTCCTTTCTATCGGTGCTTTAGAATATACTTTTTTAAAGACTGACTTTTTTTCAAGTTATTTTTATTTTGCAGATGGCACAAAACTTGGAAGTATAGTGAACAGTGAGGAGGATAGTGATAGACTTCAAGAGGATATCGACAGGCTGGTGGAATGGGCGGACACGTGGCAGATGAAATTTAACTCAGAAAAGTGCAAAGTGATACATTTTGGTAGAATGAGAAGGGGGAATATAAACTAAAGGGTACAATCCTAAAGGGGATGCATGAGCAGAGACTGAGGAGTATATGTGCACAAATTGTTGAAGGTCTGGTTGAGAACATGGTTAAAAAAGCTTACAAGATTCTGGGCTTCATGAACCAGAGGTAGAGAGTACAAAAGCGTGGAAATGATGATGAGCCTGTATAAAACACTGGTTCGGCCTCAACTGGAGTATTGTGTCCAATTCCGGGCACCGCACTTTGGGAAGGATGTGAAGACCTTGGAGAAAGTGCAGAAAAGATTTACAAGCATGATTTCTGAGATGAGGGACTTCAGTTACATGGATAGACTGGAGAAGCTGGGGCTGTTCTCCTTAGAGCAGTGAAGGTTGAGGGAAGATTTGATAGAGGTTTCAAAATCATGAGGTGTCTAGTCAGAGTAGATCGAAAGAAACTGTTCCCATTGGCAGAAGGGTCAAGAACCAAAGGACACAGATTTACAGTGATTGGCAAAAGAACCAAAGAAGACAAAAGAAAAAACCTTTTTTTTTATATACAAAGCGAGTGTTAGGATCTGGAATGCACTGCCTGAAAGGGTGGAGGCGGCAGACTCACTCACTGCTTTCAAAAAGGAGTTTGATAAGTACCTGAGAGAAAAATTTGCAGGCTACAGGGAAAGGGAGGGGGTGTGGGACTAGCGGAGGTGCTCTTGCAGAGAGCCAGCACGGGCTCAACAGGCCGAATGGCCTTCTTCTGTGCTGTAACCATTCTATGATTTCCGACATTACAACAGTGACTGCACATCAAAAGGTACTTCATGGACTTTAAGCGCTTTGGGATGTCTGAGGTTGTGAAGGGAGCTATGTAAATGCAAGTTTTCTTTCTTTAGGTCCGGATGCATTTAATGTAACTGACTCTTGCCAGCTATACACCAAATTTATGGAAACTACATAGAAAGATATTCTGCTGATTAAAAGGGTGTATTTCTGCGATCTTCAAAATCTCCTTTTCACGTACATCAGCAAATCCTGCCCCATCACAGCCAGATAAAGAGAACTACATTTTGAACCTGAAATAATTTTTTAAAATCACATAAAATTACAACGATCACAGTTCGTGACAGCTGCAATGAATTATTGAATTAATGCTGAAGTGTGCTTCTGTGGGCACTGGCAGTTTCCAGTAGTCCACTCAAGTAACCATTCTTCCCATGGGATCCTGGACAGCAAATGTTAGCAAGTATTTTTTTTAAAGTTTTACAATTGGGCCAATACTATGTGCACACCTACATGCACTTTCAGCAGAGAAAACCCTTGCCAATTCTCTCTCCTCCCCACCCGACTCCTACTCTCTTGGCCATGCACTGCATTCACTGTTAGTGGTCCAACAACTGGCCTTAGTTGATATTGCTAACAATTACCGCCCCATCAGTCTACTCTCAATCATCAGCAAAGTGATGGAAGGTATTGTCGACAGTGCTAACAAGCGGCACTTACTCACCAATAACGTGCTCATTCGGCTCCAGACCTCATTACAGCCTTGGTCCAAACATGGACAAAAAAGCTGAATTCCAGAGGTGAGGCAAGAGGTGACATCAAGACAGCATTTAACTTAGTGAGACATCAAGGAGCCCTAGCAAACCTGAAGTCAACGGAAATCAGGGGAAAACTCTCCACTGGCTGAAGTCATACCGAGCTCAAAGGAAGATGGTTGTGGTTGTTGGAGGTCAATCATCTCAGCCCCAGGACATCGCTGCAGGCGTTCCTCGGGACAGTGACCTAGGCCCAACCATCTTCAGCTGCTTCATCAATGACCTTCCCTCCATCATAAAGTCAGAAGTGGGGATGTTCGCTGATGATTGCACAGTGTTCAGTTTCATTCGCAACTCCTCAGAAAATGAAGTAATCCATGCCCGCATGCAGCAAGACCTGGACAACATTCAGGCTTGGGCTGATAAGCGGCAAGTAACATTCATGCTACACCAGTACCATTCAATGATTATCTCCAACAAGCAAGAGTCTATAACCACCTCCCCTTAATATTCAACGTCATTTCCATCGCTGAATCCCCCTGGGGGGTCACCAGTGATCAGAAACTTAACTGGACCAGCCACATAAATACTGTGGAAACAAGAGCGGGTCAGAGACTGGGTATTCTGCGGTGAGTATCTCACCTCCTGACGCCCCAAAGCTTTTCCACCATCTACAAGGCACAAGTGCAGGAATGTGATGGAATACTTTCCACTTGCCTGGATGAGTGCACCTCCAACAACACTCAAGCAGCTCAACACTATCCAGGTCAAAGCAGCCCACTTGATTGGCACCCCATCTACTATCTTCAACATTCACTCCCTCGACCAGTGGCGCACCATGGCTGCAGTATGTACCATCTACAAGATGCACTGCAGCAACTCGCCACAGCTTTTCGTAAGCACCTCCCAAACCCGCGACCTCTACCACCGAGAAGGACAAGGGCAGCAGGCGCATGGGAACACCATCACCTCCAAATTCCCCTCCAAGTTACACACCATCCTGAAATATATCGCCATTCCTTCATCGTTGCTGGGTCAAGATCCTGGAACTCGCACCTTAACAGCACTGTGGGAGTACCTTCGCCACAAGGACTGCAGCATTCAAGGCGGCGGCTCACCACCACTTTCTCAAGGGCAGTTATGGATGGGCAATAAATGTTGGCCTTGCCAGTGATGCCCACATCAAAACAAATTTTAAAAAAACAGCACAGACCAGGGATCAGACTTCCGACATTCCTGATCTGTACTGCTCAAAGCCACACCTTTCCACATACTCACCCACCATCAAAAGAGCTGCTTGGAAACTATTTTGCCACCAACTACTTCATCAGAACCACGGTCCATACAACCTTCCCTTTCTGTGCCATATTTGAATTGGGTTGACTCACCAGTTCTTTTAAAAACCACAAGTCGGCAAACAAAGCTATTTACAGCTAATTGCCTAATTGAGAGGCTGCAGGCCTACCTAGGGTGAGATTTTACGTGAGGGACAAGGCTACATTCAACTACTCCTGTTGTAAATCTGCATCGAGAATTTAAAAGTAACACAGATGTGCGCTCCAGCCAACAAGTCTGAAGCAAATAAGTTTGTGCTCCTTCAACATCAATCAGATGCCAGGCAGACTTCTACAGAGGAGAATTAAGAATCATTTCCCAGCACAAATTAAATTCAAAAATTACTTCAATCAGAAAAATTCCATGAGGTTGAAGCACTGTTTAGTTATCATGTCTTGTCAAATATAACTCTTAAATTTCTAGCTCCTGCCAATGACTGCAGTGCTATCCACACTACCACACACACACACAAAGAACATCCTGGAACAAAGGGCACTGGTTCAGGACGATGGTACACAGCTTCGAGAATTACTGCTTAAACCCCAAAGAGGGAAGTGAGTAGATTAAGATTTTCAAACCCTCCCGATCACTCCACTCCTCTAACTCTGGCCTTCTGTGACTGCTGCCTCCCTTTCGTCCCACCAGTCGTGGCCAAATCTTTCGCTGCCTCAGTCCTACTCCATGTCAGTAGCACTACCAGCCTGTGCATTTAACATTGTCAATCTCCCCAGATGGCACAGAGACATTCGAAAGTACAGACACCAAGATGATATGGGATCCAGGTGTCCAGAGGGAATACCAGATAATAAGTGTCTTCCATTTTCATGACCTGGTTATAACCTTTATCGATGAAGGTTTCCTGGAAGCTAAAGTATCCAATACACAAAGCATAGCATAACTACCTCTAGTTATTCAAGTACCGTCCTGTGATCTGTCTTCAACTGAGGCAATCTAATTCAATCAGTACAGCATCTCCACAATGAAGTACTCCAACATGTGGACAAAAAAAAGCCAACACTCAGGACCGAACGACCACATTGGAAACTCCCACCAGAACTTCATCACCCAAGTCTCTATATGAATAGCAAATGGGAGACTACAGTCTAATATTGATAATTACAACTTGCTTACATCAAATTACTTGTTCACTGGAATTTAGTCGAGCAAAGCACAATTTGGATTTTTCAAGAGCAGACATCAATATTTTTAATGACAATACTGCTACATAAGAGCAAAGGCTACCTGGGGCCATAGGGTTCTTTGATTCTACACATTATGTAAATAGGAATCTATATATGGGGCGATATATAGGTACTTTGCAACAATTACCGAGAGGTTGAGAGGTTTAAATTCTAAAAACAAATCAAGAATACACTGAAATGAAATGATTTAATAAAACCAATTTTCTTTGAAACAAATACTACACACGGACCCTTTCTAAATTTTATTTTCCTATCAAAACCCGACTTTGAAGCAGTTTCTGCCTTACCTGGTCTATGGGGTATGTTCTGAGGTGAGAAATAAATCATATTAATTTATATTGGCAAGTCAGCTACACAAGCGATACAATAGAATTCTTTCGTGAACAAAACAAAACAAATGTTTTTGAGGTTAGAATAGGACCTGTGGTCTTGTACGTTGGCACAAAGCGTGATCTGAGTAATGCTCCCAACAATGATTCATGCAGTGTGATCTCAATTTTCACCATGCTACCGAGAAGTTGGCAAGCAAAAGTGATGCATTTCCTTAGAGAAGGCAAATGCCATCAGTAACATTACAGAGCAGGACTGTCACAGCGCTGAGTGTAAATTACCTGCCAATCTGGAGTCTATGGTAGAAGAGGAGGGTATCTTTGTTTATATAGGATATACAGCACTAGAAACAGGCCATTCGGCCCAACCTTGAGCCTCCTCCTATCCTGCCTCATTCATCTAACTCTCAGCCTAACCCTCTCTCTTCTTCCTCATATGTTTGTCTAGCCTCCCCTTAAATGCATCTATATTATTCACCTCAACCACTCCCTGTGGTAACAAGTTCTACATTCTCACCACTCTCTGGGTAAAGTTGGTCTGAATTTCCTATTTGAGTTCTTGAGGTGGAGGTCAGATTTGAATCTTGTTCCTCGACCTCTCAAATCTCACTCACTTGGAGAGAAACTGCTCCACTCTGGTTTGCCACCTACTCAGATATATCTCGTGTCGAAAAATAAACACAGCATCATTTCTTCAATTGAGTTTGCTTTTCCATCAAATAAATCTCAGTCCTCACAACTGTGATGTTGTGTCCCCATGGCCGTCATTCTAAAAAAAGGACATCCTTTAAGCACAGTGCAGAGAAGTGTTTGACTCTATCAATACAAAACATTCACTGGAAAGTTTCCCTCCTCATAGCAACAAGGCAATGTGACACATCTACAGCCAACTGCAGGAATAGGTTCTGACGCTATAGGAAAAAGCTTTCTATAAAGGTACAGGTGAAGAAAGTCATGTGCCATCCCAGCTGGATTCAAAAGCAGTAAATTATCACGTGTTCATCTTCCATTTAATTCGGAGAGAAGCTGAATGTAAAGTCTTCGGGGAGAAAAGAGGCAGAGTAAAACCCATTCAGCTTCTAAATAATCCCATTGTCCTGAATTTGGGCTGCGACAAAAAGGCTTCAGATCTCAGTTAGGTCAGTTTTCAGATCAGCCAGGAGGTGGCAGTCTTAACCGAGGAGATGGAAAGTAAGTTGCCCTTGTGACTTACTATGCATTTCACATCACCAACCACAAGAGGGCACCCAAAAACAGACACTGCAGTGATCAGGGTATGAATATAATTTCTAGAGAGACCCAGTCAACCTGCGCAACCCAAGTGTAGCAATCCAGTTTAACTCACCCAGCTTATTGCTTCCGTCCTGCTGATAGTCTGGGAACTGTCCCTCGGATGGAACGCTGACTGTGCGCCGCAGCATCCGTCCTTTTGAGGACTCCACCTGCTGGTCCTGCAACATGTCGACATTCACCTGTGTGAAAATGAGAATGGGTCAACTCCACAACTCCATCAACATCAAGCAAAATTTCACATCAGCGCCATGATTTATTCGAAACTTAAGGCACTTTCTTCTTTGTATTGAAACGGCCGAACGCGAGAAAAATAAAGCATTTTAACTGCTACAACCCAATTTGCATGAAGTCTCTTCTCAGAATCGAGCTCCCACACAAATGGGCCCAGCAGGTACGACCTGTATGATTTATGTTCAGAACCTCAAGACCTGAAAATGGAGGACTCAGATCCATGGCGTCCCCTCTATAAAGCAGAGCAATCAATTCCTTCACTTTTCACATCATCTCAGCACTTCTCACTTTGATGAGCCACGATCCTGAACAGATTCACATTTAGATTTTAAATAGTCGCATTCTTAATCACAAAGGTGGGTCTCACAGTGACTAACCTCGCCCACCTCCCCCATTATCTTTACACTTACAACGCAAGATACGAAAAACCACTGGGGCAGCACAGACAAAACAGAGCAAAATAAAGGGACAGCAACATTCATTTACAATTCCGTTACTTTCCAACAAGTTTTCACAAACAAACTCCTCTACACTGTCTGGTGATTGTCAAATCTAACATGTGGGCCATTTACTCAATTCTTCATTGAACCATAAAAGCTTACATCATAGAGGAAGGCGATTTGGCATTTAGTGTCTGCACAGGCTCCTACACCCAAATAATATATACAGATAGCCACATTTGCATGTGTCCTTCATGCTTGCGTAAGTGCATGCGTCAGTATTTGTCCTGTTATTGTTTTACTTTCATCCAAAGTACTCTTGCGATATTTTCTCATCAGCTTGGTCAGGTTTAAGTTTCCCTGGCTACCTTTAAATCACACGCCATCATCTCGACATCCACACAACAGCAGCAGAAGCAGTAGTCACTGCAGGTTCATTCCACTGCAAAATAACTCACCTTGGTTTCCTTGAAAGAAAAAATAGTGGAATAAAACCCTCCCATAGTTACCTCACTATGACTGCCATTCAATCAAGTATTGAAAGGGCTAAGAAGAATGCCAGAAGAGGGGGAGGATATGATATCCCTGCCAATCCCTGGGCTCCCCATGTCCTGCACGGACTGTGGCTGAGAGGGTGGAGTTGACACGATCCGACACTTGTATCAGCTCTGCTCTGAGCCAGTCATTAGAGGGGCAAAACAGTGGTTGACTGACATTTCTCCTGCTGACCTGCCCTTTTGTTGCAATTTAGGAGAAGTCTTAGATGCAAACCCAGACAATCAACTCTCGATGGCATCATGGTGAGGGCTGATCATGCTGGGAAAATTACATTTCCATTTTCACCCACGGTCAGCATCAAGGAATCACAGGTCAGGTACAAAGTAAAGCTCTTTCTGTTCTGTCTCAACCCAGCTCATTTAGCTCAGAAAACCATTTCTTACTGCTCTCGGCTGAGCAACATTCAAAGCATTACCCAGTCTCCTGAACAGTTTTTAAACTGAGGTCACAATTTCAATAGATTATTCTTGAGTCATGAACAGTAGGATAATTGCCATTTAGTAAGCATTACACATTTTGTTGCAGCATTCAATTTGCTGATCTTAGCTGGAGTCCAGTTTACTACAGTAATCGCACTGTGCAAAAAAGGCTTTTTAAATGTCAATGCCTCAATTGGACCCAGCTTGCTTCTCACTTAGCCCTCTCATATCATTCAAAACTTCAAATCGTAGTGCATATGGGCAGGCACCCAAGCTTGTGCACCTGCAGCAGCATCAAGTTTTGAGTGAGACAAGACCAAACCACACAGTGGGCTCAACTTTCCCCAGTGATTTGCGCCACTTTTTTGGAGCAGGCTGCTTTTTCTGGCCGAACTTAAAAATCCCCAGTTTCCCCAATCAATTTGCACCAGCGTAACTCTAGTTACATTTTTTTTGAGGTAAGTTTTTTTTTCTCAAAAGGGGGCATAACCAGCTACCTACGCCAATTCTGGCCATTTAGTGAACTTTGGCCAGCTGATAGTTACTCCATTTCTGCCAGCTTATGCGGCCTCGTGAGAAAACCCTTGTGGAGAGTTAAAGAAATCGGCGGAGGTAAGTACATCGGAGGCCACTGATGACGGGAAGCGGAGCGGACTGGGGCCGGCACTCACTCGGACCGGAGAGACTCGGCCGGGGAGGGAGCAAACAAACTGGAACTCACTCGTGGGCCACAGCAGAACACCGGGAAGGCACGCACTCGGGACCAGAGAGGCTCAGCAGGGGAGGGAGCAAACTAACCGGCACTCACTCGGGGGGAAACAGCGGAGCGGGACCGGCACGCACTCGGAGGCCACAGTGAACTAGGAAGGTACTTACTCGGGGGCTACAGCGGACCAAGAAGGCACCTCACTCAGGAACCGGAGAGGGTCGCAGACAGCCGATCTGAAGGCTTGGTGCCCGGGGGGGTGGGGAAGAGAGAGAGAGAGAGAGAGAGAGAGAGAGGTCACAAGACTCAAGGTGTGGGGGGGGGGGGGGGGGTGGAAGAGGAGAGAGGGGAAAAGATACAAGGCTGTTGGCTCTACTGCGCATGCGCGGCAATTTCAGCGACGTCAGGAACGTCAGTTTTTTTCCCTGCGCGTGTGTAGAAGGCCCGGCTACTTTTTCCGGCGCGGACCGCAGGCTCCACCCCCCAAGGCGACTGGCCAACTGCGCGGCTCCAGATTACAGCACAAACATCGGGGAAACTTCGGACATGTTTTTCTGGCGCATTTCTGGACCTAAATAAGTGTCGCAACTCTGGCAATACGCCAGAAAACAGGCTTGGGGAAAATTGAGCCCAGTGTGCGCAGCTTGCTTCCTCCGATTCTCATTCCTGCACTCGACTTAGTTGCCAATGCAAGTCTATCAACACAGGTCGGAGTACCAGAATCACCAACTAGTGTCAATTCAGTCACTTTCCTGGTTGGAATGTATAGAATGATAGAAACTTGCAGCACAACAGGGGGTCTTTCAGCCCATTGTGCCTCTTTGAAAGAGCAGCCGTGTTTAGTCCCACAACCCCACATTTTGTCTGTAACCCTGCAAGTTCCTCATCCTCAAGTACCTGTCCAACTCTCTTTTAAAGTTATTTGTGGAATCACCTTCCACCACCTTTTCAGGTCGAGTGTTCTGTATCCCGACGATTCAGTGTGACTTCTCATCTTTTGCTAAAGATTTTAAATCTACAACCTCTATTTAACGCAGAAAAGTATGGTGATACATTTTGGTAGGAAAAACAAGGAGAGGCAATATAAACTAAATGGTACAATTCTTAAGTGGGTGCATGAGCAGAGAGACCCAAGGGTATATGTGCACAGATCTTTAAAAGTGGCAGGGCAGGTTGAGAAAGCGGTTAAAAAAGCATACGGGATCCTGGGCTTCATGAATAGAAACATAGGGTACAAAAGCAAGGAAATGATGATGAACCTTTATGAAACACTGGTTCAGCCTGAACTGGAGTACTGTATCCAATTTCTGGGCACCACACTTTAGGAAGGATGTGAAGGCCTTGGAGGGAGTACGGAAAAGATTTACGAGAAAGATTACAGAGATGAGGGACTTTAGTTACGTGGATAGATTGGAGAAGCTGGGGTTGTTTTCCTTAGAAAAGAGAAGGTTGAGAGGAGATTTGATAGAGATTTCAAAATCATGGGGGGGTCTGGACAGAGTAGATAGAGAGAGCAGTTCCGATTGGCAAAAGGGTCGAGAACCAAAGGACACAGATTTAAGATGATTGGCAGAAGAACCAAAGGCGACATGAGGAAAAATAGAATTTATCCAGTGAGTGGTTATGATCTGGAATTCCCTTCCTAAACCACTCCGTCTCTCTGCCTCTTTTTCCTCCTTTAGGATGTTCATTAAAAGCTACCTATTTGACCAAGCTTTTGGTCAGCTGTTTGAATATCTCCTTATGTAGCTTGGCTTTGTAGATTTTGTTTTATAATGCTTCTGTGAAGCGCCTTGGGATGTTATACTGTGTTAAAGGCACTACTTAAATAAGTATGTAACCTTTAGAACTGCTGACCGAGGGCCTTACGGCTCTTTGTCGACCGGCGCGCACACGATGGGCCGAAATGGCCTCCTTCTGCGCTGTAAATTTCTATGTTTACAGAAATTGTTATTGTTGTTCAGAGAAGATGGAAATATTGGCTTTCTTCTGACTGAGTCAGTCTCAACTCAGATTTCCTTGGGCCATAAAGCACAAAAACATCTCCAACTGGCACAGAATCAGCAGCATCACTCAGAACTTACAGGAAGTCTGCTGTTCAAAATGGGACAGAACAAATGAGTTTTATGCTAAAGTTAAGTGAGTGATAGCTGATCTGGAAATGTTCAATGCACAGTGAATGACAAAATTACCAAAATAAAAGGTCTCACTCGCCAGAACTAACATCTTTCATAACGTAGCCAAGTTTGCTGATGATACAGAGATGGGAGGAAAAGCAGTGTCTGAGGAGGACACAATCTGCAAGTGAGTGGGCAAAAATTTGGCAGATGGAGTATAATGTTGGACAGTGTGAGGTCATGCACTTTGGCAGAAAAAAATCAAAGTGCAAGTTATCTTTAAATAGAGAAAGATTGCAAAGTGCTGCAGTACAACAGGACCTGAGGGTACTTGTGCATGAAACACAAAAGGATAGTATGCAGGTCAAATAGGTAGCTTTTAATGAACATCCTAAAGGAGGAAAAATAGTATGCGTGGAGAGACGCGAGTCCGGGGTCAGCGAGAGGCCTACAAAAGGCCGCGAGAGGCGTCGGGAGGTGCATGGAGAGACGCGAGTCCGGGGTCGGCGAGAGGCCTACAAAAGGCCGCGAGAGGCGTCGGGAGGTGCATGGAGAGACGCGAGTCCGGGGTCGGCGAGAGGCCTACAAAAGGCCGCGAGAGGCGTCGGGAGAGACGTGAGTCCGGGGTCGGCGAGAGGCCTACAAAAGGCTAGCCGGTGCCGCTACAGGGAGGGCAAAAAAGTAGAAAGAAACAGAAAGGTGACGTCACAGCCAAGGGGGTAAGTGACTGGCTGTTGATTGGTAAGTAGCTTTTCTTTTTTCTCTTCTATAACAGTGAGTAAACTTTAGCATTGTTGTTGCCAATTTAAGTTAATCTAAGGGTTAAGTCATGACAGGAGAGCTCGGTCAAGTTATGCTCCTCCTGTACCATGTGGGAACTCAGGGACACTTCCGGTGTCCCTTACGACTACGTGTGCGGGAAGTGCAAATAGATGTTAACGGATATGATGTGGTTGGGATTACGGAGACATGGCTCCAGGATGATCAGGGCTGGGAACTCAACATCCATGGGTATTCAACATTCAGGAAGGATAGAATAAAAGGGAAAGGAGGTGGGGTAGCATTGCTGGTTAAAGGGGAGATTAATGCAATAGTTAGGAAGGACATTAACTTGGATGATGTGGAATCTATATGGGTAGAGCTGCAGAACACCAAAGGGCAAAAAACGTTAGTGGGAGTTGTGTACAGACCTCCAAACAGTAGTAGTGATGTTGGGGAGGGCATCAAACAGAAAATTAGGGGTGCATGCAATAAAGGTGCAACAGTTATCGTGGGTGACTTTAATATGCATATAGATTGGGCTAACCAAACTGGAAGCAATACAGTGGAGGAGGATTTCCTGGAGTGCATAAAGGATGGTTTTCTAGACCAATATGTCGAGGAACCAACTAGGGGGGAGGCCATCTTCGACTGGGTGCTGTGTAATGAGAGAGGATTAATTAGTAATCTCGTTGTGCGAGGCCCTTGGGGCAGAGTGACCATAATATGGTGGAATTCTACATCAGGATGGAGAATTAAACAGTTAATTCAGAGACCATGGTCCAGAACTTAAAGAAGGGTAACTTTGAAGGTATGAGGCGTGAATTGGCTAGGATATATTGGCGAATGATACTTAAGGGGTTGACAGTGGATGGGCAATGGCAGACATTTAGAGACCGCATGGATGAACTACAACAATTGTACATCCCTGTCTGGCGTAAAAATAAAAAAGGGAAGCTGGTTTAACCGTGGCTATCAAGGGAAATCAGGGATAGTATTAAAGCCAAGGAAGTGGCATACAAATTGGCCAGAAATAGCAGCGAACCTGGGGACTGGGAGAAATTTAGAACTCAGCAGAGGAGGACAAAGGGTTTGATTAGGGCAGAGAAAATAGAGTACGAGAGGAAGCTTGCAGGGAACATTAAGACGGACTGCAAAAGTTTCTATAGATATGTAAAGAGAAAAAGGTTAGTAAAGACAAACGTAGGTCCCATGCAGTCAGAATCAGGGGAAGTCATAACGGGGAACAAAGAAATGGCAGACCAATTGAACAAATACTTTGGTTCGGTATTCACTAAGGAGGTCACAAACAACCTTCCGGATATAAAAGGGGTCAGAGGGTCTAGTAAGAAGGAGGAACTGAGGGAAGTCCTTATTAGTCGGGAAATTGTGTTGGGGAAATTGATGGGATTGAAGGCCAATTAATCCCCAGGGCCTGATGGACTGCATCCCAGAGTACTTAAGGAGGTGGCCTTGGAAATAGCAGATGCATTGACAGTCATTTTCCAACATTCCATAGACTCTGGATCAGTTCCTATCGAGTGGAGGGTAGCCAATGTAACCCCATTTTTTAAAAAAGGAGGGAGAGAGAAAACAGGGAATTATAGACCGGTCAGCCTGACCTCAGTAGTGGGTGAAATTATGGAATCAATTATTAAGGATGTCACAGCAGCGCATTTGGAAAGAGGTGACATGATAGGTCCAAGTCAGCATGGATTTGTGAAAGGGAAATCATACTTGACAAATCTTCTGGAATTTTTTGAGGATGTTTCCAGTCGAGTGGACAAGGGCGAACCAGTTGATGTGGTATATTTGGACTTTCAGAAGGCTTTCGACAAGGTCCCACACAAGAGATTAATGTGCACAGTTAAAGCACATGGGATTGGGGGTAGTGTGCTGACATGGATTGAGAACTGGTTGTCAGACAGGAAGCAAAGAGTAGGAGCAAATGGGTACTTTTCAGAATGGCAGGCAGTGACTAGTGGGATACCGCAAAGTTCTGTGCTGGGACCCCAGCTGTTTACATTGTACATTAATGATTTGGACGAGGAGATTAAATGTAGTAAGTTGGGTGGCAGTGTGAGCTGCGAGGAGGATGCTATGAGGCTGCAGAGTGACTTGGATAGGTTAGGTGAGTGGGCAAATGCATGGCAGATGAAGTATAATGTGGATAAATGTGAGGTTATCCACTTTGGTGGTAAAAACAGAGAGACAGACTATTATCTGAATGGTGTCAGATTAGGAAAAGGGGAGGTGCAACGAGACCTGGGTGTCATGGTACATCAGTCATTGAAGGTTGGCATGCAGGTACAGCAGGCTGTTAAGAAAGCAAATGGCATGTTGGCCTTCATAGTGAGGGGATTTGAGTACAGGGGCAGGGAGGTATTGCTGCAGTTGTACAGGGCCTTGGTGAGGCCACATCTGGAATATTGTGTACAGTTTTGGTCTCCTAACTTGAGGAAGGACATTCTTGCTATTGAGGGAGTGCAGCGAAGGTTCACCAGACTGATTCCCGGGATGGCGGGACTGACATATCAAGAAAGACTGGATCAACTGGGCTTGTATTCACTGGAGTTCAGAAGAATGAGAGGGGATCTCATAGAAACGTTTAAAATTCTGACGGGTTAAGACAGGTTAGATGCAGGAAGAATGTTCCCAATGTTGGGGAATCCAGAACCAGGGGTCACAGTCTAAGGATAAGGGGTAAGCCATTTAGGACCGAGATGAGGAGAAACTTCTTCACCCAGAGAGTGGTGAACCTGTGGAATTCTCTACCACAGAAAGTTGTTGAGGCCAATTCACTAAATATATTCAAAAAGGAGTTAGATATAGTCCTTACTACTAGGGGGAATCAAGGGGTATGGCGAGAAAGCAGGAATGGGATACTGAGGTTGCATGTTCAGCCATGAACTCATTGAATGGCGGTGCAGGCTCAAAGGGCCGAATGGCCTACTCCTGCACCTATTTTCTATGTTTCTAGGTACAGCAAGTGATAAGGAAGGCCAATGGAATCTTGGCCTTTATTGCAATGGGGATGGAATATAAAAGCAGGAAGTCTTGCTGCAGCTATACAAGGTATTGATGAGGCCACACCTGGAATACTCTGTGCAGTTTTGGTTTCCATATTTACGAAAGGATATACTTGCTTTGGAGGCAGTTCGGAGAAGGTTCACTAGGTTGATTCTGGAGATGAGGGGTTGACTTATGAGGAAAGGTTGAGTAGGTTGGGCCTCCACTCATTGGAAGAATGAGGAGTGATCTTATCAAAACATATAAGATTGAGAGGGCTTGATAAGGTGGATGCAGAGAGGATGCTTCCACTGATAAGGGAGACTAGAACTAGAGGGCATGATCTTAGAATAAGGGGCCGCCCATTTAAAACTGAGATGAGGAAGAATTTTTTCTCTGAGGGTTGTAAATCTGTGGAATTTGCTGCCTCAGAGAGCTTTGGAAGATGGGACACTGAATGAATTTAAGAGAGATAGACAGTTTCTTAACAGATAAGGGAATAAGGGGTTATGGGGAATGGGCAGGAAAGTGGACCTGATTCCATGATCGGATCAGCCATGATTGTATTAAATGGCAGAGTAGGCTTGAGGGGCCGTATGGCCTATTCCTGCTCCTATTTCTTATGTTCTTATGTTCTTATCTGGAGAAAAAACCTCCTCCCCAAAACATGCAGAGGTTGCACATGATTGTAATTTTCCTGTACGGATAGTCCACTAAAACCCCATCAGAATACTTCAAGGGAGGGCTCATTATAAATGATATGTAGTGTTGCGTCAGAACAAAAGTAGATTAATCTCAGAGTCTAACCTTCCTTCTCACATCACCAGCAACATCAGCGCCGCTGTCAATCAATCATCATGAACTTTCTGCCTATCACACTCTCTGTCTTGGTTCCCAAATTAGAGGGCTGGCTGGTTTGGTGATCAAGTTAAATACTGTGTACTCACTTTATGCAGAAATACGGCCACTATCGACTGATAAGTTCTTGCACTGTGCATTAATAGAAACTGTTTATTGATGCATTCTACAGAACAGCGAGGAAAATTCTATCACCCAATTTTATTTCTCACTGAATGTCGCAGATAACAGTAACTATCTCGCAAATACTCAACTCAAATTCCTTAGCCGATTAATAACTGCAACCAATGACATCCAAATTCACATGAACATATTCACTGTCTAATGTTATTTGAAAAAGGATGTCAAGCTGTATCTATCAGGCCACTGACTTAAAAGGTCACAATTGAATTTTAACACTCATGATTAAAGTAGATTGATTACTTCAGGAGTCCTATCTTGAAAAACAGACCCTTCATATAGCCTGGTGGCAGCCGAACGAGGGATCTTAAACTTGCGGTTCCTCTCCAAGGACGTAATTTAAAATGCAAATGAACAGTTATCACTGCCACTGTTGTTCAAGGAGTGGAGTCCCAAAATAAATAATTTTCAGTTCTACCAATGAATTATTTTAAAAAATCAATTATTGAGGAGATCAAGAAAGGAGATTTGACAGGAGCTACAGCTCATGTCCTTGATATGTTAAACTCTATACACGAGTAATCCTGAATGCCCAACTCAATTGGTGAGGCCAGAAGCTATCGAACACCACACCCTGTCTGGCTCCACTTCATAATCAAGAACAAGGATCCTGTCCTACCTGGTTGAGTGCATTTTCTAGTGTCCAAAATGAAAGCCAGTACCCAGAAAGCTTAAACTCCTCATCCTTTGAATAAGAAAGATATCATCATTCTTCCACATCAATGTAATGGCCGTTATGTTTATAACCAGCTGCTGCAAAGGCAGTAATACCCGCCCTCCTGTATGGATCCGAAGCATGGACGATGTACAGAAGACACCTCAAGTCGCTGGAGGTATATCACCAACGATGTCTCCACAAGATCCTACAAATCCCCTGGGAGAACAGGCGCACCAACATCAGTGTCCTCATCCAGGCTAACATCCCCAGCATTGAAACACTGATCACACTCTATCAGCTTCGCTGGGCAGGCCACATAGTTCACATGCCAGACACGAGATTCCTTAAGCAAATGCTCTATGCGGAGCTCCTTCATGGTAAATGAGCCAAAGGTGGGCAGTGGAAACAAGGACCCCTCAAAGCCTCCCTGATAAAGTGCGACATCACCACTGACAACTGGGAGTCCCTGGCCAAAGACTGCTCCAGGTGGAAAAAGTGCATCCGGGAGGGCGTTGAGCTCTTCGAATTTCAACACCGAGAGCGTGAAGAGGTCAAGTGCAGGCAGCGGAAGGAGTGTGCGGCAAACCAGTCTCACCCACCCTTCCCTCGACGAATGTCTGTCCCACCTGTGACAGGGTCTGAGGCTCTCGTATTGGACTGTTCAGCCACCAAAGAACTCACTTCAGGAGTGGAAGCAAGTCTTCCTCGATTCCGAGGGACTGCCTATGATGATGATGATGATGATGCAAAGGCAAAACATACAGCAACAGACCATCTTTGAATCCCAATGTTCTCTGTGCTGTGGACAATTTTGTGGATGTAAGGCACAGCACTTGAACAGTGAGCTGATCCATGACCAATCTACCCAGCTCCCCACAAGTCTACAACATTCAGCAATACAAATACAAGGTTAATCTGGAAATGATGATGCTCACATTCTTCTCCATTACTTACCAGGTTCAGAAGACTAACTGCATCAGCTCATCTAAATTCATCAGCAACTTCACTTCCTCAAACAACTGCAGCACTGGGTAATATATGGAGTTTGAATAAATGCCGTTGCACAACTGAACATTGGCACCTCAGGAAGTTACTTGTCAAAAAAACTTCAATGCCTGTGTTTCACTTGGACAATGTGGTCCATCATTGCCATCACACACCAACTGCTCAGTCAAAACCCTTCCATTCGCGATTGTTTGAATGAGCCCTGGACAAGTTAAATAAAGGAGAGTTCTGCATGAAAGGTTGCTGCATAAGTTTAAGGCAGTTGATAACCTCAGTGAAACTTGCAGCTAGATAGGGACTTGGTTGCAAGAAGGGAAGCAACAGGTGTGAATCAGGTTGAGATGATGTACTGAATGCTGTGCCCCAGAGATCAGTGCTGGGGACCCTACTGTTTATAATCTATATTAATGACCGGGACTCATGAATGCAAAGCAAATTGGTCAAATTTGCACAAGATGCTAAACTAATGGGTAGGGTATAATCAAGTCTCACATGGCATCCAGGAAACAACAAAGCAACCTGGACAAAACCTGCAACTGGGCAGATTAAGTGAAAATGACTGACATACTGGAAAAAAGAAATCTGGGGTACACGCTCAAGGAATGGTGTTGAACAAAGCGGAGAGATCTCCAGGAGCAGTAGCAAACTCAACACTTGGCATGTTTGTGGGAGAGCAATCAACAAAGCAAAGAGAATGTGGAATTGTATTTTGTTCAGTAGAACACTGAAGCCATCATGGTGAAGGTGCGTGGTGCTCTGGTCAGGCTACATAATGAAAAGCTACATTCAAGGCTGGTCATCAAGGTACAGTATAAACATCCAAGCTCTGGTGGCCATTCCTTTTGTTGTCTGGACCCCAAGCTCTGGAATTCCCGGCTTAAAACGCTCCGCCTCTCGACTTCTCTTTCCTCCTTCAAGGCGCCCCTTGAAACCTACCTCTTTGACCTTTGGTCACCTGCCCCAATGTCTCCTTATACGGCTTGGTGCAATTTTTTTCATCTCATAATACTCCTGTGAAGTGCCTTGGGACATTTCACTATGTTAAAGTCGCTATATAGATACAAGTTGTTGCTGTTGTTCGAAGTAGCGTACAATGGGTCGTGAAGAAAAGGAGAGAAAAAAAAAAGAGGGAAACTGGACTAAGTTATAATTCTTTCCAAGAACAAGGACAGAAGCGATGGACCAAATAGCCTCCTTCTCTGCCGTAAAACTCTGGACTCCATCAGCTCGAACTTCTCAGCCTTCAAAGGACTTGGAACTGTACAGGGGCATACAAGATACCAATTGGAACAAAAAAGGACTATTATTTCAAGTTAAACAAGGACAGGGGGACATAAATACAAGTTAGCAAAAGGCCGATTCAGAATTGATGTTAGGAAGCATTTGTTCACACTAAGTAGAACAGAGGGGGAAAAGCCCCAGAATAATTCAACAACAACTTGTATTTATATAGCGCCTTTAACGTAGTGAAACATCCCAAGGTGCTTCGCAGGAGTATTATTGAGATAAAATCATTTGACACCAAGCCACATAAGGAGAAATTAAGGCAGGTGGCCAAAAGCTTGGTGAAAAGATATGTTTTAAGGCACGCCTTGAAGAAGGAAAGAGTGGTAGAGAGGCGGAGAGATTTAGGCAGTGAATTCCAGAGGTTAGGGCCTAAGTAACAGAAGGCACGGCCACCAATGGTTGAGCGATTATAATCAGGGATGCTCAACGGGGTAGAATTAAAGGACCGCAGACATCTCGGGGAGTTGTGGGGCTGGAGGAGATTAGAGAGATAAGGATGGGCGAGGCCAAGGATTTGAAAGCAAGGATGAGAATTTTGAAATCGAGGCATTGCTTAACCGGAAGCCGATGTAGGTCAGCGAGCACAGGGGTGATGGGTGAGCGGGACTTGATGAGAGTTAGGACAAGGGCAGCCGAGTTTTTGATCAGCTATAGTTTACGCAGGGTAGAATGTGAGAGGCCAGGCAGCAGTCTGTTGGAATAGTCAAGTCTGAAGGTAACAAAGGCATGGATGAGGGCTTCAGCTGTGGATGAGCTGAGGCAAGGGTGCAGACTGGCAATGTTACGGAGGTGGAAATAGGCAGTCTTTGTTACGCTGCGGATTTGTGGTCCAAAGCTCACTTCAGGGTCAAATATGACACCAAGGTTGCGAACAGTGTGGTTCAGCCTCAGACAGAAGTTGGGGAGAGAGATGGAGTCAGTGGCTAAGGAACGGAGTTTGCGGCGGGGACCGAAAACAATGGCTTCGGTCTTCCCAATATTCAATTGGAGAAAATTTATGTTCATCCAGAACTGGATGTCGGACAAGCAGTCTGACAATTTAGAGAACGAGAAAGGGTCAAGAGAAGTGGTAGTGAGGTAGAGCTGGGTGTCATCAGCGTACATGTGGAAACTGATGCTGTGTTTTCGGATGATGTCGCCAAGGGGCAATACGTCGATGAGAAATAGGAGGGAGCCAAGGATAGATCCCTTCAAGAGGTACTTCAATGCTGTGATGAGGGAATCATAGGTAAACATAGAAACATAGAAAATAGGTGCAGGAGTAGGCCATTCGGCCCTTCTAGCCTGCACCGCCATTCAATGAGTTCATGGCTGAACATTCAACTTCAGTACCCCATTCCTGCTTTCTCGCCATAGCCGTTGATCCCCCTAGTAGTAAGGACCTCATCTAACTCCTTTTTGAATATATTTAGTGAATTGGCCTCAACAACTTTCTGTGGTAGAGAATTCCACAGGTTCACCACTCTCTGGGTGAAGAAGTTCCTCCGCATCTCGGTCCTAAATGGCTTACCCCTTATCCTTAGACTGTGACCTCTGGTTCTGGACTTCCCCAACATTGGGAACATTCTTCCTGCATCTAACCTGTCTAACCCCGTCAGAATTTTAAATGTTTCTATGAGGTCCCCTCTCATTCTTCTGAACTCCAGTGAATACAAGCCCAGTTGATCCAGTCTTTCTTGATAGGTCAGTCCCGCCATCCCGGGAATCAGTCTGGTGAACCTTCGCTGCACTCCCTCAATAGCAAGAATGTCCTTCCTCAGGTTAGGAGACCAAAACTGTACACAATACTCCAGGTGTGGCCTCACCAATGCCCTGTACAACTGTAGCAACACCTCCCTGCCCCTGTACTCAAATCCCCTTGCTATGAAGGCCAACATGCCATTTGCTTTCTTAACCGCCTGCTGCACCTGCATGCCAACCCTCAATGACTGATGTACCATGACACCCAGGTCTCTTTGCACCTCCCCTTTTCCTAATCTGTCACCATTCAGATAATAGTCTGTCTCTCTGTTTTTACCACCAAAGTGGATAACCTCACATTTATCCACATTATACTTCATCTGCCATGCATTTGCCCACTCACCTAACCTATCCAAGTCGCTCTGCAGCCTCACAGCATCCTCCTCGCAGCTCACACTGCCACCCAACTTAGTGTCATCCGCAAATTTGGAGATACTACATTTAATCCCCTCATCTAAATCATTAATGTACAGTGTAAACAGCTGGGGCCCCAGCACAGAACCTTGCGGTACCCCACTAGTCACTGCCTGCCATTCTGAAAAGTACCCATTTACTCCTACTCTTTGCTTCCTGTCTGACAACCAGTTCTCAATCCATGTCAGTACACTACCCCCAATCCCATGTGCTCTAACTTTGCACATCAATCTCTTGTGTGGGACCTTGTCGAACGCCTTCCGAAAGTCCAAATATACCACATCAACTGGTTCTCCCTTATCCACTCTACTGGAAACATCCTCAAAAAATTCCAGAAGATTTGTCAAGCATGATTTCCCTTTCACAAATCCATGCTGACTTGGACCTATCATGTCACCTCTTTCCAAATGCACTGCTATGACATCCTTAATAATTGATTCCATCATTTTACCCACTACCGATGTCAGGCTGACCGGTCTATAATTCCCTGTTATCTCTCTCCCTCCTTTTTTAAAAAGTGGGGTTACATTGGCTACCCTCCACTCCATAGGAACTGATCCAGAGTCAATGGAATGTTGGAAAATGACTGTCAACGCATCCACTATTTCCAAGGCCACCTCCTTAAATACTCTGGGATGCAGTCCATCAGGCCCTGGGGATTTATCGGCCTTCAATCCCATCAATTTCCCCAACACAATTTCCCGGCTAATAAGGATTTCCCTCAGTTCCTCCTCCTTACTAGACCCCCCGACCATTTTTATAACCGGAAGGTTGTTCGTGTCCTCCTTCGTGAATACCGAACCAAAGTACTTGTTCAATTGGTCCGCCATTTCTTTGTTCCATGGAAGGATCAGCAATATGAATTAAATAGCATTGTTTGTCAGTACTTAGCTTGTGCAAACAAGATGGTCAATCAAGAATGTTTCCATCTGCAGTGACACCACACCTGATAAAAGCTCGAACTGCATCTCAACGTGCATTTCCCCCCTGTTCTATACCGGATCTGATTCACCCATCAACTTAACTCATTTAACTCGAGACAATTACAGAAACAATGTGAGAAAAATTTAAGTATTCCAGAGTGGAGTTTTGTTAGTGGGGGGGGGGGGGGGGGCAGGGAAAAGAGATGGAAAAAGGCCAACTTAAGCAAACACATTTTTCAAAATTCTTAATTAAACTTAGTTTGTCGTGTTCCACCAGATTTGACCTTTTCTGGAATAGTGTACATTGAAAGCTTGAGGCTCCCCCGCCCCAGGCATAAAATACGGATTTTTTGCTCGTCTTCTGCCTATTGGCAATGCATACATAATGACTGTTAGTGTGACTCAATCTCACCTCCTCTTCCCTGTTCAAAAGGATCATCTGGCTGTCAGTCAGCATGCAGTATTTCTGATCCCAGGCTGTTTCTGTGTATGGGGACTGGCCACATGACAGTCTGTGCGTTGGGGGACCTTTCACATCTGCAAATGAAAAGACACAATAAAGATCAAATACTAATCTCTGAAAACTTCCAAAAAGCCAAATTTAATCCATATTTTCAGCATTTTTACTAGTGCAACAATTTCCTCTCTTCCCTATCCGTTGAAAACATTTCTGCACCTCTATTTTCAATCCTGTAGGCCTCAGAATATCAATCTTCAGCAAGGCAAGGGAGTGAGCTCCAAGGAGAGAAGAGAGATGAGAGAAAATCAGGTTTTACAGTTAAGAGAGAAGGTTAAGAGGGCACCTGATCAAGATGTATAAAATATTAAACACTATAGATATTGCTTCAGGGTAAGTCAGGTCCGTGGGACATTCATTCCAATTTGTGGAAAGTAACTGTAAAACCAAGTTGCTCGATATTTTTGTTTAAACTCAAAAGGTGATAAATGTTTAGAATAAATTGCCGGGCAATGTAGTGCAGACAAGGACACCATGGGAGTTCAAAATCTAGCTGCATGCTACATTGGGAGAGTTTGAGCACTCGAGCGACAAGCTTAATGAACAAATGGCCTTCTCTCATCATTGACTATTATTATGGTCTTAATAGGAAATGTTTTTTTGAATGGACATGCCTCCACAGTTACCATTGATAATGCCTAGTAGATAGTGTACTTACGGTGAAATGATCTCCCTCCCTAAGTGTCATCAATAAACTTTGTTAATAAAACACTATCGAAACACCACACAAAAATTGCACATCAGCTATTATGCTTTACAGTTGTGTGGGATGCTTCATTCATCACCTAAAATTACTACTCCAGTGATAGATCTGTAACCACCTATACACTCTGGTGTTATGCAGCTTACAATACTCTTTCCAAATACAACCGAAGTTTCCAAGAACAAAATGTACAGCAGCAATGCTAGGTGTCTCTTGGCAGTTCAAGTGGACATTGCATGAAAATTTCACACTAATCTTACTTCACATACATTCGCATGGTAGCTCAAGTACCCCTTTTACCAAATGAAGGACTTCACGACTGGGACCCAATTGATCATCAACAAATCTCACCATTAAAGATAATTGGGTATAAATGTTGAAGCCTGGATCTAAAATCCCCACAATTCGAGCACAGCGGTCCCATGTTCAGTTGGAAATACGTCGCTGCCCCCATTTTAACAGGTTAAAACCACTGGGTAAAGTAATTTTCAACAAACACTAATAAGATTTCTCAGCCGGGGAGAACAAAAGATAGCCTCTGAACTTAACAAGACACCCAGAAGACTACACAGTCACCAGCTGTGATCATTCGGACCTTTTGGTTAATTCTTTCTCAAGGTGAAAACTATCAGTTCAAATGAAATTAAAGATAAAAGCAATGTGATTAGAGCAGTCTGAAATTTAAAATGCATTTCTAATAGTGATACATAGATCCAAGGATCAGGGAGCACTGCTTCACGTGTTGCATTTTGTGATTGACCATCCATCTCAAATTGACAATACTAAATCCAGAAGCTGATCGGAACAGCCTTTTTGGGGAGTAGTGGACTGATCCAAATCCCTGACAGCATGATTGTTGTCACCGTGGATTTCAACACTCTCTGAGCCGGAGAGGAATTTTCCCAGATTTTTTCCCCAATTGGCCTGGGTTTTAAAATCTGTTTTCCTTGCCTCTCCCAGGAGATCGCATGGCTCCAGGTGGGGAGAACTCTGCAATGTGACATCACAGGTAAGGCAGTTAAATGATCGGTAGTGATTGTGGGCTAAGTTTCTCTTTTCAATTAGCATATAACATACAACTAAATTCTAAAAACGAACCTTTATTTATTTAACTAATTTAATAAACTATATAAAAAGGTAAGCACTTTGATTAACACTAAACTAATGAATTAAATAAAATAATGGAAGAACAGGAGATGTGTTGCTGCTGCAATATGTGGGAGCTTCTGGATGTTTTGGTCCAGGGCGACTACATCTGTGGTAAGTGTTTGCGACTCGACGAACTTCGGCTCCGAGTTGAGGAGCTGGAGTCCGAGCTGCAGACATTGCGAGACATCAGGGAGGGAGAAAGTTACCTGGACCTTTTGCTCCAGGAGGTAGCCACACCCTCTAGAATTGACACATGGTCAGGGACAGGAGGGTGTGCCTGTGAGTGAAGCAGGTAAGGAGATCCAGGAGGTAGTATTGCAGGAGCCTCAGTCCAATAGATTTGAGGTTCTTGCAACCTTTGTGAACAAGTGTGCAGACTGCAGGGTGGACGAGCAGACTGACCAAGGCACCGTGGTGCAGAAAGCCATTCAAGTAAACACAGTAAAGAGGAAGGTGGTTGTCGTAGGGGACAGTATAGTTAGGGGGATAGATAGGGTTCTCTGCAACCGAGAGCGTGGGTCCCGAAGGCTGTTTGCGTATCTGGTGCTGGGGTCAAGGACATCTCCGGGCTGGAGAAGAACTTAGAGTGGGAGGGGGAGGATCCAGTTGTCATGGTACATGTAGGTACCAATGACATAGGTAAGACTAAGAAAGAGGTTCTGCTGAGAGAGTTTGAGCAGATAGTGACTAAATTGAAAAGCAGAACCACAAAGGTAATAATCTCTGCATTTTTATTACCTGAGCCACAAGCAGGTCAATAGAATCAGGGAGATGCGTGTCTCAGAGGTTGGTGTGGGAGAAGTGGGTTTCGATTCGTGGGCCACTGGCACCAATATTCTGGAAAGAGAGAGCTGTTCCGTGGGGACGCACTACACCTGAACTATGTTGGGACCAGAGTTCTAGCAAATCGAATAACTAGGGAAGTAGACAGGGCTTTAAACCAAATTGGGGGGGGTGGGGGGAAGGACGGTCACAGTGGAGAGAAATCTAGAACGCTAAAGAGAAAAGAGAAAAGAAAAGGAAGCAATGCAGAAAAGTGATTGTGGTAAGGATAACCAGATGATGTCAGGAAGGGACAGAGCATTCAAACAAAAGAGTGCACTAACAAAGAGAGTCCAGGTAAGAAAAAAATAGCGACAGACAAATAGGGCTATAGTACAAAATAATGTTAAGATGTCTGATAATGTTAAAAAGACAAATCTAAAAGCATTGTATCTGAATGCACGAAGCATCCGTAATAAGGTAGATGAATTAACAGCACAAATAAATGTAAACGGATACATTTAGTTGCAATTACCGAGATATGGTTGCAGGGTGACCAGGGTTGGAACTGGATATCCAAGGATATTCGATATTTAGGAAGGACAGGCAAAAAGGAAAAGGGGGTGGTGTGATGTTGTTAGTAAAAGGATGAAATCAGAGCAATAGTGAGTAAGGATATTGGCTCAGAAAATCAAGATGTAGAATCAGTCTGGGTGGAGCTAAGGAGCACCATGGGGCAGAAAACATTGGTGGGAGTTGTCTGTAGGCCTCCAAACAGTAATGGTAGTGTAGGGGATGGCATCAAACAGGATATTAGAGATTCATGTAACAAGGATACTACCTTAGGTGACTTTAATCTACATATAGACTGGCCAAACCAAATTAGTAATAAGACTGTCGAAGATGAATTCCTGGAGTGTGTACGAGATGGTTTTTTAGACCAGTGCGTTGCAGAGCCTACTAGGGAACAGATTGGGTATTCTGCAATGAGAAGGGGTTAATTAACAGTCTTGTTGTGCAGGGTCCTTTAGGGAAGAGTGACCATAAATATGATTGAATTCTTCATTAAGATGGAAAGTGAAGTAGTCCAATCTGAAACTAGGGTTCTAAATCTAATCAAAGGAAACTACGAAGGTATGAGGAATGGATTGACTATGATAGATTGGGAAGATTCATTCAAAGGCATGACGGTGGATAGGCGATGGCTAACATTTAAGGAACGAATGCATGAATTGCAACAGTTATACATTCCTTTCTGGCACAAAAACACAAGAAAAGTGACCCAACCATGGCTAACAAAAGAAATTAAGGATAGTATTGGATCCAAAGAGGAGTTATACAAAGTTGCCAGAAAAAGTTGCCTGAGGATTTGGAGCAGTTTAGAATTCAGCAAAAAAGGACCGAGAGATAATCAAGAGGGGAAAAATAGAGTACGAGTGTCAACTTGCAAGGAACATAAAAACTGAATGCGAAAGTTTCCACAAGTATGTAAAATGAAAAAGATTAGTGAAGACAAATGTAGGTCCTTTACAGTCAAAAATGGGAGAATTTATAATGGGGAACAAAGAAATGTCAGAACAATTAAATACATGCTTTGGTTCTGTCTTCACAGAAGAGGACAGAAATGCTAGGAAACCAAGGGTCTAGTGAGCAAGAGGAAATAAAGGAAATGATTATTAGTAAGAAAATAGTGCTGGAGAAACTAATGGGACTGAAAGCCGATAAATCCCCAGGGCCTGATGATCTGCATCCCAGAGTACTAAAAGAGGTAGCCATGGAAATATTGGATGCAATGGTTGTCATCTTCCAAAATTCTATAGATTATTGAACAGTTCCTGCGGATTGGAGGGTGGCAAATGTAACACCACTATTTTAAAAAAATAAGGGAGAGAGAAAACAGGGAACTACAGACCAGTTAGCCTAACATCAGTAGTAGGGAAAATGGTGGAGTCTATTATAAAGGATGTGATAACACTTAGATAATATCAACGGGATTAGACAAAGTCAACATGGATTTATGAAAGGAAAATTGTGTTTGACAAACCTCCTGGAGTTTTTTGAGGATGTAACTAATAGAATAGATAAGGGTGAACCAGTGGATGTAGTATATTTGGATTTTCAGAAAGCCTTTGATAAAGTCCCACATCAGAGGCAAAATTAAAGCACATGGATTGGGGGTAATATACTGGCATGGGTTAAAAATTGGTTAACTGACAGGAAAAACAGGAATGAAAGGGTCATTTTCGGAATGGTGGGCAGTGACTAGTGGGGTACAACAGGGATCAGTGCTTGGGCCCCAGCTATTAAAAAAAAATATATATATTATTTTATATAATATATATATATTATTTTATAGATATATTTAATTATATTTATTATATAATATATATTATTATATATATTATATAACATATATATATAAATAATTTGGATGAGGGAACCAAATGTAATATTTCCAAGTTTGCTGACGACACAAAACTAGGTGGGATTGAGAGTTGTGAGGAGGATGCAAAGACTCTGCAAGGCGATTTAGATAGATTGAGTGAGTGGGCAAACACATGGCAGATGCAGTACAAAGTGGATAAATGTGAAGTTATCCACTTTGGTAGGAAAAACAAAGACAAAGTATTATTCAAATGGTGATAGCTTGGGAAATGTCGATGTACAAAGGGACCTGGGTGCCCTTGTACACCAGTCATTGAAAGCAAACATGCAGATGAAGCAAGCAGCTAGAAAGGCAAATGGTATGTTGGCCTTCATTGCAAGAGGATTTGAGTACAGGAGCAAGGATGTCTTACTACATTTATACAGGGCCTTGGTGAGACCGCACCTGGAGTATTGTGTGCCGTTTTGGTCTCCTTACCTGAGAAAGGATATACTTGCCATACAGAGTGCGCAGTGAAGGTTCACCAGACTGGTTCCTGAGACGGCAGGACTGTCGTATAAGGAGAGATTAGGTCAACTAGGCCTGTATTTACTAGAGTTTAGAAGAATGAGAGGGGACCTCATTGAAACGTATAAAATTCTGACAGGGTTGGACAGACTGAATGCGGGAAGGATGTTTCCCCTGGCTGGGAAGTTTAGAAGGGGTCACAGTCTTAGGATGCGAGGTAGCAAATTTAGGACTGAGATGAGGAGAAATTTCTTCACTCAGAGGGTGGTGAACCTGTGCAATTCTCTACCACAGAAAGTTGTGGAGGCCAAGTCACTGAATATATTTTAGAAGTAGATAGATAGATATCTAGACACAAAAGGCGTCAAGGGGTATGGGGAAAAAGCAGGAATATGGTGTTGAGATAGAGGATCAGCCATGATCATATTGAATGGTGGTGCAGGCTCGAAGGGCCAACTATTGCTCCTATTTTCTATATCACTTCAAGTGCCATCACCAACAGTATGTATCACAGCTAACATTTCAAATTCAATACGACAGACCTTAACTACAGATTTACCTGTCAAATAGGAGAAGAAAAACACTGATCACCTTTTGTCATTTGGTTTGACTGAGCAGTTACATTATGCCACCCCTTCCCTTGCCCCATCCTTTAAAAAGAAAACAATGGCCCGGAATTTGCTGGGGGAAAAGCAAGTGAATGATGCATGCTATTAGTAATGCACAAACTGGCCAGCAATTTGTGGTGGGGAAGAGCCATAAATTGTTCGTCAATTTGCAGCGCTCCACCGTTAGCTTCACGAAAATGGCATCTCGCCTTTCACCTCTGTGATTTTCATGAAGTTGCTGCATTTGCACATTAATTGCCCATTAAACTCGCCACAGAAAGTTAAGTCTAGTAACTAACAGCGTAAGTATCTTTTTTACTGACCCGATAATTGTGAATGAGTGCCAATCAACCTCTCTGGCCCAGAAAATGAACAATTAAAAAGTGTGGAGTCTCATTCCTTGTCGCTGGAGATTTTAAAAATACCACATTTTAAATGTAATTTTTTTCTTACTTTCCCCTCGTTTCTTTTTTCTTTCTCTTAACCCAATAATTCTTTCCCTCTCTTTAGTTCTCTTTCTGTACCTGAATAGACATTGAATTCACCCACTCGAATTCATCCTCCTTCAGTTCTTGCTCTGTTTAATTCTCAATCCTTTCATCTCATTGGTTAAGAGATGTCCCGTTTGTCCCATTGCTCACCTAGGTAAAATGTCTTGTTGCCCTCGCTGCGCAGTTATCAGTTCGCACATCCAGCACCTTTGTGGGCAAATTGGTGTTAGAACTAAACATGCATGAACAAGTCTAATTAACTGGGCATGCCGCGAGATGGAGAAATCTGACTAAAAGAATGTGTAGTGTTGTGTGCCTCTTCGAAATGTCCAGTAGCGTCCCTCAGCTCTAGTCCACATCAAAAATTTGCATAAATCAGTTGTACAGAAAAACTACAGATCGTAAAACAGATTTGTGTACAGCACCAAGTTCCAAGAGACATGGGGTCATGTGCCACCTTCTGATTCAAAGCTCAGCTTATGCTTCAATGGTCAACTTGCATTGTTGACTAGGTCTTCAAATTCCTTTCGTAAAATAAATCTGTATTAGGAAAAGAGCAAAAATAAAAAGCCAGAGTGATGTGCTTGCACAGAACACCAAAGCTCACTATGAAATGAAGTGACTGTGTAACTGTACCCCTATTTCCCACATAAATAAATGTAACTGAAAATAAGAATTGCCCAATCCCAGAGCCCTTCAGGATCTGATGTATTTCTTATTCCGCTCTCTCCACCTCCAAGCTACGTATCCTCTATATCTTAGAGGTCGTCAAACAGTTCTCTGAAATTCACTTCAGAGCCAGAGAATAGAGAGACACCGCAGAAGCACCAGACAAGGTGCATGTTACAGTATTAACACAGTGTCCTGCTGCTTCATCACATTAAAGGGTTACATGCTGAATTTAAATTATATCCCAGATCGTTCAAGCACACTCCTGCAGCACATTGACAATGCTGTCTTGTCTGTTCTATATACGGGACTCACCTAAAAAATTTAATTACCAAGAAAACATACATAACAAAAGCTCTGACATGGTACATCAGTCATTGAAGGTTGGCATTCAGGTACAGCAGGCGGTTAAGAAAGCAAATGGCATGTTGGCCTTCATAGCGAGGGGATTTGAGTACAGGGGCAGGGAGGTGTTGCTACAGTTGTACAGGGCCTTGGTGAGGCCACACCTCGAGTATTGTGTACAGTTTTGGTCTCCTAACTTGAGGAAGGACATTCTTGCTATTGAGGGAGTGCAGCGAAGATTCACCAGACTGATTCCTGGGATGGTGGGACTGACCTATCAAGAAAGACTGGATCAACTGGGCTTGTATTCACTGGAGTTCAGAAGAATGAGAGGGGACCTCATAGAAACGTTTAAAATTCTGACGGGTTTAGGCAGGAAGAATGTTCCCAATGTTGGGGAAGTCCAGAACCAGGGGTCACAGTCTAAGGATAAGGGGTAAGCCATTTAGGACCGAGATGAGGAGAAACTTCTTCACCCAGAGAGTGGTGAACCTGTGGAATTCTCTACCACAGAAAGTAGTTGAGGCCAATTCACTAAATATATTCAAAAGGGAGTTAGATGAAGTCCTTGCTACTAGAGGGATCAAGGGGTATGGCGAGAAAGCAGGAATGGGATACTGAAGTTGCATGTTCAGCCATGAACTCACTGAATGGCGGTGCAGGCTAGAAGGGCCGAATGGCCTACTCCTGCACCTATTTTCTATGTTTCTACGTTTCTATGTCTTGCACTGTCCCTTTCCAACCCAGATGTCAGATGTGTTACTAAACTGTTCCCAAGCCTCTTGCAAAAATGTTTCTGTAATTCGCTGAAGGGGTCGCCTTCCTTGGAAGGAACTTTCAAAATTACTGCACCTGGAAACCATGACTGCAAAACTGTGCCCCTTCACTCTAGGGCATGCAGCATTTGGACACCTATACCATATGCTACTGGTATACCAGTTACAGACACATTGCATCATGTAGCAGCATTCAGAGGGTCAACTGGTACTTAGTGAGTTGTACAGGGCCTTGGTGAAGCCACACATTGAATAGTGTCTACAGGAAGGACATTCTTGCTGTTGAGGGAGTGCAGCGAAGGTTCACCAGACTGATTCCCGGGATGGCAGGACTGACACATGAAGAAAGACTGGATCGACTAGGCTTATATTCAATGGAATTTAGAAGAATGAGAGGGACCTCAAAGAAACATAGAAAATTCTGACAGGATTGGACAGGTTAGATGCAGGAATAATGTTCCTGATGTTGGGGAAGTCCAGCATCGGGGTCACAGTCTAAGGATGACTTATGAGGAAAGGTTGGGCTTCTACTCATTGGAATTCAGAAGAATGAGAGGTGATCTTAACGAAATGTGTAAGATTATGAGGGGGCTTGACAAGATGGATGCAGAGAGGATGTTTCCACTGATGGGGGAGACTAGAACTAGAGGGCATGATCTTAGAATAAGGGGCCGCCCATTTAAAACCGAGATGAGGAGAAATTTCTTCTCTGAGGGGTGTTAATCTTTGGAATTCGCTGCCTCAGAGTTGTGAAAGCTGGGACATTCTTCACTCAGAGAATTGTGAACCGATGGAATTCTCCACCACAGAAAGTTGTTGAGGCCAGTTCATTAGATATATTCAAAAGGGAGTTAGATGTGGCCCTTACGGCTAAAGGGATCAAGGGGTATGGAGAGAAAGCAGGAATGGGGTACTGAAGTGCATGATTAGCCACGATCATATTAAATGGTGGTGCAGGCTCGAAGGGCCTACTATGGCACCTATTTTCTACGACAGGGGAGGGGCAACTAGTTTGGGGGGGGGGGGGAAGAGATAGGGGAGGGGCACCGATAAATTGGGGGTAGGAGAGGGGCACCAGTAAATGGGGAGATAGGGAGGGGCACCTGTAAATGGGGGATAGGAGAGGAGCACCAGTAAATGAGGGCTTGGGGAACCAGCCCACACTGCAATATGATGCGCACTAGGTCCGTGCAGCAGAACAGGTCTCCAGTCGTCCTGGTTAAACCTTACCACTGGATAAAGACCTAGCTCTGTCAAGCCTGTGGTGTTGGCTGATGTGCAACGGTTACCACACGTTAAAAAAATCCATGCACAGGCATCTTCCACCCCCTCAATTGGAGTTCAGGATTGGAACATCAGGTCCTTCATTGAAACATCTGTGAACTCGTGTGGAAGCAAGTCATCCTCGTTCAAGGGACCGCCTATGATGATGATGAGTGAGTTAATCAGCTGTTGGAACTAAGTGAAACATCAACAAATTCCAGCATCGTCATTCTGGAGGTGCTGCTTTTCAAAAGATTATGCAATAACTTCCATTTCCTCCAAATTGCATGCAAGAACACAAGAACATCAGAAATAGGAGCAGGAGTCGGCCATACGGCCCCTCGAGCCTGCTCCGCCATTTAATAAGATCATGGCTGATCTGATCATGGACTCAGCTCCACTTCCCTGCCCGCTCCCCATAACCCCTTATTCCCTTTAAGAAACTGTCTGTTTCGGTCTTAAATTTATTCAATGTCCCAGCTTTCACAACTCTGAGGCAGCGAATTCCAAAGATTAACACCCCTCAGAGAAGAAATTTCTCCTCATCTCGGTTTTAAATGGGCGGCCCCTTATTCTAAGATCATGCCCTCTAGTTCGAGTCTCCCCCATCAGTGGAAACATCCTCTCTGCATCCATCTTGTCAAGCCCCCTCATAATCTTACACATTTCGTTAAGATCACCTCTCATTCTTCTGAATTCCAATGAGTAGAAGCCCAACCTTTCCTCATAAGTCAATCCCCTCATCTCCAGAATCAACCTCGTGAACCTTCTCTGAACTGCTTCGAAAGCAAGTATATCCTTTCGTAAATATGGAAACCAAAACTACACAGAGTATTCCAGGTGTGGCCTCACCAATACCTTATATAGCTGTAGCAAGACTTCCCTGCTTTTATACTCCAAATCCTTTGCAATAAAGACCAAGATACCATTGACATTCCTGATCACTTGCTGTACCTGCATACTATCCTTTTGTGTTTCATGCACAAGTACAGGTCCCACTATACTGCGGCATTTTGCAATTTTTCTTCATTTAAATAGTAACTTGCTCTAATTTTTTTTCTGCCTAAGTGCATGACCTCACACTTTCCAACATTGGGCAAAAATTTGGCAGATGGAGTCTGTATGTCGTTTTGCAGATTTTGTGTGTCCTCCTCACACATTGCTTTTCCTCCCATCTTTGTATCGTCAGCAAACTTGGCTACATTACACTCAGTCCCTTCTTCCAATTCGTTAATATAGATTGTAAATAGTTGGGGTCCCAGCACTGATCCCTGCGGCACCCCGCTAGTTACTGGTTGCCAACCAGAGAATGAACCATTTATCCCGACTCTCTGTTTTTTGTTAGTTAGCCAATCCTCTATCTATGCTAATATATTACCCCCAACCCTGTGAACTTTTATCTTGTGCAGTCACCTTTTATGTGGCACCTTGTCAAATGCCTTCTGGATGTCCAAATACACCACATCCAGTGGTTCACCTTTATCCACCCTGTTCGTTACATCCTCAAAGAACTCCAGCAAATTTGTCAAACATGACTTCCCCTTCATAAATCCATGCTGACTCTGCCTGACCGAATTTTGCTTTTCCAAATATCCTGCTACTGCTTTTTTAATAATGGACTCCAACATTTTCCCAACCATCGATGTTAGGCTAACTGGTCTATAGCTTCCTGCTTTTTGTCTGCCTCCTTCTTTAAATAGGGGCGTTACATTTGAGGTTTTCCAATCTGCTGGGACCTCCCCAGAACCCAAGGAAATTTGGTAAATTACAATCAATGCATCCACAATCCGTGCTGCTATTTCTCTTAAGACCCTAGGATGCAAGCCATCAGGTCCAGGGGATTTATCTGCCTCTATAGTCCCATCATCTTACTGAGTACCACCTCCTTAGTGATTGTGATTGTGTTAAGTTTCCCCCCCCCCCCGTATAGCCCCTAGACTATCCACTGTTGGGATATTGTCAGTGTCCTCTACCGTAAAGACTGACATTAAATATTTATTCAGAGTTTCTGCCATCTCAATGTTCCCCGTTACTAATTCCCTGGTCTCGTCCTCTAAGGGACCAACATTCACTTTAGCCACCCTTTTCCTTTTTATATACCTATAGAAACTCTTGCTGTTTTTATATTTTGTGCTAGTTTACTTTCATAGTCCTTCTTCCCTTTCTTAAAATGCATTGAATTTTAGTTTGTATTTTAATCACAGAAATAATGAGGTTAAGTTTTAGGTATCCATCATGCATCACATATTAAACAGAACAGCTTTACCTGAAATCTCAGCTGCACATGATTTAGAACGGAAATACTGCAACCGTGTTTTCAGACCTACACGATCCATCTGGAATTGCCAACCTCAGCATCCAATTCTTCAATATCTTGGACACTTGCAGCACTAAGAGTCCCTGTGAGGTCTGTAAGGAACAACTCTGTTGCAGCACTGGGTGTACTGGTCACTGCTCCACGCAGCAGCAACGAGCAGCCATCGCATCAGGCTGCAAGTCACATAACCCCTGCCTCACAGCGACGCTGTACTTTCCCAGCTCAGGTAAACACATTCATTTCTCTGCAATCAGAAATACTGCAGGACAGTCCCAGGCACAGATCTGAGCAAACCCAAATCCCCCTCCCCCTTTTCAAAAGCACTACATCACATTCACAGCATCTCATGGCGTCCAACTCCGTGTGTTGCAATGCACGAACTGTGCAGCCTGCAAGATCCTCACGCACCAAGTGCAGTTCAAACTGACTTCAGCCTGATATCAACATTGATCATTCAGATCAAACATATTCCAGAAAATGTTTGCAGGATGTGATTATTCAAGTACTGCTGACCAAATTCAATTATGATTTTCTCAGACAGAGTCATCTATGTCCCAGTTCTCTGACTCTATCAATAAATACAGGGTCATGTATTCACACTTTAATGCAAAGACTTTATTCAGAAACAGTATGTCAGAGATTTTCAAGCCTGGTTATGTCACTTTCCTTGTTATAAACCTACCGCAAACCATCATGCTAATTTCCACTGAAATAATGAGAAATTCTTTACAGTGAAAGGTTAGATTTGATTTTTTGTGGGGGTGGGGGAGCAGAGAGCAGAGATCCGTTTGCTAGATACTGGGAATTTTAGACAGAAGAATGGAATTATTGTAACAAATTGGGAATAGAGCACAATCAAAAAAAGGAATGCAAAGTACAGAAAGTATTTTCTTTTATGACTTAAGATCGCTTTGCAAGGTCCCCTCAGACACCTCCAAGAGGCTGAAAAGCCAAGCCCGTCGAGTCCTTGTTCATCGCTTTTGCATTTGACTAAAGGAATCCACCTCTTTGTTCTCTTCTTCACTGTCTATAGGGTCCCCCTTGTGCTGTGGCAACACAAACTATACACAGTAACCCAACTTCAGCAGGAGATCTGGGTGTTTCAACTCAACTGATTTGGCAATATAACTGTACAGTATATAAATTGCTTTGTTTAGTCGCAGTGAGAAACACGGCAACTCACACATGTTGGAATGTTTCAACTTGAGCACTGAAGTTCTTTTAGGATTGGGATTGGGGGCGTACAGACGAGAACAAAGCTTGAATGGTTGAGTAAATAAGTTCTTCTATTTGATTTAATATTTTTGACAACAGACTAAAAGGTCGATAGCTGCCCGTTTTCATGCTCTCAGAACCAGTCGTCGCTGACTTCAAAATGGATCAGCCCTTTAAAAATCTCCATCCCTGTCTCCAAGTACTCTGGAGCAAAGTTCACCTGCCCCAGGAGATTTATTCATGTTACCTAATAAATCTCAGCTCACCTACTATTATCCAAGTCCCTGAACACATGTTTGCTGTTGATATTGGATGGTATATCGTACATGTCCTGCACGTTGTCATTATTTAGCATGTGAACTGTTCATTGTAAATCCTCCTGATGGATCATCGAAGGCTTGAGGCTTCCACCCTACCTGGCCTCTTGCTGCTATCACACTGCACGATATTGTTGGTATAATGTTGTATGTCTGCTGCCTGTTGCTTTCCACTGACCACTGCAAACCATTCAAGCTTTGTTCTCATGAGTCTGCCTCCATCCTAATTTTCTTGCTACCTGCCCTGAAGACATTAACTTAACATGCACATCAACAGCCATCCAATTCCTCAGCCAAATAATCATTCTTCAGGCAAACCTAGGCAGTTGAGCTCGATTCTGTCCTCACCCAGCTCTAGCATTCGTTATTTACTGACTATATTGGCTTGCGTTCTATCAAAGTCTTGTTTTCAGGAAAGGACCTATGGGCTGCTGATGTAATTGCAGCAGCAATTACTTCACCTGGTTGGGAAAAGAAGTGTTTGTTTTTCTTGATCTATCAAGTCTTGCCATAGATTTTAAATTGAAGTTTAACTTTTGTACTTTAAGCTTGGAACATTATGTAGGTGTCAAGGATGCTATTGGAGACTTGCGTCTTTAAATTTTATGTTTATAGTTCGGGGTTGGGGGGGGGTGGGAAGGAGTTGTTTTACAACGGTGTGCATTGCTTGGAAAATTACAACGGCATCTAAATCAGGAAATATCCATGTAATGGAGAGATTTAATTTCTCAGACATTCTTTGGAGCCACCTGGTATTGAGGACAGGGCAGCTGAAATATTTGTCGTCATCATAAATGAGTGTATCGTAACACTATATTTGTGACAAAACTCGAGATTATCGGGGTCCTTGATTTAATTTTAGTCGTGACCCTGATATAGTAACAAAACTCTATGTGAGCAACGTCTCGATTTCAAAATTCTCATCCTTATTTTCAAATCCCTCCATGGCCTCGACCCTCCTTATCTTTAATCTCCTCCTGTCTCCTCTAATTCCGCCCTCTTGAGCAACCCTGATTATAATAGCTCAACCATTGGTGGCCGTGCCTTCTGTTGCCTAGGCCCTAAGCTCTGGAATTCCCTGCCTAAACCTCTCCGCCTCTCTTTCCTCCTTCAAAACGATCCTTAAAACTTACCTCTTTTTCCTCCTTTAAGACGCTCCTTAAAACATACTTCTTCGACGAAGCTTTGGATCACCTGCCCTAATTTATCCTTGTGGCTTGTTGTCAAATATTCTGTCTCAATACTGCTGTTTAGTGCCTTGGGATGTTTCATTACGTTAAAGGCGCTATATAAATACAAGTTTGTTATTGTTGTTGTTATTTATCAACTATACATTAATTTGCTGTGGGAAAATGCAAGTAGAGACCAAAAACTCCCCATAGAGAAGAGAAAATTGAAGCAAGAATTATCTCAAACCACTTTCGCATCCCTCCCAGACACTTGAACTGAATCTACTTTGTATAACCCCCTTTCTTCTTCCACTGCCATTTCAATCTTACTAAACAACATATCATTCACCAATTGAAATGGACTTCCAGAAGGCATTCGATAAGGTTCTGGACAAGAGACAGTTAGTAAAAAAATGTAAGCGCATACAATTGGAGGCAAACTATTGATGTGGATAGGAAATTGGTTAGAAGACAGGAAACAGAGAGTAGTGATAATGGATATGCACACCAATTGGTAGGATAGGAGTACTAGTATCCTCTAGGGATCCGTGACTTAGATGAAGGAAGATCAATGACTTAGATGAAGGAAGAGAGAGGTGGATATCTAAATACAACAGCAAGTTAGATGGCACAAGAACTGATGTAGGTGAGAGCAGAAAGTTGCAAAGGGACATTGATAGATTATGAATGAGCAAAACTGTGGCAGATCAACTTTAGTGTGGGAAAGTATGATATCCACTTTGGATCCAAGAAAGATCGATCAGAGTATTTTCTAAATGGTGAGCAGCTGGGAACTGAGGGGGAGCAGACTGATTTAGGGGTTCAAGTACAGAAATCACAAAGCGAATACAAAAAAATAACTAAAAAGGCAAATGGAACAGTCTTTATCTCAAGGTTTCTGAAATACAAAGAGGTGGAAGCTGTGCTAGTTATATAAACCTCTGGCTAAAGCGCATGTGAAATACATTCCACTTACACCATCTGTGCTTATCCCCGACAACCGCCTATATCAGGCAAATGGCGCTGACCATAGGCATCAATTAATCCGTAATAAGCGTGCCAACTATTTCGGGCAGTTCAAGCAGCTGTTTGCAATTAAAATGCTCCAAAGCAGAAGTCAAGGCGTGCTTTGAAATGTTATTCCTGATGTGAAAATTGCAAGAACCATTGACTGTTTAACATCTTCTCTGTTGATTATCGTTAACCATTTGCACTTGGAAATCCCATAAGATAATGAGCAAACTTCGTAACTAATTAATCTACATATAAAAAATTAAATTATACCACCATGTTTGAGTCCTGGTATAGTAACCTGCCATTGTGTTATACACAGTGGGGACTGTACTGCCTTCAGTTCTGGGCACCACACCTCAGGAAAGATATATTACATAGGATTAGAGGATATACGGCACAAAAACAGGCCATTCGGCCCAACCAGTCCATGCCGGTGTGTGTGTCCCACTCGAGCCCCCTTCCGTCTTTCCTCATCGAACACTATCAGCATAACCCTCTATTCCCTTCCTCTTAAATACAGCCATACTATTTGCCTCAACTACTCCCTGTGGTAGCGAGTTCCACATTCTCACCATTTTCTGGGTAAAGAGGTTTCTTCTGAATTCCCTTTTTGATTTCTTCATGACTGGCTTATATTAATGCCCTCTAGTTATGCTCTTCCCGATAAATGGTAACACTCTCGGAATCTACTCGATCAAAACCTTTCATCATTTTAAAGACCCCAATTAGGCCACCCCTCAGCCTTCTTTTTTCAAGTGAAGAGACGCAGCCTGTTCATCCTATTCTATGATAGGTATACCCTCGCATTTCTGGTATCATCCTTGTAAATCTTCTCTGCACCCTCTCCAGTGCCTCTTTTTCCTTTTAAATCTGGCGACCAGAATTGTATGCAGTACTCTAAGTGTGATCTAACCAAGGTTCGATACAAGTTTAGCATAACTTCTCTACTTTTCAATTCTGTCCCTCTTGAAATAAACCCTCGAACCTGGTTTGCTTTTTTTATGGTCTCGTTAACCTATGTCTCTACTTTTAGTGATTTGTGTATTTGCACTCCAAGATTCCTTCGCTCTTCTACTCCACCCAGACTCGCACTCTCCAAGTAATGTGACCTCTCGATTCTTCCTACCAAAATGTACTACCTCACATTTATCTGTGTTGAATTTCATTTGCCAATTATATCCTCATTCTGCACGTTTATTAATGTCCTCCTGTAATTTGCTTTAGTCCTCCTCAGTATTGACTATCACCCTAATTTGGTGTCATCTGCAAATTTAGAAATTGTGTTTTTGATTTCAAAGTTTAAATCGTTAATATAAATTGTGAACAACAGTGGTCCCACCACTGATCCTTGTAGAACACCACTACCCACCTTCTGCCACTAGCTACCCTTCACCCCTAGTCTCTGCTTTGTCTTGAAGCTATCCATTCTGCTACTTGTCCCCTGACTCCGCAATCTCTGACCTTGTTCATCAGTCTATTATGTGGTACTTTATCGGAGGCCTTTTGAAAATCTAGATAAATTACATCTACTCCATTACCCTTGTCTATTGGCCTTGGATGGGTGGAATGATATTGGGGCGAGAAAGGGTTAAATTATGAGGACAGGTTGCATAGACTAAACTTTTATTCCCTTGAATACAGAAGATATAATTGTGGTGTTCAAGATGATTGAAGGATTTGATAGGGTAGATACAGAGGAACTATTTCCTTTGGAGGTGGAGTCCAGTACAATTTTAACCTTGAAATCCCCCCCATCCCCCGCCCCTCCAAAAAGCAGTTGAGGCGAGATCAATTGGAAATTTCAAAACCGAGATGGATAGATTTTTGATCGGCACAGTATTATGGGATATGAAACCAAGATGGGTAAATGGAGTTAAGATACAGGTCAGCCGTAATTTCATTAAATGACAGAACAGCCTCAAGGGGCCGAATGGCTTTAGAAGTGAGCAATCAAATGCTAAAAGCTAAGTTTACATGCACATACACACACTGAACAGCTATTGTGTGAAATGCCTCAAATAGAATAGTAAATGTCAGGCACCATCAAATCAAAACCATCCTTTAAAAAAAAAGTGAAAACAGCACTCACGCCAATTACAATTCAGATGTTGCAGTCTGCATAGTTATAAATTATATTAATAAAGGATGCAATATTAGACCTCGAGTATAAGACGATGTGGAGAAAGGGTCTCAACAGCACTTGGCACTGTGTCACAGTTCAGTCAATTAGAATGGGATACAAACAGTATGTTTTTTTTCTCATTCCAACAGCAGAACATTTACGATCATACAATTTATTACCAGTTATGGCCTTTACCTCAGTTGTACACTGTACTTCCTCGAGCTGTGGCAGCTGCATCACAATAGCAGCAGGCTCCAATCGAAAATCAGAATTCCATTTAAAGCTCATCATTCCCTAACAGCTGCCAAATAAAGGCTTTGATCGTGGAAATGACTATAGCCAAGCCCGTCAAAAGATGAAAGTCCAACCATTGAGAATGAAAATGAAGGTATCCTTTTGCACACAACCATTATTTGCAGACTGGCAGCACTTTGCACTCAACTGAATAAAATTGCAGTTAAATGATTTCAACACAAAAATATTTATGTCTTCATACCAGTTCTTCAATATTATACTGATCAACAACAAATTATTTGTATCATCAGTTTTGATTCCTTGCCCATGTTGTAGCACTGATCAGCCAACACCAAGAGGCAGAAACCCTGACAGAGCATTGCTAAGCGGACAAAGCGACTGAAGGTACTTGCAGGTTATTATTTGATTTAGATAATATATGGAAACCGAAAATATCCTGAAGCATTAATAAATTAAGTGGCATTAAGTTCATCTTGACTTCTCCCCTTCTATTCACTTGTAATTACAAAACACCACAACAGTGTACTGGCAGGGTACAAGCTCATAGGATTACATAGGATATACGGCACAGAAACAAGCCATTCAACCCAACCAGCCCATGCCAGCATTTATGCTCCACTGGAACCTCCTCCCATCTTTCCTCATCCAAATCTATCAGCATAACTATGCCCTTCTCCTAGACATATACTTGTCTAGCTGTCCCATACTATTCGTTTCAACCTGTGGTAGCGAGTTCCACATTCTCTCCACTCTTTGGGTAAATAATTTTTTTCTGAATTCCACATTGGATTTCTTGGTGACTATCTTATATTGATGGCCTCTAGTTATGCTCATCCCCACAAGTGGAAACATTCTCTCTGTATCCACTTTATCAAAACCTCTCATAATTTTAAAGACCTCTATTAGGTCACCCTTCAGCCTTCTTTTTTCAAGAGAAAAGAGATCCAACCTGTTCATCCTTTCCTGATATGTGTACCCTCGCATATCTGGTATCATCCTTGCAAATCTTCTCTGTACCCTCGAGTGCCTCTATATCTTTTTATAATATGAAGACCAGAACTATACGCAGCATTCTAAGTGTGATCAAACAAAGGTTCGATACATGTTTAACATAACTTCTACATTTCAATTTTATACCTCTAAAATAAACCCTAGTGCTTGCTAACCTGTGTCAGAACTTTGTGATTTGTACTTCGAGATCCCTTTGTTCCTCTACCCGACCTAGATGTGAACCCTCCAAGTAATGTGACCTCCCTATTCTTCCGACCAAAATGTAATACCTCACATTTATCTGTGTTGAACTTTATTTGCCAATTATATGCCCATTCTGCAAGTTTATTAAAAACCTCCTGTAATTTGTTGCAGTCCTCCTCAGTATGGATTGTCGTCCCCAATTTGGTGTCATCCACAAATGTATAAATTGTGTTTTTGATTCCAAAGTCTAAATCATTAATGTAAATTGTGAACAACAGTCCTTGTGGAACACCACTCCCCACCTTCTGCCACTGTGAATAGCTACCTTTGACCCTACTCTCTGCTTTCTGTCTTGAAGCCAGCTAGCTATCCATTCTGCTCCTTGTTCCGACTCCGCATTCTCTGACCTTGTTCATCAGTCTACTATGGAGCACCTTATTGAAGATCTTTTGAAAATCTAGATAAATTACATCTACTGCATTGCCATTGTCTACTCTGTTACCTCGTCAAAAAAATAAAATGAGGTTGGTCAAGCAAGTCTTTCCCTTTTGTAATCTATGCTGATTATTATATTTTAGGTTTCTCGATGTTCTATTTTCTCCTTTCGTAGAGATTCCATTATTTTTCCCGCCACTAATATTAAATTGACTGGTCTATAATTCCCTGTACATGTTCTATCCCCCTTCTTAAATATAGGTATTAAGTTAGCTATCCGCCAGTCCTCTGGCACTACACCTTTTTCTAACTCAGTTTTCAAGGCCAAATAGGGATGGGCAATAAATGCCAGCCTTACCAGCGACGCCCACATCCCAAGAACGAATTTTTAAAAAATGCAATCACCTCTTTTTATTTTAAATGCACTTATTTCATTACTAATCTCATCATCCAATGTCATGTCCACCTGTTCTATCTTCTGGGTAAATCCTTGAAGCAAAATAATTATTTATTATTTCTGCCATCTCTCTATCGTTACCTGTGGTATTATCCTGTCTATCCCTTAAATGGCCCTATTCCTACCCCAACCCTCCTTTTTTTAAATTGATGTGCCTGTAAAATATTTTATAATTTTGTTTTAGGTTCCTTGATAATTTAATTTCATAGTTCCCCTTTGCCTTCCTAATTGTTTTTTTTTACTTCTGTCCTAATCTCTTTGTATTTTCCGTTATCATGCATTCCCCTGCTGTCTATGTACTTAATGCATGTCTCTTTCCTTACCTTCATTGATCCTTTATGGCTTTGTTCATCCATGGAGTCTCATTAGTGTTTAGTTTGTTCTTTCCTTTTAGCGGAATATATTGTTCCCGCACTCTGTTGAACACAATTTAAAATTTTCCCATTGCTGTTCTATATCGTTTGCCAATATTATTGCCCATTTTATTTTCCCAAGTTTTATTCTCAGCCCCTCAAAATCAACTTTTCTCCAATTCTACATCTTTGCCACATTTTGAAGGGGCTAGTGGGGACTGGCAGAACAAAGGGGAGAGAAATCAAGAGTTTCTTCCCTGATGTGTTCATCCAATTCCTGGAGACCGAGTCAGACAACTATAACACCGCCCGACAGTAGCTCCTTTCACCTTCAGGTGTGTGTGACCAAAAGACCAACAGAATACAGATAGAAAATTGAATCATATCCTTGCAGAAAAAAGTATGAGGAATTTTGACACGACCTCAGAAAAGAAAAATCAGTAAAAGAAAGAGTAGCATCACCATTTTTATGATTATATGGGTTAATAACTGCTAACTAGCCAGGAATTGAATCCTACCAGCTCCACACTAAAATACAACATTGTCCTTCCACCACAAGTACCCAGGTGGAGTTTCAATCCTGCACGATACCAACGCAGAAAGCCCTTTTATCCACTGCCAGAGAAAAAACAATCTACCAGTTTGACTCCAGACGCTAGAATTGTTCGCAAGCAGACACCAAATTCGCAGTGTTCCTTGAAATGCCATCAGAAGGAAAAGTAAGTGTGTTTTAGACAAAGAGCTCAGTAGTGAACTCGTTGCCTATCATCCCCTCCTCATATGTACAACTTTGAAATACTCAATGTGGACATGGGACACAAAGAGGAAAAATTTCGATACCCAGCACGGACATCGCTCATGCACATGCTCCGAAATGTCACATGGCTATTTAACATCACAGCAGTACAGGAGCTTCCGCTTCAGTACATACAACAAATTATACAGCCGTTGAAATTCTCATCAGTCACCTTTTATTTGATTTCAAAGCTGACTCCCTTAACTGAACATAGTTATTTGAATAATCCATTTACTTGCTGGAGATTTTGCCAACGCTTTTATTAATTCATTGGGAAAGGGCTGCTGCTCAGTGGTCGGTTTTAAATTCCAATAATCAAGTTAATGCTATCCTGAAGCCTACAGGAGCTTTCAAATGTTGCACACACTTAAATTCTCCCGAGATTTTTTTCCTCTTGTAAAGTCGGCTTTCTTTCTTATCTTTATGATCCTTATTCTTATGATATAATCTGTACTGAATCAAAGAAACAGGTTTGATATGGAAACTGAGATCCATCCCATTTCAATGCAAGTCAAGTAATTACATGACTGCAAAATCATTAAAGGTATGAAGCACAGCACTGTTCCATAATGACAGAGTTCCCCACCCATCACAGAGCATCAAGTCAGATAATATCGTTAAAAACTGGTTATCAGCTGACAGTATGTTTTTGTGAAGAATCTTTTTTAAATCCATTTTAATCTCCATACTATGTGGAGAGAAGCCACCAAAAAAAAAATCACTCAGTCAAGAGCTGGATAGAAGCTGGTGGCAGCCATGTTTTCCCCCCTCTTGTATGTGGAATTACCAATAAATCAGATGGTTTCATCAAAAGAAAAGCAGCAATAACCCAAACCTAAAACTTATCCAGACCATTACCAATTGAAGAAATGGAGGGCTTCAGTGATAGAATTACAATATTAACATGCCTGCTGCCCAAGTTCAGGACGAGTGCTGCTCCTTGAAAAGCAAGCAGTTCAATTGCATGTCTGGTCCACGTGCAATGTTCCTCAACACTCACTTTCTATAAACTATTTGTGTTATGAGATGGTAGTTTCAGATAGAAACACTTGCTTTTAATTATTTTTTTCAGCTGTACAGCGCTCCACTGATCAAAGCTAACCTCTCACCTTCTAATCCAGCAGCATCTGCCCAGTTAATCAGTCTCACAACAACACATGCTCCAGAACCTATTAATAGTCGATTCACAAAAAGTAACGAATGGGCTAAGGTTTCATTTCATGTATAATACTTTCACAATCATTGGTCAGGTTTTAATTTGATCTTTTTTTCATGAATGATCGATCTGGATTATGAAAAACTTTAATATTGTGCGTTAGTGCTTCTGGAATGTGGGAGTGAGCCTGTTTTGTCCAACCTAACTGTGATCGAAACAATATCCATTTACATCGTAGTTTAAAGGAATTAAAATATCCAAGGTGCTTCACAGCAGATTTCAAACCCATTTTGCAGTTCTACTCCAAATGTTATAGTCAGTTGATGCAGTCTCACCCTTTTGCTTTATTTCAGATTGCAGACACATTGCACTAACAGTCTGAAACTGACAATTAGAGTATGAAACAAAGTTAGTGACTGGGCAGCCAAACACTCATACACAGTTTTTTTCTGTTTCATGTTGTAGCAGCAAACAAAATGTAAAAATAAAAAATGACATCAACACTCTGCAACTATTCTCCTGAATAAATGGCAACCAAGTACTGTTGATCCATTTTTTCTTTAAATGGACATTTTGTCTTGATCACTTTTGAAAACAGAGGCTGAGGAAATCTGACTTCGTAGGTCTGTCTGTGATGCCCCTTCTTTCCCTATTCAGGATTTATCCAGCTCAGGATTTTCTTCGAACGAACTGGAGTCCAGACAACTGATTTGGACAAGAAGTTTTGTATCGATTGTCATGTGGATTGCACCACAATTCATAGAAACATAGAAAATAGGTGCAGGAGTAGGCCATTCGGCTCTTCGAGCCTGCAACGCCATTCAATGAGTTCATGGCTCAACATGCAACTTCAGTACTCCATTCCTGCTTTCTCGCCATACCCCTTGATCCCCCTAGTAGTAAGGACTACATCTAACTCCTTTTTGAATATATTTAGTGAATTGGCCTCAACAATTTTCTGTGGTAGAGAATTCCACAGGTTCACCACTCTCTGGGTGAAGAAGTCTCTCCTCATCTCGGTCCTAAATGGCTTACCCCTTATCCTTAGACTGTGACCCCTGGTTCTGGACTTCCCCAACATTCATAAGAACATAAGAATTAGGAACAGGAGCAGGCCATCTAGCCCCTCGAGCCTGCTCCGCCATTCAAAAAGATCATGGCTGATCTGGTCGTGGACTCAGCTTCACTTACCCGCCCGCTCCCCATAACCCTTAATTCCCTTATTGGTTAAAAATCTATCTATCTGTGATTTGAATATATTCAATGAGCTAGCCTCTACTGCTTCCTAGGGCAGAGAATTCCACAGATTCACAACCCTCTGGGAGAAGAAATTCCTTCTCAACTCGGTTTTAAATTGGCTCCCCTGTATTTTGAGACTGTGCCCCCTAGTTCTAGTCTCCCCGACCAGTGGAAATAACCTTTCTGCCTCTATCCTGTCTATCCCTTTCATTATTTTAAATGTTTCTATAAGATCACCCCTCATCCTTCTGAACTCCAACGAGTAAAGACCCAGTCTACTCAATCTATCATCATCAGGTAACCCCCTCATCTCCGGAATCAGCCTAGTGAATCGTCTCTGTACCCCCTTCAAAGCTAGTATATCCTTCCTTAAGTAAGGTGACCAAAACTGCACGCAGTACTCCAGGTGCGGCCTCACCAATACCCTGTACAGTTACAGCAGGACCTCCCTGCTTTTGTACTCCATCCCTCTCGCAATGAAGGCCAACATTCCATTCGCCTTCCTGATTACCTGCTGCACCTGCAAACTAACTTTTTGGGATTCATGCACAAGGACCCCCAGGTCCCTCTGCACCGCAGCATGTTGTATTCCCTTTTACTGTTTTTTTTCCCCCAAAGGTGGATGACCTCACATTTTCCGACATTGTATTCCATTTGCCAAACCTTAGCCCATTTGCTTAACCTATCTAAATCTCATATCGTCATCCCAGGGATATCTCCTTATATCTAACTGTAAAGCATCGCACAAATTAGAGTACAGCATTAAATGTTATTGGAATTCTAAAAGAGAGAGTTATTCAAAAGTAGCAGTGCGCAGTTATGCAAAATTTATTTATATCAGTTTCATAAACTTGAAAATAGAGAAAATAAAATGGATTTTATTTAACTGTGCTCTTCTAAACAAAAATCCCTGTGTCCTACTGGGAGGAAAAGATAATATGTAAAGAGGATGTATCTAGATCTCTGGTTATCAGGTTTTCAGGAGAAAAACACGAAAGATAGTCACAAGTTGATTAAATTCTTATGAAATACTTAAATTGATTGGTGTGGAGAGCAACCCAAGTTAACCAAGCTACTTGATACACAAGTCAGTTATCAGAAACCATGGAAATCTACCAGAACAGATGGAAACAGGCTGATCACACACTGCCTACCTGTCTGCTAAAATTGACCAATAACATGATAGTATGTCGAGCATGAAAGTACGCAATAAAAGCTCATCTCAATGGAGTCTGTGGGATATTGCGGCTTGCAAAATGGCTGCCAAGTTTGTTTGGGGAACAAAAATCATAGCACTTCAAATTAATTTATTTTATTTGAGGCGTTTTAAGATGTTTCTGACAGGTGTGATTAGGTGCAGTGTCAACGTAACTCTGTTTCTTCTCTTTCCTCAGTGGGTAAATGTACCACATGGCACAAGAGCCACACAGATCTTTCCCAATACCATGGTCTCTGCCACTCCATAAAGTCCTCCCTCTCCAGTCACCTGGGTATTGATGACTTCAGAGTGGTTAGAAGATGCTGAATGACTAAAGAAAATTACTTACATGGAAAGGAAGATGCACACCCAACCATCCGTCCTTCCTCAGACCTCCGAGGCTTACCCTTGTTTTTAGTTTGTACGTTCTATGAAGACAGTCTCTGCAAACAGTCTTGTCGTGAGTCAAAACTTTCTGTACAGCATGGGAATGGACTAGTACACAGAAACACGTATCACCAAATATTGCACTACATGCACTTGTTCACAAGTTTATTTGCCATTTAAATTAGTGCCAAAACTTGGCAAATAATCACAAGCAGCACTTTTAAAAAATCCTTTTTGGAGGCTCAAGATGCAACAATTCCCAATTGCACGATAGCAAAATCTTAACCTCTAGAGGGCAACAAAGTCTTGCATACACCTGCTGAAAGACGTTCACTGTATGCATGATACAGGTTATATGCTCAAGCAGACAGGTGAAAACGACACAAAAACCAGCCTAATTAACTCACCCAATCCTAGTTTAGGGTGCATTTATACTGGACATTCAGCATTGGTGAAAAATGATTTTGACTTAGCACTGACACTAAGTTGACCTCGTCAATCGAGAGTCAGAAACCAACCTGACTTTGAAGCAAAACACAGTGAGACTCCCTGGAAAAGGTGTTGGACTGGGGGGGGGGGACGACGGGACGGGGCGGCGCAGGGGTTAGTCTCACATTACTTTCACTTGACGTAATATGGAAATCCAGTGAGCTGCCAGACCTGATTCGCAAAGTGCTCAAAGAATCCATCCTGGGCACTATGTAAATCCACTTCGGCTTAATTCAAAAGGTTTTTATAGCAGGGATTCTCTCCAACCTGCTTTCTGAACTTCTGAATTTTTAAACTGTTCAGAGAGGGAAGTTCCACATTTGCTAATAAGCATGCACTATTCAGCTCTCTTTCTGGGTAAGACTTAGTCCCAGCCAGCCAATGCGAATGCGCTTCTGTATGCCCGGAACCTGAAAAGCAGCAACAGGTCCAAGGCCGGTTTATACAGTCTTACTTTCATTTGGTTTAATTTTTCTATATGGATTTATGTTCAAAAACTCCAAAGACCCACACAGCTTTCCAACAATTTCATAGAGTCCCAAACATGTGTCAATAGCCCAAAGAATAGATGCAACAGAGCAAAAACCATCAGGCACATGATCATCTGAAAAGCCTAATCTATTGTGAAAACCTTGAAAGACAACCTTTTATTGAGAAATAATATTCCTATAAGGACGATAAATACATTATTAATGGAACTCAAGTGGAATCAGGATTGTTGTAGATTTACAACCTGTTTGGAATTCTCAAACAATATTCCATGGAGACCTGCTGTACAGGCATAATGTAGTGAGGTTTTGGATCAAAGTAGACCTTAACGATACTTAATGGCTTGAGAAGGTAGAAGTGATTGAAGTACAGTATTGCTTTAGTCATGTGAATTTTCACAAGCGTAAATATTTCAAGGGAGATATCTTCAACTTTGTGCCTGCCAACTTCTGTTGTTTCAGTGTTTTACACTTCAAAACTTCTGTTTCGGAGCTGTTGATGCTGGATTTTCTTTCCTGTCGCCCTCCCACCATAGGGTCCTTGCGAATAGAGATTGTTGCTAAAGCTCCACTCTCCTTATTTGGTTGTGAAATGGAATTCCCTGTCACACAGAAGACTTCTGCACAAAATGTTGCCAACCAGTAGCCCAAATAAAGGAGTGGGAAAGATTTGAGCGATGCAGTTTTTATGGGCTTGTGAGAGAATTCTGATGAGTGTGATTACCATTAACAAATAATCAACCATTCTGTTGCACTGCATCTTCCTCCACTATTTTTTCAGGTTTGCGGAGGTGGGGAGGGGAGGGGGGGGGGAGACTCGATGAGTTTTCAAAAAGCTTGAGGGACATCATGACCAAGAAGTGATCTTAAATGAAGAAGACTTCTCAAATTCAGTGATTGAAAGGGATTATACAAAATAATCTAAAATAAAAAATTAGGAAACAAGTAATTGAAAGCATGAAGGATATCGTGGACTGCAGCACGCTGAGGAAATGTTATTGTATTTGAGTGATTTTCTCTTGTTTTTTTTAAAAACAAGAGTTACAAGGAAATTCCAGGCTGAGAACAGCATGTAATGTTAAAATTACTCCTCTGTAATCTAGTTCTTAGCATCGATGAATTGCTATTTTATTGGCAGGGTGAAGAAAGATTCCAATGATGTTTTTTTCCATTTATTGGAAGCAGCTCTTGATTGCTCCTGGGATGATATTTTGTACTATTTTGTCAAATGAAGATTTGACGCTGCACTTTGCTACCGTCTCTGGTTTAGATAAGAAGTGGGTGTCTTCCGAAACATCAAGAATTGGTTTCTTCATGTTGCCACTTCCCCTTGTTTCTTGCTGAGGGCGAGCTGAACTTATGGCCTGTCTGTACACCCCTACAGTGTGGCTTGTTGTATGGACAACATTAGGGTAGGACTCTGGTGACAAACTTATGAATCACAAATTAATGTGCAAGTCCGATCTTCTGGCGGAAACAGTTCCATAATACAAGTCTTGCAAGAACTTCCAGTATTTCAAATGAATATTCTTCCTTTGAACCATAGGACAGTGCAGTTACTAACCAAGAGAGGACTAACCAAGAATGAGGAGAGGCAATATAAAGTAAAGGGTAAAATTCTGAAAGGGGTGCGTGAACAGAGAGACCTGGGTGTATATATGTACACTTCGTTGAAGATGGCAGGGAAGATTGAGAAAAAAACATACGCGATCCTGGGCTTCATAAATAGAGGCATAGAGTACAAAAGCAAGAAAGTTATGATGAACTTTTAATACTGATTCAGCCTCAACTCGATTAGTGTCCCCAATTCTGGGCACCGTACCTTCGAAAGGATGTGAAGGCCTTAGAGAGAGTGCAGAAAAGATTTACAAGAATGGTTCCAAGGATGAGGGATTTCAGTTACATGGATAGACTGGAGATGCTGGGGTTGTTCTCCTTTGAGCAGAGAAGATTGAGAGGAGATTTGATAGAGGTGTTCAATTTCATGATGGGTCTAGATAGAGTCGATAGTGAGAAACTGTTCCCATTGGCAGAAGGATTGAGAACCAGAGGACACAGATTTAAGGTGATTAGCAGAAGATCCAAAGGCGACATGAGGAAAAACTGCAAGTGATTAGGATCGGGTATGCACTGCCCGAGAGGGAGGTGGAGGCAGATTCAATCATGGCTTTCAAAAGGGAATTGGTTAAGTCCTTGAAGGAAAAAAATTTGCAGGGCTACAGGGATAGGGCGGGGGATTGGGACTAGCTTAAGGGCTCTTGCAGAGAGCCAGCATTGCCTCGATGGGCTGAATGGCCCACTTCTGTGCGGTAACCATTCTATAATTCTAACCAGATATAGCTAGAATAGCTTTGTCAAAACCTTGGTGCATTTCAATCTCATTAGCCTGTGATGACTGCCTTCAACTGCACAATTGTTAGTCATCTGTTTGCTGACTCCCTATATACAAACTGCTGTGATACTAATGAGTGCGGTCAAAACGACAATCCTTCACAAATCAGCAGTCAGGGGAGAACCTAGATGCTGGAATTGTATACAATACTTATGAGTCGATAAGTTGTAGGAAACAAGCAAATATTTAGACAATTTGGTAGATAAAAATAGTTCACAACTCCCCTCTTTAGGTCATTTTTTGCCACTATCCCCCAGTCACTGAAGCATTAGCACCCACCAGGACCAGAGCTACATGGAGGGGAAAAAAGTGCTTTCCGTACTCATCAATTGAAGAGCTGAGGCTGTTGAGAAAAAGAGAGTACCCTTTGAGTATCAAGCATTGCTACAGAGTAATCTTCGGTGCATCTCAGTCTAGCCTGGATGTCACAGTGGAACAACAAATCTCCAGCAGTGGCTGTATTAGGTCCTGAATAATTTTCTGAAGGGCATCAGATGAATGTAACATTTTTGATGATGCAGACTCAGTTTGTTTGCTGCTGTTCCACAAGCCAGCCAAGAAATTTGATATCATTGATTTTTTTTTAAAAAAGCTCCACAATGCCATGTCTTCAAGGTAAGTTATAAAATATATTTCAGAGCCATAATATTGCTACTACTAGACAATTTCTTCAAATTCCAATATGTTTGTTCATTTGAAGAAAAAGTCGTACTGTGTACAACACACAGTAATATCAGGCTGTTTTGTATGCTGATGTTAAATAAGGGGAAGTTTACTCTCGGGACTATTTCTATTAACTAGCTATACAGACAAAGCATTGAGGCTTTCCAACATTGCCTTAAGAAATACATTCAGGTCAACCTGCTGCGATCTCTTCTAGATGAACTGAAATGTACAAATCCCCAGACCACAACCCAGTTCCCCATTTTAAAATAAAACATCTGTTACATGAACCACATTTTTTTTAAACTGGTCACAACTACAGGAACTTAAAGCTCAATTTCTTCAGTTTAATGGAAACTGCATTCAATTACATATTTACACCCCGGCTTCTAATTACTTTCTCTTTTTCTTCCTCTAGTCAAAAATGGTCGCGCGCCATCCCATAAAAGCAAAGAGCTTCCTCCCAAGGTTCTGCCAATGGCAGTCTGCAATTGGATGCTAGCAGATGCATGCGTAAGGGTGCAGTGACTGTCTGCCTGTGAATGGGAATTTGCCCAATCAATGCAAACTCAAAAATCAAGCTTGTGCAGTACAAATACCTGCAATGTGACTTCAATTCAGCAGAATATTGCAGAGAACACAACCTTGGTTCAAAAGGATCTGAAAACACTGATCCTGAGCTAGCAAGTGTGTGTAGAGCATTTTCCAATTTGTAATCTAACAGATGCAGTTTCAGCAGACTAATTTCATGCTTTAAATACTTTAACACATGAAAAATGCTAATCTGCAGCCAAAAAGCCCCTCTGGTGCACACACACCTCCCATCTGCTCATCGCAGATGTAATTGGACAGTGATGCACAACTTTTATGTATGGCTTAAATGGGCACTCAGCACACAAGAGAACGAGGGCACTGCATCAAGGAGTGGCAAGGCACAACAGATTTGTGCCATTAATTCTCCACAGACTGATCCACCAATTTCAGCCATGCATAAACAGAGTCTATTAGCATGATCCTTCTACACATCAAATGGTCTGGCCGTGGACTGGAATGCAACACTGCGCGAGTAGGCTCAAGCAAGATAAATTAGGGCAATTTCTTAAAAAGCAATCGACATATTCACAACCCAACAGAATACCTTCAAAGAGAGACTCTTGGCAGCCTCCAATTCTCGGCCCATTTTTGCAAGTACAGCAGCCTTACACAGGTTACACAGCAGGGAGAAAAACTAAATGCAATGATTCCATTGGAAATACGAAAAGACCTGCTCTTTTGGAGCTATGCTACCAATTTAATTTATTTTTCATCTCCACGCTGCCCTCCCCACATGCAGCCACAAACAAAATCTGTCTCTCTCCCATCACTGTCCCCACAAACCATCAAATCTCTAAATGACAGAGCACTCAATGAATGAACAACACTCCACCTGGAAATTGATTACCAAATATTGAAGTTCAAGCACAACAGATGGTTCAATGGGTAGGATTGAAAAATAGATGTTGAGCAAAAGTCGTGCACACCATCCCATATACCAACCAGACCCACTACACAATTATTTTAAAATTTTAATTTTAATTATTTTCCAACATTTTGATCAAAGTATAATTTTCAGTGGGGGGGTGGGGGGGGGGGGGGTGAGAGCACGATTTGGTATTAACAATACACTTAGTAAATTAAAATCTCATCCGTCAATGCTCGTAAATCCTGCTCCACTAAATCCCTACTTATCCATGGCTCCAAATGACCTACACATTTCAATAAATTTAATCAGATTCTACAGTAACACAAGACATTATCCAACAGCACAGAGCAGTTTTACAAAAGTCGAGGAGCCAGACCAGAATCCCTGGCTTTCATAAAGTAAGCCAGGCAACGGATTTAGGGTCTTAACAACAATAACAATATGCCGGTGCTGCTCTGCATCAAGCAGCATAATGGTGGGCATGTGAAAAATTACTCAGCGGTACAGTTCAAGATCCTGTCCTCCAAAATTGAGTGCACCTGGAGAGTATTTTGAACGATTTAACACAAGAACAAGAAGGCTTATGTCTAACTTGGCACACTGTGCTGCTCTCAGTGCGCTCAATATACACACAGTCCAATATGGCTAACCTGCAAACAAAGAACAGAAAATACTGGAAACACGCAGCACATTCAGTTGCATCTGTCGACAGAACAAACAAGTCAACTTTTCAGCCACAGACCCTTCATCAGAGCTTAGTCAGCAGATCTGACAAAAGGTCCACACCTGAAATGGTGCCTTGTCTGCTCTCTCCTCGGATGCTGTCTGACTTGCTGAAGCGTTTCCAGCTTCTTCGCTTCAAATTTCCAGCGTCTGTGGTATTTTGCTTTTTGTTCGTTGCTAACCTGCCTGCTGTTCTCACTACCCTGTGCCCGTGCTGTTGTCTTCAAGCGGATGATCAAATGAATTGGATTTAACAATGCTAATGTATCAATAAATGTTTGTTTATTTTTTGTCAGCTCTCTTACGTGTTGATAAAATTCTATGCTCAAGAGAGCTGACTTGACACTTCTAGTCAGCTGTGCCAATGTGGCCCAGGCAATCGTCCTTCCTGTGTGTTGTTACATTGAGCCTCTACTCTGTGGCTCCTTGACAGCACAGCCAAGGCTAAGGGCATACCACGGGGCAGGAGTTCCTCTCTACACTACATATAATGACATCACATGCTCGTTTATCAACGCGTTAACAATTTCACTTCACCGCCAACGGATAATTTTTTTCCCTCCTACTGTGGGGGTCACGGGTACAACTGCCACAATGCATTACACCATCACTGTGTCTATGGTATTTTGATCATTGGTCTTCATGAAATAGTAAAGCACAGAAGGAGGCCATTCCGCCCATCGAGTCTGCACTGCAAACTGCAAAAATGAAGACAAATGTGGGTGTTCAGTGGTGCCAAACATAAATAACCTCAATGTCATATCTGTGATGCACATCATCGCGCCAGCTTTAACTGTCCAAAAGTAAGCTCATGATACCTCCTCTGTTCTGAGGATACAGAAGAGATCATTTGGAGACTGCCTCAGGTCTTCGAGACGTGGTCACTGCACCCAAGATGTGCACGGATTACTCACAGGATCACATGTTTTCACCTGCAGTGAACGTCCTCTAACCTTCCTGGTAAACAAAAATATGGCAGCTGTAATCAGTTTTTTTTTTACTTTCACAGAAAGTGCAAAGCAGCAGAATTCCATGGATGCAGTCTGAGATGGCAGCACAAGTGCAGTGATTCCAAAAGTCAAAAGGAACAAGTGTTGTTCTGTCACCATCCCAGTATGTAATGAGGCAGCAAAGTCAGAATTGCAACTCAAACCCTGATCAGGTACACCGCTGCTAAAATCTGCTTCATAGGGTGCACAAGTTTGGAACAATGAGGGTCAGTGCTAACTATCTGGGATGGAGTGAAAGTCTGCACTTAAATGGAGGGTCCACAAAATACCTGTTAGAGCAAAATTTGAGGGGTTTATAAATAGCACCTGAATCAGCAAATTCAATTATAGCTGCTAATTCATCTTCAGGGATCAGTTTTATAATATTAATGAAACTAAATAGAAGGAAAATAATAGAGTTTCAGATGAGTTACTGATACTGAGGCGTTACCACAATCCTTCAGTGGACACAGAATATCTGGAATGGGATAGGACTTGAGCATTTTTGCAGCAGGTCACACTGCTAAGTGAGCATGCACTGAAAACCAAGTCAACTGCATCCTATGAGGATCACAGCTTTTTACCCCCAAAAACCAGAGACGATGCAACTCACAACGTCCTTACACTGAAGTGCTTCAAGTCCAATGTGAGAGAAAGAGTGACTGGAATACACCATCATTGACACAATGCTCAGTTTATTTGTGGGATCAGTCTCCTGGAGACCCTTAAAAGTATAGAACACTGCAGGTGGTCACCAACCATGATTGCACACATGTTAAGTGGTGGTTAAGGCACTGGAAGAAATATTGAAAATAAATGACACTAAACCACTTGGCAAAAAGGTTTTTAAAACTATGCACATTCAATAAAACAGTACACAAGGAAAGTATAATGTAACGGAATGAAATCCAGCCAAAGCATGAAAAAGAGGAGTCAGTGGGATTGGGAAATGCCACAGTAAATACAGATAGACCAAAGTCTTCCTAGAGGCGTTGTTTCTTGGGAATAAGCAAGTTATTTCCGCTCCCCCCCCCCCCCCGCCACCTCTCACAGTATTGAATTTGAAAAGTAGATCTCGACAGGCTGGTTACTCAGGCGATTCTTTATATCCCATGTGAAATATTATTGAGCAGCAAATTGTGCCACTAAATAGTACATAGATATAATTCATTCAATGTATAATCCCTTCACTGGTCCAAACAAATACAAGAGCTCTCAGCAGTGCTGAATTCCAAATATCAGATTATAGATGGACTAGCTGTTAATTAGCATGAGTGAAAACAGCTACTGCAGGATATTCAGCAGTGCAAGAAAGAAAAACTTGGATTTATATAGCACCTTTCACGACCACCTCAAAGTGTTTTACAGCCAATGAAATACATTTGGAGTGTCATCACTGTTGTAATGTAGGAAACACGGCAGCCAATGTATGCACAAGCAAGCTCCCACAAACAGCACTGTGATAATGACCAGATAATCTGATTTTTTGTTATGTTGATTGAGGGATAAACATTGGCCAGGACAGCGGGAAGAACTTCCCTGCTCCTCTTCGAAATAGTGCCATGGGATCTTTTACGTCCACCTGAGAGTGCAGACGGGACATCGGTTTCACATCCCATCCGAAAGACGGCACCTCCGACAGTGCAGCACTCCCTCAACACTACACTGGAGTGTCAGCCTAGATCTTTTTGTATTCAATTCCCGGAGAGTGACAACCTTCTGACTCAGAGGTGAGTGTGCTTGCCACTGAGCCACAGCTGACATTGTGGGTTAGACTGTCATTTCAACTTTTGAGAGCTGGGTTCAAATCTAACCAATACAAACATCTCTTTCTGATGGCTGGAAGAGTTCTAACTGACTTGAATTTGCCTGGTCTCAGAGAAACATAGAAAATAGGTGCAAGAGTAGGCCATTCGATCCTTCGAGCCTGCACCGCCATTCAATGATCATGGATGATCATTCCCTCAGTACCCCTTTCCTGCTTTCTCTCCATACCCCTTGATCCTCTTAGCCGAAAGGGCCATATCTAACTCCCTCTTGAATATACCCAATGAACTGGCATCAACAATTCTCTGCGGCAGGGAATTCCATAGGTTAACAACTCTCTGAGTGAAGAAGTTTCTCCTCATCTCAGTCCTAAATGGCCTACCCCTTATCCTAAGACTATGTCCCCTGATTCTGGACTTCCCCAACATCGGGAACATTCTTCCCGCATCTAACCTGTCCAGTCCCATCAGAATCTTATACGTTTCTATGAGATCCCCTCTCATCCTTCTAAACTCCAGTGAATAAAGGTCCAGTTGATCCAGTCTCTCCTCATATGACAGCCCTTTACTGCACTCCCTCAATAGCAAAAACGTCCTTCCTCAGATTAAGAGACCAAAACTGAACACAATATTCCAGGTGAGGCCTCACGAAGGCCCTATACAACTGCAGTAAGACCTCCCTGCTCCTATACTCAAATCCCCTAGCTATGAAGGCCAACATACCATTTGCCTTCTTCACTGCCTGCTGTACCTGCATGCCCACTTTCAGTGACTGATGAACCATGACACCCAGGTCTCGTTACACCTCCCCTTTTCCTAATCTGCCGCCATCCAGATAATATTCTGCCTTCGTGTTTTTGCCCCCAAAATGGATAACCTCACATTTATCCACATTATACTGCATCTGTTATGCATTTGCCCACTCAACTAACCTGTCGAAGTCACCCTGCAACCTCTAAGCGTCCTCCTCACAGCTCACACCGCCACCTAGTTTAGTGTCATCTGAAAACTTGGAGATATTACACTCAATTCCTTCATCTAAATCGTTAATGTATATTGTAAAGAGCTAAGGTCCCAGCACGGAGCCCTGCGGCACTCCACTAGTCACTGCCTGCTATTCTGAAAAGGACCCGTTTATCCCAACTCTCTGCTTCCTGTCTGCCAACCAGTTCTCTATCCACGTCAGTACATCACCCCCAATACCATGCGCTTTGATTTTGCATACCAATCTCTTGTGCGGGACCTTGTCAAAAGCCTTTTGAAAGTCCAATACACCACATCCACTGGTTCTCCCTTGTCCACTCTGCTCGTTACATCTTCAAAAATATCCAGAAGATTCGTCAAGCATGATTTCCCTTTCATAAATCCATGCTGACTTGGTCCAATCCTGTCACTGCTTTCCAAATCTCTACAGGTCCACAGCACAAAAGTGAAAATGATCTAATATGGATCTCCTGTATGTTTACTACATTTTCTTTCAGTAGCTGAAAAAAGAGTTGACAGGTTAACATTTTTGAAGCGACAAAGATCGATCCCTGAAATATTAGGCTCTGGCTCCTCTTCAGGGACAGGAGTAAGCCATTTAGCCCTTCGAATCTGTTCAATGAGATCATGGCTGATCTGCATCTTAACTCAACCTTTCTATGTGCCTTCCAGCAATTGTAGTTTGTCTGATTAATATTTTCAAACTCTCTTTCGAAGATGTTTAATCAAAGTGGATGTGAGAAACAGGAGGATTCATACTGGCACAGCCGGGATACTTTTTCAATGCAAGCATCAAGGCACTTATTTGGGGGCACTTTGGAGGGAGCTTCACTTTGCAGCTGTCTAGTTAATTAGTTTGGAGGAGGGGGGATTAATATAGTTCACTTAACTAATTATCTAAAGCAACTCTCGCTACTGGCATGACCATTTCTTTTCTCTGGCTCACTACAAATATGGAATATTCAATTCTGAACTTTTCAAATTGCATTTGTTGATTATGTTTCACATTACACTGTCTGAGGGAGCATTCCACAATCTCTTCTCGGTTACATCCAGGGACAGTTTTCTTTGGACACTGTCAAACATCATACAGAATGAGGAGGGTACAGAATGTGTCGGTGATACTTTTAGTATCAAATAGTTGTTCTGAGGTGGTGAATGAATGTTGCACTTAGTTTTGCTGTGTATTATCCCACCCAGAGCTTGGATCAAGAGATTTTCTAAATATACTTGTTTTTCTATTCCAGCCCTAGTCACCAACCCACAAACCTTAAATAAACTGCATCTGTTGCATGTGTTTTCCATTCCCACAATACTACACAGCTGTGAATTACTGCTGTATGGAAAATAAAACAGCCATGCATTTTATCGAGGGGAGAGTAATACTAATGGGGAGGTGGTAGTTTAAATTTGCAAATGTAGCAGTATTGAATCTTCATTATCCTCAGCCCCTTTTGACATTACACAGAAATAAAAGACAACTGCAAAGTATCCATTTCACTTGTAAGCTACCCCCGCCTCCTTATTAAAACCAGAGTGCACACAACAAAATTGATTCATATTTTGAGATATCAATGAAGTCTTTTCCTAAAATTTTAACATTTCTGTATTATTGCTAGGACACTGCAGATCACAGTATCGTGGGGAGGCAGTTGAAACAAACCTGTATTTAACAGGACGACTAAAAATTCACGAGGTGCTTCACCTGCAACAAAATTGCTTTGAATTCACTGTTAAGTAAATGTGGAGATACATTAGCCAACTCTGGGACCAAATGGCAAAGGCCGCATATGGTGTACAGCCCAAGGAGACTATGAGGAATAGAGAAGAAAATGTAGCAATTTCATATAACAGTACCTGACACAACAAGCTGGATAAATAGCAAGTGGAACAAAACACCAGTAGCTGTCCAAGATGTCAACAAAAGCACTCCCTCCCCATCTTATTTCTAATAATATTCTGGCAATTTCCACATTCTTAACTTTCATCACAAATGACTGCTGTACTCGTACCTTTGAATGTATGTATTTAATATAATGGAACATGCATTAAAGTGAAGTAAATTCATGCCTTAATTTCGATCGACAGCATAATTCACAACAATCACCCCTTCATGGATCATTTGCGAACAATGGCACAGTAGTAAAGTAAAACCATACACTTACACCCATATTGTAGAATTTTAGGGGCTTGCACCGTTTTTTTTGAGCAGGCTGCTTTTTTTTTGCCCAAGTTAAAAAAACACTTAGTTTCCCCAATCAATTAGCACCAGCGTAACTCAGTTTGTAACGACTTTTTTAGTTTTTTTGGGGCCAAAGGGGCCTTAACCTGCCACCCATGCCAAATCTGGCCATTTAGTCAAGGTTGGCCAGCTGAGAGTTACTCCAGTTCTACTTAGGCCAGCATATGTGGCCTCTGCAGAAAAATCTTCGGGAGAGGTAAAGATATTGGCGCAGGTAAGTGCAGCAGATGCCCAGACAGAGGTAGAGGTGTGTTTGTGTGTGTGTGTGCGCGAGTGCGAGTGAGTCCCATTTTTTGGGATGTTGGACGGGGGAGCGGACCAGCAGGTAAGTTGCTGCAATATATTTTAATGTGTTTTTAACTTGATGCAATGCATTTTAATGTGCTGTTAGCTGGCTGTATGTTTCACTTTGCAGCCTCAGCTCGCATTGTGTCCCTAATTACCATGGCAGCCCGATCTTTTTGGCACAGATCAAGGCTCCACCCCTAAAACTAAAGGACAGGGTAGGCCTCGCCAAAATGAAGACATCCAATGGGTAAATTTATAACTTTTTTAGGGACGTACTTAGGCCCCAAGTAAGTGTCTATTTACTGAACCTCCCCAATGACAAGAGTAGAACATCTGTCTGCAGCCTAATGTCATCAGCTCAAGCACCTGCTACACACCTCCTGCAACAGGCACCTGACAGCTGAAAAGGAGTACTACTCAAACAGTCTCTTGATATTGCCTCAAGGTATCATTTATCAATGCGTGAGTACTGGCTCCAGCAGTGGGGCACAGTCAGAGCTGTTCAGCAGGTAGCTTCCCTAAGCATGCTAACTTGTGTGAAAGGTGCTCATGCTAAGAATGTATTTCACAAAGCAGTATATCACACACTGCTGTCAGTTATGATACACGACTGCTCCCTGTCCAACAAAACAGCATGAATTTTACAGCAGCTGGGAGAGAAAGGTACTTCAATCTGGTTCATTCTCACCGCTCCCCACCCAAACATGAATGGTCCTTTTTTAAATTAAAAAAATGGTTACAACTATGAAGGCTATGGATTGGTTTCACCAATTTAACTTCTGAAGCTTGTGCCCCAGTGAATCAATTAAATCTCCAGCACAAAGCAGCTCATGACGACTCTTGCTTCAGGCAATCTGAAACAAAACCCATCGCCCATGGTGATTCCTCTGCTTCAAAAGTTTATCAATATTATCTTCAAAGATGCAATGATCTCTGCCTCGCTAAAGTAAGTCAAGTGAAAAGTCTTGCGCAACTCATACGAGAGGTTTCTGCCATGTCATGAAGTATATATGTATACAAACATACAAAAATGGCAGACAAGTGAGGTAAAGGCCAGTTGGTCCATCCAGCCTGTCCCATATCCAGCCGTTCCCATATTGTCATGAGGCAATCAAGTAATATGAACCCCATTGCATCCACACAATCTCCTGAAAAAGGCAAAATAAAGGCAAAATAACCAGGAGGACAATACTCCCCAAGCCAACTGAGGAGCAAAAAAACCTAAAGAGATTCCTATTCGATTGCCAGAAGGCGATCAAAATAATTTCCAGGAGACCAGTGACCATGAGTCCAGCTAGCAACGAGTCTTGGGGCCCTCCTCTAAATCTTCTCCAGGGCCTTTATAGCTCCTACCATTTGAGGGGACCAAAACTATACACAGTATTCTAGGTGAGGCCTAAGCAAGGTCTTGGACAAGGAAAGTATTGCGCTTTTTGGTTTTTACTGGATCGTCCTAGCAATGGATCCTAATAATCTATTTCTTTCTGCTGCAGCCTCGAAGCACTGATTGGGAACCTGAAGACATTCATGTACGGTCTGTTTCCCACATAAGCTCTGACCCCTGCATAGTATCATAGAATGGTTACAGCACAGGAAGCCGCCTATTGACCCTTTGGGCCAGCGCCGGCTCTCTGCAAGAACACTTCAGCTAATCCCACTCCCCTGCCCTTGCCCCATAGCCCGGCAATTTATTTTCCTTCAAGTACTTATCCAATTCCCTTTTGAAAGCTATGATTGAATCTGCCTCCACCACCCTTTCAGGTAGTGCATTCCAGATCATAACCACTTGCTGTATCATAAAGTTTTTCTTCATATCGCCTTTGGTTCTTCTGCCAATCACCTTAAATCTGTGTCCTCTGGTTCTCGACTCTTTCGCCAATGGGAACAGTTTCTCTCTATCTACTCTGTCTAGACCCATCATGATTTTGAACACCTCTATCAAATCTCCTCTCGACCACCTTTGCTCAAAAGGAGAACAATCCCAGCATCTCCAGTCTATCCATGTAACTGAAATCCCTCATCCCTGGAACTAGTCTTGAAAATCTTTTCTGCACCTTCTCTAAGGGCTTCACATCCTTCCTAAGGTATGGTGCCCAGAATTGGACACAATACTCCAGTTGAGGCCAAATCAGTATTTTATAAAGGTTCATCATAACTGCCTTGCTTTTGTACTCTTTGCCTCTATTTATGAAGCCCAGGATCCTGTATGCTTTTTTGACCACTTTTTCAATCTGCCCTGACACCTTCAACAACGTGCGCATATATACACCCAGGTTTCTGTTCATGCACCCTCTTTAGAATTGTACCCTTTACTTTATATCGTCGCTCCTCATTCTTCCACCAAAATGTATCACACTTTGCACATTTCTGTGTTAAATTTCATCTGCCGTGTGCCCGCCCATTTCACCAGCCTGTCTTCTTGAAGTCTATCACTATCCTCCTCACTGTTCACTACACTTTCAAGTTTTGTGTCATCTGCAAATTTTGAAACTGTCCCCTGAACACCCAAGTCATTAATATATATCAAGAAAAGCAGTGGTCCTAAGTACTGGCCCCTGGGGAACTTCACTATATACCTTCCTCTGTCTGAAAAACAACCATTCACCATTACTCTCTGCTTCCTGTCACTTAGCCAATTTTATATCCATGCTGCCACTGTCCTTTTTATTCCATGGGCTTCAATTTTGCTGGCAAGCCTACTATGTGGCAGTTTATCAAACACCGTTTGGAAGTCTATGTACACATTAACCGCATTGCCCTCATCAACCCCCTCTGTTATTTCATCAAAAAACTCGATCTAGTTGAACATGATTTACCTTTAACATGTTTGCTGTTAGCCCGAATCATGTGTGTGACACTACCTTTATCGATGTTAAATGACATCTGCCAGACAGAGCCCCATTCCCCCATCGCGTTGATTGATTCAAATTGTTTTTTCTCATCTAAGACGCTAACACTTGCATAAATCTTTGTATTATCCGTTAACTCGTAGATAGTTTCCCCCAACAGCTTCGCCAAATCTTTAAGATTGTCAAGAGCAACAGTCCCAATACTAATCTCTGCAGGATTCCATTAACTAACTGGTGCCCATACAAAACCTGTCATTAATAACAACATTCTGCCTGAAAGAATTCAACCACTTTCTTATCCACTCCAATATCCCCCTGACAATCCCTCAGGGATTTACCTTATTTAGTAGCCGTGCATATAGCACCCTGTCAAATATCTATTTGTAAATCCAGGTGTATAATATCCACTGGGCAACCTACAGGCACCAAACTAATAACTCCCTCAAAATAGTCTATCAGGTTGGTAAAACATGATCTTCTCTTCCAGACATCATGTTGAGAATTTCTATTAACTCCATTCACTGTCAATGTGATTAACAGTAATGATCCATTCGAGCAACTTTCCTACATCCAAAGTCAAGCTACCAGGGTATTAAGTTTCCCAGTTTTGCCTTGGTGCCCTTTTTGAATAGTGGCACAACATGTCCCACCTGCAGTCCATGGGAACAAACTGAGCCAGTTGTTAAATATATGAGCATGAGGCTCACTGAATACTACTCTGTTTCTTGGTACACCCTTGGATGAATGCCATCAGGATTAGCAGCTCGATCTTTGGAGAGACCTCTTGGGCCCAAGTTTCCACACGATAAAAAAACGGGTGCCCCTCCGAGCTGGGCGCCGTTTTTCGCGCCTAAAACGGCACCGGAAAAAAAACTCGCGATTCTGGAGAGCCCTGCAGCTCCTTGTCTGCCTGGCGCGGCGCCCAGGGGAGCAGAGCCGACACTCGCGCCGATTTTGTAAGTGGGAGGGGGCGGGTACTATTTAAATTAGTTTTTTTTCCTGCCAGCAACCCTGCGCGTGCACGTTGGAGCGTTCGCGCACGCGCAGTGTGAAGGAAACATTGGCACTCGGCCATTTTTGTAGTTCTTTGTAGCTGTTTAATTTTTGAACATTTTTTAATAAAAGCACATTGCCATCAGCACTGAGGCTTCCTGCAGCCTTCTCACTGTCTCCTTCCCCCCACCCGCGGGAACGTCTTCCTCCTCCCCCCCCCCCCCCGCTGCGTTCGGGCGGGCGGGCCTGCACTCCCTCTCTCCTGCCGTCAGGAACGTCTTCCTTCCCCACCCCCCGCTGCGTTCGGGCGGGCGGGACCGCACTCCCTCCCTCCCGCCGTCGGGAACGTCTTCCTTCCCCCCCCCCCACCCCGCTGCGTTCGGGCGGGCGGGCCCGCACTCGCTCCCTCCCGCCGTCGGGAACGGCTTCCTTCCCCTACCCCCCCCTGCCGTCGGGAACGAACGAATGAACTTGAGGCTGGCTGTAGCACTTTCACACAGGTGGGAAGATGGTTTATTTAATCTTTTCTTTGCTTATAAATGTTTATTCAGGTTGGATTTATTTGTATAATATTTGTATAAGTATAAATAAGGATTTATTGTAGAATTTAATGACTTCACCCCCCCCCCACCTCCTCGTTCTGGACGCCTAATTTGTAACCTGCGCCTGATTTTTTAATGTGTAGAACAGGTTTTTTTCAGTTCTACAAAAATCTTCACTTGCTCCATTCTAAGTTAGTTTGGAGTACGTTTTCACTGTGGAAACTTTGAAATCAGGCGTCAGTGGCCGGACACGCCCCCTTTTGAAGAAAAAATTCTGTTCCAAAGTAGAACTATTCTACCTGACTAGAACTGCAGAAAAAAAAATGTGGAGAATTGCGATTTCTAAGATAGTCCGTTCTCCACCAGTTGCTCCTAAAAATCAGGCGCAAATCATGTGGAAACTTGGGCCCCTTATTCCTTCCAAGATTATATCCACATCCACTCTGAAGCCTGTAACTTTAGAGTCATCTGTACTACATTATTAACAATTAAGCACAGACTACTCAAATGAAGACTGATGCAAATTAGTCATTTAAAACCTCTGCCACACCCTTGGGAGTCCATCTTAATCTACCGAGGAATCCTTAAATGGCCTAAGCAGTCTTTGACGGCTCTCTGACTCTTCACATAGCTGAAAAAGATTTTAAAGTGATGGGCTGGATTTTCACCGCGATTTGACCTTCTGTGACAAAAACCCGGTCGCAAATCCTAGGCGGGACCCTCGGGTACCTGTTTGTGGCGGCGCTTTCAAGTACCGCCAGGGAGAGGTGTGCCGTCATGCAACAACTCTGATTGCATTTGCATCCGAGTTTCGGCACTCTCCCAACCAGTACGCCGCACCCAGAATACCGACAGGATCAAATCTGTCGGTGCAGCCCTGCCAGCAGCAGTAAGTATGAAAATCTGCAAAAAAGTTAAAGTTTTTATTTAAAAACATTTTTTTTGCAGTGATTAGATAGTTAAGAGTCTTGTAAAAATTTATGAAATGTTCTTTGGATTTTTTTTTTTCTCCCTCCCAAGGCCTCTCTCGCAGCGCTCCTAGCCCTGGACTAAAGTTGCCGAAACTCGCATTTTGCGCCGCAAATGCTTGTGCAACACCTCCCTCACCGATGCGCCCCAGCGCAGACGTAAAACCCGAAAGTTCGGCCTTAAAACGGTAGCGCAGCTAAAACGGTAAGTTTTACTTATCGCTACCATTGTCGCCGAAAAACCCCGAAAGCCGAAAATCCGCATCTGTGTTGGTAATTTTCAAGCCACATAGGGTTACTCAATCAACCAGATTCAAGTCCACTGCCACCTTTGCGAATCTGCCCTTTGTAATCTGGAACCAACATTAGATTTTGGAAATCTTGGCTAGGCAGATAAAGTTAAATCTAGTAAATATTGTTGAAACTGTTACCCAGGTATTCCCTACTACAACAACAACTTGTATTTATATAGCACCTTTAACATAGTGAAACATCCCAAGATGCTTCACAGGAGTATTATGGGATAAAACAATTTGACTCCGAGCTGCATAAGCAGAAATTAGCGCAGGTGACCAAAAGCTTGGTCAGAGAGCTTGGTTTTAAAGAGTGTCTTGAAGGAAGAACGAGAGATGAAGAGGCGGCGAGGTTTAGGCAGGGAGTTCCAGAGCTTGGGGCCTAGGCAACAGAAGGCACAGCCACCAATGGTTGAGCTATTATAATCAGGGATGCTCAAGAGGGCAGAATTAGAGGAGCGCAGACATCTCAGGGGGTTGTGGGACAGGAGGAGATTAAAGAGATAAGGAGGGGCAAGGCCATGGAGGGATTTGAAAATCAGGGTCACGACTAAAATTAAATCAAGGACCCCGATAATCTCGAGTTTTGTCACAAAATATAGTGTTACAATACAATCATTTATGATGGCGACAAATATTTCAACTGCCCTGCCCTGAATACCAGGTGGCTCCAAAGAATATCTTGGAAATTAAATCTCCCCATTACATGGATTTTTCCTGGTTTAGATGCCGTTGTCATTTTCCAAGCGATGCACAACGTTGCAAAACAACTCCTCCCCCCCGCCCCCCCGAACTATAAACATAAAATTTAAAGACGCAAGTCTCCAATAGAATCCTTGACACCTAATGTTCCAAGCTTAAAGTACAAAAGTTAAACTTCAATTTAAAATCTCTGGCAAGACTTAATAGATCAAGAAAAACAAACTCTTCTTTTCCCAACCAGGTGAAGTAATTGCTGCTGCAAGGACACCAGCAGTCATAAAACAGCCCAATAAAATGGGTCCTTCCCTGAAAACAAAACTCTGATATAACGCAAGCCAATAGTATAGTCAGTCAATAACGAATGCTAGAGCTGTGTCTTAATTCACCACCTTGCAGGTTCACAAACTTAGGGTTGCCACTGCACATGAAGCCGGCACTTCTTAGCTGGTTACAAAAATGCACTGACAGTAGCATGAGTCGTCTCTCACCCACCCCCAGAGAGGAATACCTAATGTTTTTTGAGCGAGTGCAGAGAGATAAACAAAAGCATAATGAACTGTCATGAGAATGTGGGTTGCTTCAAAACAGCTATCAACACTGCATCACAACGCAAAACAAACTTTCTCAAGTTGTTTTTGAATAGTGGAAATGAAAGCAAGTGTTTGGTCTCGTTATATTCACATAACCAACTGAATATTAACCAATGAGACAAAAGCAATATACTGCGGATGCTGGAAATCTGAAATAAAAACAGAAAATGCTGTAAATACTCAGGTCAGGCAGCATGAGAGAAATAGAATTAGCGTTTCCGGTTGATGATGGTTCTGACAAAAGGTTATGAACCTGAAATACTAACTTGGTTTCTCTCGCCACAGATGCTGCCTGACCGACTAAGTATTTCCAGCATTTTCTGATTTTATTAACCAATGGGACATTGATTCTTCCTTTCACTTCAATTTTTAACAAATATGTACAAGAGATGTCGGAAGAATTACGAGGCTATGTATTCCTTGGAAATAAGTGTCTAAAAGGGGTAGAGGAGCAGAAGGATCTGGGCACAAATCAGAAAGTGGCGACGCAGGTTAATTAAAAAAAAGCAAAGCACCAGAGTTTCATTTCTAAAGGAATCGAATTCACAAGCAGAGAAGTTGTGTTAAGCTTGGAAAAGAACCTTGGTTTGGCCACACTTGGCGTACTGCGAAAAGTTCTGGTCTCCATATTATAAGGATAGAGACACTGGAAAAGGTGCAATAAAGATTTACCGGAATGATATCAGAACTGAAAGGTTATACCGATCAGGAAAGATTGAACAGACTGGAACTCTTTGTTCTAGAAATGAGAAGACTGAGGGGTGACCCGAGAGAAATATTTAAGATTATGAAAGGGTTGATGTAGAGAAGATGTTTCCACTTGTGGGGGGCGAAACCAGAACTAAGGGCCATAAATATAAAATAGTCACTAATAAATCCAATAAGGAATTCAGGATAAGCTTCCCCAGAGAGTAGTTAAAATGTGGAACTTGCTACCACAAGGAGTAGTTGAGATGACTAGCATAGATACATTTAAAAGAAAGCTATATAAACACAAGGGAGAAAGGAATAGAGGGCCATGTTGATGGTGATAGATGAAGGGTGAGAGGAGGCTCATGTGGAGCATCAACACCGCCATAGACCTATTGGGTCGAATGGCCTGTTTGTGCTGTGAAGACTTGTAAATCCTATGTAAATCTTCCTCGTGCCTTTAGACCTCAAAAGTTCTTCCTCCCATTTGTTAACAGAAAAGTAAATTACTAACCAGTTGTGTTCAATTCAATTTGTATTCTTGACTTCCACAAGAACGAACTGTAAGCAAAGCAATCAGACACAGATTTTGTGTAATCTATACCTTTTGCAATTGTTTTCAAATAGTTCTTTGATAAAGCGCCTGTTAAGTTTCTGATCATTGCACAGAACAGCATGTGTGGTTGTTGTGTCCAAGCTTAGCAGAATGTGTTTATTCCAGAACAGTCAGGTGTGCTGTAAGTTTGTTATTAAGTTACAGCTGATTGTTATTAAGCCAACATATTTTACATTGCCAATGCTTAAAACAGATCAAACATCGACAAAATATTTTTCGTCTGGTGTAGGTGAAAAACAAGCACTAATCATTCACACTAGTTAACCTTTCAACAGTGAATGGCTCACATATTCTTTCGACCTCACTGTCAATTTAGTTCCATTTCATTTACTTTTCTTTTCATTGGTGCGTTCATTTTTCACACGCGGATCTTCACCCATGAATGCAAATACACTGTGGCAGAATCTTGAACACAAGATTAACTTAACCAGATAATACTGAAACCTAGTTGGAAGCTGAGGAAGACTTGAAGCATTAACTTCAAATGCGCTGGAAGAAATTTATTGCAGCATTGAAGATAGCATGGAAACCTAACATGCTAAGTATAATAATACTCAATGCACCAAGATGTACAATTAACTTACATTTCTTTACATCTAATTGGAACAGAGCAGTGTGTCTCTCCTCCAATTACACAAATGTGTGTGTATAGAGACCATTACTGCCATCAGGTTTAATTTGTGGCTGATGGTTATGAAAGACAATGATGTACAGTTAATCAAATAAGGAGTAGTTTTTTTCATCCCACACCATCCCTCTCACTGGGCATCACCAAACTGCTGCAATAATGAGAAACTGACCCAAATAGCAAAGCGAAGTGAATCGGAGTCGCAAGTTGCCAATGGACTACAAATTCACAACATTCTGATTGGAAGCAGTGCAAACTAGACATGTGCTGAATTGTGCAACAGGAAATGGAACTAACCAAACCCACAAAGATGCAATGTTGTCCATATTGGACATTTAATATTAGAAACAAAATGACTAAATACCGTAACGCGACTTAAAGTGGGCCAAGTAAACCTGGAAACGGGTAACCACTCCACCAACTTACTCTTCACTTCAACTCCTGAAGCAAAACGGAATGGAATCCAAATTTCTTAATACAAAATTTGATGATTTTTCATTGAGACGCTGAGATAAATAAAGATAACTGTTTTGACCACCAAGGTTGTTCATTATCATATTTTGTTCATGAACAAAAAATAATGTAAATAGGAAATTATATTTGAGCATGTTAAGTACTCAAGCAAGACAGCTTGTAAGTGCAGCATAAGTGACAACAATTTGCATGAGAGACTCCAATTCCCTAAAAGTTTTAGTTGCTACAGATGGACAACAACTTTCAATTATACAGCACCTTCATAGACAACGCTGCATTAATTGCCTCTCCCTGGTTGCCCTCGAAAAGGAAATGATGGGCCTTCTTGCTCCCATAATGCTGTTAGGTGGAGAGTTCTAGTATTGTGATCCAACGACAATGAAGGAATGGAGATCTTTGTCCACATCAGGATGGATGGCGACTTAGAGAAGACGGTGTTTCCATGCTCCCACTGGCATTATCCTTCTCGATAGTGGAGGCCGCAGATTTGGAAGGTGCTGCCAAGAAGACTTGACAATTTGCAGCAATGCATCCTACACCTAGTATACACTGCAGCCATGTTACACCGGTGATGGAGGGGATGGGTGTTCAGGCTAAGTCAGTCACAAGACGACACCAAGCCAAAGGAGATATTAGGAGGGGTGACTAAAAAATTGGTCAGAGGTGGGTTTTATGGATGTTCTTAATGGAGGTGCAGGAAGTGGAGACGGGGAGAGGTTTATGGAGGGAATTCCAGAGCTTAAACAACTGAATGCACAGTTGCCAATGGTTTGGTGGAGTCAATGATTGAGGGACTGAGTGATGCACAGCAGACCAGAATTGGAAGAGCACAGAGTCCTCGCAGGGTTGTAGGGCTAGAGGAGGTTACAGAGATAGGGAAGGGTGAGGCCATGAACATGAAGATAAGAATTTAAATTTGAAGCGTTGGGGGACTGAGTGCAAACACTGGTAAGCATGCACAAGGGTGATGGTTGATTGGGAATTGATGCGGGATACGATAGAGTTTTAGATGAGCTGAACTCTATGGAGGGTGAAGAATGGGAGACCTGCCAGGAGAGCATTAAAATAGTAAAAAACAGAAGTGACAAAGGCATGAATGAAGGTTTCTGCAGGAGATGTGCTGAGGCAGGACAATAGTTGTAGGTTTGGCAAGAGATGCTTCACAAGATTTTTCAGGAGGCGAGGAAGGAAGGGAGGAAGAAAAAGAACAGACATGCATTTATCAAACGCCTTTCACGACATTCCAAAGCACTTTACATCCAATTAAGTACTTTTGAACTGGAATCACTGTTGTAATGGAACAGTGTGAAAATTTGTTAACATGAAAAGTTAAAAAAAAAAATCCCAGCAATGTAACAGAGTTTGCAACAGATTTAATTTAATTCTTTTTAATTTATTAGTTCATGGGATGTGGGCCACACTGGCAAGGCGGACATTTATTGCCCATCCCTAATTGTCCTCGAGAAGGTGGTGATGAGCCTCCTTCTTGAACAACTGCAGTCCGTGTGGTGAAGATACTCCCAACAATGACTTTGTCATGGCGGTTTGGTGCAACGGAGTGATTTGCTAGGCCATTTCAGATGGCAGTTGAGAATCAACCACATTGCTGTGGGTCTGCAGTCACATATAGGCCATTCCCAGTAAGGACGGCAGATTTCCTCCTCTAAAAGGACATTAATGAACCAAATGGGTTTTTGCAACAATCTGATAGTTTCATGGGGCCCAATCTTCCCCAACCCCTTTTTTCGGCGCACTTACCTTAAATGTGCCGACTTTGCGCACTGGAAACGGCACGGAAAAAAAGGAGCCCCATCCTATCCGCTCTCCGGTGTCCCAGCATGGCGCAGCTAGTGAAGTGTGGCGCAGAGCAACAATCCAGCGCAGAAAGCACTGTCGGCAGCTGTGCGCATATTCCTGCCCTCCCACTGTGCCCTGTGAGCAGGACCCGATGCTTGCAGCCCCTATCCCCAGACGAAGGGACGCCCCGATCTCGCCACACCCTATCCCCGGCCGAGTGGCCTCCTGCACTGGTCAGCCGGCTGACTTCCCAGGCCGAGGTAGGACTGCAGTTTTATTTTTTATTTATTGATGGTTGTGCATGAGAGTTTTGATATGGGGCGAGGGGGGCGGGGGGGGGGGGGGGGGAACGACTTAAAAAAAAACTTGATTCTGGCATAATGGTAGGACTTCTATTTTTTATTTGTTATTGATTGATGGCTTATTACGTTTTGTGTTTTGTTTAGTGCTTTGTAAGTGTCGATGCTTAAAATGTACTAACTTGCGCCAAATTCTTAACTGTCCACAAGACTTTTCAGAGCTGGCCACATATGCTGACCTAAGTGGATTTGGAGTAAGTTTTTGCTGACCAAAGTGGCATAAATGGCCAAAGCTGGCGTAAGTGTCTGGGAATGCCCCCTTTTGAAAAAAAACGGAACTAAAAAAAAAATCATACCTAACTGACTTACTCTGGAGCAAATATTTTGGGGAAAATGGCGCTTTTTTAAAAACTTACTCCAGAAAAAACTTACTCCAAAAAAAATCGATGCAAGTCATGGCCAAAATTGGACCCATGGTCTCCATTACTGATACTTAGACCGCACTCTACATGCACGATACCAAAGTGCAGTCTGACTCAGCTGTTGCTTTTTTTAGTTTTGGCCAAGGATTGGTCGATATCATTCAAACAGACGATCTAACAGACCTCATTTACCATTTTGGTTTCCATCTGTCAGCACTGCATCCATCAGTATTGAAATTCTCCAATGTGGTTTGGCCCCAAAATTTTAAAGATTTAAAAAAATATAACCTGACAGTGTAAGACAAATTTATTAATCCTGAGTATTCCACAATGTGTTGTCTTTTTAATACATCTCTTAACTCGTCCTAAACATTGCCGTCAGCCTAATTCAAAGCTAATCTCTTTATGTATGCACTTTGTGTGACACATTGTTTAAATTAGGGAGCAGCAATCTCCTGAGAGGCAGGGCTCAGGTATCACTCAAGGCATCATGTTGGAGAAATACAAACAAAACCATCAGTGTGCGCCTGGACTGAAACACATCATAAAATAAGCATCCGACTTCAATAGAAATTTGGTGGTTTCCATAGTGATGATAAACAAACCCGCTTGGAAATGTCTGATGTCATTACATTCCCACACTACAGGGCTCAACAAGCACCATGAGGTGTTGGCTTATCCTCAAATTTTCATGATAAACTTTTAGGTTCTAAACAACCAAAATAATACACTCCTTCGATAAACCATTGCCAGTAATAATTCATTTTAGATTATTTCTCCTACAGTCAGAAGTTCCAGAACAAGTTCTCACTCGCTGAGAGCATGTTTTACTGATTTGGAGAAATTATAATCAGCTCGTCATTGGGAGATCAGGTTGCGGTGCTTGTTGCTTTGGTTCAAACACAAACGGATGGAAGTCTCAGTGTAGCTTTTTTTAAAAAAAAGTTGAGTTTCGTGAACAATAATTTTAAGTATAGTGGAATGGGGGGGGGATGCACAACACAGTTTGATGGAGGGAGGTGTATGGCTGGAGGAGGTTACAGAGATAGGGAGAGGTGAGGTCATTAAAGGATTTACCCAAGGATAAGAATTCTACATTTTCAGGCATTGGAGGACGAAGCCAATATAGATCAGCAAGGATAGGGGTGATGGGTGAGCAGGGCTTGCTGTGAGATAGTGTACAGGCAGCAGAGTTTTGGATGACATTTCCCAATTGTGGAGGATGGAAAGCCAACCCAGAGAGTTTTGAATACCTGAATCTGGAGTTGGCAAAGGAAGAGGGTTTGCGCAGCAAATAGGCTGAGGTGGTGAAGAGTTGAGCATTGTGATAGAGATGAAAGTCAGCAGTTTGAGAGGATATGGGGTTGAAAGTGCAGCTCGGGATTGAAAAGGTTGTTGTCTCATCTAAGATTGTAGCTGAGAGGGAATGCAAATTGCTGGCAAGGCTACTGTTGCGACAGTGGCCGAAGAGGATGGCTTTGGTCTGTCCAACGTTTAACTCGAGGAAATTGTAGCTCATTCGATATTGGATGTCAGAGAAGCAGTCTGACAAGACAAAGGCAGTTGGGAGTTTGAGAGGTGAAGTGGTGGAGCTGGATGCCGGTCGTGAAAATGTGGACACCAATTCAGAAGTGACTCATTTTTCACACAACAACCTGCTGTATTACTAAATGATTAACACCGTGAAAATAGTAAATTGCGTTGTTTTCACAGGAGTTGAAAATTTCAAATTTGATCTGGTTTTCATGTTTTTATACAAATGCATCAAATTCTGGTGACTTCTACTGCTCCTCACAATAGTTATTGCAGTGACTACTTCATCATCAATCACTAGGGAGAGGAGGGTGGATAGAATATTTGGTACCGATTGTTCTCGAAGTTGTAGTCTACTCCCTTGTTGAGTTTCATGAACAAGCTGACGGTGAGAGCTCAGGGAAGCCGAGTGAATTCTAAAGCCTTTATGCGTTCAGAGGCACAGGCCTCCAATGTAAAATGCACAAAATCTGACAATGTTGTTAAATCGAATTGCTTTACTGCAAACATTATTTTTTTTTGTTTCATTGTCCCTAAAACTAATTTCCATGACTAAGTTTCTTAGCTTGATGAGAACCAAGATGTCAGTTAAAAGAATTTCAAGATAAAATTTGGAACAATTGCATTAGTTCCCCCCCGCACCCCCACTCCCTTTTCCCTCTTGGTCGCATTTATTTATGCCTACTCTTGATTGGTTGTTTTCTTACATCAGCAGTTTTATTTTGGAAATTTATGTTACCACTTTGGATGATATATTGTCTATTATTGTAGTTTTATGAATCTAATCATGAGGTTTGAGTTGGTCAAAAGCATAAATAAAGTACTGCTGTTGTTTCTTTAGAACTAAAGCTGGAAATTTACAAGTACCAATCTTCAAACGTCCCTCACTGAGAAGATTTATAGCAATAATACTTGGTGGCCTTAGGGAGTACAGAAGAACAAAGAAGCCAATTGAAACAGATTCATCTAAGCAACAGAACGATACATTATCCTTTACAAGGTGTAACATCCCTACACTTTACATAAAAGGACTTGTCCTCAGCAAACCCACAGTGAATTTGCTAGATTTCTGATTGCTTCTCTAAATCACCTTTACTTTCAACATCAGTCAAAGAATCATAGAATGGTTACAGTACAGAAGGAGGCCATTCGGCCCGTCGAGCCCATGCCGGCTCTCTGCAAGAGCACTTCAGCTAATCCCACTCCCCGCCCTATCCCTGCAGTCCTGCACATTTTTTTCCTTCAAATTCTTATTCAATTCCCTTTTGAAAGCCACGATTGAATCTGCCTCCACCACCCTTTCAGGCAATGCATTCCAGATCATAACCGCTCGGTGCGTCAAAAAGATTTTCCTCATGTCGCCTTTGGTTCTTCTGCCAATTACCTTAAATCTGTGTCCTCTGGTTCTTGACCCTTCCGCCAATGGGAACAGTTACTCTCGATCTACTCTGTCCAGACCCCTCATGATTTTGAACACCTCTATCAAATTTCCTCTCAATCTTCTCTGCTCAAAGGAGTACAAGCCCAGCCTCTCCACGTAACTGAACTCGCTCATCCCTGGAACCATTCTTGAAAATTTTTTCTGCACCCTCTCGAAGGCCTTCACATCCTTTCTAAAGTGCAATGCCCAGAATTAAACACAATACTCCAGTTGAGGTTGAACCAGTTTTAGAAAGGCTCATCATAACTTCCTTGCTTTTGTACTCTATACCTCAATTTATGAAGCCCAGGATCTTGTATGCTTTATTAACCGCTTTCCCCGCCATCTTCAACGATGTGTACATATATACACCCAGGTCTCTCGATTCACGCACCCTCTTCAGAATTGCACCCTTTACTTTATATTGCCTCTCCTCATTCTTGGTAGTCCTCTCTTGGTTAGTTAGTCCTCTAGTTCAAGGGAAGAATATCCATTTGAAATACTTGAAGTTCTTGCTATACTTGTATTTATGGAACTGTTTCCACCAGAAGATCAGACTTGCACAGTAATTTGTGACTAATAAATTTGTCACCAGAGTCCTACCCTGATGTTGTCCATACAAGCCATACTGTAGGGATGTACAGACAGGCCATAAGTTCAGCTCACCCTGAACCAGAAACAAGGGGAAGTGGCATCATGAAGAAACCACTTCTTGAGGTGGATCTTGATGTTACAGCTAAGTCCTTGTATAAACCAGGGGCGGTAGCAAGGTTTTCATTTTCATGTGACAAAATAGTACAAAATATCATCCACGGAGCAATTCGGAGCTGCTTCCAATAAGGTGAAAAAATCATTGGAATCTGTCTTTACCCGGCCAATAAAATAGCAATTCATCAATGCTAAGAACTAGATCACAAAGGAGTTATTTTAACATTACATGCAATATTTATCCCTCAATCAACATAATAAAAAAACAGATTATCTGATCATTATCACATTACTGTTTGTTAGGGAGCTTGCTGTGCACAAATTAGCTGCCGTGTTTCCTACATTACAACAGTGACTACACTCCAAAAATATTTCATTGGCTGTAAATCGCTTTGAGACGTCCGGTGGTTGCGAAAGGCGCTATATAAATCCAAGTCTTTCTTTGTGTTCTCAGACTGGAATTTCTTTTTAACTCTCATTAAAAAAAAAAGAGAAAATCACTCAAATACAATGACATCTCTTCATTGTGCTGCAGGCCATGATATCCTTCAGGCTTTCGATCATTTGTTTCCTCATTTTTATTTAGGATTATTTTGTATAATACCTTTCAATCACTGTGAATTTGAGAACAATCTTCTTCATTTACTCACTCTTGGTCACAAAGTCCTAAAAGCTTCTTGAAAACTCACCAAGAGTCCCTGCCACAACCCTGAAAGAACAGTGGAGGAAGATGCAGTACAACAGAATGGTGCAGCTATTATTTGATAATGGATAATCACACTCATCAGAATCACACCCATTAAAAGTCCATCTGGGAGGCCGTTGAGCTCTTCGAGTCTCAACGCAAAGAGCATGAAGAGGCCAAGCGCAGGCAGCGGAAGGAGCGCGCGACAAACCAGCCCCACCGACAGCTTCCCTCGACGAATGTCTGTCCCACCTGTGACTGGGTCTGTGGCTCTCGTATCGGACTGTTCAGCCATCAAAGAACTCACTTTGGGAGTGGAAGCAAGTCCTCTCGATTCCGAGGGACTGCCTCTGACATATGATATGATATAGATGAACTGATAATGTGTAGTGTGATTGTTAAATCTTTTGCTAATAAACCAACTAATTCTTACTAGCAATATGTTATAATATACATTAATGATTTAGATGAAGGAATTGAGTGTAATATCTCCAAGTTTGCAGATGACACTCAGCTGGGTGGTGGTGTGAGCTGCGAGGAGGATGCTAAGAGGCTGCAGGGTGACTTGGACAGGTTAGGTGAGTGGGCAAACATATGGCAGATGCAGTACAATGTGGATAAATATGAGGTTATCCACTTTGCTGGCAAAAAAACACGAAGGCAGAATATTATCTGAATGGCAGCAGGTTAGGAAAAGGGGAGGTGCAACAAGACCTGGGTGTCATGGTACATCAGTCATTGAAAGTTGGCATACAGGTACAGCAGGCGGTGAAGGCGGCAAATGGGTATGTTGGCCTTCATAGCTAGGGAATTTGAGTATAGGAGCAGGCAGGTCTTACTGCAGCTGTACAGGGCCTTGGTGAGGCCTCACCTGGAATATTGTGTTCAGTTTTGGTCTCCTAATCTGAGGAAGGACGTTCTTGCTATTGAGGGAGTGCAGCAAAGGTTCACCAGAGTGATTCCCGGTATGGCAGGACTGACATATGAGGAGAGACTGGATCGACTGGGCCTGTATTCACTGGCGTTTAGAAGGATGAGAGGGGATCTCATAGAACCATATAAAATTCTGACGGGACTGGACAGGCTAGATGCAGGAAGAATGTTCCCGCTATTGGGGAAGCCCAGAACCAGGAGACATAGTCTAAGGATAAGGGGTAAGCCATTTAGGACTGAGATGAGGAGAAACTTCTTCACTCAGAGAGTTGTTAACCTGTGAAATTCCCTACCGCAGGGAATTGTTGATGCCAATTCATTGGATATATTCAAGAGGGAGTTAGATATGGCCCTTACGGCTAAAGGGATCACGGGGTATGGAGAAAAAGCAGGAAAGAGGTACTGAGGTGAATGATCAGCCATGATCTTATTGAATGGTGGTGCAGGCTCGAAGGGCCGAATGACCTACTCCTGCACCTATTTTTATGTTTCGATGTTTCTCTCACAAGCCCATAAAAACTGCATCATTCAAATCTTCCCCACTCCTGTATTTGGGCTACTGGTTGTCAACATTTTGCAGAAGTCTTCTGTGTGACAGGGAATTCCATTTCACAACCAAATAAGGAGAGTGGTGATTTAGCAACAATCTCTATTCGCGAGGACCCTATGGTGGGAGGGCGACAGGAAAGAAAATCCACGTCAACAGCTCCTAAACAGAAGTTTTGAAGTGTAAAACATTGAAACAACAGAAGCTGGCAGGCACAAAGTTGAAGATATCTCCCTTGAAATATTTACGCTTGTGAAAATTCACATGACTAAAGCAATACTGTACTTCAATCACTTCTACCTTCTCAAGCCATTAAGTACCATCAAGGTCTACTTTGATCCAAAACCTCACTACATTATGCCTGAACTGCATGTTTTCATGGAATATTGCTCGAGAACTCTAAACTGGTTGTAATTCATTAAATTTCACGTAAGTCACACATTGACTGGACTTTTCTAAGTCTTTGCGGAGCTGTAAATATTCATAGTCCTTGAGTTTAATATATTCAGCTATGCCACCAGAAAGGAAGGCCATCAATCCAATTCACTAAGAATGCCAAAAGGACACCCTAAATATTTAACACATCAAGTGTCAAGGGTATAAAATGCAACAAGTATCCATTTCAAGAGATCTAACAGCTGATGGGTAATCAGTCTGGGAACAGGAATGGCCACAGCAGCCAAAGTACACATTCGTCAAGCGGCCAAACAAAATCCTCTGTTCACATCCAGCATTTCTGCTTTGTGAGCCATAAATTGCAACCGACAACAACTTGCATTTATATAGGGCTTTTAAATAGTAAAACATCTCAAGTTGCTTCATAAAATCGTAATCGGAAAAAAATTGACACCAAGCCAAAGGAGGAGATATTAGGACAAGTGACTAAAAACTTGGTTAAAGAGGAAGGTTATAAGAAGTGCCTGCAAGGAGGCAATAATTTAAATGTTACCATGCTTTCTCATATCTTTAAGCTCGAGACATTACATGGAAAGCATGAGAAAGCTGCAAAGGAGTGCACATTTGGTGAAATGATAATCAGACATGGGTGCTCCCATGTTCTTATATAAAGAAAGACTTGCATTTATATGTAGCACCTTTCACGATCAACGGACTTCTCAAAGCGCTTTACAGCCAATGATGTACTTTTGGAGTGTAGTCAGTTGTAATGTGGGAAACGCGGCAGCCAATTTGCACACAAGCAAGCTCCCACAAACAGTAATGTGATATTGACCAGGTAATCTGTTTTTGTTATGTTGATTGAGGGATAATTATTGGCCAGGATGCCGGGGTTAACTTCCCTGCTCCTCTTCGAAATAATGCCATGGGATCTTTTACGTCCATCTGGGAGGGCAGACAGGACCTTGGTTTAACATCTCATTCGAACAACAGCACCTCCGACAGTGCAGCACTCCCTCAGCACTGCACTGGAGTGTCAGCCATGATTTATGTGCTCAAGTTCCTGGAGTGGGACTTGAACTGACAATCTTCTGACTCAGATGTGAGTGTGCTACCCACTGAGCCACATCTGACACTCGGGATTTTAGGGCTGAGATGAGGAGAAATTTCTTCACTCAGAGGGTGGTGAATCTTTACAATATTCCACCACAGAGGCCTGTGGCGGCTCAGTCGTTGAGTATATTCAAGACAGAGATCGACAGATTTTTGAATATTAAGGGAATCAAGGGATATGGGGATAGTGCGGGAAAGTGGAGTTGAGATAGAAGATCAGCCATGATATTATTGAATGACAGATCAGGCTCAAGGGGCCGAATGGCCTACTCCTAATTCTGATGTTCTTATGTTCATATGTTCATTTTCAAAAATCTATAGAACCATATCTTTGTTTTAAAAGCTGCAGTTGACTAAGACATGCGCCATCATTTTTAATTCTACTAAAGTGTCACTCCTTATAAGCAGTTATTCTGCACTGCAAACTAAAAATTTCTAACCATGAATTAATTAAAATACACTTTTCCCATTCGTATTTTCAGCCCAAGACCAATCGTGCAGGATACCCTAGACTATATGAGGAAGGACCTCAGCCTTCAGATTCTGGGAAAGAACCAGTTACATTAGGAAACAGTAAAAGCTTAATCTCAGCACATAAGGAGAGAAAGCGTGTAGAATGACATAGTTAGAGCAGAAGAGGGACAATGGCCATAATGACTGATAAAACAGCGAACCATGGGTGGCAATATTGGGAGGATGGTGAGAGGGTAATGAGGGAGCGAGTGGGGAGGGTGGAGGGAGCAGGGAGCGAGTGGGGAGGGAGCGCGCGGGGAGGGGGGAGGGGGAGCGAGAGAGGGGGAGCGAGGGAGAGGGAGCGAGGGAAGCAGTGAGAACTTCAAAGAGGACTTTAAGAAAAATATATAACTGTATTCGCCCAAGTCTGCTTTTTTGCACCAGACTATTCAGCTTCACTACGTATTGCAAATGTGTTTGGTTATTTAGTGTTGTGAACCAAATTTTCCAAATGGAAACTGTAAACGTACACTGTAGACGGATGATTAAACAAAACCTCAAGTATCCTCAGCTGAAAGAAAATAATTTAGACGTGACACTTGTGGTGTGGAAGGAAATCTTTTGATGATTTTGAAGCATTTGAAAATAAAACTGAATGAGACCCTCCAATTCACACGTGGGGCAGAGCTTTTGAGCCAGAAGTGAAGGACTACAATATAACACAGTTTGTGCACTTTAATTTATTTCAGTCACTTCTTCGGAGATACATATTGGCAGCTCATGTGCAGTGGAAGAAAACTAGAAAAAATTGATAAATATTTCAAAAAATTACATTGAGAAATACCAGCCTGCCTCTGCTGAGAACATACATAACAGGGGGAAGGGGATAAGGGAAGTAAATTGTTGGCTGATTTACAGGACTCGTTAAATTGCCTTTGACTTTCAACAGCTTTTTACAGATTCTTGTCAGAAGATGAACATTTGCCATTGACTTGAGCTGACGAGCATAATTTTGCCGATTGCTAGGAAAAATTAAATTCCAGCCTCGTTAACGTGTCAAGTAATGTCAGCGCCACACAGATACAAGCCATAACTAAGAGGAAAGAGCCTTCCCATGGCTCAATGCTCTATACACAGTGCAACTCGGCCTACTACAGCAATCTTTTAACAATAAGCAGGTACAACCTTTAGTCAATGAATACAAGTCAGCAAGAAACAAAGAGAGCTGTAGTTTCTTAAAATAGCTGCATTCAGTGAAACTGGACATGATGAGAATGATATCACAAGTGAAATCAGCTTCACAGCAACTAACCCAGATTGGGCAACTCATTCATGAAGATAACATAATGCACATTTGGTAAGTGTGCAACAAAAAATCTTCTTATTAATGCGAACTTCGATCATCAATCATCATCATAGGCAGTCCCTCGAAATCGAGGAAGACTTGCTTCCACTCTAAAAGTGAGTTCTCAATCCAATACGAGAATTACAGTCTCTGTCGCAGTGGGGCAGACAGTCATTGAAGGAACGGGTGGATGGGGAGTCTGGTTTGCCACACGCTCCTTCCGCTGTCTGCGCTTGCTTTCTGCATGCTCTCTGCGACGAGACTCGAGGTGCTCAGCGCCCTCCACTTAGGGCGGTCTTGGGCCAGGGATTCCCAGGTGCCGGTGGGGATGTTGCACTTTACCAAGGAGGCTTTGAGGGTGTTCTTGAAACGAGTAGAGTGCTTGCTTAGTGAGTTTCATGTCGGGAATACAGACGATATGGTCCGCCCAACGGAGCTGGTTGAGCGTGGTCAGTGCTTCGATGCTGGCCTGAGCGAGAACACTGGCGTCGGTGCGTCTATTCTCCAAGTCATCGTCAACACCTTCAGCGAGGCATACAAAAGCATGGGCCTGACACTAAAGATCCGTAAGATAAAGGTCCTCCACCAACCTGAACCCGCCACACAGCACTACCGCCCGATAATCAAAATGCACGGCGCGGTCTTGGACAACGTGGACCATTTTCCATATCTCGGGATCCTACTATCAGCAAGGGCAAACATCGATTACGAGGTCCAACACCGCCTCCAGTGTGCCAGCACAGTCTTCAGTCGCCTGTGGAAGAGAGTGTTTGAAGACCAGGACCTCAAATCTGGCACCAAGTTTATGGTCTACAGGGCAGTAGTGATACCCACCCTCCTGTATGGCTCAGAGACATGGACTATATACAGCAAACATCTCAAAGCACTGGAGAAGTATCTCCAACGCTGCCTCCACTAACTCATCAATAAGAGCAGCTTGAAACTACAAGCATTAAGTTTGTCATCAGCATATGCTTTAAAAGCTGTTTGTCACAGGGTCTGGGTAATGCAATGGGTCAGCATACTGTTCTTCCACCTGTGGAATCTGGATTCTAACCCAAGTTCCAGATGGATGTCGAGAAAGTCTCAGCTGCTGTGTAAAATTATTGCAGGCAATTTCAATCCAGTTCCTGTTCGCCAAGGGGCCACAACATAAGATTTGTCCAAATACAGCATGAAAATTGGTCACTAAGAGGTAAGATTGCCAACCCTTCCACTTAAGAGTCCAAAGGAATCGCAATTGGTCTACCAAGTCCTAAGAAAGCAACTGGGGAGCGAGAGAGCAACACAAACTGGGGAGGCAAGAGAACGCAACACAAACTGGGGAGGGGGGGGGAAAAGAGAGAGAGAGCGAGAGAGAGCGCAAGAGAGCGCAAGAGAAACACAAACTGGGGAGGAAAGAGAATGCAACACAAACTGGGGGAGAAGGAGACAGAGAGAGAGAGAGAGGGAGGGCGAGAGAGAGAGAGAGAAAGAGAGAGAGAGAAAGAGGAGAGAGAGAAAGAGAGAGACAGAAAGGAGAATGAAAGAGAGAGAGGAGAGAAAGAGAGAGAGAAAGAGAGAGAGAGAGGAGAGAGGAGAAAGAGAGGGGAGAGAGGAGAGGAGAGAGAGAAAAAGAAAGAGAAAAAAGAGAGGAGAGAGAAAGAGTGAGAGAAAAAGAGAGAAAGAGAAAGCGAAAGAGAGGAGAGAGAAAGCGAAAAAGAGGAGAGAGAGAGAGAGAGAGAGAGAGAGAGAAGGGGAGGCAGGGGTGGGAAAGAGAAGGGGAGTGGGGGGAAGAGAGAAGGGGAGGGGGGGGAAGAGAGAAGGGGAGGGGGGGAAGAGAGAAGGGGAGGGGGGGGAAGAGAGAAGGGGAGGGGGGGAAGAGAGAAGGGGAGGGGGGGAAGAGAGAAGGGGAGGGGGGGGAGAGAAGGTGAGGGGGGAGAGAGAAGGGGAGGGGGGGGAGAGAGAAGGGGAGGGGGGGGAGAAGGGGAGGGGGGAGAGAAGGGGAGGGGGGGAGAGAAGGGGAGGGGGGGGAAGAGAGAAGGGGAGGGGGGGGAAGAGAGAAGGGGAGGGGGGGGAAGAGAGAAGGGGAGGGGGGGAAAGAGAGAAGGGGAGGGGGGGGAAGAGAGAAGGGGAGGGGGGGGAAGAGAGAAGGGGAGGGGGGGGGAGAGAAGGGGAGGGGGGGGAGAGAAGGGGAGGGGGGGGAGAGAGAAGGGGAGGGGGGGGAGAGAGAAGGGGAGGGGGGAGAGAGAAGGGGAGGGGGGGGAGAGAGAAGGGGAGCGGGGGAGAGAGAAGGGGAAGGGGGGGAGAGAAGGGGAGGGGGGGGAAGAGAGAAGGGGAGGGGGGGGAAGAGAGAAGGGGAGGGGGGGGAAGAGAGAAGGGGAGGGGGGGGAAGAGAGAAGGGGAGGGGGGGGAAGAGAGAAGGGGAGGGGGGGGAAGAGAGAAGGGGAGGGGGGGGGGAAGAGAGAAGGGGAGGGGGGGGGGAAAAGAGAAGGGGGGGGAAGAGAGAAGGGGAGGGGGGGAGAGAGAAGGGGAGGTGGGGAGAGAGAAGGGGAGGGGGGGAGAGAGAAGGGGAGGGGGGGGACGAGAGAAGGGGAGGGGGGGCCGAGAGAAGGGGACGGGGGGGCCGAGAGAAGGGGACGGGGGGGCCGAGAGAAGGGGACGGGGGGGCCGAGAGAAGGGGACGGGGGGGCCGAGAGAAGGGGACGGGGGGGCCGAGAGAAGGGGACGGGGGGGCCGAGAGAAGGGGACGGGGGGGCCGAGAGAAGGGGACGGGGGGGCCGAGAGAAGGGGCGAGGAAAAGAGAAGGGGCGAGGAAAAGAGAAGGGGCGAGGAAAAGAGAAGGGGCGAGGAAAAGAGAAGGGGCGAGGAAAAGAGAAGGGGCGAGGAAAAGAGAAGGGGCGAGGAAAAGAGAAGGGGCGAGGAAAAGAGAAGGGGCGAGGAAAAGAGAAGGGGCGAGGAAAAGAGAAGGGGCGAGGAAAAGAGAAGGGGCGAGGAAAAGAGAAGGGGCGAGGAAAAGAGAAGGGGCGAGGAAAAGAGAAGGGGCGAGGAAAAGAGAAGGGGCGAGGAAAAGAGAAGGGGCGAGGAAAAGAGAAGGGGCGAGGAAAAGAGAAGGGGCGAGGAAAAGAGAAGGGGCGAGGAAAAGAGAAGGGGCGAGGAAAAGAGAAGGGGTGAGGAAAAGAGAAGGGGCGAGGAAAAGAGAAGGGGCGAGGAAAAGAGAAGGGGCGAGGAAAAGAGAAGGGGCGAGGAAAAGAGAAGGGGCGAGGAAAAGAGAAGGGAAGAGGGGGGGGAAGGGAAGAGGGGGGGGAAGGGAAGGGGGGGGGAAGGGAAGAGAGGGGGAAGGGAAGGGAAGGGGAGAGCGAAGGGAAGTGGAGAGCGAAGGGAAGGGAAGAGGGGGGGAAGGGAAGAGGGGGGGGAAGGGAAGAGAGGGGGGAAGGGAAGAGTGAAGGGGAGGGGGGGGGAAGGGACGTGGAGGGGGGGGGAAGAGAAGGGGAGAGGGGGGAGGAAGAGAAGAGGAGGCGGGGTGGTGGCGTCGGTGACGGAGAGGAGGAGAAGGAAGGAAGGGAGGGAGAGGGAGAGGGAGAGGGAGGAAAAGGAAGAGGAGAAGGAAAAGAAAAAGAAAGAGGAGAAGGAAAAGAAAGAGGAAGAGGAAAAAAAACAAGAGGAACAGGAGGAGGAGGAGGAGAAGGAGGATGAGGAGGAGGAGGAGAAGGAGGATGAGGAGCAGGATGAGGAGGATGAGGAACAGGAGGAGGAAGAAGAGGAGGAGGAAGAGGAAGAGGAAGAAGAGGAAGAGGGAGAGGAGGAGGAGGAGGAGGAGGAGGAGGAGGAGAAGAGGAAGAGGAGAGAGAGAGAGAGAGAGAGAGAGAGAGAGAGAGAGAGAGAGAGAGAGAGAAACACAAACTGGCGAGGGAGGATTATAGAAATTTACAGCGTGGAAGGAGGCTATTCCGGCCCATCATGTCCGCACCGGCCTCCAAATAGCTATCCAGCCTAATCCCACTTTCCAGCTCTAGGTCCGTAGCCCTGCACATCTAAGCACTTTTTAAATGTGGCAAGGGTTTCTCCTTCTACCACCCTTTCAGGTAGTAAGTTCCAGACCCCCATCACCCTCTGGGTAAAAAAAAAAAATCCCCTCAAATTCCACCAAAATCTCCTACCAATTACTTTAAATCTATGTCCCCTGGTTGTTGACCTCTCTGATAAGGGAAATAGGTCCTTCCTATCCACTCTATCCAGGCCCGTCATCATTTTATATAGCTCAATTAGGTCTCCCCTCAGCCTCTTCTGTTACAATGAAAACAAACCCAGCCTATCCAATCTTTCCTCATAGCTAACATCCTCGGAAATTTCCTCTGCACCCTCAAATGCAATCACATCTTTCCTGTAATGTGGTGACCAGAACTGCATTCAATATGGCCTAACTAGTGTTTTGTACAGTTCAAGCATAACTTCCCTCCTCTTCTAGTCTCTGCCTCGGCTAATAAAGGCAATTATTCCATATGCCTTCTTAACCACCTTATCTACCTGGCCTGCTAACTTCAGGGATCTGTGGATATGCATTCCAAGGTCCCTTTGTTCCTCTACACTTGTCAGTGTTCGACCATTTAATGTGTATCCCTTGCCTGGTTAGCCCTCCCCAAATGCATTACCTCACACTTCTCTGGATTGAATTCCATTTGCCGATGTTCACCCACCTGACCAGTTCATTGATATCTTCCTGAGAGAGCGACACAAAGTGGGAGAGCGAAACACAAAGTGGGTGAGGGAGGGAGAGAACAGCACAAGCACAGACTAGGGAGGGAGAGAAAGAGCGACATAAACTATGAAGGATGGGAGGGAGCAACACGAAATGGAGGGAAGGATAGATCATGTCGGCCTGTGATGTGCACTGTTGTATAATGTGTTTGATTACGGGAGTCAGTCAGCTTTGGTGCTGCTCTGAGGACCAAGTCAGTGAATTGAATTAGGTTTGGTTTTGGTTTTATTTATTATTTTGATAGCTGACTGTGTCAAGTAAAAAGTCATGAAATCGTAGGAAAATTTTAGTTAGAAGTTACTTATATCGATGATGTTTTTGTTGAATCAGTTGTATTCACTTAATGTTTCTCATTGCAGTTGATACTGTAGAAACACCATCGAGGTAGCTTCTATTTAAATATTACTGATCCTTAAATCTTTCTATTCTTTTACATTCTTCCTTTGATTTCTAAATTATATTATTCATCTCGCTATAAAGCAGACAAATTTTATTCAGGGCTTGGTGATACGTGGACTCTCAACTAAGGTAAATGCAATAACATTTGCAAACGTAAGTAAATATCACGTGATCAAATGGCATGTGATTAAGCACCACGAGTTGTGTCACAAGATCAAATAAATCATGTGATCAAATCTCCAGGAATACGTTGAACCACAGTTGGCAACCCTATTCAGAGGCACAAGATTGGGAGGGAGGAAGCATAGAAGTGGGAATGCTATACACAATGTTGCATTCATTTTTCAGAGATTGGTGTCTGGGTGAATAAATGCGACGACACCTAACTTGCATCTGATCGGACCCGAGAGTGCTTGAAGTTGATACTGAGTGCACAAAATAGTGTTTCATTTCTTAGCACGAAGATCTTTCAGATTGATGAGGGCAAAATTCTACCCGCCACCAAAACAAAGTTGACAAGAGTGTACTGCAGGAAGTATGCAAGTTCCCTGACAAGAAGACAAATGATCAGGAAGGCCAATGGTATCTTGACCTTTATTGCAAAGGGGATGGAGTATAAAAGCAGGGCAGTCTTGCTACAGCTATATAAGGTATTGGTGAGGCCCCACCTGGATACTGCGTACAGCTTTGGTTTCCATATTTACGAAAGGATATATTGCTTTGGAGGCAGTTCAGGGAAGGTTCACTAGATTGATTCCGGGGATGAGGGGATTGACTTCTGAAGATAGGTTGAGTAGTTTGGGCCTCAACTCATTGGAATTCAGAAGAATGAGAGGTGATCTTATCAAAATGTATAAGATTATGAGGGGGCTTGACAAGGTGGATGCAGAGAGGATGTTTCCACTGATGGGGGAGACGAGAACTAGAGGTCATGATCTTAGAATAAGGGGCCACCCATTTAAAACAGAGATGGAGATTTCTTCTCAGAGGGTTGTAAATCTGTGGAAATCACTGCCTCAGAGAGCTGTGGAAGTTGGGACAGATAAATTTAACAGAAATAAAGTTTCTTAAACGATAAGGGAATAAGGGGTTATGGGGAGCGGGCAGGGAAGTGGAGCTGAGTCCATGATCAGATCAGCCATGATCTTTTTGAATGGCGCAGCAGGCTCGAGGGGCCGTATGGCCGACTCCTGTTTCTATTTCTTATGTTCTTGTGTTTCATCTGTGGGGCAGTTTAACAGCAACACTGAACAGATTTTATTCCTCATATCCAAAGTTCAGACTGTCAACTTAGATACGCAGATCTCCCCAATTCTAAACTGTGGAAAAATTCTCTCCCTGTACCATTCATTGCCAAGGTTGTGAGTGGGCAATATGCTCCCATGCCTCCGTCTAAACTTCCTTGGAGCCAGCTGCTGGTAAATGCAATAGAGGGGACCAACGTGGCTCCTATTCAAACGTCACATCTCCCCACCATCTCGGGAGAAGTACTTGCTCCAATGCCTGCCTCACCATGGCGCAGAGCCAAGATCAGAAACTCAAACAGCCAATACTGGTCACAAGCTCGCTTCACTTGGCATTGCTCCACTGTCACCATTTTAGAAATTACTGACATTGAACAGGCAATGTTGAGCAATGCAAAGATGATTAACTTGTTTAGACTGGTCAGGAACAGAAAGGAATTCCACTGAAAGCTATTTTTTTTTGACTAATCAGAATAGGATAAAGCACAAGTTTTATCTAGAACCAACTGCACCTGATGTTAATAGGAACACAATGGGCCAGATTTTGCAGCAGCAGGGCATCTCATAACATTCTTAGACTGGAATGGACAAGACTTACTTTCTGCGGCAAGTTTAATTCGTATGTGCCATGCAAATACAACAACTTCATGCCATTCAATACATTTCAATGGTGAGAGACAGCGAGATGCCGTTTTTGCAGAGCCAACAGCAGAGTGGCGCATCTCTGCCTGCAACTTTTAGATATTTGATTTAACTGCGCATCTGCCTCTCGCTTGAAGTTACTGCACCATTTATGCATACATAACGGAAAGCACCATTAACCTCAATGTTATTTTATCAGGAAAATCTTGGTCACTATTTTTAAAAAAAGACAATGCTGCTAATGCCATTGTGACTCACTCCAAATTAAAACAAAGGAGTTTCAAGCAAGTTAAGTGTTCATGACAATACGTCACATTCAAGATTTCACACAATCAATATTATCTCTGCCCTGTGTTTTGTTTTGAAAATCCCATTCTTATAAGCTTTCCTCTGCCCTAAATGCCACACACTAAGCCTGTTGCCACATCAGCAAAAGTTCAGACTAGCTAAATACTAGGGGTGGTATACACTCTCTATTCTCTGCTCTCCTCCCACTTCCTGCCCCTAACAATGCAATTGGAAACACAGATCAATGTATAGTGTCAATAGCTGAGGCATACCCACCCAGTGTGCCAACTCCATGGCGTAAGATGATGCGACATCAACGGGCTGCAACACTGCGTCATATTTTGTTACATGCATTGTGAAATCAGTGCAGACAGCTGGGAAATTGCAAAAAAAATTCTGAAGCTCCACTCAGCTTAAAATATTTTTAGGACATCATCTGGACAGCTCAATTGGGTAAGGAATGGGAGGCTCAAATTTAAATGAGGTAGAGCAGATGTACCTTTTTAATCCAGGGAGAAATCACAGCTGCTACATTATAGAAATCCACACTGACATCTTGGACATAAAATTTGTTCATCCCTTCTTTATTCCACATCCAACGATTTTAAAACAATCCTAAATCTTTCTGAAACATATAATCTATCGGCTGAGATAATGTGTAGGTACTCTGCACCCCACATCTATGCAATTTGTTGAGTGATCTGATATGCCTCTGTGAAGCATTTTGGAATGTTTTTCTACATTGAAGGCGCGATATAAATGCAAGTTGCATTTGCTGATCACCCAGAGATGCGAGACAGCTGGTGGTTGTCTGGCATTCCTCATCTTCTGGATGCGGCAATTTATACTGCAGTCCATACTATAGGCGCCACAGTCCCAACATCTATTCTTCTTGCGTGTAAGGGATAAGTTGTAGCAGACAAAAAGGTGGTCAGAACACAATGCTGAAGGTTGTGAACTAATCAGTATTAGGAGGGTCTGAGAAATTGCCTATGTATGTAACACTTGCTTATGTAGGTATAACGCACTTATACGCATTAAAACTGTATCCTTAACCTTAGTAACACATACAAGTCAGCAGTTACAATTTTGATTCGAAGTCTCTGAGGAAGCGATAAGACAGCCAGTATTTTGAGAACAGTTACTTTAGGCGACATACAGACTCGGGCAGAGGGAAAATACTGGAACAACACAATGATGGGAGATGGGCAGTTGCCTATACCACTCAGAGCCAGTCTGATAAAGAATTGACAAATCAATGTAACTTCGCTGATAGCAATAGACCTATCGATAATTTTGTAGGAAGGTAGCTCCTCTCCAAAGCCTGTATAAATTATACTCAAAACCTCATGTATTTTGAGGGTTCAAGGACTGAACCTTCCATTGCATTGCTCGAAATAAAGCCAGTTCAACCTGAGGTTTCATGTGTTTACTTCCGTGACCGTTATACAGAGGAGAAGGGCGAGGTGTCGATTATCTATATCAGGTAGTCCGCCCAGAGGGAGAGAAGCCTTCCTTTTATCCCTACATTGTGCGAGTTAGGAACTTAATCAACATAACAAAAACAGGTTATCTGGTCGTGATCAATTGCTGTTTGAGGGAGTTTGTTGTGCGCAAGTTGACTGCTGCGTTTCCTACATTACAACAGTGATTACACTCCAAAAGTACTTCATTAGCTGTAAAGTGCTTTGAGACGTCCGGTAGTCATGAAAGGCATTAAATAAATGCAAGTCTTTCTTTCTATGGAAGACACCACAGCCAAGATAAATCCTGTCCCCACCAGTGTCCACACTCACGTATTATGCTGCAAGAAGCATTGGATAACCATCAGGAATTAAATCCCTCCCTGATTTTGCTCTCACTGACCCAAGGGAATTCAGCTAACTCTGCTGAGACCAGGATCAAATTGAAGAACTTTCTGCTGTGTTTGCCTCAAACCCACAGTGGGCAGGTTATTTACTATGTCAGCAATCAGGTGACCCACTTTCCCCTTTCACCCAGTGGTCAGTATTTCAAGATGAGATGCAGAGAAGGCCAAAGGAAAATTCTCAGCATAAAATGTTCACCTAGACATCATGGGCTAGAAATTAAATTTTTGGTCACAGCAGTATTTTTCCGCCAAAAATACCACTATGACTCCGCTATGATTTCGAGGCATAACATTCGGTAAAAAATGTGCCCAGCGGTAAAAATCGGCGTTGCACGAGGATTCGTGGCGCAAACCACAAATTTTCTGCAACTTTTCTCCGAGGCTAATACCGCTATGAGATGGGCCTAGGAAGGGGGGAAAACAACATAAAAAAATTCCCAAAAAACAAAAATAAAAATCACAAAACATTCACAATACCCTTTTCTATCGAATCGCTGCAAAAGAATTAAAAAATAAAAACTTGAACTTACCTTTTTTTGCAGGTCTTCATACCTACCGCCGTTTCAAGGGCTGCAACACAGGTTTTTCACCAGCAGTTTTTTTGATCCTATCAAATATCGGGTGTATGCACTTTTTCCAGTCTTGCACGCCTGTAATCCGCTCCCCAGTGGTCTTTAAAAACAGCCAGCGCAAGACTTCAGGGAATTTCCCGCCGCACTGTTGACGGCCAAAAACGCTGAAATCTCACCAAAAAACCCGGCGCAAGGTTGGGGAATTTCCTGCCCCATGTGACTGAGAATGAGAAAAGAGTCCATGTACACAATTTCATTGTACAGCATCAACTTCAAATTAAGCTCATAATGAACAGGAATCTCTGACCTGATCTCATTCTGAAGGCACTCTGCAATGAATCAAGTAATGTATCTACAAAATCAACTGGGCAGTTCTGCTAACTCAAATGACAGAATAGTGGATTATACATGCAGCTGAATTCCAGCCCAAAATCTGATACTAACATCTTAACCCTTCGGCCAAGTTGGACAATTCACAGCAGGCTGCTCCCTCAGGGGCACTCTAAAGCAGCATGCATGACACACACAGTCAAGCCTGCTACTAAGTCTTCTTTCGCCACCCAACCAACCCTAGCATTTAAATTGTGGAAGGAAACAGGGTACTGAAAGCAGAAAAGGGGAATAAATACACCAAGATACTGTAAATAAGTATAGATTAACTGGGAAATAAATGCACCCAGTTTAGAATCAGCTCTACAGTGTGAAACAGCTGCTGTAACCCGAAGGAAGTCTCTGCATACAGTAAGCGGAGCTGCAAATACTGGTGACATTTAGGGGACTTTGGTGTTCAGTAATGTTCTCACTCAGCTTATCTCCAAGATACATCATAGCTCTGGGATGAGGGGATTTCAGGATACAATTTCACTTCCACAACTATCAAAGTCACAGCACTTGTCACTTAACCCAGAGTGCCCGCTTTTATTTCAACATTAAAACCAGTGTTGTCTGATTCACAGTCTACACAGGAAACCAACACATACAAAACCTTTTTGAGGCTAAAACCAGATAACTTGATTCTGAAAACATGTGACCTGATGCAGTCAACTGACAGATCTCAACAACAACCCACACTAAAAGGCAAATTACATTAAGACTAAATCACTTGATTAGGTACGTGAAAACATGATTTATTGGATGATGTAAGACACTGCACAAGCACTGATCCAATCCAATAAAATTGGCTGTTCATTGAAAGCTACAAAAAGGAGTTAAGCAAAATGTCCCTCTTTCAACATTGATGAGCTAAATTTACACTCAGCTTCATGCTCAACTGCATAACTTTCTCCAAAACATCATTTCATTTAACAAATATTATATAGATAGATACACTCACACTCAGGTGCACCCATATTCAAACACTCATGTATGCATTTTAATACACACATGCAAAGTACACTAAAAATAAAATTATATGGCAAAGGTAGCTTGAGCATATCCTGCTAAAAGGAAATGTTGTGTGTTAACTTCTCAATGGAGTCTCCAAATTCAAGTGTGTTTGGGGTTCTTTCTTGAATGAGTTTCTTGTCTCCGTTCCAGCCAATCACACTGCAAAGTTTCTGCACAGCACCCCTACGGATTGTCCCCATGCGAGTTTGGTTGACGCATGCAATGGATTTGGTGCGCCTTTACAGCAAGCTGCACAAATCTCATTTCAAATCCTGTCAAAAACAGAGTCTGAAATTCTTATGAAAAAAATGTAAGAATGCCTATTTTTTTTTAAATAAAAATGTTCTTTCCCAATTAATGGGTCACTAATGAACTCGCAGGAATGTGCACTTTAGAAATGTGCAGTTTCTGAGATTGTCATTGTGTTAGCAAATTACAAGAGACATGCTCCTATTTTTTTCCTCAGAGGAATTTCATCCCGAAGTGTCTGCAATTACATCCAGGTGAACAGACTTTAGACACATTTGGGTTTTGGACACAACAGCAATTCAGTTTTACTTAGGTTCAAAAAGTCATTTGTAAACAGTAGTTCAAAGAAAAGATATCAGCAAACCGGCAATATGAAATTATATTAATTAAATTCCGATAACCAGTGACTAGATTTATCATCTTCTCTCCTGCTCTTTTCAACTTTATGGCCTGAACTACGGACCTTGGCCCTTTACCAAGGTTTCTCAATTGGGAAAAACAAATTATCCTGCTCTGCTTCCCAGTAATGTCAATATGAAAAGTCTCTAAGGTGGCTTTACTGACCTCCCATAACCAAATCAGCATGCAGAATACAGACAGATATCTGGCTAGTTCTAGCCTTGAGCTGATTGAGTCAATGAAGAACTTGAGCTTGCGTGTGACCTTTGGCCTTGGTGTACAGTTGACAAAGTTAGAGTCAGGATTCACTCATGAATATTGCAATTTAAGCTCTCAATCTGCACTGCACTTTGACAATTGTCTGTAATAAGCTTCCCCTCCACATATATACCTTATTTCTACCCAGTAGACAGCCGTTTGCTCCTTTTGTAGAAAATCTTAGTTCCAACGGTAATATTTTTTACATGAATCCTACCACTATGTTCTCTGTATAATGATGACGCTTAGGCAGCAGATTACACCAGACGCTCCAAGCGAGCACTTAATGTGTCCTGTCCATGACTGAGCAACAGCAGCGATCAGAGGTCACCTTTCAATAAAGTAGTATTTTCTATCAGGCCGTTCCAATCTGACACACGGTCCTAAAGGCAGTCTGTTACCTGTGTGAATCACTACTTCAATAACACTGGCAGCTCTGTTGATAGGAACACAGGAACAGGAGTAGGCCATTCAGTCCCTCAAGCCTATTCCGTCATTCAATGAGCTCATGGCTGATCTCTGATCTAACTCCATATACCCGCCTTTGGCCCATGACCCTTAATAAGTTTGGTTAATAAAAAGCTATCAATCTCCGATTTAAAATTAACAATTGATCTGGCATCAATTACAGTTTGCGGAAGAGAGTTCCAAACTTCTAACACCCTTTGTGTGTCGAAGTGTTTCCTAATGTCACTCCTGAAAGATCTGGCTCTAACTTTTAGACTATGCCCAGAGTCCTAGAATCCCAACCAGCAGAAATAGTTTCTCTCCATCTACCCAATCTGTTCCCCTTAATATCCTAAACACTTCGATTAAATCACCCCTTATCCTTCTAAATTCTAGGGAATCCAACCCTAATTTGTGTAATCTCTCCTTGTAACTTAACCCTTGAAGTCCGGGTAAACCTCCGCTGCACTCCCTACAAGGGCACTATATCCTTCCTAAGTTATGGTGCCCAGAACTGCTCACAATACTCCAGGTGTGGTTACCAAAGTTTTGTATAGCTGCAGCATAGCTTCTACCCCGTTGCACTCTAGTCCTCTAGATATAAAGGCCAGCATTCAAAAGGATTACATAGGATATACAGTACAGATACAAGCCATTCAGCCCAACCAGTCCATGCTGGCGTTTATGCTCCACTCGAGCCTCCTCTTGTCTTTCCTGATCAAAATTTATCCGCATAACTCTCTATTCCATTCTCCCTCATATGCTTGTCTAGCCTCCCCTTCAATGCATCTATACTATTTGTTTCAATCACTCTCTGTGGTAGCGATGTCCACATTCTCACCACTCTTTGGGTGAAGAAGTTTCTTCTGAATTCCCTATTAGATTTCTTGGTGACTATCTCATATTGATGACCCCCAGTTATGCTCTAGTTATTCCACAAGTGGAAACATTCTCTCTGTATCCACTTTATCAAAATCTTTCATCATTTTAAAGACCTCTATTAGGTCACCCCTGTGTCTTCTTTTTCAAGAGAAAAGAGACCCAGCCTGTTCATCCTTTCCTAATATGTACACTCTCGCATTTCTGGTATCATCCTTGTAAATCTTCTCAGCACCCTCTCCAGCGTCTCTATATCCTTTTTATAATATGGCGACCAGAACTGACGCAGAACTCTAACCAAGGCTCGTTACAGGTTTAGAATAAATTCCCTACTTTTTCAATTCTATACCTCTAGAAATAAACCATAGTGATTTTTTTTTTTTTTTATGGCCTTGCGAATCTATGTCCCAACTTTTAGCGATTTGTGTATTGGTACCCAGAGATTCCTTTGTTCCTTTACCCCACCGAGACTTACATCCTCCAAGTAATAAGTGACCTCCCTATTCTTTATACCAAAATGCAATACCTCACATGTATCCATTAGACTTTTTGATTATTTTCTGCACCTGACCATGATATTTCAATGATCTATGTACCTGGACCCGCCAAGTTTCTTTTGACATCCATGGTTTTTAGCTTATCATTTAGAAAGTACCCTGCTCTATCCTTTTTAGATCTAAAGTGGATGACCTCACACATTTGCCTACATTGAAATCCATTTACCAAAGTTTTGCCCATTCACTTAATCAATATCCCTTTGTAATTTTATGCTTTTATCTACACTGCCTACAATGTCACCTAGCTTTGTGACATCAGAAAATGTGGATATTTGGCTTTCGAAGCCATCATCTAAGTTGCTAATAAATACGGTGAATACGGCCCTAACACAGATCCCTGCAGGACACCATTAGTCACCTCTTACCAATTTGAATACCTACCCATTATCCCTACTCTGTCTCCTGCCGCTCTGTCAATTTCCGAACCAGGTCAATAATTTGCCCTTCAGTCCGTGGGCTTCTATCTTAGACAACAGTCTCTTATGTGGGACTTTATCAAATGCTTTCTGGAAGTCCATATTAACATCCATAGACATTCCCCTGTCCACTAGTCACATCTTCAAAAAATTCTATCAGGTTAGTCAGGCATGACCTATCTTTCACAAATCCATGTTGGATTGATCTGATGATTGCTCAGTACAGTAAAAGGACATCTGAGATCCAAACTAATAATGGAATTTAGTAATCCATTCAAGAAACAATAGTAACTTTCAAATGCAAGTTCTAGGTTTGCATCATGGCCTATTCTATCAGCAACAACTGCTTTGAAGGGGCACTGCCACATGGTAAAAGCACTTTCCGAAACACAATCAGTTTCACAAACAGTACAACAATACCAATCACATCAGCTGCTTTACATTTTAAATGCAGAAAACGTGCTGCAACACAAGTTTACTCCAGCAGTCAATATGAGAGTTGAGCTTTTCAGTGGGTCTTGTTCCTGGCTCTTGCAGGAATTCAGTGTTTTTGAAAAATGCCATTTAGGGCTGATATGGCTGCTTCGCATGACACTGCCGCTGCAATCAAAATCATCTTAAATTTGGAAAGGGTTTCTGGTAAACTGCTTAAAATGCACAAACATTTTATACATGAATGAGTCAAAACACTAAGCACAGTTCAACCTCTGTCTGAGAACTGCAATTTATTTTTTAAAAATGCCACCAAATCAAAGCCTCGAATCACAGTGTATTCTCATGAGGCATTACAGGGGGAATAATGTCCCAACAGTACTTGAGGATTACATCAGAGCTATGACACCACTTTCCATTTGCACTGGAACAAGATTCATACCCATCAGTCCTGAACCAGAGCTGCATGACAGCATGGATAAAAGTACGATTCTCGTTTCTTCCACAACAGTCAGCTTAAAATTTATTATGCATGTTGAAATTTTACAACCATCATTGTGGACTGCAAAATGAAACTCTTCCTAAAATCATGTCCATTTAAATTCCACTGATAGTCTTAACTTGATGCAAAAACTGTCTGCCACCATGATTTCCATTAGTCCTAAAGAGGTTGCTGGAAATTCAGGATTTGACATTTGGCAGCTAACCACAGACATTTCTTGCTTACTGATACAATATTGCAGATGAAAATGCAATTGACTGCAGTGGACAGATGTTGCGTCATCATCTATTCAGATTGTACTGACAAAATAGTGTTACTTTAGGACAATTTGCATATCAGCACATGGAACCTCTGTCTGAATTAATAGGATCCGTTTGGAAGTGATGCATTTCGCTCCAACTCTAAATATTCTGAGCCCCACAAGTCAAGTTCATCAACTGAATTTAAAAATCACTTCCTTCATCAACCAAGCTTGGTGCATCACCACAGGCTCCCCAGTGTATCCCTAAACCATCTCAATTTCCAACCTCGTAATCAATGGTTTTAGCTTTCGAAACATGCCCAGTTAGTACCTGCTAAAATGTCACTACTCAGCATTATGAACTCAATGAACTTAGAAACAGATTTCTTGATTCACAAGAAATTTTTGCAAACTTTGTAAAGGTGAAATATGCCTTATGGCATATTTTACACTTCCCCTGCACAAAATCTTCTTCAGCTAAAAATTCTTCAACAAAGAGATGATTTGTTTTCAAATATAGTTTCCAAATCATGCTCTATTGTCCAATGTGATAACGAATAGCACTGAGTCAATTCTGGCAGTTACACAAGTATTTTTGGACGAAGACAAAAAGACTGCTCAATAACCCTTAATTACATACTCTTCACACTAAATCTTGGTTAACTCCTCTCATAATACGAATATTGGGTATACGAACAATGACCCTCTGGTCCATCCAGCCTGCTCACACAATTGTGATACTTTTCCACCCCACCCGAAACCATGTTAACTCCTTGGAAAGGCGCAAAGCCAGATAAAAATCCAAGCCAATTTGGTTGGGAAAAAATCTGGCAAATTTCTCTGACTGCCGATGGCAAATCAAAACTGGCTCTGATAATTCTATGCAATACCTAATTTTTGTGCGAAGTGATCTCTGCCCCAGCCAGGAACATGTCTGTAATGTGTTTGCTTCATAGGTTCTTTGCAACATATTGCTATTAAAAACTAGTTGGTTTATTCACAAAAGTTTTAACAATCACACGACACATCACCAGTTCATCCACCAGGCTCACAACCACCTGCCTCAGCTAGGATCTCCCGAACCCAACTGGCTGGGGTTATATTGAGTCATGTGAACATCACATGACTGGTTAAGCCACTCCCAACTCAACAGCTCTATAACCTGTGAGCATACTCACAGGTGCATACATTACAATGTCCAGCTCTTGCTTAAAGGAATTCAGCGAATCAACGTCCACTGTACCAGAGTGTTGGGGTAAAAAGAAAACTTCTCTTCCTCAAGGTAGACTCCCTGATATAAGAAATCGACACATGCCCGTATTGTATTGCGACCACGGAATCACTCAGACAAAACCTCGGTTAACTGGTTTTATTCGAACATGCTCGGGAATGTTCCGATGAACACTTCGAAGTACAAGAATTCTACAAGCACAGTTATACGATTTTGAGAGGTGTGCTACCCTCCTACAAAACTTGTATGACCACCAGTTGGCTGACAGCTCATCAGCGGAGCTTCATTAATTCGTTGATCCTTATCAGACTGGCTGCTGAGTGGTTTCCCAACCTGTCCATCTCCCATAACATCTGTCGATTGGAATGTGTGTTCCACAGTCTTAACCTTGCTCTGGGGCTTTTTCAGCTTGGTCTGCAGCTTTTAAAGATAAACACACAAGCAAAGCTATTCCCTTTAACCTAATTCCCTTTAGCCTGATTCCATGCCATTCCCTTATGCTTCTTACTCAAGTGTACTTTTTATCCCCTGACACAGACAACCACTATTTTCTGGGAAAAGACCCACCTCCTGGCCAACGTTCCCCCTCAGCTGCGCGACCGCGTAGCTGTCTCAAAGTCCCACGCAGCCAGTGAGCCGGCTTCCGAATGCATAAAACACGCATACGTGGAAGCTTGAACGGGCCACACGGTCCCAACCAAAAATTAGGGGAACATTGCTCTTGACATCTAACCTAGATCTGGCCTTATACAACTTAACATTGTGACGCTTTGGTTCCCCCCACCCCCCAGTATATTTAATTGGAACAAACAGTCCACTCAATCGCAATCTATTCTCTATCATATAACCCTCAATCAGATAACCCCGAAGTCTACACTTCTCTCAGTGTAGAATCCCAGTTCTTTTAGCCTATTTTGACAGCTAAGGTGCTTCAAGCTGGGAATTAGTCTAGTGGCCCTATTCTCCAAGGTTGACTATCACCTGGCATGTGAGGAGACCAAAATTGGACATAGTATTCTAACTTAGGCCGAGCCAAGGTCTTGTACAAGGACAAAATAGTATGTTTAGTCTCATAGTCAATTGTACCATAAATGCACCTCAACACCCCATTTTGCTCTAGCTATTTCTTCATGGCATTGCTCATAAACCTTGAGAGATCTAGGCACTGGAACACACGGTCTCTTTCTCCACTTGCTTTAATGCTTTTTCCTTAAGGGTGTATGTATGTTCAGCATTCTCCCTGCTCACATGCAGCACACTGCACTATTCCAAGTTAAACATCACTTGCCAGTCACAAGCCTAATCCCCCAACGCATTAAGATCCATCTGAAGCAGTCAAGCATCATGCGGATTATATTACCTTCATCTGGTTCTTCTTTGTAGCTCAACAACCTTGAAAGCCGGTTTGATACCGTAGTGAAGAAGCCACGTATAAAATCAGTTCTCTGCTCAGCATCCGAGTGGACTTGTCTCAATGGTGGTTTCTCTATGTGTGAAGAGCAACCAGGTTCAGAGGCGGATCGGTGATAAAGGATTGCTGGCAGTTTGGTGCCTGCTTGCGCTGCCTGGGAAGAATGCTGCTCCAGGACATCATCCGATCCAGTGTATTTAAGGTGGCGCTTAGCCAGTCTTGGCTCAGCTTGGCCTGCTGAACTGGTGTTCACATCAGAAAAAATCCTCCTGCTAACATTCCATGAAATCCTAGAGGCTGGGCGCCATTTGTATGCATCCATTGATTTGACAGGCTCCGATTGGGTCCGGTTGTATATTTTCCATTTTGGTTTTGATGGTGTGCGCCATTCGTAAGCATTCAGACTGGTGGGATTTCTGCCACTGTGAGCTGAGTCTGAGAGGGATCTTCTGTATTCACTCCGAGAGGAGGAAACTTGTTTTTTGAACACATTCATTTTTCAGACTTCGTAAAACTTGAGTCTTCTTCTGGCCCCCCCTCCCCACCCTCAAATTCCAACAAAAACACGGCAAACATACAGCACCAAATTTTTAAAAAGTCACAGCTTGTACTAAAACCGTTCCAAAATTTCCGTGTGAAGGTGCACAGACTGCATGACACGTCAAAACCACTTCCTGTCGAGCTGCTTCTTGACGTATTATAATAAGAAAGGAAGTTAGCTTTGAACATTTCTGAAAACCACAGCTTTGGACCTAAATCCAGCAAGCAAAATTCTGCACAACCAATGGGTGCTCAAAAGAAAAAGATTTCTCCCAAAATTTGAGAACATTTCTGTAGGTAACCACTGTATCCTGAAGGCAAAAGTGGTCGTTTACACTAGCCTCTTGAAAGAGTCTAAATGTCAGCACTAAACAGAACAGGAGTCATCATCGCACTGAAATAATACTCGGTTGCAATAATTAGTGGGACTGAGACTTATCCACCCTGAATGAATTAAATTGCTATTTCAGCAAAACAAAAAAATATTTCACTCCTTCAGCTGTTTAGTGTGGATTTGAGTGACGAGTAAACTTTAAGTGACAACTCGTGGAACAGGGAGGGCAGATACATTCAGTACCACCTTCCCTATTGTACAACAAATTTAATCAAACTTATCTGGTGTGATGCAACCAAAAACAGAATTTTCCCCCTTCCTCAAATTATATCAGGTGCTCAAACGTCATGGTGTATCGAGTCTCTGCAGATCCATTTTAACACAGTCGACTACCTCTGTTGTAAGAACTCTGTTGCTGCAACTGTAATGGTTGAAAAGGCTTCCTCTATAGTTACTCTGTTCTACTCATTGCTCTGCTCACACTAAGTAATAGTACTGCCTCATGCAGCACTGAGCCATCCAGACCAGGTGGTCCCAAGTCTGCGTTGAGTTACCAGAGGTTAAACTCCAGTTGGGGAACTATCACTGATCGAAGTGCACCTGGGCTGGAGAGGTAAAATAAAATAAAATTCAGGGATAAGAAAACATAGAAACATAGAAAATAGGTACAGGAGCAGGCCATTCGGCCCTTCGAGCCTGCACAACCATTCAATATGATCATGGCTGATCATGCACTTCAGTACCCCATTCCTGATTTCTCTCCATACCCCTCGATCCCTTTAGCCACCCATTGATCCCTTTAGCCGTAAGGGTCACATCTAACTCCCTTTTGAATATATCTAACGAACTGGCCTCAACAACTTTCCAAGGTAGAGAATTCCACAGATTCACAATTCTCTGAGTGAAGAAGTTTCTCCTCATCTCGGTCTCAAATGGCTTACCCCTTATCCTTAGACTGTGACTCCTGATTCTGGACTTCCCCAACATCAGGAACATTCTTCCTGCATCTAACCTGTCCAATCCCATCAGAATTTTATATGTTTCTCTGAGATCCCCTCTCATTCTTGTGTACAAAAAAAAAATCCATGCTGACTCTCCAGTGCAGTGCTGAGGAAGCACTGCACTGTCAGAGGTGCTGTCTTTCGGATGAGACGTTAGCAGAGGTGGCCTCAGTTTCTTTCAGGTGGACATAAAAGATCCTATTGCGTTATTTCGAAGAGCAGGAGAGTTATCCCCGGTGTCTTAGCCAATATTTCTCCCTCAATCAACATATCAAAAAAAAACAGATTATCTAGTCATTATCACATAGCTATTGGTGCGCAAATTGGCTGCCGCGTTTCCCACATTACAACAATGACAACACTCCAAATGTACTTAATTGGCTGTAAAGCGCTTTGAATAGTCCGGTGGTCGTGAAAGGCGCTATATAAATCCAAGTCTTTCATTCTTCTTGCTAAGATGAAGTAGGGAGGAGGCTTGTGTGGAGCATAAACACCTGCACAGACTTGGGGCCTGTTTCTGTGTTGACATTCTATGTAATTCTATGTAAAATATAGGACTGACAGAAAACTAAACTGCACAAGTGCCAAATACCTGACATTCTGGTGAAATTATCATCTTGAAGCCATTCCCTCCCAGATCGCTCAAACAAATTCATCAGGACACTGCTAAATGTGACACTTAGCCATACAGACCAGAGGGTGCCAGGTTCAACTCTTCTGTTCTGACTAGCAGATCTTAGCTTGGGCAATAGTAGCTGCACGAGAGCTGGTCTCAGCAGTCTTTGACTAGAGAAATAATGGGGAAAAAAAAATCAAGGCTCTTGTGCGAAAGGTTATCCAGTGAATCCTGCTGGAAGGTTAAATGGCTCAATTGTAATGTCTTCCATGGTAAAATAGCCCATCACACTCAGTCTGGGCTCAAGCGTCAAAGGTTGTCAGCACATCTGGAACTTTACATCAGCAACCATAAATGCTTTCATCATGGAGGATGAAAGGGGCTGGATTGCTTATGGCTGTTGTAATGCATGCCCCTGTGAGTATGCTCACAGAGCTGTTGAGTTGGGAGTGGCTTAGCCAATCACATGATGTTCACAAGACTCAATAAAACGGCAGCCAGTTTTATGGGGATCCATGATGAGGCAAGGTGATTGTGAGCCTGGCGGATGAACTGGTAGTGTGTAGTGTGATTGCTAAACCTTTGCTAATAAACCAACTAGTTCTTAATAGCAATGTGTTGCTATGAATTCTTAAGCAAAGAACCCATGAAGCAAATACATTACAGCTGTCATGACTGTGATGAAGAAGCTGTACTCAGCTGCAAATAAGTGACGCAACTTAAAAGTTTTTATGGCAGGAATTCCCAACACTGCCCTTCCGAGTGGATCCATGTTGCAGGCTTGTATTCGTCTGACTTGTTGTTGCAGATGTGTACTAATAGGGACATTGGAATTTCTTCTTTATCCACTTCAGCTTCTCTCCCAAATCACAATTGGTTCTAACCCCGATATTCTCCAGATGGTGATTAAGTAAGGAGAACAAGGACCCAAGTCAGTTCTCCCAGTTAATAGCTAATGACGCCTTCAAAATTCAAAAGTCATTTCAAGACAAATCTAATCCTCATGTGGTCAGTTATGTCTGCCACGATGATAATTGTTCAAAGCCCTAAGCCACTCGTGATCCTGGGGGACTTAGTTACCTGCATTACATTAGAAAAGTTGGTTTCAGTCTTTCGCACCTTCTCGCTTCCATGAACCCAATATGCTTCAAGCAGATCATGCAGAATTGGGTAGAGGGGCTTGATCTCAGAAGCAATGGGAGGCTGTGCAGTCTGTATTCTATTCTAGGACAAAAACAAACGGGCTTTGTGGGGACTTAATGAAAATCTACATGGCACCCATTATCCTCTGCTACACCTTCATCCTCAAACACTGCTATTTCGATTACGGTTAGCGGGATTACAAAGTGATCAGTAACCTCATTCACATCTGATGGACTTCTATAACAATTCAGCATCACTTGGCACCTGTCACAAGATGATCAAAACACATTGCCCAAATAATTCTTTGTGGAGACAGCTTTAAATCTTAGAATGAGCTGTTCAGTGTATCATCTGTGACACTCAATATATTCTAATCATTTGTAGACGTCACAATGATACTCTGGAGATGCTCTGCAGGATTACAGAATCATTGAATTTCAGCATTTGGCCATTGTGCCTGCATGTGAGCTAGCTCCACACTTCAGCTATTTAATCTAATTCCATTTCCCGGCTCTCCTGGACGTGAATATTTTTATTTGCGTCTATTTAATTCCTTCTTAAATGACATAATTAACTAGGCTTCAATAGCTGCTTGCTGTATTGTATTACATATTCCAATAACGAACAATGTTCTTCCAACATTCCTTTTAGCTTTTAGTACTAATCCTAAATTTATGCCTCCTGACCAATTCATCTACCAGCCTCAAACCCTTCAACACCTGTCAACTTTTCTCTTAGACCATTCCCCATTCATCTGCTCGGCAAAATGCAATTAGAATTTTTATCATAACTATCCTCTCATCTTGCTACCAATCCTAGTGATTTTGCATTGCATCTTTTGCAGAAGTCCTTTCTATAGTGGGTTCCCAAAATGGTGCATACTACACCTGTGGGGTCCTCGGGTGAGGTGCTGGGGCGGGGGAGGTTGAAGAGAAGTACATGTTCTTGCAACGAGCAGTAAATGAAGCATCTCTCAAGCATTGCCTGATTCACCAATGGATTGACCCAACTGACACCAGGCACGCTGCAATAAAATATTTTACACAAATCCTATGCTACCCCGGTTGGACAGTGCACTCACTGCAACAAGCTCCATAGGTTGCTTTTTTCCTGCTGGCTCCAAGCTGTTAAGCCAAGGCTGTAGCAGAACTGGAGCTAACAGCAGCATCACAGGGGCATGCTTGCGATGGCTCCTGCTGCCTCCAATCTGTTTGCACTGTCACTCAAATGTCACATTTTCTGTCGATAGTGACCTCAACTGGTCATTAGGTTTTAAAAAAACACGACAATTTAGAAAAATATTCCTTCCCGAGGAGCTGGCAGCTGACTTATTCCCAGTCTAAAGCTACAACTATGCCAGCAGATCACGAGCATCTCAGTGTGACATATTTCCACGTTTGTTTTTCTGCACTCCCTTGGTGAAGTCAGCTGGCTTACTCCATTCCATGCTTTCTTCATATTTATCAACGGAACATGCTTTCTTCATATTTATCAAGGGAACAGGTTATGTCGGGATCCCAAGAAACAAATGTATGCACTGCTACGCAGCCACAATAGCTTCAGAGAATCGTTTTTAGTATTGGGTTTGAACCCCTCGCAATGCATTGCTGTTATCTTCACCATCAGTTTACAGGAATATAAGATTTTTAAGTAGAATTATAAAACTGGGGTTTTGTACTCGCTGGTACTCGTTTGGTACCCCCAGGCACACAGCATTAGACACTGTTGCATTTAGTTTACTAGTCTTTCCTCTCCTTCCTTTTGCCTGGACTTCTAAAGCTGGCCTTCCAAATTTTTAGGCTCTTTTTCCTGCTGAACCAATCAGACCTGCCTTCAACCTCCTCCAATCACAGCATCAAGGAGAGTTTGATTAAACGAGGTGGCTCATGAGCTATAACATTTGGTGATTTTGTGTACACTTTGCCTCGATCCACCCAACAGAAAGTGAGCTTGAGCAACTTGAGAAATGACACTACCGGTCAACTGACCCCTCTCCACTCAACTGACTGGCAACTTCACACCTCAAGAGAAGCCTGTGGAAATCCTTGTGGGTCTGAAAACTCAACTTTCAGTGTAAAGTTGAACATTCCAACAGGCTCAACTTCACTGCTGAACATCTACAAATGTCATTACAGTTGTAGTAAACACAGAGTCAAGGGTTAAGTTATTAATGGATTGGGTTGCGAGGGAGGCAGGAGAACGGTGGACAAAAACAGAGCGCATGCCTTGAGCGTTTATTCTTGTATCGCAGTTGCCATCTGTTTCCGAACTGTCACACTTCCTGTGACAGTAGCCAGTCTAACAAAACAGCTACTAAAAATACACCTGCCACAGGAGTTATGTGAAAACATGGAACACATACAGGAAGTGCTTCGAATAACAGAACATTTTGGAGTTGAGCTGTCTTGGATTAAAGCTCAGTCCTCATTATGTATGAATGTACAAATCATGTGGAGCACGCAGATTTAAGCTTCCAATTGAAAACACATACTGTACCATTACCAGCCTCTACATGCACTGCAGTAATGGGTTTCAGTGGCCATAATTGCTGGCTTGCTGAACAAAGTGGTCCCACCACACCGCTTCCTGTTTACTTTGTGCTGCCCAAAAGTTCACTCACACAAAAGCAACTCCCTGTACATCCCTGCAGGAGTCACATCCTCCCTCTGTCTTTAGATTGCATGTTTGAGACTTCAGGAAAACTTTGCCTGCTGGATTACTATCGATCGATTACACATTTCACTGGACAGTAAAGAATCACTTTTTCTTTATAAACATAAGAAAAGCAGTTATATAAATTGAAAATGCTGGAACACTCAGCAGATCAGGCAGCATCTGTGGAGACAGAAACAGAGTTAATGTTTCAGGTCACTGACCTTTCATCAGAACTGGCGAAAGTTGGAGATGTAACAGGTTTTCAGCAAGTACAGAGGCAGGGAAAAGGGTGAGGGGAGGAAAGAACAAAAGGGAAGGGGAGGGGTGATTAAATTACAAAAGGGATGATGGGGCAAGGCAAAAGGGGACAAGTGGAGAAACAAAAACTGGGTCTAGAGAAGGTGTAAATGGCAACAGCAGCGTCATTGCCAGCAGCTGCTGTTCAAAACAATGGGAGCAGTGGTTATGATTTGAAATTGGTGAACTCAATGTTGAGTCCAGAAGGCTATAAAGTGCCTAATCAAAAGGCAAGGTGCTGTTCCTCAAGCTTCCAGTGAACTTCATTAGAACAGTGTAGGAAGACAAGGACCGAGAGGTCAGAGTGGGAGTGGCATGCAGAATTAAAATGATAAGCGACCGGAAGCTCACGGTCACGCTAGCAGACTGAACAGCGGTGTTCAGCAAAGCAAACATCCTATCTGCATTTGGTCTCCCGAATGTAGAGGAGACCACATCGTGGGCAGCGAATACAGTATATTAAATTGGAAGAAGTATAAGTAAATCACTGTTTGGATGGTGGAAACGGAGGAGGTAAAAGGGCAGGTGTTGCATCCCCTGTGCTTGCATGGGAAAGTGCCATGGAAAGGGGAAAGGATGTTGAGGGTGATTGAGGGTGTCAGAGTGAGCGGTCCTTTCGAAATGCTGAAAGGGGAGGGAAGGGAAAGATGTGTTTGATGGTGGTATCACATTGGAGGTGATGGAAAATGATCCGTTGAACGTGGAGGCTGATGTGGAGAACTGGAGGGACCCCATCATGGTTCTGGGAGGGAGGGGAAGGGTGAGAGCAGAGTGGGAAATGGGATGGACACGGTCAAGGGTCCTGTCAACCACAGTGGAGGGGAATCCTCAGTTGAGGAAAAAGGAAGACATATCGGAAGCACTGGTATGGAAGGTGGCATCATCAGAATGTAAGAAAAGCAGTGGTAGTTTGCTGCGTCAGCCAGAAACTTCCACAATAATTGCACTGCCTAACCGGTTGCTACCATTTGGGGTTCTGCTGGAATCAGAGTCCCAATGACTCTCCAAGTGTTGCAGACACGCTCAGCCAGACAAGATTACGCTGCCAGGGCTACGGCAGTTGCATGTGGGAGCAAGAAAAATTCCATCAAACGTTGACCTAATGGTCAAATTGCTGGATGAAATAGGGCTATTTTCCCCCAGATCCTACTTCCAAAATGGATTAAAAGAAAACAATAATGTTCAAGTTCAGAAAGCTTTAAATGAGTGAATAAGTGGGAATTAGAAACAAAATAAAAATTAAAAGCAAAGAGAATAAAGACGTGTGACTGAAAAACAGGGGAAGATAGCATGAGCAAAAGGGCTTACAGTTAATTGCTATTTAATACTTGTAATTTTCATTTTGCTTGTATAGGATTAAGATCACAGTGTATTAAGTTACTCCTGACATTTGAGTAGATTTATTACTGCAGTATAAAGACCGTGTGCGAGCTGAAATCATGTCAAAATGCCAGGCCCACGGGAGCCTGGAATTCCCCAGAGCTGCTGGCAGCTGAAGGTCAGCACCCACATACTGGGGTATCCAGAAATATCAGCAGCAGCACAGGTAGATGCAGTGCAACTTATAGATCCCAGTGCTTCATGAACACAGTAACCCCGATTCTCGGTTTAGCACAGTCTCAAACAAAACAAGTCTCCCTTCAAAAAGCTGTTTCTTCCAGATTTTCCCCTTCACACTCTTCTCCTCAAGGTAGAAACTCAAGTTTAAGCATAGCTCCAGCACCCTGCCCAAGGTGTTATTCCATGTTTGAGTCTGAATAGCAAGTGTTGGTGGGCAGGAGATAGAAACAGAAACATAGGCCCCAAGTTTCCACATGATTTGCTCCTGATTTTTAGGAGCAACTGGTGGAGAAATCGGAATTCTCCACATTTAAGTTTTCTGCAGTTCTAGTCAGGTAGAACAGTTTCACTTTTGAACAGAATTTTCTTTTCAAAAGGGGGCGTGTCCGGCCACTGACGCCTGATTTGAAAGTTTCCACAGTGAAAACGTACTCAAACTAACTTAGAATGGAGCAAGTGAAGATTTTTGTAGGCTTGAAAAAACCTCGTCTACACATTAAAAAATCAGGCGCAGGTTACAAATTAGGCGTCGGGAACGAGGTGGGGGGGGAGGGAAGTCATTAAATTCTACAATAAATCCTTAGTTATACTTATACAAATACTATACAAATAAATCCAACCTGAATAAAAATTCATAAGCAAAGAAAAGATTAAATAAACCATGTTCTTACCTGTGTGAAAGTGCTTCAGGCAGGCCTTTCAGGCAGCGGTTTGCCGTCGGGCCCGACCGACGGCAGGGCGGGGGGGGAGGGAGGGAGAAAGCTGCAGGAAGCCTCAGTGCTGATCATGGAAGGGCAATGTGGTTTTATTAAAAAATGTTAAAAATGGAACAGCTACAAAGAATTTGAATAGTCTCTAACAAGTGCATGTGTCCCGTTTATCACAGTCTATCTTTAATTACAGAATGCACTCCCTCACCCTCACACACAGAAATATCAAGAAAATTAAAATGCAAGCCTTTGCAAGGGTTCAATAAACAAATTTTCACTTTTTCTGCAGCACTTTTTAAAATGGTCGAGTGCCAATGTTTACTTTAAACTGCGCGTCCGCAAACGCTCCAACGCGCACGCGCAGGGTTGCCGGCACGAAAAAAACTCATTTAAATTGTACCCGCCCCCTCCTACATACAAAATCGGCGCGAGTGGTAGGCTCCACCCACTGTGCGCCGCGCCAAGCAGACATCGAGCTGCAAAGCGCTCGAGAATAGCATGTTTTTTTCAGGCGCCGTTTTCGGCGCGAAAAACGGGCGCCCAGCTCGGAGGGGCGCCTGTTTTGCCGCGCGTGGAAACTTGGGGCCATAGAAAATAGGTGCAGGAGTAGGCCATTCGGCCCTTCGAGCCTGCACCGCCATTCAATGAGTTCATGGCTGAACATGCAAATTCAGTACCCACTTCCTGCTTTCTCGTCATACCCCTTGATCCCCCTAGTAGTAAGGACTTTATCTAACTCCCTTTTGAATATATTTAGTGAATTGGCCTGAACAACTTTCTGTGGTAGAAAATTCCACAGGTTCACCACTCTCTGGGTGAAGAAGTTTCTCCTCATCTCGGTCCTAAATGGCTTACCCCTTATCCTTAGACTGTGACCCCTGGTTCTGGACTTCCCCAACATTGGGAACATTCTTCCTGCATCCAACCTGTCTAAACCCGTCAGAATTTTAAACGTTTCTATGAGGTCCCCTCTCATTCTTCTGAACTCCAGTGAATACAAGCCCAGTTGATCCAGTCTTTCTTGATAGGTCAGTCCCACCATCCCGGGAATCAGTCTGGTGAACCTTCGTTGCACTCCCTCAATAGCAAGGATGTCCTTCCTCAAGTTAGGAGACCAAAACTGTACACAATACTCCAGGTGTGGCCTCACCAAGGCCCTGTACAACTGTAGCAACACCTTCCTGCCCCTGTACTCAAATCCCCTCGCTATGAAGGCCAACATGCCATTTGCTTTCTTAACCGCCTGCTGTACCTGCATGCCAACCTTCATGACTGATGTACCATGACACCCAGGTCTCGTTGCACATCTCCTTTTCCTAATCTGTCACCATTCAGATAATAATCTGTCTCTCTGTTTTTACCACCAAAGTGTATAACCTCACATTTATCCACATTATACTTCATCTGCCATGCATTTGCCCACTCACCTAACCTATCCAGGTCACTCTGCAGCCTCATAGCATCCTCCTCGCAGTTCACACCGCCACCCAACTTAGTGTCATCCGCAAATTTGGAGATACTGGATTTAATCCCCTCGTCTAAATCATTAATGTACAGTGTAAACAGCTGAGGCCCCAGCACAGAACCTTGCGGTACCCCACTAGTCACTGCCTGCCATTCTGAAAAGTACCCATTTACTCCTACTCTTTGCTTCCTGTCTGACAACCAGTTCTCAATCCATGTCAGCACACTACCCCCAATCCCATGTGCTTTAACTTTGCACATTAATCTCTTGTGTGGGACCTTGTCGAAAGCCTTCTGAAAGTCCAAATATACCACATCAACTGGTTCTCCCTTGTCCACTCTACTGGAAACATCCTCAAAAAATTCCAGAAGATTTGTCAAGCATGATTTCCCTTTCACAAATACATGCTGACTTGGACCTATCAAGTCACATCTTTCCAACTGCGCTGCTATGACATCCTTAATAATTGATTCCATCATTTTACCCACTACTGAGGTCAGGCTGACTGGTCGAAAATTCCCTGTTTTCTCTCTCCCTCCTTTTTTAAAAAGTGGGGTTACATTGGCTACCCTCCACTCCATAGGAACTGATCCAGAGTCAATGGAATGTTGGAAAATGACTGTCAATGCATCCGCTACTTCCAAGGCCACCTCCTTAAGTACTCTGGGATGCAGTCCATCAGGCCCTGGGGATTTATCGGCCTTCAATCCCATCAATTTCCCCAACACAATTTCCCGACTAATAAGGATTTCCCTCAGTTCCTCCTTCTTACTAGACCCTCTGACCCCTTTTACATCCGGAAGGTTGTTTGTGTCCTCCTTAGTGATTACCGAACCAAAGTACTTGTTCAATCGGTCTGTCATTTCTTTGTTCCCAGTTATGACTTCCCCTGATTCTGACTGCAGGGGACCTACGTTTGTCTTTACTAACCTTTAGTAAGATGGACTCAGTGGGAAAAGGAAAGATAAAAAGAAATCACGGCTCAACCAGATCCTGTCTTCAAAAGACATGCATCTATTTACGATTTGGGTCAGTGGATCGTCTTCAGAATCAGGGACAAGTGTTTAACGCTCCCTGGCCCAAGACACATTACTACTAGCCAACACAGCACAGGGATCGAACCTGGCACCTCCCTGCTCAGTCGCAAACTATGCAAAGTAGTTTGCAACTTATTTTTGTCATCACTTGCACAGATGTTCTCGTACTGCAAGCTATTCCCCCACCAGACATGTCAAATTCGAACTTAAAAAAGATGCAAAAGCTCTCCCCTCCCCCATAGCCCAGTGAATAACGAGCCATGTCGTTCAGAGCTCCCCGATTCAAATGGCTACTGTATGATGAGTTAGTTGATCTCAGCCACATCAGCAGCTGGGGATGTTACAATCTGTCTCAGCACTCGTGAACAAAGAATGCAGAGGAAGGGAGAGTGGCAATCAACCTGGGTTCCCACTCCTCATCATGATTCAGTGATACGTTCTGAAAATGCTTTACATGGAAGTGGGTTCAGGCAGGGCAGAGTCTGGTGGCAGGGGGGCGGATGGGGGGAAAAGTGAAGTGCAATTAAGTTTGCTGACGATACAAAGATGGGAGGAAAAGCAATGAATGAGGGGGACACAAAAAATCTGCAAAAGGACATAGACAGGCTAAGTCAGTGGGCAAAAATTTGGCAGATGGAGTATAATGTTGGAAAGTGTGAGGTCATGCACTTTGACAGAAAAAAATCAAAGAGCAAGTTATAATTTAAATGGAGAAAAATTGCAAAGTGCTGCAGTACAGAGGTACCTGGGGGTCCTTGTGCATGGAACACAAAAAGTTAGTATGCAGATACAGCAAGTGATCAGGAAGGCCAATGGAATCTTGGCCTTTATTGCAAAGGGGATGGAGTATAAAAGGAAGGAAGACTTGCTACAGTTTTACAGGGTATTGGTCAGGCCACACCTGGATTTCTGCATGCAGTTTTGCTTTCCATATTTACAAAAGGGTATACTTGCTTTGGAGGCAGTTCAGAATGGCGGCAGATTAGGAAAGGGGGAGCTGCAATGAGACCTGGGTGTCATGGTTCATCAGTCATTGAAACTTGGCATGCAGGTACAGCAGGCGGTGAAGGCAAATGGCATGTTGGCCTTCACAGCTAGGGGATTTGAGTATAGGAGCAGGGAGGTCTTACTGCAGTTGTACAGGGCCTTGGTGAGGCCTCATCTGGAACATTGTGTTCAGTTTTGGTCTCCTAATCTGAACACAACCTCCGATTCACTCTTGCTCATTCAGAGGAAAGTTCAACTAACGTTGGTGCTGCTCCAAAGTACTCCTAAGAGATCAGGAGCACATCTTATCGGAAAACAAGAACATAAGAAATAGAAGCAAGAGTAGGTTACTGGGCCCCTCGAGCCTGCTCCACCATTTAATAAGATCATGGCTGATCGGATCATGGACTCAACTCCACTTCCCTGCCTGCTCCCCATAACCCTTTACTCCCTTATCGCTCAAAAATCTGTCTATCTCCGCCTTAAATATTTTCAATGACCCAGCCTCCACAGTTCTCTGGGGCAGATAATTCCATAGATTTACAACCCTCAGAGAAGAAATCCCTCCTCATCTAAGTTTTAAATGGCGGCCCCTCATTCTATGTCTCCTAGTTTTAGTTCCCCCATGAGTGGAAATATCCTCTCTGCATCCACCTTGTCAAGCCCCCTCATTATCTTATATGTTTCGATAAGATCACCTCTCATTCTTCTGAACTCCAATGAGTATAGCCCCAACCTACCTTCAGAAGACAACCCCCTCATCTCCGGAATCAACGTAGTGAACCTTCTCTGAATAGCCTCCAATGCAAGTATATCCCTCCTTAAATATGAAGACCAAAACTGTATGCAGTACTGTAGGTGTGGTCTCACCAATACCTGTACAGTTGTAGCAGATCTTCTCTGCTTTTATACTCCATCCCCCTTGAAATAAAGGCCACAATTCCATTTGCCTTCCTGATAACTTGCTGTACCTGCATACTAACTTTTTGTGTTCCATGCACAAGGACCCCCAGGTACCTCTGTGCTGCAGCACTTTGCAATTTTTCTCCATTTAAATTATACTTTGCTTTTCTATTATTTCTGCCAGTGAATAACCTCACATTTTCCCACATTATACTCCATCTGCCAAATTTTTGCCCATTCACTTAGCCTGTTTATATCCCTTAGCAGATTTCATGTGTCCTCCTCACAGTTTGCTCTTCCATCCATCTTTGTATCATCAGCAAACTTGGCAAAATTGCATCGGTCCCTTCATCCAAGTCATTAATTAATATAGCTTATAAATAGTTGAGGCCCCACCACTGATCCCGGCGGCACCCCACTAGTTACTGTTTGCCAACCGGACAATGACCCATTTATCCCAACTCTCTGCTTTCTATCCATGTTACGATATTACCCCCAACCCCGTGAACTTTTATCTTGTGCAGTAGCGGTTTGGGAAACATAGAAACAAAAGAAAAATAGGTGCAGGAATAGGCCATTCGGCCCTCCGAGCCTGCACCACCATTCAAATAAGATCATGGCTGATAATTCACTTCAGTACCCCTTTCCTGCTTTCTCTCCATACTCCTTGATCCCTTTAGCCGTAAGGGCCACATCTAACTCCCTCTTGAATATATCCAATGAACTGGCATCAACAACTCTCTGCAGCAGGGAATTCCACAGGTTAACAACTCTCAGTGAAGAAGTTTCTACTCATCTCAGTCCTATATGGCTTACCCCGTATCCTTAGACTGTGTCCCCTGGTTCTGGACTTCCCCAACATCGGGATCATTCTGTGTGTGCGGGAAGAGTGTCCAGCTGCAGCTCCTGATAGACCGTAAGACGGCACTGGAACTGCGGATGGACTCACTCTGGAGCATGCGCGATGCTGAGAGTGTTGTGGATAGCACATTTAGTGAGTTGGTCACACCGCAGGTAAGGGTTAGTGAATGGGTGACCAAGAGACAAGGCAAGAGCAGGAAGGTAGTGCAGGTGTCCCCTGCGGTCATCTCCCTCCAAAACAGATATACCGTTTTGGATACTGTTGGGGGAGATGACTTACACGGGAAGGCACCAGCAGCCAGGTTCATTGCACCATGGGTGCCTCTGCTGCACAGAAGGGCGGGAAAAAGAGTGGGAGAGCCATAGTGATAGGGGACTCTATTGTAAGGGGAATATATAGGAGTTTCTGCGGCCGCAACCGAGACTCCAGGATGGTATGTTGCCTCTCTGGTGCAAAGGTCAAGGACATCTCGGAGCGGCTGCAGAGCATTCTGGAGAGGGGGGTTGACCAGCCAGTTGTCGTGGTACATGTAGGTACCAACGATATAGGTAAGAAGCGGGAATAGGTCCTACAAGCTGAATTTAGGGAGCTAGGAGTTAAATTAAAAAGTAGGACCTCAAAAGGTAGTAATCTCTGGATTGCTACCAGTGCCACGTGCTAATCAGAGTAGAGGGAGCAGGATAGTTAGAATAAATACGTGGCTTGAGCAGTGGTGCAAGAGGGAGGGATTCAAATTTCTGGGACATTGGAATCAGTTCTGGGGGAAGTGGAACCTGTACAAAAGGGACGGTTTGCACTTGGGCAGGACTGGAACTGATGTCCTGGGGGTAACATTTGCTAATGCAGTTCGGGAGTGTTTAAACTAATATGGCAGGGGGATGGGAACCTATGCAGCGAGACAGGGCGAAGTAATATGGAGTCAGGAATAGATGGTAGAAAGGTAAAAAGCAATAGTGGAAGGCCGAGTAAACAAAGGCAAGAAACAAAAAGGGCCACACCACATCATAATTCTCAAAGGACAAAGGGTGTTAAAAAAACAAGCCTGAAGACTTTGTGTCTTAATGCAATGAGTATCCGTAATAAGGTGGATGAATTAACTGTACAAATAGATGTTAACAGATATGATGTGATTGGGATTGCATTTAGCAACAGAGACGTGGCTCCAGGATGATCAGTGCTGGGAACTCAACATCCATGGGTATTCAACATTCAGGAAGGATAGAATAAAAGGGAAAGGAGGTGGGGTAGCATTGCTGGTTAAAGAGGAGATTAACGCAATAGTTAGGAAGGACATTAGCTTGGATGATGTGCAATCTATATGGGTAGAGCTGCAGAACACCAAAGGGCAAAAAACGTTAGTGGGAGTTGTGTACAGACCTCCAAACAGTAGTAGTGATGTTGGGGAGGGCATCAAACAGGAAATTAGGGGTGCATGCAATAAAGGTGCAGCAGTTATCATCGGTGACTTTAATATGCATATAGATTGGGCTAACCAAACTGGAAACAATACGGTGGAGGAGGATTTCCTGGAGTGCATAAGGGATGGTTTTCTAGACTAATATGTCGAGGAACCAACTAGGGGGGAGGCCATCTTAGACTGGAGGTTGTGTAATGAGAGAGGATTAATTAGCAATCTCGTTGTGCGAGGCCCCTTGGGGAAGAGTGACCATAATATGGTGGAATTATACATTAGGATGGAGAATGAAACAATTAATTCAGAGACCATGGTCCAGAACTTAAAGAAGGGTAACTTTGAAGGTATGGGGCGTGAATTGGCAAGGATAGATTGGCGAATGATACTTAAGGGGTTGACAGTGGATGGGCAATGGCAGACATTTAGAGACCGCATGGATGAACTACAACAATTGTACATCCCTGTCTGGCATAAAAATAAAAAAGGGAAGGTGGCTCAACCGTGGCTATCAAGAGAGATCAGGGATAATATTAAAGCCAAGGAAATGGCATACAAATTAGCCAGAAATAGCAGAGAACCCGGGGACTGGGAGAAATTTAGAACTTAGCAGGAGGACAAAAGGTTTGATTAGGGCAGGGAAAATAGAGTACGAAAGGAAGCTTGCAGGGAACATTAAGACGGACTGCAAAAGCTTCTATAGATATGTAAAGAGAAAAAGGTTAGTAAAGACAAATGTAGGTGCCCTGCAGTCAGAATCAGGGGAAGTCATAACTGGGAACAAAGAAATGGCAGACCAATTGAACAAGTACTTAGGTTCGGTATTCACTAAGGAGGACACAAACAACCTTCTGGATATAAAAGGGGTCAGAGGGTCTGGTAAGAAGGAGCAACTGAGGGAAATCCTTATTAGACGGGAAATTGTGATGGGGAAATTGATGGGATTGAAGGCCGATAAATCCCCAGGACCTGATGGACTGCATCCCAGAGTACTTAAGGAGGTGGCCTTGGAAATAGCAGATGCATTGACAGTCATTTACCAACATTCCATCGACTCTGGATCAGTTCCTATGGAGTGGAGGGTAGCCAATGTAACCCCACTTTTTAAAAAAGGAGGGAGAGAGAAAACAGGGAATTATGGACCGGTCAGCCTGACATCAGTAGTGGATAAAATGATGGAATCAATTATTAAGAATGTCATAGCAGCGCATTTGGAAAGAGGTGACATGACAGGTCCAAGTCAGCATGGATTTGTGAAAGGGAAATCATGCATGACAAATCTTCTCGAATTTTTTGGGGATGTTTCCAGTAGAGTGGACAAGGGAGAACCAGTTGATGTGGTGTATTTAGACTTTCAGAAGGCTTTCGACAAGGTCCCACACAAGAGATTAATGTGCAAAGTTAAAGCACATGGGATTGGGGGTAGTGTGCTGACGTGGATTGAGAACTGGTTGTCAGACAGGAAGCAAAGAGTAGGAGTAAATGGGTACTTTTCAGAATGGCAGGCATAGTGGGGTACCGCAGGGTTCTGTGCTGGGGCCCCAGCTGTTTACATTGTACATTGATGATTTAGACGAAGGGATTAAATGTAGTATCTCCAAATTTGCGGATGGCACTAAGTTGGGTGGCAGTGTGAGCTGAGAGAAAGATGCTAGGAGGCTGCAGAGTGACTTGGATAGGTTAGGTGAGTGGGCAAATACATAGCAGATGATGTATAATGTGGATAAATGTGAGGTTATCCACTTTGGTGATAAAAACAGAGAGACAGACTATTATCTGAATGGTGACAGATTAGGAAAAGGGGAGGTGTGCAACAAGACCTGGGTGTCATTGTACATCAGTCATTGAAGGCTGGTATGCAAGTACAGCAGGCGGTTAAGAAAGCAAATGGCATGTTGGCCTTCATAGCGAGGGGATTTGAGTACAGGGGCAGGGAGGTGTTGCTACAGTTGTACAGGGCCTTGGTGAGGCCACACCTGGACTATTGTGTGCAGTTTTGGTCTCCTAACTTGAGGAAGGATGTTCTTGCTATTGAGGGAGTGCAGCGAAGGTTCACCAGACTGATTCCCGGGATGGCGGGTCTGACATATCAAGAAAGACTGGATCAACTGGGCTTGTATTCACTGGAGTTCAGAAGAATGAGAGGGGAACTCATAGAAACGTTTAAAATTCTGACGGGTTTAGACAGGTTAGATGCAGGAAGAATGTTCCCAATGTTGGGGAAGTCCAGAACCAGGGGCCACAGTCTAAGGATAAGGGGTAAGCCATTTAGGACCGAGATGAGGAGAAACTTCTTCACCCAGAGAGTGGTGAACCTGTGGAATTCTCGACCACAGAAAGTTGTTGAGGCCAATTAACTAAATATATTCAAAAAGGAGTTAGATATAGTCCTTACTACTAGGGGGATCAAGGGGTATGGCAAGAAAGCAGGAATGGGGTACTGAAGTTGCATGTTCAGCCATGAACTCATTGAATGGCGGTGCAGGCTCGAAGGGTCGAATGGCCTACTCCTGCACCTATTTTCTATGTTTCTATGTTTCCTGCATCTAACCTGTCCAATCCTGTCAGAATTTTACATATTTCTATGAGATCCCCTCTCATCCTTCTAAACTCCAGTGAATACAGGCTCAGACGATCCAGTGTCTCCTCATAGGTCAGTCCTGCCATCCCAGGAATCAGTCTGGTGAACCTTCGCTGCACTCCCTCAATAGCAAGAACATCCTTCCTCAGGTAAGGAGAACAAAACTGCACACAATATTCCAGGTGAGGCCTCACTAAGGCCCTGTACAACTGCAGTAAGACCTCCCTGCTCCTGTACTCAAATCCCCTAGCTATGAAGGCCAACATACCATTTGTCTTCTTCACTGCCTGCTGTACCTGCATGCCAACTTTCAATGACTGATGAACCATGACACCCAGGTCTCGTTGCACCTCCCCTTTTCCTTATCTGCCGCCATCAGATAATATTCTGCCTTTGTGTTTTTTCCACCAAAGTGGATAACCTTACATTTATCCACATTATACTGCATCTGCCATGCATTTGCCCACTCACCAAACCTGTCCAAGTCACCCTGCAGCCTCTTAGCATCCTCCTCACAGCTCACACCGCCACCCAGCTTAGTGTCATCTGCAAACTTGGAGATAGTACACTCAATTCCTTCATCTAAATCATTGATGTGTACTGTAAATAGCTGAGCCATGCGGCACCCCACTCGTGACTGCCTGCCATTCTGAAAAGGACCCGTTTATTCCGACTCTCTGCTTCCTGTCTGCCAACCAGTTCTCTATCCACGTCAGTATATTGCCCCCAATACCATGTGCTTTGATTTTGCACACCAATCTCTTGTGTGGGACTTTGTCAAAAGCCTTTTGAAAGTCCAAATACACCACATCCACTGGTTCTCCCTTGTCCACTCTACTATTTACATCCTCAAAAAATTCGAGAAGATTTGTCAAGCAGGATTTCCCTTTCATAAATCCATGGTGACTTGGACCGATCCTGTCACTGCTTTCCAAAAGCGCTGCTATTTCATCTTTAATAATTGATTCCAACATTTTCCCCACTACTGATGTCAGGCTAACCGGTCTATAATTACCCATTTTCTCTCTCCCTCCTTTTTTAAAAAATGGGGTTACGTTAGCTACCCTCCAGTCCATAGGAACTGATCCAGAGTTGGAAAATGATCACCAATGCATCCACTATTTCGAGGGCCACTTCCTTAAGTACTCTGGGATGCAGACTATTAGGCCCAAGGGATTTATCGGCCTTCAATCCCATCAATTTCCCTAACACAATTTCCTGCCTAATAAGGATTTCCTTCAGTTCCCCCTTCTCACTAGACCCTCGGTCCCCTAGTATTTCCAGAAGACAGAACCAAAGTATTTGTTCAACTGGTCCGCCATTTCTATGTTCTCCATTATAAATTCACCTGAATCTGACTGCAAGGGACCTATGTTTGTCTTCATTAATCTTTTTCTCTTCACATATCTATAGAAGTTTTTGCAGTCAATTTTTATGTTTCCAGCAAGCATCCTCTCATACTCTCTTTTCCCCCTCCAAATTAAACCCTTTGTTCTCCTCTGCTGAATTATAAAATTCTCCCAGTCCTCAGGTTTTCTGCTTTTTCCGGCCAATTTATATGCCTCTTCCTTGGATTTAACACTATCCTTAATTTCCCTTGTTAGCCATGGTTGAGCCACCTTCCCAGTTTTATTTTTACTCCAGACAGGGATGTGCAATTGTTGAAGTTCATCCATGTGATCTTTAAATGTTTGCCACTGCCTATCCACCGTCAACCCTTTAAGTATCATTCACCAGTCTTTTCTAGCCAAGTCACGTCTCATACCACCGAAGTTACCTTTCCTTAAGTACAGGACCCTAGTCTCTGAATTAACTGTCACTCTCCATCTTAATAAAGAATTCTATCATATTATGGTCACTCTTTCCCAAGGGGCCTTGCACAACAAGATTGCTAATTAGTCCTTTCTCATTACACATCACCTCGTCTCGGGTGGCCAGCCCTCCAGTTGGTTCCTCGACATATGGGTCTAGAAAACCATCCCTAATACACTCCAGGAAACCCTCCTCCAACACATTGTTACCAGTTTGGTTGGCCAATCAATATGTAGATTAAAGTCGCCCATGATAACTGATGTACCTTTATTGCACGCATCCCTAATTTCTTGTTTGATGCTGTCCCCAACCTCACTACTGCTGTTTGGTAGTTTGTACACAACTCCCACTAGCGTTTTGTGCCCTTTGGTATTCCGTAGCTCCACCCATACCGATTCCACATTATCCAAGCTAATGACCTTCCTTACTATTGCGTTAATCTCCTCTTTAACCAGCAACACCACCCCACCTCCTTTTCCTTTCAGTCTATCCTTCCTGAATGTTGAATACCCCTGGATGTTGAGTTCCCAGCCTTGGTCACCCTGGAGCCATGTCTCCGTGATGCCAATTACATCATAACCGTTAACAGCGATCTGCGCAGTTAATTCGTCCACCTTATTACGAATACTCCTCACATTAAGGAACAGAGCCTTCAGGCTTGTCTTAACACATTTTGACCCTTTAGAATTTTTCTGAATGTGGCCCTGTTTGCTTTTTGCCTTGGGTTTCTCTGCCCTATACTTTTACTTTTCTTCTTTTTATCTTTTGCTTCTGCCCCCATTCTACTTCCCTCTGTCTCCCTGCATAGGTTCCCATCCCCCTGCCGTATTAGTTTAACCCCTCCCCAATAGCACTAGCAAACATTCCCCCTCGGACATTGGTTCCGGTCCTGCCCAGGTTTGGACTGTCCGGTATGTACTGGTCCCACCTCCCACAAAACCGGTTCCAATGTCCCAGGAATTTGAATCCCTCCCTTCTGCACCACTCCTCAAGCCACGTATTCATCTGAGCTATCCTGCGATTCCTACTCTGACGAGCACGTGGCACTGGTGGCAATCCTGAGATTACTACCTTTGAGGTCCTACTTTTTAAATTTAGCTCCTAGCTCTCTAAATTCGTCGTGTAGGACCTCATCCCGTTTTTTTAAACTATATCGTTTATACCTATATGTACCACGACAACTGGCTGTTCACCCTCCCCCTTCAAAATGTCCTGCAGCCGCTCCGAGACATCCTTGGCCCGAGCATCAGGGAGGCAACATACCATCCTGGAGTCTCGATTGCGGCCGCAGAAACGTCTAGCTATTCCCCTTACAATAGAATCCCCTACCACTATAGCGCTCCCATTCTTTTTCCTGCCCTCCTGTGCAGCACAGCCACCCACGGTGCCATGAACATGGCCGCTGCTGCTTTCCCCTGATGAGTCATCCCCCTCAGCGGTGTATCTGTTTTGCAGGGGAATGACCGCAGGGGACCTCTGCACTACCTTCCTTCCACTGCTCTTCCTCTTGGTCACCCCATCGCTTATCTGGCTGTGTACCCTTTACCTGCGGTGTGGCTAACTCACTAAACGTGCTATTCACAACATCCTCCGCATCGCGGATGCTCCGAAGTAAATCCATCCGCAGCTCCAGTGCCGCAACGCGGTCGGTCAGGTGTTGCAGGCGGATGCACATGTCGTCATCAGGGACACTGGAAGCGTCCCTAACTTCCCACATAGCACAGGAGGAGCATGACATGTCTGAGCTCTCCTGCCATGACTTCACCGTTAGATTAACTTAATTTGGCAACAACAATGCTAACGGTTACCTACTAATAAGGAAAAGAAAAGAAAAACTACTCACCAATCACCAGCCCCCTTTGGCTGTGACATCATCTTTCAATTTCTTTGTTTACCTCCTGCTCCTGCAGCTGCACCAAGCTAGCCTCAGGAACTGCCGCCCGAACTCCCGCCTCTCCCAACTCCCCGGACTCCTGGTCTCGCAGGTGTTTTATAGGCCTCCCAAGGCATTTGAATCCGTCCCTTCTGCACCATTCCTCAAGCCACGTATTCATCTGAGCTATCCTGCGATGCATACACTGACTAGCACGTGGTACTGGTAGCAATCTTGAGATTACTACCTTTGAGGTCCTACTATTTAATTTAACTCCGAGCTCCCTAAAATCAGCTTGTAGGACCTCATCCCGATTTTTACCTACATCGTTGGTACCTATATGCACCACGACAACTGGCTGTCACCCTCCCTCTCCAAAATGCCCTGCAGCCGCTCAGACATCCTTGACCTTTGCACCAGGGAGGCAACATACCATCCTGGAGTCTCGATTGCGGCCGCAGAAACGTCTATCTGTTCCCCTTACAATAGAATCCCCTACTACTCTAGCTCTCCCACTCTTTTTCCTGCCCTCCTGAGCAGCAGAGCCACCCACGGTGCCATGAACTTGGCTGCTGCTGCGCTTCCCTGATGAGTCATTTCCCGCCACCCCTCCCCCCACAAACAGTACCCAAGGTGATGTATCTGTTTTGGAGGACAAAATTCTACTTCATGGGCAATGACTCGTCACTGATGCATACTCACTGAACACACTGTCTTCGCTCAGAAACTTATTTTGGAGATGAATTTAACCCAACAACACAATAGCAATTAAATTATACCTGTTTGGCTGTGGACTAGTGATGTTTAATAGCTACGGAGGCTGCTACCACAGTGACTGCTTTAAGTACAACCCCTCCTCCCCCAAACAATAAAACAACCTCTTCACCATTGTGCAGCATTTCCAATTCTTCGGTCTAACTGCCAATTAGTATCAAACCTAATGGCAGGTTTTAATCTCGCTCATCGAAAATTCTAAGAGGCATCACAGAGGAGACTTATCATCCCAGTCCCCTTATGTGAGCCTCCCAACAAACAGCCTGAAGTGCCTTTCATGAAGCATGTCCATATCAATGAGGTTCATTATTCAACATGAAGCACAATTACTGTAGAGAACCAGAAGCTGCTATCGCAAGCATAAATGTCTAGCTGTACAACAAATCCACAATGCAGCTTGCTGCTACTCCGGGAAGATGAGCTTTGTCCCCCAACCTGCACTAAACTCAGTAAGCAGCTCTTTCGATCACCACCTGTTGGTGAACAGAGCAAGCTGTTGAAATTAGAAGGAAACTGTTAAAAGCAACAGCTGCACTAAAGCAGACATCAAAAGTTGTCTGGTCAACCAGCAAAAGTAATGGTAATTCATTTTGTGTTGAGAGTGTGAAGCAGCAGCTGGAAAGGACTGGCTCAATATAAATATCGCAGAAAATAACTTCAACATGCATCTTATTTACAGTAGCAAACCTCAGGAGCTTTCCTTTCTCATTCATCGGGGTAAAATTATTGCAAACCAGATGGCCAAACACACCATAAAAAAACATAATTAAACAACTCCCAAAGGACAGCTGTCCCAGCAATCCAAAAAGCACCAAGCTCACCTCCTTTCCACTCGAGAGTGAGCGACCAAGCCCACTGTCTACACGCAACTCAAGCTGTGCCTTTCAAGAAAACCACTCGTATGAAGACTGCCCTCATTAACATCAACAACACAAATGCAAGTCCTCAAATGCGTGAAAATACTAACTCCAACGTGGCAGCAGAGCAGTAAATTGATTAGGTTCTCTGAAAGTTGCCCCCAGCGCTCTAGCCTGCACCTGCAGCAGAAAAGCAGAGCTGTGAAAGTTCCCCAGCTGGTTTGAGAAATAGTACATAGGATATTTCAGTGGAACAAACATTCTCCAAGCTCCAATTCCAGAAGTGCTCGAAAGAAAAACTTGGATTTATATAGCACCTTTCATGACATCTCAAAGTGCGTTACAGCCAATTAAGTGTTTTTTGGAGTATCGTCACTGTTGTAATGTAGGAAACATGGCAGCCAATGTGTGCACAAAAGCTCTCACAAACAGCAATGTGATAATGACCAGATATTCTGTTTTATTTTTGTTATGTTGATGGAGGGATAAATATTGGCCAGGGCACCGGGGATAACTCCCCTGCTCTTCTTCGAAATAGTGCCATGGGATCTTTTACAACCACTTGAGAGGATAGACAGGGCCTCGGTTTAACGTCTCATCTGAAAGACGGCTCCTCCGATACTGTCTAGATTTTTTGTATTCAATTTCCTGAAGTGGGACTTGAACTCACAACCTTCTGACTCAGAGGAGAGTGTGCTACCCACTGCAAGACCATCAGCAGGCCGGGGCCATTGGAGGGAGCAGCGTGTGGTGGCCTGGCCCAGAAATCGGCGCGGTCCCGGCCTGCAAGACCATCAGCAGGCCGGGGCCATTGGAGGGAGCAGCGTGCGGCGGCCTGACCTGGAAATCAGCACGGTCCCGTCCTGCAAGACCATCAGCAGGCCGGGGCCATTGGAGGAAGCAGCGCGCGGTGGCATACCACTGCAGGGAGCAGCGCGCACTGCTGCAGGAGAGCGACAGCTACGAAGCCAGGTCACTGATTGCAGTGCGGGCAGGCACAGCAGGAGTGGCGAAGGAGCAGCGTAGAGGGAAGTGACCGGGGCCCAGGAGAGGCGTGAATCTGAAGCCCAGAAGAGGTGAGGGCCCAGGGGCAGCACGGGCCAGCCCACACTGCAATATGTGTGAGTGCTTGGTCTGTGCAGCAGAGCTGGTCTCCAGTTAGTCTTCGGTAATCCTTGCCACTGGACCAAGACCTAGCTCTGTCAAGCCCGTGCGGTGGCTGGTGTGCAACGGCCACCACACATTAAAAAAATCCAAGCACAAGCATCTTCCACAACTTCACGATGTAGTTCGGGATCTGGAATATTAAGTCCTTCATTGAAACACCTGTGAACTCGTCCCTTTTTGGCGTGGAAGCAGGTCATCCTCACTTCGAGGGACTGCCATTGATGATGACCCACTGAGCCACAGCTCGGGTTGAAGTTACCATCAAAAGTATACATCAGATCCAGTGGGCTCTAGATAAATCCATACACATGACCCAGGTCCAACCATGACCTGAGCACAGAATTACATGGACTAACAATTTCTACTGTACAAGACTCCAGCTATATGCAAAGGATTGTAGAAAAATCATATTTTCAGCAAAAATGTTCCAATTACCCAGCTTTGAAACACTCAGCTCAATGAATAATTGTTTCGTTGCCAATTTCCCCGAGAAGTACCATATTTAAAAAAATCTGAAACACTTGCTTTGCAAAACTTCTGTTAAGCGCCTGCTGCTCAGTTTTGATCAGCCTGAATTGTTGCATTAATTAACGATCAACAATTTTCCAAGTACAAAAATCTGCACAAGAGTTTATATCAAGTCCTAACCCAAGCACAATCCTGATCCAAGCGTAACATTTCTTGGCATTCAAGTCACAAGTCTGTCAGGATTGGACTCGGCAAGCAAATTCCTGGCAAGATCCGGAGGGAAGCAAATACTTACCAAATCAGAATTTGTTCAGGATTTAGTTAGCCCTCTGACTGTTCAAGTATCCCACCCAAAGTACACGGGAGCACACCTGCCAGCAGACCAGTATCCCTACATACGGTACAGTTTTTAGTGAAGTCCCAATGCCTTCAAAATAACAGGAAATGCATCAAGAATCATAGAAGATAAATGTATAGCACAGAAGGCCGCCATTTCAGCCCATCGTGTCCACGCCGACCGACCAAGAGCTACCCAGTCTAATCCCACTTTCCAGCTCTGGATCCGTAGCCCTGTAGGTTACGGCACTTCAAGTACACATCCAAGTATTTTTTAAATGTGGTGTAGGTTTCTGCTTCTACCACCCTTTCAAGCAGAGAGTTCCAGACCCACACTACCCTTGGGTGAAGAAATTTCCCCTCAAATCCCCTCCAAACCTCCTACCAATTACTTTAAATCTATACCCCCTGGTTATTTACCCCTCTGCTAAGGGTACCAATTTCCAACTATCAATTTAGTTGTCCTTCACTGCACTTTCTAAGGTATCGGTCTCTTTCTCATATGGTGACCAGCAGCCCCTGGCCTGCGAGCACCATCGGAGCAGGCCGGAGAGCGGAAGGAGCAGCGCGGTGGCATACCACTCCAGGGAGCAGCACGTGCTGGAGCAGCAGAGCAACGGCAGTGAAAAGGGACATCATCAAGGTCCAGGTCGGTGATTGGAGCGTGGGCAGGTACAGCAGGAGCAACGAGGTCGGGTCGAAGGAGCGGCAAGACATCGTAGAGGGACGTGATCGGTGCCCAGAAGAGGCGAGGGCTCAGGGGCAGCATGGGCCAGCCCACAGTGCAATATGTGTGCGCACTATGTCCGTGCAGCAAAAGTGGTCTCCAGTCGTCTTGGTTAATCCTTACCACTGGACCAAGACCTAGCTCTGTCAAGCCCGTATGGTGGCCGGTGTGCAACAGCCACCAGACGTTAGAAAAGTCCACACACAGGCACCCTCCACCCTTCAGGATTTAGTTCGGGTCGTGGAATTTTAGGTCCATCATTGAAACACCTGTGAACCTTTTAACGAGGAAGCAAGTCGTCCTCGATTCGAGGGGATGATGGTGATGACGATGACGACGACGACGACGATGATCTTCTTCTTCTTCTTATCCACTCTATCTAGGCCCCTCATCATTTTAGACATCTCAATAAGGTCTCCCTGCAGCCTCTTCTGTTTCAAAGAAAACAAACCCAGCTTATCTAGAGTAGATTTATTTTTATCAAAAAAAGTGTCTCAATTAAGGGAGCGCACTCATCATCGATGAATGCTCTGGGAAGAAAAAAAACTTGCAATGTTGGTGACTAAACACAAGTTTACAGGAAGGGGTTGCGCGACCAGAGGTTTAGACAGCATTTTGTATACCTTGATAGCTTGTGTTGAAAGTTACCTTATTTTATGCAATGTATATTGGCCAAGAAACTCAAAACAACCAAAAAAAATTCAAATTAAATTCAGCATAGGAAGTATACACACACTGCTGTGAAATACTATTTCATCAACTGCATGCTGTTGCTATGAGACAAGATCCACAAAAGGTTCCAGTTAGTCCGTTCCCATACGTGTTTGTGTGCAAATCTATGAAACGAGCAAAATCTGACCAACAGCTCCAAAAAAGCTGAAACAGCTTCCAAAAAACTGACACCATGATTATAAGCTTATGACTTGTAGAAGCAAGTAGCTGTATAGCTTTGTCTTTAATGCTGTCCGAACACAACAGTTCTTTACTTATAGTGAGACGAACTGAAGTGCTCTTGCAGAGAGCTGGCACGGGCTTGAAAGGTCCACTGGCCGCCTTCTGTGCTGTAACCATTCTATGATTCTCGTGGAAGTAAAAAAAAAAACATTTTAAATGATTATATTCGATATAAACACTCATTCATTTCAAACACTTTTATATTTCATAAATAATCATAAAGGAAAAACAAAGTGGTATCTGAATCTTTGAGAGACCAAGACTTCCCCAACTGTCCCATACCCAAAGTTCATCAAGGCACTGTTTCCCCTCCAGTCCCAGTTGACAGAGACACCAAGCAAAATCCAGCTCCCTATCCTTTCACAGGGACATTCTCTTTTTCTCCAACGCTTCCATTTCATACTTGCCCCCACCGCCCCACCCCCATGACCTCAATTCAAGTTGGCAATCTTAAACTTATACTTCCCAGTTCATGCAGGGAGACACTTTTCCAACCCTCCTTTGATATCGGCATGCTGTCCCCACTTCCCATGAGTCCATGATGGCACTCTCCTTTCTTCCCCATCCTAAAACACCACTCCCAGCCTCTACACTGTCTCTCCCTTTCACCATCCATTGTCCTCTTCCCACCCTCATCTCCTTCTGCCATTCATTACACCAGTGAATGCCATGAATTCCTCAATCCCCCTTATTGTCACCACCTACCACCGTGGCTCCAAGCAGAGTCCAGTTGCGAATGGATCAAACTGGAGCCATCAACTCCTCAAATAGCCTCTATAATTGAAGAGGAAACTCTGGCAAGAGGTTCTCACATGCCAGGATCACTGCCATTAGGTGTGGTGTCGCAGAAGCCGGGGCCTGATCCAGTTCATTGGCACCCAGACTCGGATAGGAATGGGTGGGCTAACAGATAAAATGGGGACTTGGGTTGAAGTGGGGAGGAGAGTTGCATAGCAGTAAAAATTACGCATTATTATTGAAGGGAAGGAGGTTAGCCTGCAATGACATACTGATTGGTCCCCAAAACACTATTAGTGCAAAATGCTGATGATTGATACGTATGCAACATCGGAGCAGGCTGGGGAGCGGAAGGAGAAGCATGGCAGCCTAGCCCAGCAGTCCGCGTGGCCCCCGGCCTGCAAGCACCATCGGAGCAGGCCGGGGAGCAGAAGGAGCAGCGTGGCAGCATATCACTCCAGGGAGCAATACGTGCTGGAGCAGGAGAGCAACGGCAGCGAAGAGTGATGTCATCAAGGTCCAGGTCGTTGATTGGAGCGTAGGCAGGTACTGCAGGAGCAGTGAGGTCGGGGCGAAGGAGCGGCGAGAAACTGTAGAGGGATGCGATCGAGGCCCAGGAGAGGCATGAGTTTGGAGCCCAGAAGAAGCGAGGGCTCAGGGGCAGCATGGGCCAGCCCACACTGCGATATGTGTGCGCACTAGGTCCGTGCAGCAGAGCAGGTCTCCAGTCATCTTGGTTAATCCTTGCTACTGGACCAAGACTTAGCTCTGTCAAGCCCATGTGATGGCTGGTGTGCAACAGTCAACACACGTTAAAAAAAATCCAAGCACAGGCATCTTCCACCCTTCAAGATTTAGTTTTGACCTGGAATTTTAGGTCCATCATTGAAACACCTGTGAACATTTTGACGTGGAAGCAAGTCATCCTCAATTCAAGGGACTGCCTACGATGATGATATGATGCAGCTGTTTATGACTACCAATGTGGGGACAACATACTCAAACAATATGGAATACAAAATGTAAAGTTGCAAGTTCTTTCCAATTCAATGAACATGACCAAACAGTAAATTCCACAAATACCAAAATTGTAAAGCATAATCCTTGAACTCCCCAATTTGCTCAGCAAGATAATCCAACAATCAACTGAGACTTATAGAGCAGGGTGGCCTCAGCTTCAACTCTGTCTTGTTAGCTGACCTCAGCTGGAAAGATGTCAAATTAAATTTGGCACCTCTACGTTAGAAAGGGCAAAATGTGACAAGGTTTAATTTCTGATATCTATGCAATGACCCCTGTTGGAAGTGCAAGAATGTGAACATCAGATCAGGACAGCATCAAGAGTTGCCTGTGGTGCACTGGGCTCAAATAGGTTGTGGACACTCATTCATGTCCAGGCTCACACATCAATAATGGTAACTTGGGCAAAATATTAGAGGGTCATTGGTGCCCATTCATCTGTGTTTCAGCAAGGAGACAATGCTTTCAAGAGGATAAATAAAGGGCAGGTAATTGTTGAAAAAAGGGGCGCGGGACAACAAAAAAGGACACTATCCTTTTAGCCGGTACTGACTTAAAATAGCTCACTTTCCACAGGAGTCCCAAAGCTTCGTATACAACTACGTGTTCACATTAACAGATGGAGCGTGAGCAGCCATTTCAGATTTAACTCAGGAGAGAGAATTCCTTTTGAAATACACTATCGCAGCTTAAAAACAGGAGGAACAGCCAGGATTGATCAGGATTTAATAATTAACACTCCTAAATTCTCAGTGCTGATTTTGCTTTAAGCAGAGATGGGGAGATTTCTTGTTTTGTCACTCATTGAAGCCATCAAACTTTCAATGTCAGTTGTGTAACAAACAAAATGCTCCAGTCCTCGAAGCTTCATTTCTTCAGTCTAAAGGCATTTTAAAAATCGAAGATCGATCTAAATTCAAGGAAGAGATATATTTTACACTATTAGCTAAACAGCTCAAACTAACAAAAGACCACAGCAATAGAAAGCGACTTTGAAAAGAGCATTTGAAACGAGAAAAGACCAGTTTAGCTTGCATCTTCCACAATCCATGCTTAACCACGTTAATTGTGGATTTGCTTATCCACCAGTGAAGCTTTCTATAACCTCAAGCTCCCAACAGATCTATTAATTTATATATATATCTTCCCACTCTGCACATATTAGCAATATTCGGATTTGCAGAATTCCCATCCAACATACTGGCATGAAAACTACTGCACATTCATTTTAGTGTGAGCTAAGCAGGCTGATGAAATAAATGCTTACCAGAGAATAATTAGTCTTTAATCATAAAATAAGTTAGATTTAATTTTCAGACAATAGCAGAGAGGTATTTTTGGGCTATAGTGTAGCATCTCCTGACTTATGTTGTACTCTGTATAGACTATTGCAGCTCAGAGATAAAATCATGCAAGGGTTTATGTTCTAAATTCTGAGTCATAGTGTTAAAAAAAAATTGTGATGTGAATGATACACATAGTTCCCAGATTTAAACCCTGGGAAAGTACAACCCTGGTGATGCAACAGGGACTAGCCAAGCAACCAGCTCCTTTTTGTCAACACATAACCAGAAACAGACTCACATTTCACACTCATTGCAGTGTCTGTGATTCATTCCTTCAATGTCAATCTTTTAACAAACTGACGGGTGTGCACTGCTACTATCTCCCCTAACATTTTGAAGTCTTCACCCTCTGCAAGTCTCCTCAGGAACGCACCATTCCTCTTGTAAGAGGATAGACAAATGAGTTACTCTCCGACTTCTGAAAAAGCCATTGAAGCCAGGAAGGCTACTGAGAGTCTGGAGACTAAAACAGTTATGCATCTGACCCTTCAAGTCACATTTTTTAATCTTGGCCTGGTTCTTCCTTTGCACACCATTTGAAGAAACCCCCAACAGTAACGGCTCAGGTTCCTTAAATGAGCAAAAATACATGTTCTGTTCAAATAACCCACAATGCCCATCTTCTCATTGATTAATACTTAAAAAATTGAAGTAAACATTAAGATTTGAAAGAAAGAACTTAATGCACCTCCACAGTTTTGGTCTCCTTATCTGAGCAAGGATATACATATCTTAGAGGTGGTGCAACGGAGGTTCACTAGATTGATCCCTGGGATGAGGGGGTTGTCCTTTAAGGAGAGATTAGTGAGACCACACCTGGAGTATTGCGTACAGTTTTGGTCTCCTTATTTAAGGAGAGATATACTTGCATTGGAGGCAGTTCAGAGAAGGTTCACGAGGTTGATTCCTGAGATGAAGGGGTTGTCACATGAAGAAAGGTTGAGCCTATACTCATTGGAATTTATCTTATTGAGAGGTGATCTTATTGAAACATAGAAGATTCTGAGGAGGCTTGACAGGGTAGATGCAGCGAGGATGTTTCCCCTCGTGGGGGAACCTAGAACTAGATTAACTGGGCTTAGTTTCAGAACAAGGGATCGCACATTTAAAACGTAGACGAGAAGGAATTTCTTCTCTCAGAGGGTCGTGAATCTTTGTAATTCTCTATCCCAGAGAGCTGTGGAGGCTGGGTCATTGAATATATTTAAGGCAGAGATAGACAGATTTTTGAACTATAAGGAAGTCAAGGGTTATGGGGAGTGGGCAGGGAAGTGGAGTTGAGGCCAAGGTCAGATCTTATTGAATGGCGGAACAGGCTTGTGGGACCAAATAACCTACTCCTGCCCCTATTTCTTATGTTCTTAGATGGGGGCTATACTCTCTGGAGTTTAGAAGAATGAGAGCTGATCTCACTGAAACAGACAAGATTCTAAGTGGGGTTGACAGGTAGATGCTGAGAGGTTGTTTCCCCTGACTGGAGAGTCGAGAACTCGGGGGCACAATCTCAGGATAAGGGGTCAGCCATTTAAGACTGAGATAAGGAAGAATAAGTTCTGAATCTTTGGAATTCTTGTATATTCAAGGCTGAGATCGATAAGTTTTTGGACTCTAAGGAAATCAAGAGGTATGGGTATCGGGCGGGAAAGTGGAGGTTGAAGATCAGCCATGATCTTATTGAATGGCGGAGCATCGTCGAAGGGCCGGATGGTCTACTCCTGCTCCTAATTCTTATATTCTCATTATGCCCACAAGGCACTGTAAAGCTGTTCACAACCTATGAATTTTTGAAGTGGTTGCTTATTTTGTAGACAAATGCAACATCTGATTTGCCAACAGCAAATTGCACAAATGAAATTAAAGCCCAGTTAATCTTATTTAATAATTTTGGTTGAGGAAAGCATGTTGGTGAGATACCGGGATAACTCCCTACCCTTCTTATAATAGTGGTGCTGGAAAGAACAGGCAAAGAGAGCCTCAGTTTAACATCTGATCCACAAGAAGGAACCACACACAAAGCAGCACTTTCTGAATACTACCACAAAATCAGTGTGGATTATGTACAAATCCTGGACTTAGAAGCAGAGTTACTGCTGAGCTAAGTTAACACTTCACTCACAGTAGTCCTGACATGCTGCTTAACAATTCAGACCAGAATAATCCCAAGTTAAGTCCCATGCACCCTTTACTTTTGTGCTCACTGACCTACACTGGCTCCCATTCCACCAAAGCCTCAATTTTAAAAATTCTCATCGTCCATGTCTCTGCCCCTCCCTGTCTCTTCCCCTGCCCTACAACCCTCCAAGAGCTCTGCAGTACTCCAACTCTGGCCTTTTGTGCAACCCCCCTCCTTCACCCCAGCATCCGTAACCGTGCCTTCAGCCATCTAGGCCTTCAGGCTTTATAACTTCCTCTCTAAATCTCTCCCCTCCTTCAAGACCTTCTCTTTGACCAAGCTTTTAGTCACCTGTTCTCATATCTCCTTTGGCTCGGTGTCAACTTTTGGCTGATTATGCTCCTGCAAAGCGCCTTGCGATATTTTACTATGTTAAAGAGACTATATAAATGTTGTTGTTATTGCTGTTCAAATGGTGCTTTGTGCTTGGGCAGGTAACCTCAAGCAGCCATGCAATGGGAAACCATCATTGGCATTAACGTGCTTTGGTAAACAGCAAACATTCTGCTGATCTCCGCTGGATAATACACATATATGGACATCAGATGAGCATAAAATGGAACTCAGCTGTATATATTGCTCCCTCTCTTGCCTTCTACATGCAGTCAAACAGACTGTCGAAGCTTACGCATGAAGAATGTTAATTTGGGCGAGGTACCAAAGGCCTGCCAGTATTCATGGACCTGTGAAATATTGATGAGTTACCTCCGACAGCACAGGAGGAAAATTTAAAAAAAAGACCGGAAGATTACTTAAAAAAAAACCTTGCACAGGCTTGCGTTTCTTTTCACTTGGATAATGCTTCTGTGTTTTTTTAAAGAAACAGACCAAAATGTTGAAATACAACTTACATTAAAAAGATTCAAGTGGCATTGCACCTCAGCAGAACTAATTCGTGCCAAATATGAGAGCAGTTCTCAGCTGTGATCAGACGCCTACTGGGAATGGGGAAGAGCATGCTGTGACTGATTCCACTTCATCCTTTGTCCATTCTGTCCATTAAAAATCACGTCTAAGAGTGCAAGGACAGTGCAAAAGTGGTAAGTAATATTCAAAATAAAGCACAAATCAACAAATCATGATATATTATCAGATTATGTCATTAATCCACTCTTTTCAACAGAAATTTCATCTCATTGAACTCCTTAATCCTCCTTCTTGCTCTATTGGAATAATTATACTCAAGATTTAATTTAACAGTGGAAAGAGGAATGAAATGATTACACGAGTCTTTCATACTGCCACAGTCATCCCATCAACAGCTTTGTCAAAGCCCTTTGTATTTGAAAAGAAAATACCAGTCCATTAAACAATTGCCGCTCGATGCAATATTAGCTGTTTCAGTGACTATATTTTAGTCGAGAGCAAACAAGAGTGAGGGATGGATCACTGATCTGTCAACAGCGGGCAAGAGACTGATATATATATATATATATATTCACATGTATGCGTGACGTGCATCACAATGAAAAATCTAATCAGGTAACCCCCACCGAACAGGATATCCCATTCAAATCAATCCATGGATAAACTACACTGCTCACAGCATGCACCCTTCCACCATGTGGTATTTAAAGGAAATGGAGACAATTAAAGTTTCATAAACAGGCAACTACTGCAAGACCAAAATACTGTGTCTAACCTTAGTTCTTCAAATGAAGGAAAAACAGATGTTCTGCAGCAAACTGAACAGATGAACAACTAACCTCATCGATCAAAGTTAAAGACGACATTTGCCTTTATGTTGTTCCATTCAAACTGGATTTCCAAAATAATGCACAGGAACCTGTATGTATGAATGCATGTTCCATCACCCTCAACTGTATTTATTGTGAAATATTGTATACTAGCTGCATCATTAACAACCAGGTTCTAACCACTACATGCTACAGTCTTTGTCAATTATGTGTGTCAACATCTGCCATGATTAGCATTCTCCTCTGTATCACAGCAGTACATGCCTAATAGCAGACAATACTAGTTACATCTTTTACTGAAAACAGCACTATTTGTACCTTACAGGAAAAAGCCTGAATAAATTCAAAGACAAGATGAAAATGGGAACTGAAGCAATATGTGATTTGAATAATTTTGTTTCACACTGCACTGGAAGCATTAGGGGGCTATGTACAGAAACATTAAAATTGTTTAAATTCATGTTTCAATGGTTTTCATGGAATTAATCAACATGATTGCAAAATTCAGTCCAGAGGTTCGAGAGTTGTAGGCTGCAATTTAACTAGTTGAGGACACAACTTGAACCTCTGGACTGAATTTTGCAATCATGTTGATTAATTCCATGAAAACCATTGAAACATGAATTTAAACAATTTTAATGTTTCTGTACATAGCCCCCTAATGCTACCAGTGCAGTGTAAAAAAAATGTTGCTGCTACTTTTTAACACAAGCAAGAGCTACCAGGTCCTACTTGTTTAAATGAACGCAAAATTAATTTAGAAAAAGAAAAAAAAAAGACATGACCAGAATCAAAAGTGACTTTAAAATGCTCTGTTGAAATATATCTATTAAAAAGGGATGTGTCCCTATATCTCTTTCTCCCTTAAACTCAAGGAAATATGTGGACCGAGAAAAAAAATATAGTAAAAATCAAATCGATGCAATCATTCATTTTAAATTAGAACTCCCAAGGAAACAGGAAATGACCCTGACTGCAAAGTCTTGAATATAAATTTACAATTTTATTTTTAAACCATGACTGAGGCACTCAAAATGTTGCACCTTCACAGTTTACTATAGTATTGTTCAGTGTCAGCACGTGGCTGTATTTCTTAAAATACACTGCCTGGGATTTCAAGGTTACCAAGAGGCAGGGACTCCTGATCTCATAATACAGAGATGATTCAGAGGATTCAGTAATCCAATACTTGCTTCAATAACTGCAAATGCTGCTGTGTTTGACTGTACAATATGGCTAATAAAGTTGTTATTGGTTATAAAAAAAAAATAGGTTGGCAGATCAAAACACTGAACCAGAAAGTGGTAGTGTGTGGGAAGTGTTACGACTGCAAAGTTCTTTAAGAACAGATATGGTGGATGGAAAAATGTAGTGCGCGTGGTGTCCAAGGCCTCTCAGAAAGCCTTAGACAAGGTCCAACAATGGTACGGAATAAACAAACAACAACTTGTATTTATATAGCGCTTCACAGGAGTATTATGCGATAAAAATCCGACACTGAGTTACACAAGTGGAAATTAGCGCACGTGACCAAAAGCTTGGTCAAAGAGGTATGTTTTAAGGAGTGTCTTAAACAGAGAAACATAAACATAGAAAATAGGTGCAGGAGTAGGCCATTCAGCCCTTCGAGCCTGCACCACCATTCAATGAGTTCATGGCTGAACATGCAACTTCAGTACCCCATTCCTGCTTTCTCACCATACCCCTTGATTCCCCCTAGTAGTAAGGACTACATCTAACTCCTTTTTGAATATATTTAGTGAATTGGCCTCAACATCTTTCTGTGGTAGAGAATTCCACAGGTTCACCACTCTCTGGGTGAAGAAGTTTTTCCTCATCTCGGTCCTAAATGGCTTACCCCTTATCCTTAGACTGTGACCCCTGGTTCTGGACTTCCAACATTGGGAACATTCTTCCTGCATCTAACCTGTCTAAACCCCGTCAGAATTTTAAACATTTCTATGAGGTCCCCTCTCATTCTTCTGAACTCCAGTGAATACAAGCCCAGTTGATCCAGTCTTTCTTGATAGGTCAGTCCCGCCGTCCCGGGAATCAGTCTGGTGAACCTTCGCTGCACTCTCTCAACAGCAAGAATGTCCTTCCTCAAGTTAGGAGACCAAAACTGTACACAATACTCCAGGTGTGGCCTCACCAAGACCCTGTACAATTGCAGTAACACCTCCCTGCCCCTGTACTCAAATCCCCTCGCTATGAAGGACAACATGCCATTTGCTTTCTTAACCGCCTGCTGTACTTGCATGCCAACCTTCAATGACTGATGTACCATGACACCCAGGTCTTGTTGCACCTCCCCTTTTCCTAATCTGTCACCATTCAGATAATAGTCTGTCTCTCTGTTTTTACCACCAAAATGGATAACCTCACATTTATCCACATTATATTTCATCTACCTAACCAAGTCACTCTGCAGCCTCATAGCATCCTCCTCGCAGCTCACACTGCCACCCAACTTCGTGTCATCGCAAATTTGGAGATACTACATTTAATCCCCTCGTCTAAATCATTAATGTACAATGTAACAGCTGGGGCCCCAGCACAGAACCTTGCGGTACCCCACTAGTCATTTACTCCTACTCTTTGCTTCCTGTCTGCCAACCAGTTCTCAATCCACGTCAGCACATTACCCCCAATTCCATGTGTTTTAACTTTGCACATTTATCTCTTGTGTGGGACCTTGTCGAAAGCCTTCTGAAAGTCCAAATACACCACATCAACTGGTTCGCCCATGTCCACTCTACTGGAAACATCCTCAAAAAATTCCAGAAGATTTGTCAAGCATGATTTCCCTTTCACAAATCCATGCTGACTTGGACCTATTATGTCACTTCTTTTTAAATGCGCTGCTATGACATCCTTAATAATTGATTCCATCATTTTACCCACTATCGATGTCAGGCTGACCGGTCTATAATTCCCTGTTTTCTCTCTCCCTCCTTTTTTAAAAAGTGGGGTTACATTGGCTACCCTCCACTCGATAGAAACTGATCCAGAGTCTATGGAATGTTGGAAAATGACTGTCAATGCATCCGCTATTTCCAAGGCCACCTCCTTAAGTACTCTGGGATGCAGACCATCAGGTCCTGGGGATTTATCGGCCTTCAATCCCATCAATTTCCCCAACACAATTTCCCGACTAATAAGGACTTCCCTCAGTTCCTCCTTCTTACTAGACCTTCTGACCCCTTTTATATCCGGAAGGTTGTTTGCGTCCTCCTTAGTGAATACCGAACCAAAGTACTTGTTCATTTGGTCTGCCATTTCTTTGTTCCCAGTTATGACTTCCCCTGATTCTGACTGCAGGAGACCTACGTTTGTCTTTACTAACCTTTTTCTCTTTACATATCTATAGAAGCTTTTGCAGTCCATTTTAATGTTCCCTGCAAGCTTCCTCTCTTACTCCATTTTCCCTGCCCTAATCAAACCCTTTGTCCTCCTCTGCTGAGTTCTAAATTTCTCCCAGTCCACGGGTTCTCTGCTATTTCTGGCCAATTTGTATGCCACTTCCTTGGCTTTAATACTATCCCCGATTTCCCTCGATAGCCACGGTTGAGCCACCTTCCCTTTTTTATTTTTACGCCAGACAGGGATGTACAATTGTTGTAGTTCATCCATGCGGTCTCTAAATGTCTGCCATTGCCCATCCACTGTCAACCCCTTAAGTATCATTCGCCAATCTATGCTAGCCAATTCATGCCTCATACCTTTCAAAGTTACCCTTCTTTAAGTTCTGGACCATGGTCTCTGAATTAATTGTTTCATTCTCCATCCTAATGCAGAATTCCACCATATTATGGTCACTCTTCCCCAAGGGGCCTCGCACAATGAGATTGCTAATTAATCCTCTCTCATTACACAACACCCAGTCTAAGATGGCCTCCCCCCTAGTTGGTTCCTCGACATATTGGTCTAGAAAACCATCCCTTATGCACTCCAGGAAATCCTCCTTCACTGTATTGCTTCCAGTTTGGTTAGCCCAATCTATATGCATATTGAAGTCACCCATGATAACTGCTGCACCTTTATTGCATGCACCCCTAATTTCATGTTTGATGCCCTCCCCAACATCACTACTACTGTTTGGAGGTCTGTAAACAACTCCCACTAGCGTTTTCTGCCCTTTGGTATTCCGTAGCTCCACCCATACCGATTCCACTTCATCCAAGCTAATGTCTTTCCTAACTATTGCATTAATCTCCTCCTTAACCAGCAATGCCACCCGCCTCCTTTTCCTTGCTGTCTATCCTTCCTAAATGTTGAATACCCGTGGATGTTGAGTTCCCAGTCTTGGTCACCCTGGAGCCATGTCTCCGTGATGGCAACCACATTGTATCCGTTAACTGCTGTCTGCACAGTTAATTCATCCACCTTATTCCAAATACTCCTCGCATTGAGGCACAGAGCCTTCAGGCTTGCCTTTTTAACACACTTTGACCCTTTAAAATTTTGCTGTAAAGTGGCCCTTTTTGTTTTTTGCCTTGGGTTTCTCTGCCCTCCACTTTTACTCTTCTCCTTTCTGTCTTTTGCTTCTGCCTCCATTTTGTTTCCCTCTGTCTCCCTGTATTGGTTCCCATCCCCCTGCCATATTAGTTTAACTCCTCCCCACAGCACTAGTTAACACTCCCCCTTGGACATTGGTTCCGGTCCTGCCCAGGTGCAGACTATCCGGTTTGTACTGGTCCCACCTCTCCCAGAACCAGTTCCAATACCCCAGGAATTTGAATCCCTCCCTGCTGCACCACTGCTCAAGCCACGTATTCATCGGAGCTCTCCTGCGATTCCTACTCTGACTAGCACGCGGCTAGCAATCCTGAGATTACTACTTTTGAGGTCCTACTTTTTCAATTAACTCCTAGCTCCCTAAATTCGTCTCGCAGGACCTCATCCCGTTTTTTACCTATGTCGATGGTACCTATATGCACCACGACAACTGACTGTTCACCCTCCCTTTTCAGAATGTCCTGCACCCGCTCCAAGATATCCTTGACCCTTGCACCAGGGAGGCAACATACCATCCTGGAGTCTCGGTTGTGGCCGCAGAAACGCCCGTCTATTCCCCTTACAATTGAATCCCCTATCACTATTGCTCTCCCACTTTTTTTCCTGCCCTCCTGTGCAGCAGAGCCCACCACGGTGCCATGAACCTAGCTGCTGCTGCTCTCCCCTGATGAGTCATCCCCCTCAACAGTACCCAAAGCGGTGTATCTGTTTTGCCAGGGGATGACCGCAGGGGACTCCTGCACTACCTTCATTGCACTGCTCTTCCTGTTGGTCTTCCATTCCCTATCTGGCTGTGTACCCTTTACCTGCGGTAAAACCAACTCACTAAATGTGCTATTCACATCATTCTCAGCATCGTGCATGCTCCAGAGTGAATCCACCCACAGCTCCAGTTCCACAACGCGGTTCGTCAGGAGCTGGAGGCAGATACACTTCCTGCACAGTTGTCAGGGACATCGGAGGCGTCTCTGGTTTCCCACATGGTACAGGAGGAGCATAACACATGTCCGAGCTCTCCTGCCATGACTTAACCCCGAGATTAACTTAATTTGGCAACCACAATGCTAAAGGGTACTTACTGAAATAGAAGAGAAGAAAAGCTACTTATCCCTTTGGCTGTGATGTCACCTTTCGATTTCTTTCTACTTCTTTTTTGCCTTCTGTCCACCCTGCAGCTACTCAAGCAGGCCTTTTGTCGGCATGGGACGCTGCCGCCAGAACTCCCGCCTCTCGCCGACTCCCCGAGCTCCTGGTCGCACTGGCCTTTTGTAGGCATGGGACGCTGCCGCCAGAACTCCCGCCTCTCGCCGACTCCCCGAGCTCCTGGTCGCACTGGCCTTTTGTAGGCATGGGACGCTGCCGCCAGAACTCCCGCCTCTCGCCGACTCCCCGAGCTCCTGGTCGCACTGGCCTTTTGTAGGCATGGGACGCTGCCGCCAGAACTCCCGCCTCTCGCCGACTCCCCGAGCTCCTGGTCGCACTGGCCTTTTGTAGGCATGGGACGCTGCCGCCAGAACTCCCGCCTCTCGCCGACTCCCCGAGCTCCTGGTCGCACTGGCCTTTTGTAGGCATGGGACGCTGCCGCCAGAACTCCCGCCTCTCGCCGACTCCCCGAGCTCCTGGTCGCACTGGCCTTTTGTAGGCATGGGACGCTGCCGCCAGAACTCCCGCCTCTCGCCGACTCCCCGAGCTCCTGGTCGCACTGGCCTTTTGTAGGCATGGGACGCTGCCGCCAGAACTCCCGCCTCTCGCCGACTCCCCGAGCTCCTGGTCGCACTGGCCTTTTGTAGGCATGGGACGCTGCCGCCAGAACTCCCGCCTCTCGCCGACTCCCCGAGCTCCTGGTCGCACTGGCCTTTTGTAGGCATGGGACGCTGCCGCCAGAACTCCCGCCTCTCGCCGACTCCCCGAGCTCCTGGTCGCACTGGCCTTTTGTAGGCCTCACCAACGCTGCCGCCTGAACTCCCGCCTCTCGCCGACTCCCCGAACTCCTGGTCGTACTGGCCTTTTGTAGACCTCACTAACGCTGCTGCCGGAACTCCCGCCTCTCGCCGACTCCCCGAGCCCCTGGTCGCACTGGCCTTTCGTAGGCCTGGGACGCTGCCGCCGGAACTCCCGCCTCTTGCCGACTCCCCGAGCTCCTGGTCGCACTGGCCTTTTGAAGGCCTGGGATGCTGCCGCCGGAACTTCCGCCTCTCGCTGACTCCCCGAGCTCCTGGTCGCACTGGCCTTTTGTAGGCCTGGGACGCTGCCGCCGGAACTCTCGCTGACTCCCCAAGCTCCTAGTCGCACTGGCCTTCTGTAGGCCTCACCAACGCTGCCGCCGGAACTCCCGCCTCTCGCAGACGAGGTTTAGGAAGGGAGTTCCAGAGCTTGGGGGTTCAGCAACAGAAGGCATGGCCACTGATGGTTGAGCGATTATAATCAGGAATGCTCAGGAGGACAGAATTAGAAGAGCGCAGACAAAGGTTAGAAAATTAGATGAAAAACTGGTTAGAAGATAGGAACCAAAGAGTAGGAGTTAAGGGTAGTTTCTCAGAGGGGTTGGGAGGCAGTCGCGGTGTTCCAGAATGTTCTGTCCAGGGACCACTTCTGCTCACTGTGCAAATCAATGATTTGAATTTGGGGCTCGAAAGAGTGGTGTCCAAATTTGCAGTTGATCCTAAAACAGGAAGCATAGCAAGTTATTTTGATGACAAAAGGAAGCTGCAAGAGGATATTGATACAATGGTAACATGGACAAGTTGTCAGATGAAATTCAATTTCACAATGAGGCAGTAACAATTTGGTTAAAAAAAGCAAAGGTTTGGCTGGGTGATGTGAATAGGCAGAGGCTTGTGGGATGGGTTCAGATTCCCAAGAGGAAAAGCAGTACTTCAAATGGATAAGACGATAGAGAAAAGCTATGGGAATACAAGGTTTTATGGCTAGAGGTATAAAAGATAAACATTGAGATGCAATGGTGAAGCTATGTAGAACCTTACTCAGACCACGGTTGGGATTAGCGTATTCTTTGCAAATTTGGGCCCCACATCAAGGAAAGCATTTTAAGGCAATGAAGGTGATACTGTGCAGATTCACTAGGATTCCACCTGGCTGTAAATTCATCAGCCATCCGCCGAGTTTCTCGGCTGTATTTTGTCATTTTGGGCGGAAAACGATGCGACAGGAAATTAATTGAAGTCTTCCGCCGGCAGTTTTAAAATACCGCTGGGGAGCGGACCGCCAGCGTGCAACACTGAAAAAAACGCTTCCACCCCAGTTTGATCACAGCGGTGACCCGTAGATGGGAATAAAAAATGCAGAGGAAAAACCTGTCGGAGCAGCCCTTGGAACGGCGGTAGATATGAAACCCTTCAAAAAAATTAAAGTTTATTTTAAATTTTTTTTTTTTAAAACAGCGATTCACTAGAAAAGGGTCTTGTGAATGTTTTGCAATTTTTAATTTTTGGGAAAATATTTTCTGTTTCTCTCCCTCACGCCCCCGATCTCGTCGCTCCTCCAATTCTGACCTCTTTCGTATTCTCGATTTTTAATTGCTCCACCATTGGCAGCCGTGCCTTCATCTGCCTGTGCCCTGGTTCTGAAATACTCTCCCTTAAACTCTCTGCCCCTCTACCTCTCCTTCATGACACTCCTTAAAACCGGGCGGGAGTGTGGCAGGGCTGGTGGAGGTTACAGAGATAGTGAAGTGTGAGACTTTGAAGGGATTTGAAAACCTGGATGAGAAGCCAGGGGTGATGGATGAACAGGACTTGGTGCGCGCTACAATACAGGCAGCAGAGTTTTGGATGAGTTCAAGTTTCTGGAGGGTGGAAGATGGGAGGCCAGCCCGATGTTGGAGAAGTCCAGAACCAGGGGTCACAGTCGAAGGATAAGGGGTAAGCTATTTAGGACTGAGATGAGGAGAAACTTCTTCACTCAGAATTGTGAACCTGTGGAATTCTCTACCACAGAAAGTTGTTGAGGCCAGTTCATTAGATATATTTAAAAGGGAGTTAGATGTGGCCCTTACGGCTAAAGGGATCAAGGGGTATGGAGAGAAAGCAGGAATGGGGTACTGAAGTTGCATGATCAGCCATGATTATATTGAATGGTGCAAGCTCGAAGGGCCAAATGGCCTACTCCTGCACCCATTTTCTATGTTTCTATGAGAGCATTGGAATAGTCAAGCCTAGAGGTAACAAAGGCATGGGTGAGGGGCTGCAGCAGTAGATGAGCTGAATCAGAGGCAGAGATGGGCAATGTTACGGACATGGAAGTCGGCAATCTTGGCGACCGAGCGGATATGGGGTCGGAATCTCATCTCATGGTCAAATAGGATGCCGTGGTTGCTAACAGTCTGTTCAGCCTTAGACAGTGACCAGGGAGAGGAATAGAGATGGCAGCTAGGGAACCAACTTTTTGGCGGTGATCAAAGGCAATGGCTTTGGTCTTCCCAATAGTTGGAGGAATTTTTTTGCTCATCCAGGACTAGATGTCAGATAAGCAGCAATGACATATCAGAGACAGTGCAGGGGTCGAGAGAGATGGTGGTGAGGTAGAGCTGGGTGTTGTCTGCCTACATGGGGAACCTGGCGTTAATCAACAGCAAAAGCAGATGCTAATGCAATATCTACTCAATATTGTAGACTGTACTTGTTCTGTCATAAATGAAGGATTACATTACATCAATTAGCTGAAATTGATGTAAGTCTCAGTTAGCACACTTCTGATCCGAGAGAGAGAGAATCAGGTTAAGAAAAAGCAGCAATTCCCATAAGTCACATTCCTAAAAACCACGCAAATTAAACCAAGTCAGTGCGTTAGCATATTGTTCCCCCTTTAAACCAATCATCTCATTAGTTGGATTATTCAGAAACATCAATGCAATGATGGCAAAAGATATGCTCAATGTCAGAAATTGAGTCCTGCTGATGTTGCGCTAAACTAGATCCTTCTTGCTTGCCTTTTCATCTCGTAATGTCTGACTGAATTGTTAAACTAATAGGAGGGGTGAAAAAGACATCTCAGCATTTTCTTGTCTGCAGAAATTATCAGCTCAACCACCTCCCACAGAATAATCAGTATGAGTAGGCAGAGTACTCAGCTGGCTAGATGATCCATTATTTAATATTCTGTTGATTAGACTTTCAATTAATTAATCCATTATATGTGATTAAATCAGCACATGCCTGGGAGGATGACAAGAACTCAAGATAGCTGGGCTCGACATTCAACCCAGCAGCATGGAAACATGTCACTTCACCTCCAAACACACCACAGATCGAGCTGCAACAGATTAACAATGCAACAGGTACCAAGTTTCCCCATGAAGAACCTGGTACTGCCACCTCATGGTTACCCAGTGACTCAACAGTATGACAATATAATGTTACAGCACATTGTGTGGTGAACAGTGACGTGTTTCTTTTCAAAGCTGCCAACCATCTCCTTCAATGACTGCGCAGGGTGAAGGGACAAACCTCTCAAATTCCTGCACCAAAAACATCCTGGCAGAAAATGTGACAACTTTCACCCAAGTCAACGCACTCAAAATTATCCCTTGCCAATGAAGGATTGATGAAAGCAGTTTGGAAAATCCTTCATAAAGTAACACACCTTCCTTTGTAAACAATAAACAATGTCAATTATGTACAAACAATTGGAACTTTTGAAAGTTAAAAACTATATTTGATAATTTCCAAGTTTGTAGTTCAGGGCAGTCGTACTCCAAACATCGAGTTAGGATCAATTGCCACCCACCTCCCTTTAATGAGTGGCCTTCAACACGCTTGCTGCTTCATGTCTTATTTTGCAGCCAGCCAACTGTGGTTGTTGACGGACCTCAGAATCAGTGCTGTTTTCGTAATCTCCAGCCAAAGGCAAGGTGATGTTCTTGGTCCGTAGTATTATCTCAACCACCATAAAGCAACTGAAACAGCCCTTATAAAAAGTAGACCCATTTAATCGAATTAATATTGGCTCCACAATTTTTTTTCCATCTTACTGTGTGGGAAAATGCCTGGCCTCCATTTGGCACCTGCCAACAGTGGCATGGTTAACAATCAGGAGCTCACCATGTGTGAGGCTGGAAGCACAGATTCAAAAACTCAGGATCCCTGCAGCATTCAACTTGTTCAGCAACACTACTCTACAACTTTACATTCACAAATGGGAATAAATCAATGGTACCATGAGAACAGAAACACGTTATCCATTCAGCTCGAGGAGCTGAATAGCCTACCCACTCTTGCTCCTCTGTCCACAGCCAGGCAGATAGAAACTCAAATGTGCATCCCACCTATCAACAACTTGTACAGATATTACCTCGATTGCTTTTGGATGAAAAATCTTTTTAAAAAATCCCTTTTAAAGCTGCGTTATCATCTGTACGCTGCACTTTTTACACCACGTTTGAATTATATCAGTGCATAATTTCCTCTTGTAAGCCAAGTGACGCGAAAGATAATGCTGGGCGACGTTCCACTTGTCATCCGCAGACAGTACCACAGTTAAACAGTTTTGAATTCTGCCCCTCTCCAGCCATGCCCCTCCCCCATCCCTATACTACTTAAAAGTGAGCATTCTGACTGCCATAACTCCAAAGGTATGGGGCAGTGAATTTCTGTCCAATGGTGGTCACACAGCAAGGACCTGTGATGAAGAGCTGTGGTTGAAGCCAAAATCTGACATCAGCCCTTCAACTCTGCCCTGGGCCAAGCCAGCTGAACAAGGACTCCCAAGTACAAGGGAGAGCTTCACTTATCTGCCAAGTTTGCATGTTCTGCTTCAGATATCACGTGGAATATTCCATCCCAAACAACCGGCACGAGTTGGTTTATTCATCCAATGCTGTGCTAACTCATACAAGACCAGCATCAACAGAGCTTTGATTGATCACAGCTTTTAACTTTTAACCATTTAAAACTTTCACGAGAAGGTAATCACTAATAATCTCATTTTCAGTTTTCATCCAATTTCCGATAATAAAATCCATTTTCTCCAACGACTGTCTTGTTTCTCAGGTAGCAATAACACACAATCACTGACACAAACAGGCAAGGTGGAGACAGGCAGAACACAAGCCCAAATCCTCCTTTCTTTCTTTCTCTTTGGTATCAAGAACTGACTAGAGTTTGATAAAAGCCTGGCTTGCAGTTTGAATGCACGTGACAACCAACGCGCAAAGCTGCTGATCTGCAAAGGAAGAGTTTCACTATTTCATAGCTGAGCCACCAGATGGAGCAACTCCACTCAGGAGGACCTTTCCTGCCCAGGGAACAGCAGCATTAATGGCAGATAACCACCTGCTACATTCTTACCATCCAGGTTGAGGGAAAGTGCAGTGCCAGGAAACCAGTGGAAGCAGGGACATAAACAAAGAAAATCATTATGAAAAACATACAAATTGTACTTTTTCAAACAACAGTGGCACAGCATCCTGAAACATGAAACCCATCAAGAAGCAGGATACTGCACCCCTGACCTCAGCAGGCCAAATAATAAATGCAGCCTCGCACAGTCAAAGGACAAAGAAACAACCCAGCCACCTCGCCTCTTGGCCAAATTTTACCTGGCCTGGGTATGGGCCAGAGAGCAGGATAGAAAGGAAGGTCTTGAACACTAATATGCCAGATTATGAAGGGTTAATTTTTTTTAAGCTTTTCCATTTACTCGTCTCGTGGATGGAGAAGGATGCATGGTAATGAGCAGCCATCTGGCCCAAGGGCTTATCCAAAATCAAACATAACACCATCAATGGACAGGAGACACGACAGAGTAATGCCATAACTTCCTCTGCGCAGCGCAAATGTGTAACCCGATGGTGAATTTATAAGTCTTGCTTAATATAAATATCCTAAGATTATTACGAAGGCACTAGATGAGGCACAGTTAGAGGGACATGCAACACATGAACCATGCCGTAACAAAGCACAGTTACGGGAAATACACATTCACTGTTTAAAGGGTTCGGAGTCACTAACAATAGATTGTCCAACAGAAGTTTGGTTCAGATATTGAATGACTGAGACTATAATGAGCACCAAGAATGTGTGTTTAAAATCACTCAGGTATGAGTCACTGCCTATTGACTGGCTGCAGAGTTGCAATAGCAGCTTGGGAATGAGTTTGCCTTTTGAGTTCAGCTTTGGCAAGGAGAACCTGAAAAGCAATAATGTACAATATTGTGATGGAAAAATACTCTTCGTGTACTTCTCCCACAAACAATACTGGCAAGTCAACAATGCTCATTTCACAGATGTTAAGGTGAAATAGCAATAAACCTATGTGAACAAATTATTCTTAAAAAGGATGGGTGTGGAGGTTTGTTGAATACAGAACTGTCTTCAAGATGTTCTGGCATTTATCCAGGAGTGTCAAGTACACAAAGAAAACCCTAATTCCACCATCCTATCGCAAATGCAGTCAAACACAATCAGATCTGTAACTTATCAAATGCACAGTACAGAGATCTTAAATGCATAAAATCTGACTGATGGGCAAAACTGGAAAGTCCTCTGTTCAATGCACTGCTCTAATTCAAGCAATCCACCAATGAATTGTGACAGCAGAAAAATCACAGTCTCCTCATAACTGACAGAATAAAGGGTCTCCCCGACTTTAACTGACGGGGGGGGGGGGGGGGAGGGAAGGGAAGTAATTAAATTCTACAAGCATTCAACAGTCTTACTTATACAAATAAATAGCCATCCTGAATAAAAAATTATAAACAAAGCTAAGACAAATATTGAATAATCCTACCTGTGTGAAGCAATAGCAGCCTTCGAGCTGAGGTGCTTCAGGCAGGCCTTCTATGTTGGAGACAGGGGTGGCATCAGTGACTCGACAGCAGCCCAACAATGGCAGCAAGCAGCCTTTGAGCTGCAGTGCTTCAGGCAGGCCTTCCTTCCATGTAGGAGACAGGGGTGGCGTCAGTGGCTCGACAGCAGCTGAAGACACAGCAAGCAAGCAGCCTTCGAGCTGCGAGGGAAGCTGAGGCCATTCGGCCACGGGATAGGGGTGGCGTCAGTGGCTCGACGGCAGCCGAAGACACAGCAAGCAAGCAGCCTTCGAGCTGCGCGGGAAGCTGAGGCCATTCGGCCATGGGATGAGGCGAAAAGCAGCACTCACTGATTTCAGCAGGTGATTTCTTCAACAGAGCTGCTAAAAGCACTCCTTCAGGCACCAAAAAATCACCAAAATTCAATCCCAAGTCTTTCCATGGGTTCAACAGACAAATTAACACTTTTCTTTAAGTCCCTTTAAAAATTGGCCGAGTGCTAATGTGCGAGCGCGCTCCAACGCGCACGTGCAAGGCTGCCGGCACGATGTTATCTCATTTAAATTAGTCCCGCCCCCCACCACTTGTAGAATTGGCACGACTCTGTGGCTCTGCCCCCCGCTGCTGTGTGCGCGTCGCGCCGAGCTCCCAGGGACCTGCAGGGAGCAGGAGAATCTGGAGATATTTTTCTGTCGCACTTTTAGGCACGAAAAACGGGTGTCCAGGTCGAGGCTGCGCCGTTCTAGGCGCGGCCCGAAACTTGACCCCATTAGAAGGATCTCTTATAAAGGCCAACGGAAGCCAAGTACAGCACAAAAAAGAAAATCTATGATTTTGCAGAGTCCTTTTTCTGTTTTGGTTTATTTCGAGAGTAATAATTGGAGCCAACTGTACAAAACTGAAGACAATTGAGCTGAGTTATTAGAACATAAGAAATAGGAGCAGGACAACAGCCCCTCGAGTCTCCTCCACCAATCAAGACCATGGCTGAACTTCCACAATAACTCCACTTTCTCGTTCGTTCCTCATATCCCTTAGGGTCCAAAAGGTCTATCCATCTCAGTCTTAAATATACTCATCGAGTCACAATTCACCACCCTCTGGGGTAAAGAATTCCAAAGATTCACAACCCTCAGTGACGAAATCTCTCCTCATCGCAGTCCGAAATGGCCAACCCCTTATCCGGAGACTATGATCAATGTTCCCTTTAAGCCATGCAGCAATGAGAAAGGTCCCCTGCAGGCCGCTCACCATTGTAAATATCGCTCATGTGCGGAAATTTAAAAGGACCGCGCACTGAACGAAACAGGCCGCGCAGAACAAATTGCAGCTTACAGGAAACATTGACTTTGACCCCTCGTTCTAGACTCCCCAGCCAGGGGAAACAGCCTCTCAGCATCTACCCAGTCAAGCACTCTCAGAATCTTATATGTTTCAATGAGATCACCTCTCATTTTTCTAAACACCAGAGAATATTGGCCCATTCTACTCAATCGTTCCTCATAGGACAGACCTCTCAATCTAATGCACCTTTGTTGCACCACCTCAAAGGCAAGTGTATCCTTCCTTCGGTAAGGAGTCCAAAACTATGCAACTGTGGTCCTATACAATTGCAGAAATATTTCCTTACTCTTCTACTCCAACTCCCTTGCAATAAAGGCCAACATACTATTTGCCTTACTAATTGCTTGCTGTACCTGCTTGTTAACTTTGTGATTCGTGGACAAGAACCCCCAAATCCCTCTGCATACCAACATTTACTATTCTCTCACCTTTTAAAACATATTCTGCTTTTCTATTCTTCCTACCAAAGTGGACAATTTCACGCTTCCCCACATTATACTCATCTACCACTTTCTTGTCCAATAACTTTACCAGTATGTATTCCTTTGCAGCCTCTTGCAGGGGTATTCAACATTAGGAAGGATAGAATAAAAGGAAAAGGAGGTGGGGTAGCATTGCTGGTTAAAGAGGAGATTAATGCAATAGTTAGGAAGGACATTAGCTTGGATGATGTGGAATCTATATGGGTAGAGCTGCAGAACATCAAAGGGCAAAAAAAGTTAGTGGCAGTTGTGTACAGACCTCCAAACAGTAGTAGTGATGTTGGGGAGGGCATCAAACATGAAATTAGGGGTGCATGCAATAAAGGTGCAGCAGTTATCATGGGTGACTTTAATATGCACATAAATTGGGCTAACCAAACTGGAAGCAATACGGTGGAGGAGGATTTCCTGGAGTGCATAAGGGATGGTTTTCTAGACCAATATGTCGAGGAACCAACTAGGGGGGAGGCCATCTTAGACTGGAGGTTGTGTAATAAGAGAGGATTAATTAGCAATCTCGTTGTGCGAGGCCCTTGGGGAAGAGTGACCATAATATGGTGGAATTCTACATTAGGATGGAGAATGAAACAGTTAATTCAGAGACCATGGTCCAGAACTTAAAGAAGGCTAACTTTGAAGGTATGAGGCGTGAATTGGCTTGGATAGACTGGCAAATGATACTTAAGGGGTTGACTGTGGATGGGCAATGGCAGACATTTAGAGACCGCATGGATGAACTACAACAATTGTACATTCCTGTCTGGTGTAAAAATAAAAAAGGGAAGGTGGCTCAACCGTGGCTATCAAGGGAAATCAGGGATAGTATTAAAGCCAAGGAAGTGGCATACAAATTGGCCAGAAATAGCAACGAACCCGGGGACTGGGAGAAATTTAGAACTCAGCAGAGGAGGACAAAGGGTTTGATTAGGGCAGGGAAAATGGAGTACGAGAAGAAGCTTGCAGGGAACATTAAGACGGATTGCAAAGGTTTCTATAGATATGTAAAGAGAAAAAGGTTAGTAAAGACAAACGTAGGTCCCCTGCAGTCAGAATCAGGGGAAGTCATAACTGGGAACAAAGAAATGGCGGACCAATTGAACATGTACTTTGGTTCGGTATTCACTAAGGAGGACACAAACAACCTTCCGGATATAAAAGGGGTCAGAGGGTCTAGTAAGGAGGAGGAACTGAGGGAAATCCTTATTAGTGGGAAAATTGTGTTGGGGTCTGCATCCCAGAGTACTTAAGGAGGTGGCCTTGGAAATAGTGGATGCATTGACAGTCATTTTCCAACATTCCATTGACTCTGGATCAGTTCCTATGGAGTGGAGGGTAGCCAATGTAACCCCACTTTTTAAAAAAGGAGGGAGAGAGAAAACACAGAATTATAGACCGGTCAGCCTGACATCGGTAGTGAGTAAAATGATTCAGGATGTCATAGCAGTGCATTTGGAAAGAGGTGACATGATAGGGAAATCATGCTTGACAAATCTTCTGGAATTTTTTGAGGATGTTTCCAGTAGAGTGGACAAGGGAGAACCAGTTGATGTGGTATATTTGGACTTTCAGAAGGCTTTCGACAAGGTCCCACACAAGAGATTAATGTGCAAAGTTAAAGCACATGGGATTGGGGGTAGTGTGCTGACATGGATTGAGAACTGGTTGTCAGACAGGAAGCAAAGAGTAGGAGTTAATGGGGACTTTTCAGAATGGCAGGCAGTGACTAGTGGGGTACCGCAAGGTTCTGTGCTGGGGCCCCAGCTGTTTACACTGTACATTAATGATTTAGACGAGGGGATTAAATGTAGTATCTCCAAATTTGCGGATGACACTAAGTTGGGCGGCGGTGTGAGCTGCGAGGAGGATGCTGTGAGGCTGCAGAGCGACTTGGATAGGTTAGGCGAGTGGGCAAATGCATGGCAAATGAAGTATAATGTGGATAAATGTGAGGTTATCCACTTTGGTGGTAAAAACAGAGAGACAGACTATTATCTGAATGGTGACAGATTAAGAAAAGGGGAGGTGCAAAGAGACCTGGGTGTCATGGTACATCAGTCATTGAAGGTTGGCATGCAGGCGGTTAAGAAAGCAAATGGCATGTTGGCCTTCATAGCGAGAGGATTTGAGTACAGGGGCAGGGAGGTATTGCTACAGTTGTACAGGGCCTTGGTGAGGCCACACCTGGAGTATTGTGTACAATTTTGGTCTCCTAACCTGAGGAAGGACATTCTTGCTATTGAGGGTTACAGCGAAGGTTCACCAGACTGATTCCCGGGATGGCGGGACTGACCTATCAAGAAAGACTGAATCAACTGGGCTTGTATTCACTGGAGTTCAGAAGAATGAGAGGGGACCTCATAGAAACGTTTAAAATTCTGACGGGGTTAGACAGGTTAGATGCAGGAAGAATGTTCCCAATGTTGGGGAAGTCCAGAAGCAGGGGACACAGTCTAAGGATAAGAGGTAAGCCATTTAGGACCGAGATGAGGAGAAACTTCTTCACCCAGAGAGTGGTGAACCTGTGGAATTCTCTACCACAGAAAGTAGTTGAGGCCAATTCACTAAATATATTCAAAAAGGAGTTAGATGAAGTCCTTACTATTAGGGGGAATCAAGGGGTATGGCGAGAAAGCAGGAATGGGGTACTGAAATTGCATGTCCAGCCATGAACTCATCGAATGGCGGTGCAGGCTAGAAGGGCCGAATGGCCTACTCCTGCACCTATTTTTTATGTTTCTATGGGCCCAAGTTTCCACACGCGCCTAGAACGGCGCAGTCCCGAGCTGGACGGCAGTTTTTCGCGCCACAAAGTGCGCCTAAAAAAATCCTCCATATTCTCCATCTTCCTGCAGATCCTCTGGCCCTCGGCGCAGCACGAGCTGTGGGGGGACGGAGCCAGGTCCCTGCGCTGAAAACAGTGCCGGGACCTCTACACATGTGCGCTACAGTGGGCACGCAAGTGCAGTAGCTCAAGGCGCACGAAACTGTGTGGGAGGAGCCCGAAGCACGCAGCCCCTAGCCCTGGCCCAATGGCCTCACTGGGGCTGCGTGAATAAGGCTCCTCCCACAGCCAACTCCTGCCCCCCCCCCCGACCCGACCCGACACCCGCTCCCCCCCCACCCCCCCCGACTGGACACGACCCGACTCCCGCTCCCCGACCCCCGCTCCCCGACCCCCGCTCCCCACCGCCCCCTCCCCCCCCGGACTGGACCCGACCCGACTCCCGTCCCCGGACTGGATCCGACCTGACCTCCCCGTCCCCGACCTGACCTTCCCCTCTCTTTCCCTCCCCCCTTCTCTCTCTCTCTCTCTCCGAACCGAACCAAACCTCCCCGACCCAACGCCACCTACCTGTAAATCTGGTGCTGGGGACGGGCCGGCCCAAAAGGCCTACCTGAAGCACTTTCACATAGGTAGGAAGATGGTTTATTTAATCTTTTCTTTGCTTATAAATGTTTATTCAGGTTGGATTTATTTGTATAATATTTGTATAAGTATAAATAAGGATTTATTTTAGAATTTAATGACTTCCCTTCCCCCTCCCCCCCCCCCCCAACCTCGTTCTGGACGCCTAATTTGTAATCTACGCTTGATTTTTTAATGTGTAGAACAGGTTTTTTCAGTTCTACAAAAATCTTCACTTGCTCCATTCTAAGTTAGTTTGGAGTATGTTTTCACTGTGGAAACTTTGAAATCAGGCGTCAGTGGCCGGACACACCCCCTTTTGAAGAAAAAATTCTGTTCCAAAGTGGAACTGTTCTACCTGACTAGAACTGCAGAAAAATAAATGTGGAGAATTGCAATTTCTAAGATAGTCCGTTCTCCACTCGTTGCTCCTAAAAATGAGGCGCAAATCATGTGGAAACTTGGGCCCTATGTTTCTAAGAGAATGGAGCTGCTGCACTGGTTCAGAGGGTTGATGCTCGGGCAAGTTGTGCTGCAAGTGTAAGACATCCGTTTTTCCCACTATTTTGCGTGCAAAGTGATTCAGATCTTGGATCTTAGCAGCTAAAACTCTAAGTTGTCCTTCAAGCAAGTATCAAAGACGTTAACCGACTCTGTTCTCCTCAGTAGCTGGTTATTGTAACAGAAGGTAATTGTATCTTTGTTAAGTTGCTCCAATCCACTCCCCCGCTCGATTAGCTGGTGAATAGCATGGACAGAACTAACAAAGGCGATAAGATACCTTAGAAGCAGAGACCTCAAGAAACTATATGTAAATAATCGTCATTAGGATTTGATTTCAGCTATTTTCTTTATTAATTTTCTGAAACACAATGACTTGGTTAATCTCCCAGAAACATGTGAATAAACCTGTGGCACAGACAGAGATAATGATGCATTTACTTAGTTAATTAAACATATTGATTTCACTGTTTAATTAGTATGTTCATGTGGCTGTGTCACAACATTAACATGCAAGAAAAATGTTACATAGCAGTCAGACACCGATAATAGCTACATGATGTACTGCAGATTAGTGCAGAAGAGCAAATGTTTTCGCAAAATATGTGAGGATGGTTCCACAGCAAATATTGGCTGGTTTCCAATGTGACTGCTCAAAGAGTGACCACCAAACCTCAGTCGCAGTTGTATTTCCGCTGTTAAATATTTTAAATCTGAATGAGAAAGCAGTTTTGCCCAGTTGAATGACTTATGGTCTTAAAATTGAGAGGTGGGCCCAAAAGATTTACAAACTGCAGCATAGATGTTGGGGAAGCAATGAACCACACGCTCCTTGCCCAATGGATACAAAAGAATCCTCTACAGCTAACTTCTCCACCAACTTTCCTTCTTCCCCTTCCACTCCTTTGTACTCTCACTGCAGTTTCACTTTTAAATGAACTCACCATAGTTGATTTCAAACTAATTACTACATGGCACAATAAAGCATTTTTTTTTTGTGTTCAGTTCCATTTCACCTCGAATTGTAATATCTTAGTGATAATTTGGAAAATCACCTATCGGGGAAAAATGTGTTACACCGACAACCCCTAGTATTATCGATTTTCAAGCACTGAATCTATTGAAATCTTCAAGATTGAGTTGGATAGATTTTTGTTCGGCAAGCATATCAAGGGATAAAATTGGCCTATTCTATCATTTAATTAGATAACGACTGATCTGTATCAACTCCATTCACCTGCCTTTCCTCCACATCCCGCGATATCCTTGCCCAACAAAAATCTATCCACCTCAATCCTTAAGATTTCAATAGATCCAGCATCTAGGTAAAATTGAAGAGTAACATTCAAAAGGGAATTGGATAAATACTTGAAGGAAAAAAATTACAGGGCTATGGGGAAAGAGCTAGGGAGTGGTCATAATTGGATAGCTCCACCAAAGAGCTGGCACAGGCATGATGGGCTGAATGGCCTCCTTCTGTGTTCTATGATTCTATAATCTGCAGCCTGCTGGGGGAAAGAGTTCCAGCTTACCACTATCCTGTGTGAAAATGTGCTTCTTGATTTCACTCCTAAATGGCCTAGCTCGAATTATAACATTGTGTCCCCTTGTTCTGGATTATCCCATCATAGGAAATAGCTTCTACCCCATTAAATCCCTTAATCATTTTAAATACCTCAATTAGATCATGCCTCAACCTTCTAAACTCAAGGGAAGACAAGCCAAGTTCAAGTTAAATGCCATACCTCATACCCAGAATAAAAGCATGCAATTCACACCCAGGCTGCTGCCAATGTAACTCTGCTCCACAAGTGCTGGAGTGGCTGCATTAACTTACCCATGGTCTTCCTTTCATCCTTAAGGAAAGACTCCATCCTCCACTTAGAACTTTTCTGAAAGGCTGACATCAGAAATCACTACTGGGAGAAGCAAGAGACACAAGCCTGTACCGGTCAGTGACAGAGAATTGAAGCTCTTTGTATGCAGCATTTTTTTTCTTTTAAGATATTTTCAAACTTCACAAAAAATATCCTATTATCCATCTAACATTCCAGTCTGAAGTGGGCTCCATCATAATCATAGCTTTATCGATGCAAGTGACAGAACTTCAGGCAGGCAAAGTGGATCAAATTCCTACTACCAGCATCAGCCACCATGAAAAATTGAGCCACTCCTCGCCTCTGCCCACCATCGGCAAATCACAAGTTAAAGTAAAAGAAAAATCGACACCATTTATAGAAATCCTGCACTGGTCAGAAAGAAAACCAGCTTACGACTAGTAGAAACACCATTTCAAGTGAGAAAAGTGCAATGCACTCAATGATGAATTCAAATAGTGACTTGCTACCAAAATATATGCAGTAAAATACTAAACAAGAAGTACAGTTACTGTACTATCTAATGGCAGGGGGTGGGTTGGAAGAGAAAGAAAACATTTTGGAAGGAAAGACAGGAGAGAAAGGAAATAAAGGAGAGAAAATTAATTTGAGAATTTGCAGTTGTTTAATGTCTTTTTTGAGTCTTTCAAACATCCCAAAACACTTCACATAGAATTAATTGCTCCAAAGATTCAGTCATTCGTGTTGGCAAATGCAGTAAACTCTTTGTCGCAAAAAGATCCCACAAATGAGAGGATGGACCTTGTTAATTAAATTGTGCACAATAAAATCTGATGAACTCCAAAAGGACACAGTATGCAGAGAAATCATGCATCTTAACGAAGAATATTAATCATCATTTACGCTAAACCTTTATAGATTGGTGGCTAGGCCTCAGCTGGAGTATTGCGTCCACACAATAGGAAGGATGGGAAGGTCTTGTATAAGGTGCAAAGGAAATTTACTAGAGTTATACCAAGGATGAGGGACTTCAGTTATGTGGAGAGATTAAAGGAGTTGGGATTGTTCTCTTTAGTGCAGACAATATTAGGGGAGATTTAACAAGAGGTTTTAACAATTAAAAAGGGTTTTGATAGAGCACAGATGGAGAAACTATTTCCACTGGCAGGAAGGTTGATAACCAGGGGATAGTGATTTGAGATAATTGGGAAAAGAACGAAGTGGGAGATGAGGAGAATTTTTTTTACGCAGCGAGTTGTTGTGATCTGGAATGCACTGCCTGAAAAGTTGGTGGAAACAGATTCAATCGGAACATTCAAAAGGGAATTGGATATATATTTGAAAAGAAAAAAAAAGCAAGGCTATGGTGAAAGAGCAGGGGACTGGGACTAATTAGATTGGCAGAGGCACAATGGGCCGAATGGCCTACCTCTGTGCTGTCAGCTTCTATGATTCCACTGATGCTTACCTTGTACAAGTCTCCAGTCCAGACACTGAAACTGCTTCAAAACATGTCACAGCTCTTGTAACTTTAAGAGGAGATGCCTTGCAATATGCCTACGAACAGTCTTGGTGATTTTGCCTTCAGGGTTAGTTTTTCAATACTGGGATAAAGTTTAATACATCGCAGTCTGTGTGGAATTACACAACAATGCAGCATGCCCTGAGATGGTACCCGAGACAGCCTCACAAGCTGTGGGACACCATTCCAAGTAGTTTTGTATTATTGCTACTGATGTCGTACGAGATGTCAAACTGCAGCACTCCACAAATTATCACACCAGCCCCAACACAGAAACACTGCCAAAATGGCGAAAAGTAAAAGAAAAATGTAGTTTCTTACTCTGATTCATCTGAGGCTTTATCATTTTGAGTTTTCCTATTAAAGATAGAACTTGCATTTAAACATCAATTTAGCACATCTTTGTGACATGGCAAAGCACTTTATAACCAATGCTTTACTTTTCAAGTGCAGTCACAGCAAACAAACACAGCAACCATGCGGTGTGGAGGAAGTGCTGCACTGTGTTGTCTGCTTTCCTGGGTCGATGCAACAGATACGGGAGCACTATTTGAAGAAAAGTTCTCACTCAGCCACACCATCAACAGGTTACCCTTGATATTTATTTATTTGCTGTATTTGAGACCTCATTATAGACTTCAAGCTGAGACATGGGTAAAACAAACAAAAAAAGGTGCTTTGGGACGTCTGGTGGTCGTGAAAGATGCTATAGAAATGCAAGTCTTTATTTCTTTCTTCATCAGACATCCTTTCCGTGTTATTTGTTACCATTTTAATTCAACCTAAAACTTTTCTTTCACCAAAGTTTCAGCAATCCATATTTGGATCCACATTTCCCCCAGGTTCCAGGAAAGGTATCTGTACCAGTGTTACTGGCTAGACCAAGACTACGTAGGCTTATCTTTGTAATCTGTGCAAAAAACAGCTGCACTCTCATTCTTAGCAATCAAATGATATCAGGACCAACATCACATCCGGCTGCTAGAATGTACAGTCCCAGGAGAAGTCTAACTGATTTCAGAACATGCTCATTTCAAGAATCAAATTTAGTAATTCTTTCAGAACAGAGTGACATCTGCAGTTGACCGTTCTTGTACACCTGCAGTCCAACAAATGAACCAGCTAAAGTATGTAACAGGGCAGGACTTGTGTTTTTTTTTAAATAAAATCATCATTGAAACTGTATGACCTCATAGGCTACATACCAATTTTGTGTTAGTGACATGCTGTTACTAAACAACAGGCATACAAAATATTTTTCTTTCTTGTAAAAACTTCTCACCCACATAGCATTCCCCAGCAGAAGCACCAAGCTGATGGCCAACAACCAGGTTACTGGAAACAGTGCTTCGATTTGACTGCTTGAAAATAGCCAAGAAAGCCCAGGATGAAATCTCAAGCTCTGACGTTGCTCGTGTCTTCATAATGTTTGGTCTGTGCTAGCGCTTCAGCGGAGATCAAGAACTTGGCATTTAGAGAATCCTAGCTGTAAAGCCACTTCTCAACCCACCACAGCACAAATGGATTACAGTAGCACTCAAATTCATGCAGTTTTTGAATCATGTTACAACTACTTTACATGGAGAAGCTATTAATCCAAGATTACATTCGACACACTCTGCCAGAGGATATGTCATTCTTCTTAATCCTAGCTGTCATAATAATGGGGAGCAATTAGTTTGCATTATAGAAAGACTGATATTTCAAAGACATAGCTGACAACTCAGAATCCAAAGAACTTTTACTGAGGATTTTCTTCATTCAACAATGTCCAAATCTATCCATTTTCATATTTTGCTTGTACCTGTAGTTCCTGCACAACACCATTCTCTGATGCACACACCTTTCTAACTGGGCGAAACGATGGTGGTTAACTCCGTAAGTCATCAATATTAGTCTACATCCAACCAGTCAATCCTGAAGGTAGTATGTACACAAATATTGCTGCCAAGGCTCCCTTTGTTATCTTGTGTCAACTGTCTCCACCATTTCCCACTTAGGAAAATCTCAACATGCACACAATTTAGCCAAGTCTGAGATTTAAATCAGGACCTCCTCATTTATTGCAAGGCACATCCATTGTTTACTGAGCCACCAAAAATTTGTTATGGTAAAATATCAGTTACATTTCTCACAGTAATATGTTAATAACTAAGACGAAGCACCTCTGCCCTTTCACTTCCCACACTTGTTGCTGCAAATCAAATCATTCTGGCCCGATTCAAACCGCCAGTTCCGTGGGATAAGAACCAGGCTGTTCAATTATCCCAAGTACATCAAGTACTCTTATCATGACTTTAGTAATGAACGAGTTGCATTTTCCAATCTGAAATGCCAAACAAACTCTCACTCCATCACTGGTTGTACCATTGCTTGAAACTGTCGAACGTTTCCAATCTTCAGTGTGCAACCAAAGCATTATACAAACGTATCCTTTAGAGAACAAAGAAAAGGAGGTACTTTTATATACCACCTTGCACAACCTCAAAAAGTGCTTCACAATCAATGCAGTAGTCAAACAGTATGTACAGGTAGTGCTTGTTCCCTCCCAAGCACATTTATAGACTCATTTGAGAACATAGCTCTCATTGAGCGGATATATCTCATTTGCCTGGCAGATAAATTCTCAACCATCTTCCTGCTAAGGCAGGTCTTTCCTTCATCTCAAGATTGACTGGCTTGCCAAGGAGATACATATCTGGCCTGATAATGAACTTGGAGGCACTGATGTGCACCAATTACAGACTCGCAATATAGAGATATAGGATTTAATATAATAAGACTAAAAAAAAATCTTCATCTTCACAAATCAACCATAAATGCAACCTACTGAATCCATCAAAGTTGGTAACTTATCAAATCATCAATTCTTTACACATATTGACAAACAAGATAACTCCATAATGCAAACATCACATGCGACCAAATTCCTATCTAGTGGGGTGTTCTTGCAGCTGGGCTTCACATGATGCGTGGGCGAATGAATGGAAATTTGGATTTGGATTTTGAAGGAGGAAACGTTTTTTTCAACTTTTATCTATGGCTGCCAGAGGTGGTGGCTGTCAGAACATAGATAGGACATTGTTCCTTGGCTGTGAAAGTTTTAACTCCTTTTCCTGGGTATAGTTCTGCAGGAACCATTTGATAGCTTGCCCAAGTAGCCATTATTCATTTAAGAGCCAGATCACGTGTCAGCAGCTTATATGACAGCAAGCACCAACACCTGATGTCTAAATGCACGCTGTTCCAACAAGGATCGCTAGACAGGGCCAAGGATTTTCTCATTAATAACCCAGGAATGCAGAGGCAAATTGCAATGTTCCGACCGCTGATCTGGCTATCAACTCAACTCAGTAAATCTGGGATCTTCCTGATACCTATGACTCAGCTACAAGTTAAAGCCCCAGACATGTTTGAAGCTAGAAGTCTCTGTACAGCACAATATATTGGTCTTGTTGTCAAGGAAGACATCAAGCAAACAGAAGCTTAACTTCACCCTAAGTTCCATGACCTGAAAATATGCAATAAGATAGACTTGCACACAAATGCAAGTCAATAATACCAAGCATTGCATCCTGCAAGCCTGCTGTAATAAACCATGAAGCTGTGCAGTCAGCTCCAAAATATTGCTGAAATCAATCAATCAGATACCCCCAATCCCCAGCAGAATACTGCCTGTGATTTCTAACTATAGTGTGGGAACATTCTGCCGCAGCCAAATTTGTCTGCCAGCAAAATTTCCCTGGAGCAAAAATGAAAAGACGTGTCTATGGCTAAATACTTCAAGCTAAAAAAATAACTTATTTTAAACTTGTGTACTTTAAAAAATATATGATCGCCTTTAACCAGTGTTCCACGTGCCGGGACGAGCAGCCGGCATATCTGAAAAAAAAACACGTGCATGCAATTTGTTGATTGAGAAAATATCAGCAAGCAGCAGAATCAAGATAATGTCCTGCTGGTACTGAAGCCCAGGCTTCACGCAACTGGTGGAAAGATTTCCTGCTTTAAAAAAAAAATCCTGCCATTCAAGAGTATGATGAAACCAATGTGAGCTGCAAGATTGAAGGCTATGGTAAATTTATTGTGCACTTCAAGTTTGCAAATGCAAACATTAGAACGTTACTGGTTACTTCTGTAAATCAAATAACGCTGCTCCTTCCGCTCCCCGGTCCCCGGCCTGCTCCGATGGCGGCATGTGCTCGAGCAGGAGAGCAACGGTAGTGAAAAGGGACATCATCAAGGTCGAGGTCGGTGATTGGAGTGTGGGCAGGTACTGCAGGAGCGGTGAGGTCAGGGCAAAGGAGTGGCGAGAGACTGTAGAGGGATGTGATCGGGGCCCAGGAGAAGGGCGAGTTGGGGTCCAGAAGAGGCGAGGGCCCAGGGGCAGCAGGGGCCAGCCCACACTGGGATAGATGTGCGCACTAGGTCCGTTCAGCAGAGCAGGTCTCCAGTCGTCTTGGTTAATCCTTGCTATTAGACAAAGACCTAGCTCTGTCAAACCCGTGTGGTGGCTGGTGTGCAACGGTCACCACAGGTTAAAAAAATCCACACACAGGCATCTTCCACCCTTCCAAGATTTAGTTTGAATCTGGAATTTTAGGTCCTTCATTGAAACACCTGTGAACTTTTTGACGTGAAAGCAAATCATCCTTGGTTCGAGGGACTGCCTATGATGATGAAAACAAATAAAGCAATGCACATTTGTCACCTCTGCACAGCTGCAAAATATTTAGCTAGATTACAGAACAAGTTTCTACAGCTGGGATAAACTGTTAAAACCAGAACACCATTCGGCAGACCTAGCTGTGAAGCATGTATTCTATATTTTACATAAGAACATAAGAATTAGGAACAGGAATAGGCCATCTTGCCCCTCGAGCCTGTTCCACCATTCAACAAGATCATGGCTGATCTGGCCATGGACTCAGCTCCACTTACCCGCCCGCTCCCCATAACCCTTAATTCCCTTATTGGTTAAAAATCTATCTGTGACTTCAATACATTCAATGAGCTAGCCTCAACTGCTTCCTTGGGCAGAGAATTCCACAGATTCACAACCTTTTGGGAGAAGAAATTCCTACTCAAGTCGGTTTTAAATTGGCTCCCCCGTATTTTGAGGCTGTGCCCCCGAGTTCTAGTCTCCCCGACCAGTGGAAATAACCTCTCTGCCTCTATCTTGTCTATCCCTTTCATTATTTTAAATGTTTTTATAAGATCACCCCTCATCCTTCTGAACTCCAACGAGTAAAGACCCAGTCTACTCAATCTCTCCTCAATCAGCCTAGTGAATCGTCTCTGTACCCCCTCCAAAGCTAGTATATCCTTCCTTAAGTAAGGTGACCAAAACTGCACGCAGTACTCCAGGTGCGGCCTCACCAATATCCTATACAGTTGCAGAAGGACCTCCCTGCTTTTGTACTCCATCCCTCTCGCAATGAAGGCCAACATTCCATTTGCCTTCCTGATTACCTGCTGCACCTGCAAACTAACTTTTTGGGATTCATGCACAAGGACCCCCAGGTCCCTCTGCACTGCAGCATGTTGTAATTTCTCCCCATTCAAATAATATTCCCTTTTACTGTTTCCGCAACCCCCCCCCCCCACACTTTCCGACATTGTATTCCATCTGCCAAACCTTAGCCCATTCGCTTAACCTATCTAAATCTCTTTGCAGCCTTTGTGTGTCCTCTACACAATCCGCTTTCCCACTAATCTTTGTGTCATCTGCAAATTTTGTTACACTACACTCTGTCCCCTCTTCCAGGTCATCTATGTATATTGTAAACAGTTGTGGTCCCAGCACCGATCCCTGTGGCACACCACTAACCACCGATTTCCAACCCGAAAAGGACCCATTTATCCCGACTCTCTGCTTTCTGTTAGCCAGCCAATTCTCTATCTATGCTTATACATTTCCTCTGACTCCGCATACCTTTATCTTCTGCAGTAACCTTTTGTGTGGCCAACTTATCGAATGTCTTTTGAAAATCTAAATACACCACATCCATCGGTACACCTCTATCCACCATGCTCGTTATATCCTCAAACACAAACACGTATACCGCAGCAGTCGGCTTTCCTGCATTAAATTGAGATAGCTCACTTTTTTTTCTTCACTAAACTGTGGGATTGATGAACTAATCTGCAAGATCAAACATTGGAGATGCTTCACAGAAACTATACTTAGACCATATATAAAACCTTCCTCACCACATCAAAATTAAAACTGATTAAAAACCCCATTAGTTTATTCCACAAATTAAAAAGTGCCCCATTTTGATAGCCAGTTGGTGCAAGAGGGACAAAACACTTTTCAAGTCGAATACACGGTGAGGAGAGAGTACCAGTCAATGAATTCAAGTGGTGTCCACAGCACTGAAAGTGAAATCACCTGTGCGTTCATTCACACACTGATTTGTATTATCTATTGCTCCGTGGAGTTTATCTTAACCTCACGGTATTTTGTAGCATCAACTTCTCCATGTAATACAATATTAGAAAATCCATTAATTGGAAATCATTTGGCGAGCAGCTACTAATATAGTTACAGCACCACATATTTCACATGATAGAAAGAAATTAGTTTCTCGCTTCATGTCAAAACTTGAAAGAATTACGAGCCCAACTCGATTAAAATACTGATTTATGTCAGTCAGCACAAGTTGTGCAAAGCATTGAAGCTCCATATGGCAGTACAACATGGGGTTTCAGAAATGATTTGCCACACAGCAAAATCCAATCAACCAGGCTGAAGGGAAGCATTTAATATTGGTCAACTGGCCACTAAGGGGGAAAAGAAGAAAGCAGTCACCACACACTGCTCTCACATACCTCCAAATGGCCAGCTACACAGCAATCAGAAGCTCTGTGTCAGTAGGTGTCCAGGAGGAGGCCATACTGGAAGAAACATCATTGCTTTCCATCACAACTCTCTTTCTATCCCAAAAGTAACATTTCACCAAGGATTTCATCATATGGAATTGCTTGCTTGATAATTGGTGCCGATAATGATTATTCTTTTTCCCCCCGAGCACCCAAGATGTTGTGTGTCCAAACCAGTCTCCACCGAGAACCATCAACAATGCAGTCTGCTCAACAAGACATTTCAGTCAAACTAAATATAACACAGTGCCTAGACTTATGAGTGCCATCATATCCAACCACCATTTTAGCTCACAGCACCACCCGACAGTCAGTCTATACTCAGGATGTTAACCTTCCCTTTCCTGTTATCCAGTCAGTGAGTTTTAATATAGGAAGTTCCTCGAAACTCAGTGTACTTTTCCAAACAGGAAAACCACTTCCAGGCTTTGAAAGATAAAATAAAGTCAGCACGAGACCAAATGGTTTGCTCTAATCCATTTCACCCGCCTTCAAAAACTTTCCAAACCAAGCATTCACTGAGGATGGAAAATATTGCTTTCTTCACCCAACCATCGTAAGCCATAAAAATGTAGGTGGCTGGGTAAAGCCAAACACTTAGGGCCCAAGTTTCCACATGATTTGCGCCTGATTTTTCGGAGCAACTGGTGGAGAACGGACTATCTTAGAAATCGCAATTCTCCACATTTTTATTTCTGCAGTTCTAGTCAGGTAGAACAGTTCTACTTTGGAACAGAATTTTTTCTTCAAAAGGGGGCGTGTCCGGCCACTGACGCCTGATTTGAAAGTTTCCACAGTGAAAACGTACTCCAAACTAAAGTAGAATGGAGCAAGTGAAGATTTTTGTAGAACTGAAAAAACCTGTTCTACACATTAAAAAAATCAGGTGCAGGTTACAAATTAGGCGTCCAGAATGAGGTGGGGGGGAGGGGGGGGAAAGGGAAGTCATTAAATTCTATAATAAATCCTTATTTATACTTACACAAATATTATACAAATAAATCCAACCTGAATAAACATTTATAAGCAAAGAAAAGATTAAATAAACCATCTTCCTACCTGTATGAAAGTGCTTCAGGCAGGCCTTCCGGGACCGAAGGCTGAACGGGCCGGCCCGAGACTTCGGGCAGGGCCCGTCCCCAGCACCAGATTTACAGGTAGGTGGCGTTGGGTTGGGTCGGGTCGGGGGGGGGAGGGGGAGGGGGAGGGGGAGAGGGAGAGGGGGAGGGGGAGGGGGAGGGAGAGGGGGAGGGAGAGAGGTCAGGTCGGATCCAGTCCGGGAGCGGGAGTCGGGTCGGGTTGGAGGTCGGGTCCAGTCGGGGGGGCGGGGAGCGGGAACAGGAGCGCGGGTCGGGTTGGGTCCAGTCGGGGAGGCGGGGAGCGGGAACAGGAGCGCGGGTCGGGTCGGGTCGGGTCCAGTCGGGGGGGCGGGGAGCGGGAACAGGAGCGCGGGTCGGGTCGGGTCCAGTCGGGGAGCGGGAACAGGAGCTCGGGTCGGGTCAGTCGGTGGGGGGGGGGGGGGGGGGGAGCGGGTGTCGGGTCTGGTCCGGAGGCAGGAGCGGGTGTCGGGTCTGGTCGGGGGGGGGGGGGGGAGCAGGAGCTGGCCGTGGGAGGAGCCTTATTCACGCAGCCCCAGTGAGGCCATTCAGCCAGGGCTAGGGGCTGCGTGCTTCGGGCCTCTCCCACACAGTTCACCGCCTGGAGCTACTGCATTTGCGTGCCCACTGTAGCACGCATGTGCAGAGGTCCCGGCACGGTTTTCAGCGCAGGGACCTGGCTCCGCCCCCCCACAGCTCGTGCTGGCTGCGCCGAGGGCCAGAGGACCTGCAGGTAGGTGGAGAATACGGAGGATTTTTTTAGGCGCACTTTGTGGCGCGAAAAACGGGCGTCCAGGTCGAGACTGCGTCGTTCTAGGCGCGTGTGGAAACTTGGGCCCTTAATGTTTTTCTTTTCACTAATCTTTACTGTCATCACACTTCCTCCTTTAGCTGGAAAGGCAGTGCAGATAGGGTACTGCTTCAGGAATGACCAACATCGTTACTATCCCAAGCTGGACATAATCAGGGCAATTCTGAAACAATTTGTTCGAGGTGCTCACCAAGGACCCAAAGATCTCTCTCCAATCTTCCTGTAAGGAAATGACATCTCTATCATGACATATGGGAAATTTAAGTTGATCTTCACAAATGCACAGCACCACACATCAGTACTTCAATCTGCTTAGTATTAAGCAAGCTATTTACCAGATGGATGGAGAAGCCAGAGAGCCCTGGAATCACAATCAGCGAGCAAGTTCAAAACTCCAGCTTCAATAAACAAAATGTACCCGCCTTTAACATCTTTTTGCCACCCCGCTATCAGTTTGCTAGAATACGTGGCAAAATCAGTCCCAGTGCACATGAGCCTGCTACTCGAGAGCTGAACATGTGGTAATTACCACCGTGCCCGTTTCCCAGCTGAAGGGGGATATCTCATCACTCCCAACAAACAGTGAAAACCCATGAAAAGAAAAAGAGGGAACAGACTATTGGGTGACTTTCCCCCAAGGGGAAAGCTTAAAACAGATTGATCAAAGTGTACGGATATTGGAATAAAAAGCTAATCTCAGCCTACACAATTATCCAACTGCTTACTGATGGTAGAGCTTTCTCAACCCTACTCTCCAGATCCCTTCCCTGACCCTTCCACATTGCTACTCTCTCCCTCCGGCTCCTTTGGGTAGCACTCTCGCCTCGGAGTCAGAAGGTTGTGGGTTCAAGTCCCACTCCAGGGACTGGAGTACAAACAAATCTAGGCCGACACGTAGTGCTCAGAGAGTGCTGCACTGTTGGAGATACCGTCTTTCAGATGAGACGTTAAACCGAGGCCCCATCTGCTCTCTCAAGTGGACGTAAAAGATCCCATGGCATTATTTTGAAGAACAGGGGAGTTCTCCCCAGTGGCCAATATTTAATCCCTCAATCACATAACAAAAAAAACAGATTGTCTGGTTATTGTCACATTGCTGTTTGTCGGAGCTTGCTTGTGCGCAAATTGGTTGCCGTGTTTCCTGCATTACAACATCACTACAGTCCAAAAAGTACTTCATTGGTTGTAAAGCACTTTGAGACGTCATCCATCATAGGCAGTCCCTCAAAACGAGGATGACTTGCTTCCACGTCAAAAAAAGTGTTCCAATGAAGGACCTAATATTCCAGATCCTGAACTATATCCTGAAGGGTGGAAGATGCCTGTGCGTGGATTTCTTTTAACGTGTAGTGGCCGTTGCACATCAGCCACCACATGGGCTTGACAGAGCTAGGTGTAGGTCCAGTGGCAAGGATTACCCAAGACAACTGGGGCCTGCTCTGCTGCACGGACCTAGTCCGCACACATATTGCAGTATGGGCTGGCCCGTGCTGCCCCTGGGCCCCTGGCCCCGAACCCACCCCTCCACAGTCCCACGCTCCAATCACCGATCTGGATCTTGATGACGTTTATTCTTCACTGCCGTCACAGCTCGCGCTGTACCTTGTCGTGGCCTCCACGCTGCTCCCAGGGCCTCTGCCCGCCGCAACTTTTATGGCCCCAGCCTGCCGCTGATGTTCTCCGGTGAGATGTATGGTTGTCATGAAAGGCGCTGTATAAATCCAAGTTTTTCTTTCTTCCTTTCTTATTTCTTTAAAAGCACCTTTCAAATCTAGCTACTCGACCAAGTCCGCAACTCAGCTCTCCTAAACCTGGAATTACTGCTCAGTGTGTTTTCGCCTCTGTGTAGAACAATCTTGGGATGTTTTAATGTTAGAGGTGCCCTGTAAATTCAAGAGGCTAGTATTGTTTAGGGCTCTGTTTGAAGATATTTATTTCATTTCCCTTCTTTCCTGGCATTGAGTCCATAACATTCCAATCCCTGCCAATCCAATCTGGAATCCGCCCTTCTCATTTTTGAACAGTCGAATTGAATTAGCATTCTCTCCATTTTGAGAAGAATTTATGGAATGAACCAAGTATAAATTAGTTTGTTCCTCAGTTCCATTTCGCTCATCCTTTATGCGAGTTTACAGTCATAGCTCCTTGTTCCAAACATATCTCTAAATCTACATAGTGAACCCTTTAACTATTTAAAAAAAACCTGCATTGTGGCCCTTGATGACTTGGGGGGTAAATAATGTGGCATTCAGCCATACACATCATCAATTTTAATTCCTGGCTTGTATTGAATCAACTCACTTGGGATGATAGAGGAGGAGACAACAACCACCGTCCTCAGTGCCCCTGGGCTAAATGAAAAGGAGGGAAACCAAGTCAGTCATGCCCCTCGTGACTGTCCAATGATGCTTACTGCAAATGCACTAAGTGGATGCCAGTTGAAGACAATACCAGGCTCAGCTGTGGTTGTTACTTCAGTCATACAGCCAATCAACACTCACACACACGTGCACACACACACACACACACACACACACACACAATGGCCGCCTGGATACCCCAGCACAAATCATTGCATTCAGGAAAAGAGGGGTAAAGGAAGAAAGCTCAAGGGACCAAAAATTAAAGAAACATTTCTGAAAATTGGAACACATACCCGTCTTCCTTTCCTTGCAAATTCTTTCCTTCACCCCTACCTCCAGTGTAAACAGATACAAAGTTATTGGCCTCATTTTAATGCTCAAGACTGAATTAAAATTTGGAATCCTGCTGTCAAATTTTTCCTGAAATTCTTGAATCAAGCACAAAGCAAAGTTCATTTTCTGGAAAATTCTTATTTGATTAAGATTAAGCAGTGTCTGAAAAAAATGACTCCATGAGGTTTTCAAGCCACATGTAGTATGTAAAGTTATCAGCAAGTCTTTGAAAGTGCTCGGTTTTAGATAATGCAGATAGTACTGCAGGTGGCGGGGATACTTGGATGACCAAAATTAACTGCTGCTTTGCAGATTAGAAAATGTGAGATTCTGAGGCTCCACCACAGACCAACTGACGACCTTGGAAAATTATCCCAATGTCCAACAAGGGTTTTTCACACAATGAAGCACCTAACAAGTGTAATCTTTCCCATACCATGATATGCTCACATCACTTCCAATAAGTCTCAGGCATCCTCAATTTTCCCCTATTATTTTGGGGTTCTGGTCTGTCCCCAAAAGGCAGCCTACCTGCTTCTGGACTGTCACTAAAAGATGTCAAAGTGCATGAGATAATAACCAGTCAAGGACACTCCATCTGACTTTCTCTCTCCCCTGCTTGGATGGTCTTGAACTTCAACTTTCAAAGGGAACTGGGCTGAACATCCTCCCACTCCACGACACCTCACCTTAGTATTTCATTATGCAGCGTACAGCACAACTGCACAGTTCCTTTAAAATCGAATCCGCAAGCTATATGTTGCACTGTGAAAATCTTTTACAATCATCCTACACTCCAAATTCCCAATCTCAGCAATGGCATGGAGAGGAAACATGGTGCTTCCCCACAAGACTGCTTTTGCACACTAAAGAAAATAACATGGTATACAGGAGTGTTTAAACATAAAGAGATGGCAAAGGAAAGAGAAAAATCTTCAAATTGAATATAATCTGAGATTTCAATTTAAGCAGGCTTCAGTTGATCAATTGTGACCCTTTAAGCTCCACTACAAGTCATTACCCTTCAGTGCACAGACCATGGTGTCTTCCTTCTGCTCTCCTCATGCTCAAATTAGCCCTTTATCAAAAGTGCCCAGAGCAAGGTATCTAATTTACAGAGTGCAATCCCAGAATTGCATCACCTTCCAACAAGACTGAGTGTCTTTATTTCTCCCTCCACAGATGCTGCCTGACCTGCTGAGTATTTCCAGCATTTTCTGTTTTTATTTAAGATTTCAAGCATCTGCAGTATTTTGCCTTCGCAACTGAGTGTCCAGTTGGTTTGCTCCTAAGTGGCTTTCCCTTGGCTAGCTGGAAATTGATTTCAAAAAGTTATCTGATTCCAGGAAACAACAATAATGAAAGAGAACTTTCTAATTATCACGTGAAGTGCAACAGAGGAAGGTCGTCAGCTACCTTACAGCACCCATTAATCATTTAAAGGTTCAGTATCAAATCTTACCAAAAAGAGTTTCAGTATCAAATCGAAGCACTGCAATATTCAGCCCAGGTCACAGCGATCTTGCAATTAGAGACCACCAAACGCAGATGTATGAAAGTGCTCTTTCAATTAAGAAATCTCCCAGGTGGGAAGAAATTGAATTATCTGCTGCATTTATCCCTTCCTTTTCCCTAGGGTCAAAAGCAGACATAGTGAACAAGTGCACGTTAATCTTGTTCAACAATATCTTGCCACCTCCTTCAGCAATGTAGCTCCCACCAGCTGGCTCAGAACAGACTGGCACCGAAATGTTAATCAAAATAATCCCAGACATCATGTGCAGAGACCAGAAGAAAACCTGGCCTTATTGCATTTAAATATTACACAATGACACTCACTCAACCAATAACTGGCAATCCAATCATTTGTCTTTCACCCCAAGCTAATAAGACTGCAAATAAATTTGGAAGAAGGACACATAAAAAAGTTCCATAAATATTCCAATACTAAAATTTCAGGAAAACACTTACAACTTAATTTGATATAAACATTAAATAAAAGATTAAACAGTTGAGGGATCTCTGGTTTGCACTCCCATCCAGCAAAGAAACCACATGAACATGAAAAAAAAATCACACTCTGCTGAAAATACCCCCTCCTCCTTGTTCCCCACTCCACCAAGGATACAGTAAATTGATAAGTGCCTTGTACCTTCACACACATCTATAATTCCACTTGATAAATGCAGCACTACTCAGGAGTACGATGGTAAATTATAGATAAGTGGATGATTTTGATAGCTGGGCAAGACTCTGAGCTATAGTTTTCTCCACTGACTAATTTTAGCAAAGAACTGCATACAAGTATAAAGCGGGCAATATCCTTTTGTATTCACTGACTTTTTCAATAAAATTAACAAACACAGGGTAATGCACCTTTAACAAAGCTGCAGACACTTTTCAAATACCACAGACTTTTAAGAACCAAAGAAAAGTCCAACAGCAAGATGTTTAAATTAAGCTTACTACACAAAACTGTAAACAGCCACTGAATAGTCAGTTTGCCCCTTATCTTTATGGCACTTGTACAATGACAACAACTTATATTTATGGATCACCTTTAAATGTAGTAAAACATTCCAAGTCACTTCACAGGAGCATTATCAAACAAAATTTGACACTGAGCCACACAAAGAGATATCAGGACAGATTGACAATGTTTTTGGTAAAGAGGTAGGTTTTAAAGAGCACGTTAAATGAGGAGAAAGATGGAGGCAGGGAGTTTTAGGGAGGGAATTCCAGAGCTTAGGGTAAAGGCAGCCGATGGTGGAGTGATAAAAGCGGGGACGCGCAATAGGCCAGAATTGGAGGAGTGCAGAGATCACAGAGGGTTGTTGGGGTGAAGGAAGTTACTTGGAAGATGAGACCGGGGAATTCGTAATGGCAGAAACTCTGAACAAATATTTTGTATCAGTCTTTATGGTAGAGGACACTAATAATATCGAAACAGTGGATCAGTCAAAGGGCTATGGGGTGGGGGGGGGAAGAAACTTAACACAATCACAATCACAATCACTAAGGAGGTGGTACTCAGTAAGATAATAGGACTAGAGGCAGATAAATCCCCTGGGCCTGATGGCTTGCATCCGAGGGTCTTAAGAGAAGTAGCGGCAGGGATTGTGGATGCATTGCCAATTTACCAAAATTCCCTGGATTGTGGAGAGATCCCAGCAGATTGGGAAACTGCAAATGTAACATCCCTATTTAAAAAAGGAGGCAGACAAAAAGCAGGAAACTATAGACCAGTTAGCCTAACATCTGTGGTTGGGAAAATGTTGGAGTCCGTTATTAAAGAAGCAGTAGCAGGACATTTGGAAGAGCAAAATTTGATCAGAGTCAGCATGGATTTATGAAGGGGAAGTCATGTTTGACAAATTTGCTGGAGTTCTTTGAGAATGTAACAAACAGGGTGGACAAAGGGGAACCAGTGGATGTGGTGTATTTGGACTTCCAGAAGGCATTTGACAAGGTGCCACATAAAAGATTACTACACAAGATAAAAGTTCACGGGATTTGGGGTAATATATTAGCAAGGATAGAGGATTGGCTAACGAACAGAAAACAGAGAGTAGCGATAAATGGTTCATTCTCGGGTTGGCAATCAGTAACCAGTGGGGTGCCGCAGGGATCGGTGCTGGGACCCTAACTATTTACAATCTATATTAACGACTTAGGAGGAAGGGACTGAGTGTAACGTAGCCAAGTTTGCCGACGATACAAAGATGTGAGGAAAAGCAATGTGTGAGGAGGACACACAAAATCTGCAAAAGGACATAGACAGGCTAAGTGAGTGGGCAAAAATTTGGCAGATAGAGTACAATGTTGGAAAATGTGAGGTCATGTACTTTGGCAGAAAAAAATCAAAGAGCAAGTTATTATTTAAATGCAGAAAGATTGTAAAGTGCTGCAGTGCAGCAGGAATGAAACACAAAAGGTTAGTATGCAGGAACAGCAAGTGATCAGGTAGGCCAATGGAATCTTGGCCTTTATTGCAATGGAGATGGAGTATAAAAGCAGGGAAGTCTTCCTGCAGTTGTACAGGGTATTGGAGAGGCCACACCTGGAATACTGCGTGCAGTTTTGGTTTCCATATTTACGAAAGGATATACTTGCTTTGGAGGCAGTTCGGAGAAGGTTCACAAGGTTGATTCCAGAGATGAGGGGGTTGACTAATGAGGAAAGGTTGAGTAGGTTGGGCCTCTACTCAGTGGAATTCAGAAGAATGAGGTGATCTTACTGAAACGTATAATATTATGAGGGGGCTTGACAAGGTGGATGCAGAGAGGATGTTTACATTGATAGGGGAGACTAGAAGTAGAAGGCATAATCTTAGAATAAGGGACCACCCATTTAAAACTAAGATGAGGAGAAATTTCTTCTCTGAGGGTTATGGATCTGTGGAATTCGCTGCCTCAGAGAGCTGTGGAAGCTGGGACATTGAATAAATTTAAGAAATAGACAGTTTCTTAAACAATAAGGGAATAAGGGGTGATGGAGAACGGGCAGGGAAGTGGACCTGAGTCCATGATCGGATCAGCCATGATCGTATTAAATGGCGGAGCAGGCTCGAGGGGCCGTATGGCCTACTCCTATCCTATTTCTTATGTTCTTATATGCCAGCAGGTGTGTGATACTCACCTCATCAATATAAAGGTATCTAACTCTGGGCCTCCAGAGTACAGGCTTTTCTGTTGGACTGGAGAGCTGCCATTGGAGGCAGTGAAATATGTGGGCCCATATCCTCTTGACCCTCTAAAAAGCCCAATAGAGGCTGGAGACACACAGCTGAAGTGAAAAATAAGGGTCTCTGCTCGAGCTCCAACCTACCACTGCCTGGAGAACCTAAAAACAGCAGTCACAGAAGTTACTAGGGTACTTGCACAACTGAACAAGCCTGCAATAGTGCAATTGCCCACTACTCCCAACACAGGTGAGGTTCTGAGAACAGTCTGGTCATCACGGAAATTGTAACTTTTTCACTGAACCATGAATGGGCCTATAGCATGTCAACAAGCAACAGCTTCAATGTGAAGTGCACCAGGGTGATGTTTTAATTACCTGTCACTCTCTCATGGTTAACAACTCTTGCAATGTTCTGCTTCTGAAATTATGAACATGTCAATTGGAGCAACAATGTGCACTCTGGTGCTGTGCAGAAGCAACTCGAGATCTGTGAACTGTAGGTTTGCATGCAAACTGAATCTGCCTCCGTCACACCAAATATCACGAGCAACAGGATAAAAGAACGACTGTAGTCACAGGACAGAGCCAGAGGGTGAAACACTCAAACTGGCCAAAAAAAAGTTTATTTCTAGTCTCTTTCATCTATCCCACACATCACCAATAGTAACACAGCGCGCAGCTCTCTTATGTAATCTCCTGCCCATGCCACTTCCCAGTAATTTGGTTCTGTAGATTTGTTTTTAAAAGTCTTACCAGCTTAAAAAAATGCTGCTTTGCGACTGTTAGAACATTTTCTATTTAACCCATAAATGCTGATGTCATCAACAAGAAGCCAGACCATGCAAGCAAGAGCTGAGCTCACCAGTTGACAATTATTCGCCGAGTGCTTGATCAACAACATGCACATTAATTCAGCTTCCTTAAATTGACTGGGATCCCCTGAGATTTTCGTTAAAAATAAATTAACCGGGATTCCCCCCAATGGCTCAGCCGTTTTGGCCAGCACTCGGTGTATAGACCAGGAGGATTTGGAATTGGTAGCCACTCGGCTGATGCAATAGTTGGACAGCACAACTGACCCAAAGACCTTTGGGTTGTGGAAGAGTAAAAATGAGTCCCTCCCAATTATGTTCCAGTAATTCCTGGTGACTTGACCATATATGGATGTCTGTCAAGGACGAGGTTACACTCAGCTGCAACACTCCACTTCAAGGTTCACAGAGGAATAATGTCACCTCGGGCAAGGTACCATCAGGTGAGCACTGCTTGAAGAATCACAATCCAGGAAGGAGTTAATGCCTTCAAGAGGCAGGAAAAAAAGTCATATTCCTCCAGAAGATAACAGTAGCACTGCTCTGCAGGAGTCTATAATCTGATCATTCAAAAGCAGCATGAGACTTAACTGCAGCCCCTTTGAATGGCTTGACATATGTTACTTCATTAACATTTTAAAAAGACAGTATTCCTATAAGCACTGGTTGACAAAGGAAAAAAATTAGATGCCCCATCTTCCTTCAAATTCACACCACATTTCTTTTATCCTCTATTTTCTTTGCACCTTATGCACAACCTCACTTGTGCAATTCCCATTCTAAATCAGGAAAGTGTATGGGCACTTATTTAATATCACATCACATTCAGGGCTCTCCTTCAGTTTTCAAATCTCGTATACAACTCTAGAAATATTTGACAACCCGAGCACGTCAAATCCTCCCCCCACTTTGCCCACCTTCCCCACCCACCCCAGAATGATTTGCCAGATAACACCATGTTCCTTTCTTCCCAGATTTTTCCTTTCCTACAAGCAGCTGTCTCTCTTCCATCATCACTCTTCATCTTTCCTGACTTGCTTTCCTCCCTGCTGCTCTCCACTTGGTTTCATGTTTCAGATTAACCTGTAATCACAGACTAAGTGCCAAACAACACTGGACCCTGAAGGATCACAGCCCCAAAAGGACAACGACCGCACCTCTGCACATTGCACATAATCTTCAAGACAAAGAGCAACTTTTTTAATAGAATACAAACACCAGGGTAAGGGTAAGCGGTACAAACAACTCACACTGCAACCACGAGATGGAACCAACCTAACTCACTTGTGCCACATATGCACAGCTAAGTCCGCTTATTTCCACCTCCATAACATCGCCCGTCTCCGTCTTTGCCTCAGCTCATCCACTGCTGAAGCCTTCAACCATGTCTTTGTTACCTCTAGACTTGACTATTCCAATGCACTCCTGGCTGGCCTCCCACATTCTACCCTACATAAATTACAGGTGATCCAAAACTCGGCTGTCTATGTCCTAACTTGCACCAAGTCCTGCTCACCCATCACCTCTGTGCTCACTGACCTACATTGGCTTCCGGTTAAGCAACGCCTCAATTTCAAAATTCTCATCCTTATTTTCAAATCTCTCCATGGCCTTGCCCCTCCCCATCTCTAATCTCCTCCAGCCCTACAATCCCCAGAGATGTCTGCGCTCCTCTAATTCTGCTCTCGAGCATCCCTGATAATCACTCAACCATTGGTGGCTGTGCCTTCTATTGTCTCGGCTCCAAGCTCTGGAACTCCCTGCCTAAACCTCTCCCCGCCTCTCTTTCCTCCTTCAAGATGCTCCTTAAAACCTACCTCTTTCGACTTATGCAGCTCGGTGTCAAATTGTTATCTCAATACTCTTGTGAAGCGCCTTGGGACGTTTCACTACGTTAAAGAACAAAAGAAATAGGAGCAGAAGTAGGCCATTTCACCCCTCGAGCCTGCTCCACCATTTAATAAGATCATGGCTGATCTGATCTTGGGCTCAGCTCCACTTCCCTGCCCGCTTCCCATAACCTTTCACTCCCTCATCATTCAAAAATCTGTACATCTCCACCTTAAATATATTCAATGACCCAGCCTCCACAGCTCTCTGGGTAGAGAATGCCACAGAGTTACGACCCTCAGAAGAAATTCCTCCTCACCTCAGTTCTAAATGGGCGACCCCTTATTCTTAAACTATGCCCCCTAGTTCTAGATTCCTCCAAGAGTGGAAACATCCTCTTTGCATTTACCTTACCTCAGTGTCTTATATGTTTCAATAAGATGACCTCTCATTTTTCTAAACTCCAATAAGTATAGGCCCAACCTGCTCAATATTTCTTCATAAGTCAACACCTTCATCTCAGGATTCAACCTAAAATACCTTCTCTGAACTGCTTCCAATGCAAGTATATCCTTCGTTAAATAAGGAGACCAAAACTGTATGCAGTACTCTAGATGTGGTCTCACCAATACCCTGTACAGTTGTAGCAGGACTTCCCTGGTTTGATACTCCACCCCCCTTGCAATAAAAGCCAACATTCCATTTGCCTTCCTGATTACTTGCTGTACCTGCATACTAACTTTTTCTCATATGCACAAGGACCCCCAGGTTCCTCTGTACTGCAGCATTTTGTAGTCTCTCCATTTAAATAATAATTTGCTTTTTTATTTTTCTGCCAAAGTGGATAACCTCACACTTTCCCACATTATACTCCATCTGCTAAATGTTTGCCCACTCACTTAACCTGTCTATATATCCCTTTGCAGATTCTGTGTCCTCCTCACAACTTGCTTTCCCACCCATCTTTGTATCAGCAAACTTAGCTACATTTCACATTTAGATTATTTGCCAAGAAATATGTGACCACCTTATTTTTCTTCCCAAACTGTAATACCTCATTTATCCATATTGAAATTTATTTGCCAATTTCATGCCCATTCTGTACATTAACGTCTTGTAATTTGTTGCATTCCTCCGCATTATATAGCAATTAAAGGCGCTATATAAATACAAGTTGTTGTTGTTGTTGGCCTGCAGTACTTGTGAGTACACCATTTTGTGGCATATTCATTTCTAAAAACAATCAATCCCCTATTGTTTAATGCTCTTGAATATATGATTGCAATTCTTCACTCCAGATGACATGAGTCAATGTGCACCAGGACCAAAAACAACAGCTCTGCTCGAACTTTTTAATTAACTATTTTTCACGAGTTCTGGCCATGTAAATGGTCTTTAACTAAGTTAGCTCTTGAAGTGGCAAGATTATTTCCGAGAAGCACTTTCATCTGTTAAGTACAGATGCTCAAACTCACTTCTGCATTCTTGTAAATTGCAGTTAAATTGCATCTGACTGAATGGTTGAGTTTTGCTTCACCAGGTATAGTGCAAACAGAAATATAGGTTCACGTCAGCTGGACTACAGCCGGTGAAAAACTACTCTCCTTGTGAACGAAATGTGAATTCAACTCTGTTCAAATCAAAAGTTATAATGTTCGTGGTACTGAATTTCCATTGTTCTTTTACTCACCCAAGAATAGGATTGTTTCATTGTCATTGTTGCAATCCTGAAGAATTAAAACAATGGCATGTGACTTAAAATGAAAGCTGCAGAGCCACTCAGCAGTCAGTCGTTAGATCCCGCCAAATGCTTCCAAATGCCTATCTCATTAAGATCTATCACAGCAATTTACAATTCTAATGCCATGACATTTCTGGGGTTTAGTAAACTGCTTACCCTAGATTATTTCTGCTCTTACATCACTCTCATGGGCCAGTCCCAATTCCCAAACCTTAGAAAGCATCTATCCTTTCCTTCAGAAAGGTCTAAGTTTTTGATAATACACCCAGGTGAACAAACAGCAAAGCACAATATCACGTCAGACCTCATTTAAAAGTTTAAGATATGAAGCAAATTTATTGCACAAAGTGAACAAGCAAATAATAGTTATACATTCATGAAGTTCTTTATCGAACGAGTAGACAAAATAGAAAGATCACATAATTTGTAGATTAGTTCTTCAATGACTTTTAAATATACAGTATTGCTCCCTTCTTCCAGGGATTTCAACCTCAGCCCATTTCAAAATGCTTCTCTGAGCAAGAACTTCCTTTCGCAGAGAATTTTGCAACTCCAATTGTCAACTCCTCCATCATATCCTGGAAGTACTGGGACTTCATGAGTCTTGTATAACTGCCCTCTCAAATTCAAAAGGGGCGAACAGTCAACAACAAAGACAAACACCAAATGTGTGAAAATTGTATTAGATCTCCTCTCAAGTATGTAATTAGGTAAACCACAGGAACAAACCTTCAAACAGGACAACTCTGCTGGAAGACTACACCTCTACCTGGCTGTTAATCACCAGTCATTGTGCAGGGAGTTTGTCACATGAAAAGACAATCGAAAACAATATATATTTGTGTCACAACATTCTAAAGCAATTCACAAGCGGGCAAGGAATTCAGACACCAAGCAGGAAGTGGAGGAAGATTTAGGGAGGTGAGCAAAGTTTTAAAGGAAGCTTTGGAAGATGAAGGAAAATGTAAAAAGGTGGGAAGGTTTAGGAAAAGAATTGCAGAGAGCATCATCATCATAGGTAGTCCCTCGGAATCGAGGAAGACTTGCTTCCACTTTTAGAATGAGTTCTTAGGTGGCTGAACAGTCCAATATGAGAGCCACAGTCCCTGTCACAGGTGGGGCAGTCTCATTCAGGGCAAGGGAGGGTGGGTTAGGTTTGCCGTGCGTTCCTTCCATTGCCTGCACTCGTTTTCTGCATGCACTCGGTGGTGAGACTCGAGGCACTCAACACCCTCCCGGGTGCACTTCCTCCACTCAGGGAGATCTTTGGACAGGGACTCTCAGGTGTCGGTGGGGATGTCGCACTTTATCAGGGAGGCTTTGAGGGTGTCCTTGTAAACTTTCCTCTGTCCACCCTTGGCTCATTTGCCATGAAGGAGAGCAGAGAGCAGGGCAATGATGGCTGAAGGGCATTACACCAAAGGTGAGGCAGAAGGGAGGAGCGGTACACTTGTCCAAACAGAAGAATCCTCTTCTTAGGCGGTCCCTCCTATTGAGGATGACTTGCTTCCACCAAAAAAGGATCCGTTCACAGGTGTTTCAATGAAGGACCTAATATTTCAGGGTCCTGAATTGCATATTGAAGAGTGGAAGATGCCTGTGCATGGATTGTTTTAATGTGTGGTGGCCGTTACACACCAGCCACCACATGGGCTTGACAGAGCTAGGTCTTCGTCCAGTGGCAAGGATTAACCAAAACCACTGGAGACCAGTTCTGTTGCACAGACCTAGTGCAAACACATATTCCAGTGTGGACTAACATGTGCTGCCCCTGTTCTGGGCCCCAAACTCATGCCTCGCCTGGGCCCCGATCACATTGCTCTACAATCTCTTGCCGTTCCTCCGCTCCAACCTCGCCGCTCCTGCTGTACTTGCCCACGCTCCAATCATGCTGCCCACTGAGCCACGGCTGACACACACGAGTCTCAAAGAAGGAACTGGTCAGTTTGAAACTTATAAGACCCCACTGAACCAGGAAAAGGATCAACACAATTCCATCTTTTTAAGTACAGCGAGATCTACTCTCTCCCTCTTCAATTTCTTGAGAGAGAAAAAAAAGCAATTTCGATGAAAATCAACTTCCCCGGTGATAAGGAATTCAAAAAGGAAAGAGACATGGTCAGAAGACTAGAATGCAAGCAGGGATTCTAATGCAAGTGTAAATGTAAATGCAAAGAGGCCCTTGGAATAAGCGAGAAGATTTCAGAGCTCAGTACACTGTGGGACAGGAAGTCAGTTGAGGTTGGTAAAGACAGGGAAAATAAGCAGATGGCGCTGCGTCCACGGTCAGGTATTGGCAGTGGACTTTTGGATGCACTGGGTAGAGTGAAGCTTGGAAGTCCAGCAAGGGGTGCACGTCAGAAGTCAACACTGGAGGTAATGAAGCAGTTTATCATCATTTCAACAATTGCAGTGAGGTATGGATAGACATGGGTGATATTTCGGGAGGTGAAAATAGATGGTCTTAGTGATGGATTGGATATGGTGTGTGAAATGGAGATCATTGTCAAACAAAAGATTTCACAAAGGCAGGTTTAGCCTAAGTGAGCAGTCGAGGAGCGTGATTCTCCACCATACTGAACAGGATGGATTCAATACTGCAAAAATTCTGGCTCAGCAACAACTTGATGTCATACAACACATAACCGCAACTGTCATGTTGCGAGTGGAGTTGCGAAGATAAACCGAGGTGTCATAAATCCACATATGGAAGATAAACCCTTAATTACGAATCATGTCAATGTACAGCATGTACGTAGAATCTTCATCATAGGCAGTCCCTCGAAATCGAGGAAGACTTGCTTCCACTCTAAAATTGAGTTCTCAGGTGACTGTTCAGTCCAATACAGGAATTACAGTCTCTGTCACAGGTGGGACAGTCAGTGTTTGAAGTAAAGGGTGGGTGGGGAGTCTGGTTTGCCGCACACTCCTTCCACTGTCTGCGCTTGATTTCTGCATGCTCTCGTCGATGAGAATCGAGGTACTCAGCAGCCTCTCAGATGCTCTTAATCCACTTAGAGCTGTCTTGGGCCAGGGATTCCCAGGTGCCAGTGGGGATGTTGCACTTTATCAAGGAGGCTTTGAGGGTGTCCTTGAAACGTTTCCTCTGCCCATCTGAGGCTTGCTTGCTGTATACGAGTTCAGATTAGAGGCATGCCGACAATGTGGCCCGCCCAACAAAACTGGTCGAGTGTGGTCAGTACCTCGGGAGCATACTATCAGCAGGGCAGACATCGATGACGAGGTCCAACACTGCCTCCAGTGTGCCAGCGCAGCCTTCGGTCGCCTGAGGAAGAGAGTGTTTGAAGTCCAGGACCTCAAATCTGGCACCAAGCTTATGGTCTACAGGGCAGTAGTGATACCCTCCCTCCTATATGGCTCAGAGACGTGGACCATATACAGTAGACACCGCAAAGCGCTGGAGAAATACCACCAGCGCTGCCTCCGCAAGATCCTGAAAATCCACTGGGAGGATAGACGCACCAACATCAGTGTTCTCCATCAGGCCAACATCCCCAGCATCGAAACATTAACCACGCTCGACCAGCTCCGTATGTAAAGTAGGAGAAGGCAAAGAATGGTTCTTCGGCATACAATGGAAATGTGCTGCTTAAATTGGGACAGTTAGGAAATGAAATCAAAGATATCACTGCATAGGAGAGGCAGTGGAAGAGGATGGACTAATCAACTTCATTAACGTTGTAAAAATAAAAGTGTATATTAATGATAGAATTGATATTGGATGTATGTAATAAAGGTGAATTTAGTGTGTATGGAGAAATGTCAAAAGTGCAGATTACAGACCATTAAAATGTGTTGATAGGAAAACGATGAAACTTACCAAGAAACGGCTCCAATTCCTGCACAGTGTCACGTGTGAGGAAAGCCAATAAGTACTGCCATAAAACTAAGACCCAATCCTGAGGCTTTACCAACTTATGTTGAGACAATGGACCTTAAGAGATATAAAAAGGGAACCCTAAAGCCTGATCACTCTCTTTTTGATGACCACATGGCAAAGCAGGAAGCCTCCCTCTACAGAACCAGTAGCAAGGAAGACGACCGCGAGATTTGCTTGACTCAGGAGGGAAGTATATGTCTATTTAAATTTGTAACTCATTTCCTTACCTGTTGTAATTTAGTCGAGTCCATAGGATACTAGTAAACTGCTGTTTTATTCGATAGACTACAGTGCATGTGTGTATATTTAATAAACTTATTCCAAATTGTTTTAAAATAATTGGTCTTGCTGTCAATTTAATGCCAGAGATTTAGAAATCATACAATGTCTCCAAGAGGGTGAGGTGGCAAAATGTGCTGTGATAGCAGTCACACAAAATATTGTTTGTGACTTTGACCAGGCTCTGGTCAAGATGGAAGCCAGTCAGAAGGTATTAAAATAGAGAATGGTGGGAGAGATGGATGTTTCCTCTCCAACTCAAAATTAACTCCAACGATCTTCACCCAGTAGAAAATCCAGAGACAGTAAGGCAGCAATTATTCTCAAATCTCTGGTGAAAGTTGGCATAATGGACAATGTCTTTGTATAGTTCTGCCCCAGACCATACATAACAACTGACACAAGCAAACAATTGCATAATTCCAGGTCACAATCTTTCAGAGGAGGAGCACCAAAATGTACTGTTGTGCTTGTATAATGTGTGAGTGCAATCAATGTTTGGTATTAAGTTAGTCATTAAGCTTTCCAAAAATGTGATGAAATTGAATTTTGTATTTCCAGTACTCGTTTACATTGGCTTAAAACAAGCTGGTGAGTTTCTAATGGACACACAGTATGATAAATAACTTGGTATTTAATGCGCAAGACTTTTTCCAGTTACATGGTTAAGATCATACCAAGAATCATGAGATCGGCCCACATTGTAAATAAATCTGCGCATTCTGATCACAGAGACTGAAGAAGATTAGTGAAGTGAACAGATGGTTGAGCACAACATTTACACAAGGTTGTTCAACAAGTTGGTGTTTCAATGTCCTGTGCTCCTGAGTGCTACAATGCCTGTAATTCTCTAGGGTCCCATTAATTTTGCCTTGCACCATCACCCCTTTTGTCATTTATTCACTCCTGGTCTCCACCATATCACAGACCCTCCCCTGTTATTTTGCTTATAATCGGTTAAATCTCCAACCTCTTCCAGTTCTGATTAGTGGCCATCGACCCGAAACGTTAACTTGGACCTGCTGAACATTCCCAGCATTTTCTGTTTTAATTTCAATTTCCAACATCCACAGCATTTTGCGCTTTTGTTCAATAAAAAATAATTCGGGAACTTGTCTCCGCAATGGATAAACATTGTCTACCCATTGCATTGAAAGATTTTTGATGTCCTTGGTTTCAGTACCTCTTCTTAAAGAGGGCAACAGGGAACAGTGTCAGGGATTCCATCCTGATTGCTATCCAACAATATGGATTTTAGCAAGGCTTTTGACAAGGTCCACATGGCAGACTGGTCAAGAAAGTAAAAGCCCAAAGAATCCAGGGCAAAGTGGCAAGTTGGATAAAAGGCAGGAAGCAGAGGGTAATGGTTGATGGGTGTTTTTATAACTGGAAGGCTGTCTCCAGTGGGGTTCCGCAGGGCTCAGTACTAGGTCCCTTGCTTTTCGTGGTATACATCAACGATCTAGGCTTGAATATAGGGTGTATGATTAAGAAGATTGCAGATGGTACTAAAATCAGCTGTGTGGTTGATAATGAATTAGAAAGCTGTGGACTGCAGGAATATATCAATCAACTGGTCAGGTGGGTAGAACAGTGGCAAATGGAATTCAATCCGGAGAAATGTGAGGTAATGCATTTGGGGAGGGCTAACGAGGCAAGGGAATACACATTAAATGGTAGGACACTGAGAAGTGTGGAGGAACAAAGGGACCTGGGAGTGCATGTCCACAGATCCCTGAAAGCAGCAGGCCAGGTAGATAAGGTGGTTAAGAAGACATACAGAATGCTTGCCTTTATTAGCCAAGGCACAGAATATAAGAGCAAGGGGGTTATGCTTGAACTGTATAAAACACTAGTTAGGCCACAGCTGGAGTACTGTGCACAGTTCTGGTCACTGCATTACAGGAAGGATGTGCTTGCACTAGTGAGGGTAGAGGAGATTTACGAGGATGTTGCTGGGAGTGGAGAATCTTAGCTATGAGGACAGATTGGATAGGCTGAGTTTGTTTTCCTTGGAACTGAGGCAGCTGAGGGGAGATCTCATTGTGTATAAAATTATGAGAGGCCTAGATATAGTGGATAGAAAGGGCCTATTTCCCTCAGCTGAGGGGTCAGGTCATAAATTTCAAGTAACTGGTAGAAGGTTGAGAGGAGATTTGAAGAGAAATTTCTTCACACAGAGGGTTGTGGGGGTCTGGAACTCACTGCCTGGTGGCAGAAGCAGAAACCCTCACGACTTTTAAAAGATACTTGGATGTGCACTTGAAGTGCTGTAATGTACAGGGCTACAGACTTAGTGCTGCAAAGTGGGATTAGGCTGGATAGCCTCTTGTTGGCCAGCATGGACACGATGGGCCAAAATGGCCTCCTTCCATGCTTTAAATTTCTATGATTCTATGAACAGCCATTGGAAGTGAACGAGCATGAACGTTTAGCAAGGACAGGATCAGGTTCAGCTGTAATGCTGCTCCCCCTTCTCTCTGTTAGATAACCAGCCAAAAATGGCCGTCAAAGCCCACAAATTAGAAATGATGACCTGGATGAGGTACTGGATAATTTAACATCTTCAGGGAGAAGCGACAAGTGGAAGAAGTAGGCAAAAATAGGGAAAGAATTATCAGACCAACATGCACACTGTTTCTCCACCTAAATGAACTCCAAGCGCAATCAAGACCACTAAAGTGACTTCAGAAACTCTGATATCTGCTTCACCAGCTAGAAACGATGTGAAGCAAACCTCAAGAGACGTTCACTTAAAGATCATGAAATTTAAATCATTATCTATAGCAGAAAAGTGCCAGAGGAGATGCCAACCACTCCTCTACCAGCAGTGCGCTGCAGAATCAAATGACTTTGGAGAAAATGATTAACCATTATCTTGGCGCATAGTAAGTTATTTTTATTACAGTTTAAAAAGGATTGTAAAGCTCAGTCAAGTCTCCAAATGGCTTCTTACACAGGAAGAGAGTGGAACAATGCTCCCTAATCTAAATGACTGCGCTCAGTGACGAATGATCCACTTATCTGCACCACACGGTACAGAGTGAGTATTTTATGTGTAGCGATGTAATTAAGATCATGTATGGAAATGCCATTGGTGCATGCCTTTAGGATCAAAAGAGTACAATTCGCTCTGATGCAGTGCTACAGGCTGCTGTCAGACAGGAAGTGCTTTTTCTTTATGGTTTCTGAAAAATCCAATGACTTGCGATTTAATGGCACCAAATTGAAAATGCAATACTTACTCTTTCTCGAATACAAAGCAGAGGATTGGCTCAGTGAATTTATCGCCAAAGCAGTTGTGCCATGTAGCCCATGAAGGTCCCAGATGCGATCCATGGAGTGGCAGATTGGCTGACCCGAGCAGGGGGGGCTGTAAGGATTTCTACAATTAGCCCAAATTCCTCTGCATGACAGAAGGAAACTTGGCCAGGATTCCTACTCCTGATCATAGTCCAGTCGCCCCGTGGTAGAAGTGCAGGTGTGTGTATGTTGGCCGGGGAGGAGATTGCTAACTTCCCTCATCGCCTGCCAGCAGACACGGTCAAAGCTTAACTTCATTAATGGCTACTTCAGTGAGGGGAAAAAAAAAGTTTAACAGCTAGAGTATTGTGTCCAATTCTGGGCACCACACTTTAGGAAGGACGTGAAGGCTTTGGGGAGCATACACGAGAGATTTACCAGAATGGTTCCAGGGATGAGGGATTACAGTGACGTGGATAGACTGGTGAAGCTGGGGTTGTTGTTCTTAGAGCAGAGAAGGCCAAGAGGAAATTTGATAGAGGTGTTTAAAATCATGAAGGTTTTAGATAGAGTAAATCACGAGAAACTGTTTCCAATGGCTGAAGTGTCGAAAACAAGGCGGCACAGATTTAACATTGGCAAAAGAACCAGCGGTGATGCGAGGAAAAGTTTTTTTACGCAACGAGTGGTTGGATTCTGAAATGCACTGCCTGATAGGGTGGTGGACATAGGATCAATAGTAGCCTTCAAAAGGCAATTGGATAAATACTTTACGGAGAAAAAATTGCAGGGATATGGGGAAAGAGCGGGGTAGTGGGACTAACTAGATTGCTCGTTGCAAGAGCCGGCAGAGACTTGATGGATGGAATGGCCTCCTTCTGTGCTGTACTATTCTATGATTCTATGCTTCCATAAAAGAGCACAATAAAAAAACATTCCAAAGCAACTGGGATTGATGACTCAGATCTGAGACGCTGTTTTAGACGTGAGCAAAGCAACTAACTTGTAGCAGTGCACTGGCATGGCACGTCACAACACACTGCGCCACAGCATTAGTAATTGCAGATGGGCTCACGTCTAAAATAGCGTCTCAGATCTGAGTCATCAATCCCAATGGGTCTTCGAAAAAGGGGTTTTAAATGTGGTAAGACCCGGTGCTTTCCAGAGGTCCAAAAGGAGGAGGTCCTGCTGAAAGAGCATCAGGAGTTAGGCTCTAAATTAAAAAGCGGAATCTCGAGGGAAATAATCTCTGGATTATTGCCTGAGCTACGTGCAAATTGGCATGGAAGCAGACAGATCAAGAGAATTAATGTGACTAAAGGGCTGGTGTGGGAAAGAGGGATTCCTTTTCATGGGACACTGGCACCAGTGCTGGGACAGGACTGTACCGATGGGACGAGCTCCACTTGAATCGGGATGGGACACATGCCCTAACGGATAGGGTAAATAGGGAGGTGGCAAAGGCTTTAAACTAGTAAGAAGCGGGGAGGGATCCACAAGAAATGTAAACAGCCTAAATATTTTTAAAAACAGGTAAAGGGAACATATGAAAGAATAAAGGGAGGACATTAGCGGCAAGGGAGCAAATAAAGTTACAGGAGTCTAAAAAGATAGTAAAACATAAAGTGAGAGGAAATCCTATTAAAAATTAGTTTACCTGTCTGTACAGCAATGCCCAGTGTCCATAATAAAACAGAAGAGCTGGAGGCTATCATGCATTGCGAGGAACCAGACACAGTAGGGATTACTGAAACATGGCTACAAAAAATCAGGACTGGAAATTAAACACTGCAGGGTATAACATATTTAGAAAAGATAGAGGGGAAAAAGGAGAGGTGGAGTAGTTAGCTGTACTTATTCGGGATAACATAACGGCTGCAGAAAAAAGGTACGCAGCTATCAGCAAGACAAAAATAGAATCCATATGGATAGAGATAAAAGATAATAAAGGATCAATCACACTAATAGGGGTCGTCTACAGACCACCTAATAGTGGAGGGAAGGTGGAGGAAGAAATATGCTGACAAAATAGAGAAATAAGTAAAAAACATAGAATCATCATCATGGGGGATTTCAACTACCCCGACATTAATTGGACAGAAGAGGTAGGTAAAGGGGATAAGGAAAAAGTGTTCCTACAATGAATACAGGACTCCTTTCGAACTCAATATGTAAAAAGCCCAAGGGATGGTTCACTATTTGATCCAGTAATGAGCAGATAAGAAAAATAAAAGTAGGGGAACATCGAGGGAACAGGGGCTAAAATTCCGGCCTCGCTGGGTCTGTGCGAAGTGCACACGAACCCGGCAAGGCCTCACAAAAGTTGTTTTTTTGGGGGTGCGATGCGCATGCGCCAAAAACCAGCTTTTCTGATCTGTCAAGATTTCACTTGACAGATCCTCCACATCCCCAGGAGAAAGACATTCGCATGGGAGAGATTGGGCTATTTGCCCAACTCATGTCCAGCGAATATCCTTCAAACTTTTACGCCGGTGAAAGCAGGCATATATCCTACTTTTACCAGTGTAAGAGTTTTAAAACATCTAACAATTAAATTTAAATACACATTTTTATAGTAAAAAAACCTATCCATTTTTAACACAATTAAAGCATGTTCAAAAAAAATTCCCCAAAATATATATTTTTTCTAAAACATTTTATGACATTTAATTTCAATTAATTTTAAATATGTGAGGTGTTTTATTTATTTATTCTGTGTTTAGGTGTTTGAGGTTTTTCTCATTGATAGTAATGGGAACTCATACAAACAGAGTTCCCATTATTATCAATGAGAATAGTGCGTCGTGATCAGTTGTCCAGGCCCACGCGACTCCAGCTTGGACTTACGTACCTCGAAGACGGGTTCCCATGCACAGCCCAGCGAATCTCGGCCTCCGACCGGGATCTTGCATTTCCCCAAGACGAACAGGTAGATTCTTACAGATTTTTTTCGGGTCGGAGGCGTTCGTACGAATGATGCCTCCAACTTCAATTTCAAGCACAATATAATACGCTTCAAGATGATAATAGAGAAGGACATAAGTATGACAAAAAACAGCTGATTTTGAACTGGGGAAAATAAAATGAACAACAATATTGACAAAACGACGTGGGGCAACAATGGGAAACATCGAAAATGGTGTTCAACATAGGACTGGAACAATATATTGTGCTAAAAGGAAAGAACAAACTAAACACTAATGAAACTCCATGGATGAATAAAGATATAAGAGAACAATTGAGGATAAGGAAAGAGGCATAAGTGCATAGACAGCAGAGGAGTGCATGATAAAGGAGAATATGAAAAGATTAGGAGAGAAGTAAAAAAAAAACAATTAGGAAGGCAAAGAGGAACTATGAAATTAAATTATCAAAATAGTAAAATATTTTATAGGCACATCAATAAAAAAATGGAAGGTTGGGGTGGGAATAGGGCCATTGAGGGATAAACAGGGCAACACCACAGGTAACGATAGAGAGATAGCAGAAATATTAAATCATTATTTCGCTTCAGTATTTACCAAGGAGATAAAACAGGAGGACATTACTTTGGATGATGAGATGAGTAATGAGATAAGTGCATTTAAAATTTTTCAAGAGAGATATTATTAAATAAACTAATCAAACCCCTGGTCCAGATAGATTGCATCCACGCAATTAAAAATAATCTCGGGAAGATAGCAGAGGCATTACTACACATATTTAATAATTAGTTAGAAAAAGCTGCCGTGCCAGTAAACTGGCAGAAAACTAACGTAATACCTATATTTAAGAAGGGGAATAGAACATGTCCTGGAAATTATAGACCAGTCAGCTTAACATCGGTGGTAGGAAAAATAATGGAATCCCTACTAAAGGAGAAAATAGAAGAACATCGAGAAACAAAAAGTATAATAATGAACAGTCAGCGTGTATTTCAAAAAGGAAAATCTTGCTTGACCAACCTTATTGAATTTTTTGAAGAGGTAAGGGAAAAGAGTAGACATTGGTAATGCTGTAGGTATAATTTATCTAGATTTTCAAAAGGTCTTCGATAAGGTACCCCATAATAGACTGATGAACAAGGTCAGAGAATGCGGAGTCAGGGAACAAGTAGCAGAATGGATAGCTCGCTGGCTTCAAGACAGAAAGCAGAGAGTGGGAATAAAGGGTAGCTATTCACAGTGGCAGAAGGTGGGTAATAATGTCCCACAAGGATTAGTGCTGGGACCACTGCTGTTCACAATTTACATTAACGATTTAGACTGGAATCAAAAATACAATTTCTAAATTTGTGACGATACCAAATTTGGGGGGGTAGGGGGGGATAGTCAATACTGAGGAGGACGAAACAAATTACAGGAGGATATTAATAAACTTGCAGAATGGGCATATAATTGGCAAATGGAGTTCAACACAGATAAATGTGAGGTTGTACATTTGGGGAGGAAGAATAGGGAGGTCACTTATTACTTGGAAGGTGCGAGTCTAGGTGGGGTAGAGGAGCAAAGGGATCTTGGAGTACAAATATACCAATCACTAAAAGTTGCGCTACAGGTTAGCAAGCTCATAAAAAAGCAAAGCCAGCACTAGGGTTTATTTCAAGAAGGATAGAATTGAAAAGTAGGGAAGTTATGCTAAACCTGTATTGAACCGTGGTTAAATCACACTTAGAGTACTGCGTGCAGTTCTGGTCACCATATTATAAAAAGGATATAGAGGCACTGGAGAGGGTGCAGAAAAGATTTACAGGAATTATTTTGGAATGCGAGTGTATACATATCTAGAAAAAAGACCTAATAGAGGTCTTTAAAATTATGATAGAGTGGATAGAGAGAGAATGTTTCTACTTGTGGAGCAGAGCATAACTAGAGGCCATCAATACAAGGTAGTCACCAAGAAATCCAATAGGAAATTCAGAAGAAACATCTTTACCCAAAGAGTGGTGAGAATGTGGAACTCGCTGCCACAGGGAGCAGTAGAAGCGAATAGTATAGATGCATTTAAGGGGAGACTGGACAAGGATATGAGGGCGAACGGAATAGAGGGTTACGCTGATAAATTTAGATGAGGAAAGATGGGAGGAGACTCAAGTGGAGCATAAACACTGGCATGGACTGGTTGGGCTGAGTGGCCTGTTTCTGTGCCGTATGTCCGATGTAATCCTGTGCTTCGTTAGTAATGAGATCCAGTCCCGATCACAAGGCCGTTTCTTTGTTGCACTCTCAAGTCCTGCTGCAACACGAGGAGACTCGTGGGAATGAGGGTCAACCTCCATTGAAAGAAAAAGCAGGCAACCAACTGCTTAAGAGAGCAACTGATGTCACTCGCCCCGAATCAATACCTGTAGCAGATACAAGCTGCAAATATTTTATCCTTACTCTCATTGGGGTCAAGTTTCGGCCTGAGTTGCTCCTATTTTTCTTGGAGCAACTAGTTTAGAATGGAATATCTTAGAAATTACAATTCGCGGCCATTAGTTTGCGCCAGTTCGAGTGAGTTGGAACAGTTTCATTTTACAACGGATTTTTTTTCCCAAAAGGGGGCATGTCCGGCTACTTACGTCTGTTTTGCAAGTTTAGGCAGCAAAAACTTACTCCAAACTAACTTAGAATGGAGTAAGTGTAGATTTTTGTACGCTCAGAAAAACCTCGCCTACACTTAGAAAATCAAGTATAGGGAACGAAGGGGTGGGGAGGGGGGAGGGGGGAGGTTTAACAAACATTAAACACTTCACTTTTACAAATAATGAGCCATCATCAATAATAAATGATAAATAAATCAATAAGTAAACCAATCCAAATCAATTAAAAAATTAAAAATTAAAAAAAATTAAAAATCACTCAATAAATAAAAAATTATTTCTACTCACCTACTGCAGCACCAGGGATAAGAGGGAGGGGGAGGGAGGAGAAGGGGGGAGGGAGGAGAAGGGGGGAGGGAAGAGAAGGGGGGAGGGAAGAGAAGAGAAGAGAAGGGGAGGGAAGAGAAGAGAAGGGGAGGGAAGAGAAGAGAAGGGGAGGGAAGAGAAGAGAAGAGAAAAGAGAAGGGGAGGGAAGAGAAGGGGAGAAGGGAGGGAAGAGAAGGGGAGAAAGGGGGGGGGAAGGGGAGAAAGGGGGGGGAAGGGGAGAAAGGGGGGGGAAGGGGAGAAAGGGGGGGAAGGGGAGAAAGGGGGGGGAAGGGGAGAAAGGGGGGGGGGAAGGGGAGAAAGGGGGGGGGGGGAAGGGGAGAAAGGGGGGGGAGGGGAGAAATTGGGGGGGAAGGGGAGAAAGGGGAGAAAGGGGAGGGGAAGGGGAGAAAGGGGAGGGGAAGGGGAGAAAGGGGAGGGGAAGGGGAGAAAGGGGAGGGGAAGGGGAGAAAGGGGAGGGGAAGGGGAGAAAGGGGAGGGGAAGGGGAGAAAGGGGAGGGGAAGGGGAGAAAGGGGAGGGAGAGAAGATGATGGGGGGGAGAGAAGAAGAAGATGGGGGGGGAGAGAAGAAGAAGATGGAGGGGAGAGAAGAAGAAGATGGGGGGGAGAGAAGAAGAAGATGGGGGTGAAGAGAGAAGAAGATGGGGGAGGGAGGAGAGAAGAAGATGGGGGAGGGAGGAGAGAAGAAGATGGGGGAGGGAGGAGAGAAGAAGATGGGGGAGGGAGGAGAGAAGAAGATGGGGGAGGGAGGAGAGAAGAAGATGGGGGAGGGAGGAGAGAAGAAGATGGGGGAGGGAGGAGAGAAGAAGATGGGGGAGGGAGGAGAAGAAGAAGATGGGGGAGGGAGGAGAGAAGAAGATGGGGGAGGGAGGAGAGAAGAAGATGGGGGGGGAAGAGAAGAAGATGGGGGTGAAGAGAGAAGAAGATGGGGGTGAAGAGAGAAGAAGATGGGGGAGGGAGGAGAGAAGATGGGGGAGGGAGGAGAGAAGAAGATGGGGGTGGAGGAGAGAAGAAGATGGGGGTGAAGAGAGAAGAAGATGGGGGTGAAGAGAGAAGAAGATGGGGGTGAAGAGAGAAGAAGATGGGGGTGAAGAGAGAAGAAGATGGGGGTGAAGAGAGAAGAAGATGGGGGTGAGGAGAGAAGAAGATGGGGGAGGGAGTAGAGAAGAAGATGGGGAGGGGGGAGAGAAGAAGATAGGGGGTGGAGGAGAGAAGAAGATAGGGGGTGGAGGAGAGAAGAAGATGGGGGGGGAGGAGAGAAGAAGATGGGGGAGGGAGGAGAGAAGAAGATGGGGGAGGGAGGAGAGAAGAAGATGGAGGAGGGAGGAGAGAAGAAGATGGGGGTGAAGAGAGAAGAAGATGGGGTGAAGAGAGAAGATGATGGGGGGAGGAGAGAAGAAGATGGGGGTGAAGAGAGAAGGGGTGAAGAGAGAAGAAGATGGGGGTGAAGAGAGAAGAAGATGGGGGTGAGGAGAGAAGAAGATGGGGGTGAGGAGAGAAGAAGATGGGGGTGAGGAGAGAAGAAGATGGGGGTGAGGAGAGAAGAAGATGGGGGTGAAGAGAGATGATGGGGGTGAGGAGAGAAGAAGATGGGGGAGGGAGGAGAGAAGAAGATGGGGGAGGGGGGAGAGAAGAAGATGGGGGAGGGAGGAGAAGAAGAAGATGGGGGAGGGAGGAGAGAAGAAGATAGGGGGTGGAGGAGAGAAGAAGATGGGGGGGAGGAGAGAAGATGATTGGGGGGAGGAGAGAAGATGATTGGGGGGGGCGGGGAGAGAAGATGATTGGGGGGGTAGGAATGAGAAGATGATTGGGGGTGGGGGAAGAGAAGAAGACGACGACGCCGAAGAAGCCCCGCATGCAGCCGATGCCGGGCTGCTGCCGACGCCGCCGACTCTTCGGGCGGGGCCCGCCCCAGCAAGATGCAGGGCGGGCGGGCTCCGTCGACATCGATGAAGCCGGGCCCCGCATGCAGCCGATGCTGGGCTGCCGACGTCTCTTCGGGCGGGGCCCGCCCCAGAGGCCAGGCAGGTGGGCCCCACCGCCGAGGTAAGATGCGCAGGCCACTCGGCTGGGGATATGGGCGTCGTCCCTTCGGCCTGGGATAGGGTCATTGCCCTGGAGACAGGACGGCGGGAGCTACTGCGCACGCGCGCAGCTGCCAGCACTGTTTTCGGCGCAGGGCTGTAGCTCCGCCCCCAGCAGCTCCTGCTGCACAGCGCCGAGTTGGAATTGGGCCTACAGCTATCTGAGAATCGCGAGGTAAGTATTCGGCGCAATTTTTGTTCTATAAATTAGGCAGGCCTCTCCGATATGCGGCGTTCTAGAGGGCGGCCGAAACTTGACCCCATTAAGTGCAACACTGCATATTGTCCTCAGCACCTTAATACCCAAGACCAAAATTCCCACCTCCTGGAACAAGTTGAAACTTGGATAAGTTTTCATTTCAACATGGTACAGTTTTGCAGTAACAAAAAATACTTGTTCTGTCTCTTTCTGGAGATAGTAGTAGTACACCTGGAAATGTGGCCTTTCACCTCTGGAACTTCAGCTTACATCAAGCTTGGACCTATGACATCCAAATCTTCCCTTGCAGCAAAATGTCTTATGAGAAATCAATTTTTGAAAGTTCCTACCCAGCCAGCTCCCTGCACATTCAATGCCCGCAGTATTTTCCCCCAGAAGTGGATTAATACATTTCATGATGATACTGAAGGAATTTCAACAAACAATTTACATGCGAGTACAGGAGCTGCTCATGGCCACCATAAAATTATAAACTGCTTTAGTTCGCAGTGGTTAAATTCTTGTTGGATAGAAGCCAGTAATCCAGCATTAGGCGCTATCAGCTGTTGATCAGAGCCCATTTCCTCGTCCATTCAGTTTGAGCTGTTAAAGATTAAACGTTTACACAAACAGCACAAGGGACATGACTGTAGTACTCCTTGTAAACAGCCACAAATACTTCAGCAGTCAGCTCAGGGAGGACGTCCTGTCCTGCCCCACCAGAGGTAGTTAATCCCGTGATAGTCAATGCTTGACCGAGTGCGAGTACGTCCCATTAGATAAAGTCACAACATTTAATGGAAAGGAAAAACATACTCTGGGCTGTCTGACATAGTATTTTCCCAGATGCTTGATGTGGGTTGTAAACAAATGCATACACAATACAATAATCAAGACAGTAGCATGTCATTCACATTTTTACAATGAAATGTGTAAAAGAACAGTTGACCTCTCCATACCGCTAAGTTCAACAACAGCCGTTACTAAAAGCACAAAGCTCCCTGAGCGGCCATCACAGAGCAGCTTCAGCTTCTGCTGACAGAAAAAAGCCAATGTTAATGACAGAAAAAAAATATCTTTGATTTATATAGCGCCTTTCACGACCACGTCTCAAAGCGCTTCACAGCCAATAAAGTACTTTTGGAGTGTAGTCACTGTTGTAATGTAGGAAACGCAGCAGCCACTGAGGTAATTTTCTTCCAGTGTCAATAGCCAGGGATGTACTTGTAAGCACAAACCATGTGTTTGGCTGATCTGGAGTTTTCTTTCCATCAGTTAGTCCATTATCAATCTGTAAATTTTCCTTTTACCATCTTGACTTCTTGAAGACAGTAACTTAAGCTTGGGACAATCAGAGGTGATGTCAGGAAGCACTTCTGCACACAAAGGGTAGAGCAAATCTGGAACTGACTCCCAAAAAGCTGCAGAGGCCAAGTCAATTGAGAATTTCAAAACTAGAGATTGATAGATTTTTGTTGGCCAAGGGTATGAATGGATATGGAACCAAGGCAGGTAAATGGAGTAAAGATGCAGATCAGCCATGATCTAATTTAATGTCGGAAACGGTTTGAAGAGGCCGATAAGTCTGCTCCAAACAAAGATGCCCTTCTTCAAGCATAATCCCAAGCAGAATGCATGGCCGCTGGAAGGGGGAAAAGCATTACAGCTGAGCCCAGGAGAAGCTATATTTAAAACTTGGGATCTTTTTCTTGCCTTTCCAAAATCCCATTCACAACTCAAGATGGTGATATGCAAAACATTTCTACAGATGCCACCATCTCTTCCAACCATCACCACCACAGTTAGCCAAACCATCTTCAAGTGCATTCTCAAGTATTAAAGGCATGATCCCCTACCCTGGATGAGGGGAGAACATCACTTCTATGCCTCAAAGCAGTTTTTTGAGGATGCCCAAACACCATGTACAACCCAAAATAGTGGACAGGCACCCAGATGAAAGCCTGCTGCCCAATGCTGCTCCAAAATTGGTTTCTGTGAGATGTGCCAAAAACTTCCTCACAGCCCATAGATGGGTGGGAAGCATGTGAAGTAACCACAGGCTTAAATGCTGAGCTCACTAGTTTGTGGTGTAACGTGCTACAGTTCCAAGATGCTGCTTCTGATAAATTCTATTCAGAATTTCTAGCTTTTTTGTTCCATGTAAATAAAAACATTTAGTATTTCATCATACACCAAAAATGATAAACAATATTTCAACATATGTAGCCAAAAGGGACAACAGCATTATGCTTTTTTATTCATTCTTGGGATGTGGGCATCGCTGGCAAGGCCAGCATTTATTGCCCATCCCTAATTTCCCTCGAGAAGGTGGTTGTGAGCTGCATTCTTGAACCACTGCGGTTTGCGTGGTGAAGGTACTCCCACAGTTCTGTTAGGAAGGGAGTTCCAGGATTTTGACCCAGCGTCGATAAAAGAACGGCAATATATTTCCTAATCAGGATGGTGCGTAACTTGGAGGTGTTGGTGCTCCCATGGCGTGCTGCCCTTGTCCTTCTAGGTGGTAGAGGTCACAGATTTGGGAGGTGCTGTCGAAGAAGCCTTGGCGAGTTGCTGCAGTGCATCTTGTAGATGGGTCACATTACAGCCACTGTGCGTCGGTGGTGGAGGGAGTGAATGTTGACAGTGGTGGATGGGTTGCCAATCAAGCAGGCTACTTTGTCCTGAATGGTATCGAGCTTCTTGAGTGTTGTTGGAGCTGCACTCATCTAGGCAAGTGGAGAGTATTCCTTCACAGTCCTGACTTGTGCCTTGTAGATGGTGGAAAGGCTTTGGGGAATCAGGAGGCGAGAGACTCGCTGCAGAATACCCAGCCTCTGACCCGCTCTTGTAGCCACAGTATCTGTGTGGCTGGTCCAGTTACATTTTTAAGTCGACAGTGACCCCCGGGATATTGATCGTGTGGGTCTCGACGATGGTAATGCCACTGAATGTCAAGGGAGGGGGGGGGGGGTAATTGGACTCTCCCGTTGTAGATAGTCATTGGCTGACACTTGTGTGGCACGAATATTACTTCCCACTTCTCAGCCCAAGCCTAAATGTTGTCCAAGTCTTGCTGCATGCGGGCACAGACTGCTTCATTGTCTGAGGAGCTGCGAATGGAACTGAATACTGAAATCATCAGCAAACATACCCATTTCTAACCTTAAGGAAACAGGCTTCACAATTTCACGATGATGTGCATGTTAATTTTGCTTAAGTATTAAAACTAAAGAATATCTACAACACTGATTTCTGTGAAAATTAAAGTTATCAGTAGCTGATGAAACATTAAAAAAAAATCATGCACACATTTTTCATCCCCCAACATTCATCCTCCTCCAACTGGGGAGAGAAAACTTTCGGACCCACATAATTCATCATCATCTAAGCTTCTCCATTAATAGCAAGCAAGAAGCAGTGGAGCTGAACAGGGTCAACTCACAAGAGCAAGGCTGCCGATTTACAGTTTTCACTGTATACAGCCCTCAAAACAGCAGTACAAATCCTTTAACCCCATGAAATAAAAATAGTCTGTGATTTATTCAATCACCATAAAACAACGGGCCAAATTATAAATGAGCAGAACTTTGGAATCAGTCTCAAAAATACTGGTAAAAATCGAGCAATCCAAGCAATAAAATGGATTTTGACTTGGTCCCAGTCAGACAGCAGCCTTGTAAATGATGGAATCCAACGAACACACACAACCAAGATTGGCAGTTTCAATAAGCGACCGGCAACCCTACCTCTAGACACCAACTGGTGATCTGCAAGCCATTTTATTTGGATCATGCAACAAACAAACTTAATGCACATGCCAGGCCCATGACATAGCAGGTCCGAGTTTGATGTGGCCAAATGAAACCATACCAAAGTGGAAAGAGGAGAGAATCACTCCCTGAAATTTCATTTATTTACAGTCTTGCGCATCCCTGATTTTCATTGGTCCACCATGCCGCAAGTTTCCCCATTGGATCTCTCTCTTTCACTCAACCGGGGACCGGACTGTGTCTCTGAACCGGGGGCCCAGAATGTCATAACTAACTAAGTTACGCTGGTGCAAATTGATTGGGGAAACTGGGGATTTTTAAAGTTAGACCAGAAAAAGCAGCCTGCTCCAAAAAAAAAACGCCGCAAATACTGGGGAAAATTGAACCCTAAATCTCCATCTCTCTCTCTCTCTCTCTCTCTCTCTCCTCCTTTAAGGCACGCTTTAAAACCAACCTCTTCAACCAAGTTTTTGGTCACCTGTCCTAATATCTCCTGATGTAGCTGTGTCAAATTTTATTTGGTGACACTCCTGTGAAGCACCTTGGCAAGTTTTACTACGTGCTGGGAGTGGTTGGGGGGAGGGTGCGATATCTGTAATATTTATGTACTTAACTACAATAGATAAAGAAAATGTCATTTATTCTGAATTTCACAAGGGAGTGTTACATTTGACTTCAAATACCACTGCAAAGCTGAGTAATAAGGAATGAATTGAGACAATGATAGTGAGTTTATCACCTAGGATAAATAAGCAAACCAAAGTGTAATTTTTCAGTGGGACAACGCTCAATGTGTTATTGAGCTGTACAAATCAGAAATTTTTCAAGTTCAATCCAAGGTTTGTGCAGAATTTAGCTGATATTGGGCAGAATGGGTTGGAGAAGGCTGCAACCAACCTCAGCAGGGCAGCACGGGGGGAGAAGAGGGTGCAGATACACTTTTGAATTGCCGTTCACTGATCCCTGCAGCAAAGTGTGTGCGTGTGGACGGAGAACGGAACCATTTCGATGTAACACACCCCTTGAAAGAATAGCCTGCCAACCCTATCTGAGCTCCACATCAAGAATATGCTATTTACTGAATGCCTGCTGGCACCTTGGAATCGCCAGAATAAGTCACCAACTTCAGAAGAGGCTAGAAAATGGGGCAGGAACATGTGATTTCACTTGGACCTTGTTTTATTTCTTGGTAAAGAACAACAGTGAGGAAGAAAATAATGGCAGACTAATCGAGCAGCTTCTTTTAAAAGGCAAAATGCACTCACACACCTCAGTACCTAGCACAGAACCACTGAGCCTAAACCAGGCCCCTTGCTTTATCCTCTCAGTCCTGAAAATGCAGCAGTAGGGATTCAAAGGGAATTTTAAAGAAAGCTAAACCAATCAGAAGATCAAGCCATTTCCTCCATAATTCATACTTACGGTAAATTATAAATTTATGTCTGCTGACAACTTGGCTAAAACAGCTCATTTCACATAGGACTGTTGGGAAATAGATTCCAATCCAGCCCACGTGGATTAACGTTTGAATTCTCATAGCGCGGATATTATTCTAACCCACTTCACGACTTCATTCTGTTCTCTCTCTCGCCCCCCACCACCCCCACTTTGCTTGACCCCTCAATTGTCAATTCTGAAGTCTATGCTGATTTATGGTGATTATAGTATATTATGCTGATTGTTCAGAGACATTCCAAGTGGGTTAAGTATTTTCCAGTTCCTCATATCTGCGTCAATCAATCACGCTGAGATTTTCTAACGGTCCGTAGCTCTCGGAGGAACCGTGGTACCAGTTACTTGGGTATCATTCACAGATCCGACAGCTCTTAATGACTTGGGAAAAGACAGTTTTTCCTATCTGCAAATAAATGCATTCATTTACCAATTAGTGGGATTGAACCTTTTATCACTGCATAAATAAACAAGTTGGCTGACTGCTCCACGGATCAGGCTTGAGTTGCGCATCTATTCACAAGCAGGAATTCACTGGTCAAATTTACTGGAAGAAATGAAACTGCCTTTGGTGAACCTGTGAAGCATTAACAACACTGCACATTCTCCCTCACTTATCACCTCACTCAGTCAGCAATTTTCAATTAGAGAAATGTACCCTTCCCCGGATATCGATTACAGATTGGCATGTTTTCATTGTTTGGTCAGGCTGAGGAGGGAATCGACAGACCAGCGACTTTAATCTGAGAGACTCTTTGTACACTCAATTCTGAGTCATTTTCACTTGAAACACATACTTCAAGTACTGATGCAATGCATTATCTACTAACCTCCAATCATCACCATGAACAACAGTGAAATAAATGCCAGTCTTTCTTTAAGCAAAACTTAAAATTAAAGGGAATAAATTGATGCTTGCTCAGAAGACAGACCCGTCAGCCCCTCAACCAGAAGGAAGCAATTCAGAAATTTAGTACACTGGGTGAGAAATCATTTTTAAAATGTGCATTTTCTGTAAAATTGTAGGCCTGGAAAATATTGCAGTACATATTGTATAATCTTTAAAAGGTGTTGTCAGCAATCTCCAGGAAACGAGAGAGAGACGACAGCAGTATGAAAATCCTAATTGAAGTCTTGGGACTGCCAGCCATTGGCTTTTTCAGAATGGAAGGGATCATGTTGGATGGAGCTCGAAAACTGCAACATTAACCATTTCTGCTGTCAGCCTTGCTTTCTGTATAACGACAGCAAATGTCAGCTTCGGACCCAGCATTTTACATGACATGCCTGCTTACAATTGGACAAAAATGTATTCTATCCTGACATTTGCTCTGGTAACTGGTGCATTTTGTTACTTTTTATTATTTAGGGGTGGTGGTGATTTGCTTTGAATTCTGCTGGTGACATGTTCTTCAAACAGAAATTGCAGCAGAAATTTAAGCATTAATCTGTGATACAAATTGGAGCACAAACCATCACAATACAAAGAGAATAGATCTCCTCACTCTGCTTTGTTCCCAGCCTCAGCCACACCACCACACACTGGCATTTCCCAAGGTAATATGAGGGAGCATCATTCATTACCCCAAGCAGCTTTTGCCAGGCTCCAATTACGCTACAAGGACACCCTCAAAGCCTCCTTGATAAAGTGCAACATCCCCACTGACACCTGGGAGTCCCTGGCCCAAGACCGCCCTAAATGGAGCAAGTGCATCCGCGAGGGCACTGAGCACCTCGAGTCTTAACGGCGAGAGCATGCAGAAATCAAGCGCAGACAGCGGAAAGAGCGTGCGGCAAACCTGTCCCACCCAACCCTTCCCTCAGCGAATGTCTGTCCCACCTGTGACAGAGTCTGTGGCTCTCGTATTGGACTGTTCAGCCACCAAAGAAATCACTTCAGGAGTGGAAGCAAGTCTTCCTCGATTCCGAGGGACTGCCTATGATGATGATGATCTATGTGTTGCACAGCCTTAAACGACAAGACACCAAAATGAAGTAATTTAAAGGGGGTGGGGAGAAAGAGATGAACTTGTCTTTTGAAGGCAACAAACAAAATTATAAATGGCTACTTCGCAACAACCAGAACTCAGCAGCAAACTGGAAACTTGCAGAAATCCAAATGCCATTCTTTGGACAAGACATTACAGCAAGGTCCCATCTGCCCATTCAGGGGAGTCAGTTTAACATCCAAGATCCTATGGCACTATTCAGAGAGGCGCCGTGGGTTCTCCCAATGCCCTGGCTAATAGTGCCTCCGACCAAAAGTTTCACCCATAAGTGTTTGTGAGGCCTTGCCACACATAAAATGGCCACCATGATTGCATTTTAAATAGTAATGCATTGTATGTAAAGCAATTGAAGATGTTTGAAAAGTGACAACTCGCTATATAAATCCAAGCTTTTTCTGTCAAATCCCAATGCAGTGTACACTGGAGCGCACAACCCCAATCTCACAAACATGCTGCAAGTTACTTTGAGGGCTCTGGGAACCCAATTATCCAATTATCAAAGGCTGCTTTTTTCAAGTTAGCTCTAATGGGGAAATAAATGGAGGCATGTGTACACAATAATCCACACTGGCCAAAGTCAGTTAGAAATCTTCATTTAAACACCAATAAATTAAAAAAGGACCTGAAAAGACCACATGGACCATCAAGCCAGCCGATCCAGACGCAAGTGCACCATTATCCTGTGCCCCACCCAACATGCAATTTTCTAAAAATATTTGTGGCCAATTTACAAAACAAATCTGGGAAATTCTTCAGAGTCTCAAAGTCAAACAAGCAAAGTACAGTAGACTGCATTAACTCATGAGTCTCCATATTTCTAGTTACCTCCAGTCCATAACCTTTTCTTCAATAACTTGAAACGTTCTCATAAGAAATAGGAGCAGGAGTAGGCCCTACAGCCCCTCGAGCCTGCTCCGCCATTTAATACGATCATGGCTAATCTGATCAGGTCCACTTCCCTGCCCGCTCTCCATAACCCCTTATTCGTTTAAGAAACTGTCTATTTCTGTCTTAATTTTTTTAATGTCCCAGCTTCGACAGCTCTCTCTCTCTGGAATTTGTCCCATTGCCTTCTGAAGAACTGCAGGGAAACCATACTCTCTGTATGTTTTGGGAATCTGGTCAGATGGCAATGACCCAAAAAATAAATATTTGCTGACACCGAACCGAACTCTTAGCTTATGTATTTTATTTTGCGCCCTCGTTCTCCCATCCCTATCCGACTCAAATAATCTATCCACCTGGACAGAATCTATTATCTAAAGTCCTCAGTCATATCTCGTATTCGCTGCTCACTCAAAATAAAAATAAAAAAGATTTAAAACATAGACCTGCAGCCTAGCAATAATGCAAAGCTCCAAGACTCGATTTGGTTTCAAATGGCCCCCTCTGTACCTACTCTGGCGCAAGAATAAAAAAGGGAAGGTGGCTCATCCATGGCTAACAAGGAAAATTAGGGAAAGTGTTAAATCCAAGGAAGAGGCATATAAATTGGCTAGAAAAGGCAACAAACCTGAGGACTGGGAGAAATTTAGAATTCAGCAGGAGGAGGACTAAGGGTTTAATTAGGAGGGGAAAATGGAGTATGAGAGTAAACTTGCAGGGAACATAAAAACTGACTGCAAAAGCTTCTATACATATGTGAAGACTAATGTAGGTGCCTTGCTGTCAGAATCAGGTGAATTCATAATGGGGAACAAGGAAATGGCAGACCAATTGAACAAATACTTTGGTTCTGTCTAGGCTAAGATACGAATAATCTCCCGAAAATACTAGGGGACCGAGGGACTAGCAAGAAGGAGGAACTGAGGGAAATCCTTATTAGTCAGGAAATGGTGTTAGGGAAATTGAAGGGACTGAAGGCCGATAAATCCCCAGGGCCTGATAGTCTGCATCCAAGAGTACTTAAGGAAGTGGCCCTAGAAATAGATGCATTCATTGGTGGTCATTTTCCAACATTCCATGGACTCTGGTTCAGTTCCTATGGATTCGAGGGTAGCTAATGTAACCCCACTTCTTAAAAAAGGAGGGAAGAGAGAAAACATGGAATTATAGACCGGTTAGCCTGACATCAGTGGTGGGGAAAATGCTGGAATCAATTATTAAAGATGAAATAGCAGCACATTTGGAAAGCAGTGACAGGATCGGTCCAAGTCAGCATGGATTTATGAAAGGGAAATCATGCTTGACAAATCTTCTGGAATTTTTTGAGGATGTAACTAGTAGAGTGGATGAGAGAGAACCAGTGGATGTGGTATCTTTGGACTTTCAAAAGGCTTTTGACAAGGTCCTACACAAAAGAAATCAGTGTGCAAAATTAAGGCACACGGTATTGGGGGTGGATAGAGAACTGGTTAGCAGACAGGAAGCAAAGAGTGGGAATAAACGGGTCCTTTTCAGAATGCTAAGCAGTGACTAGTGGGGTGCCGCAGGGTTCAGTGCTAAGACCCCAGCTATTTACAATATACATTAATGATTTAGACAAAGGAATTGAATGTAGTATCTCCAAGTTTGCAGATGACACTAAGCTGGGTGGCAGTGCGAGCTGCGAGGAGGCTGCAGGGAGACTTGGACAGGTTAGGTGAATGGGCAAATGCATGGCAGATGCAGTATAATATGGATAAATGTGAGATTATCCATTTTGGTGGCAAAAACAGGAAGGCAGATTATCTGAATGCTGACAGATTAGTAAAAGGGGAAGCGCAACGAGACCTGGGTGTCATGGTACATCAGTCACTGAAGGTAGGCATTCAGGTACAGCAGACAGTAAAGAAAGAAAATGGCATGCTGGCCTTCATAGCGAGGGGATGAGTATAGGAGCAGGTAGGTCTTCCTGCAGTTGTACAGGGCCTTGGTGAGACCACACCTTGAGTATTGTGTGAAGTTTTGGTCTCCTAATCTGAGGAAGTACATGCTTGCTATTGAGGGAGTGCAGCAAAGGTTCACCAGACTCATTCCCGGGATGGCAGGACTGACATATGAAGAAAGACTGGATCAGCTAGGCTTATATTCACTGGAATTTAAAAGAATGAGAGGGGATCTCATAGAAGCATATAAAATTCTGACGGGACTGGACAGGTTAGATGCAGGAAGAATGTTCCCGATGTTGGGGAAGTCCAGAACCAGGGGTCACAGTCTAAGGATAAAGGGTAAGGCATATAGGACCGAGATGAGGAGAAACTTTTTCACCCAGAGAGCTGTGAACCTGTGGAATTCTCTGTCACAGAAAGTTGTTGAGTCCATATTCAAAAGGGAGTTAGATGTGGCCCTTACGGCTAAAGGGATCAGGGGGTATGGAGAGAAGGCAGGGGTGGGGTACTGAGGTTGCATGATCAGCCGTGATCATATTGAATGGCTGTGCAGGCTCGAAGGGCCGAATGGCCTGCTCCTGCACCTATTTTCTATGTTTCTCCGATGCAATCTTTGGCTGGTAACCCTTTCTTTATAAACATATGCCTGGAGTTCTCTTGGCCCAAGTACATCATACTGCGTTTTCCCACATTAGATGACATCTGCCACACACAAACCCATTCTACAAACTTACTTCAATCATCCTATATCCGACTTAATTGATCTAAATTACCGGCACAGACACAATGGATCTAATGGCCTTCTTCTGTGCCATTATTTCTAAAATGATAAATTCCCACCTCCCAAACTTCTATATCATCTGCACACTGCTCAATGGTTTTGATGCCTGCATCCAAATAATTTACCAAGATCATGGGCAGCAGTGGTTCCAATCGGGCTCCAACTGATGACAACCCTGTGCCTGTGAGATAGCAACCAATTTCTTATATAGTATAACAGCTAATCACCCATCCCACTCAATGAAATCTTCACCAGTTGCCTTTAATACAGTGCATTATCAAAAACATTCTGGAAATCAGAGTACACAACATCAACCGACTGGCATCATTTACTAATCCAGTTATATAGTTAAAATACTCACTCAGGTTCCTGAGGCAGGATCTGAGTTTCTGAAAGCAATGCTGGGACTGTAATAACTCCCAACTCTGTGATCATGCATCCCATTCCTTATAATACCATCCAGCATCTTCCTCGCTTAACAACAAGCCTCTAATTCCTTATGTCTTATTTATCCCCCTTCTTAAATATGAGAACTGGTGCTTAACTTATGTTTCACAATGATTATAGATGGCTTTTGAAGCAAATCAGTTACTTCCAAACTGTACATGAAGCTTTTGGTGTGGGGAAAGGAGGAGCAATTAAGCATTCTGTACTCTTGTAATGTAATATTTGAAGATAGTCCTTTACTCATCGAGAGTAGGAGGTTCACTTAAAAACCAGAGCAAATTAATGAGGTCACAATTACTTGATTTAAAACTGCCAACAAAAGGCTGGATTAAAGATCGTTGTAAAATATCTATTTTTCCTTCACATTTATTGTTGCAAATGACTCAAGATTTTAAACTTAAGTTTTAAAATCTACAAGTTTAAGAAAACAAATAATTCCGATCATTTCAGATGTTGTGCAAACTAGCAATTATCTCCTAGTTTATTCTTCCCAGCAAAATGCTAGGCCATGTCAGAATTAGAGGTACGTCCATAGAAATAGCTGAGAGCTGCCATCTTCACGGAAGGTCTTCAATTTTTCCCCAAGATTTAAATCGATGCAGTAATGCATGAAAGTATCTGCCTAATGTGTGGAAATAATGACGAGTGATGTCTCACTACAGCACCACAGCGTGATATAAATTATACTTTAGCTGAAGATAGAAACACAAATGTCTTGCTGTTGAAAGATAGGTGCCTTGAGCAATAGAGGTTCCACACCTTAAAAGCTTTTGACGTGGAAAGTCCTTCATATGATATTAACAGCTACTCCCTTTTCACTTAGTCTTCTATGCTTTGCACCATCCCTGGATGCAAGTAACTTGCTTTCAGACCTCTAAATATGGATCTGAAAGCGGCTGGTGTACGGCGCGCGCAGGTATTGCCTGGTGACTCTCAGTGACAGCAGATGTGATGTAGGAGGGAGAGTTTCATATTCCTGTGAAATTGGGACCAATTCTGTGGCGGAAGGGCTACACCAGAATAGAGCTGGGACCAATTTTCTTGCGACAGGTACTGTAGTGGTGGGTTTAAACTAATCATGGCCTGACTCTACTCAGATAGGGCAGCTGTGATCAACAGCATGATGGGAACTGCTGGCACAAATGCAAGGTGCCAATCCAGTCGGGAGCTTTTCTGAAGCTAGGATTGAGGCTACTTGCTATACTCTGGTACAAGGAAAACATGATGCAGGGAGAGAAAAATGTCATCTTTCATTGGGAGCACAAAGTTCACCCAAATCTCATCTGTGGGTGTTAGAATGTAACATTGACATCATTCACCCTAAATAACCAGAGCAAGAGTAAATATTTGTGACTTGTGGTTTCCTAGTAACAGTGATTCAAATACATGAGCGTGTCAGATTATTTTAGTCATTGGTGTTAACAGAAGCATTTTCACACAAAGTTGGAACATGATTAAACAATACGGTAAAAGTATCCCAACAGGAAACCAACTGGGACAAAGTCAGCTGAAACTGTGTGTTCCTCCAGGTGGGAGGTGGGGGGGGGAAAAGAGAACAAATCAAGCCAATCACAAGCACATTCCAAAACACCCAATGTCTTCTTCAAATCTAATAATTTGTCAACAGTGAGCAGGTGTACATTTTTTTTAATCATTTTAAAATAAACATAAAGTGAAAGTACTTCTGAAATCCTGCTGAGTCTAGCACCCACGAGAACACCCTCATTTAACAGATGCCTCATCAAAGAATTCTTCAAGTGACAGCAACACTACTGGATTCTTAATTTATGCTACATGGCCTGAGTGACTATAGCAAAAATCACTCTGCCATGAGGTATACCAATTGAACTGCTCCAGACATCAAACTTTTTAAGTGCCATTACTCATGTCATGGAATGTGCATGCAGCTTCTGCTGGCTCCATGAATCCGGACACTTGGCACCAGGTTACACCATTCTAAAACTGGCGCTGTACGAGGTATGAAACCCCTGTGGAGGTTGAGAGAATGGGGTGGCGGAAGTAGCACGAGAAAGGTTTACTGTGACAAGCTCAGATTCAATGTGAATTCTATCACCAAGTGGCAACGAAACCGAGCCAGGTGTCTGACAGTGTCAGCCCAACAATCACCTTCTCAAACGTGCAGATATCATTTTCTTCTATCCTTGCAAGATCAGTTTTCAAATGTCTCAATACGTTGTCAATCACAAGAAAGCAAGATACGATTAAACATAGCAATTCATTTCTACATATTTGCCGCAATATTTGGCTACGTTTAAAGGTTTGGCTGTGACGAGCAGTGGCACAGCTGTTCACATCCTACGACACAGTGAGGATGCTCCAACTTCAGTCTACCTCAGGGATGAGAGAGATATGAAACAACGGCAAGGAGACCATTCTAACATCTGGCCAGGAGGATACAGAAGAATCTGGCTCATTTGCGATGCTTCTCGTGGAATAAATAGTCCAACAGTTGCTCCACTGGTTCACCACAAACAGAATGGCCATTTGGCAGTGGCTCTGGAGGAGGGCAGCTAGTACTGCGACAAGCTTGTACCAGCATTACTCAATTCCTTCCAGAGATGGAGAGGGGTAAAACATACACAAAGACACTGGGTTCTTTCAGTCATTTTCTACTTTTGAAGACACGGAATGATTGAATAGTTATGACTTATTTCTACTTTTACTACAGTGGGAATGGAGGAAAGGGGAAAGACAGAATTAATCGGTCAAACTGTACCCCAGTTCTGACGAACGGCCATCAACCTGAAATGGTAACTCTTGTTTCTTTCTTCACAGATGCTGCCCAACTTGCTGAGTATTTCCAGCATATTCTGTTTTTATACCTTTTAACATCCTATTGTACAGAGAATGCTGGCCTCCAGTAAACTGTGCTAAAGTCAGTAAAGGCAAGTACTTTGCTATAAAGTGGCAGTCTGGCATTCAAAATGCAAGTTTCAGGGGTATAAACCTTAGGCTGTGTTCAGGATAAGCTCTTTATTTAAGAAATAAGCGTACTTTACAAATGTTACAAATCCTCAAGCATCATACACACACCAACACAAATGTTTCAAGAAAAGGTCTGCTTCTTTCCCAGTCACATTTCTCCCCTCCCCAGCTCCACTGGTTTGCTCAGAACAGCACAGGGAACGGCTCATTTACCTTGAGAAGTAATGGAGGCAAGAAAGATTTTTTTAAGTTTACAAATAAAAGCATGGCCGTAGAAGTATTTCTATTGATCTTTCAAAAGCATTTCATATCAGGGAAATTTAAAAAAATAAACTTACGACATCTATCTATTGTGTGTTTAAAAAGTACCTGTAATGTGATTTGTAAACCTATAATTTTAAAAAGTTCATTTTATTCTGCAGGTGATGCCCACAGCATTAGTGAGACAGCAGCCTGTTGGACAGTCTAATCAGAAAAAGAAAACATGCGGGAACGAGCTTAACTCTTGACCTCAGCTGGTATTTCACTTCATAACACAACAAGAGAGTTCCAACAGGCACCTGCAGTTCAGTAAAGGACATTAAAGCTTGAAGGCAGCTCAGCAACAGTGCACCTGAACTGCAAAGGCCGATATGGCATCATCGTGCAATTACCCAGACACCAAAGACCTTCCTACAGAAAGGGAAAATTACCAGTGGAATAGGTGCATCACACCCCAGGGAAGATACTGTCACACTACCCCAATAGCATGGTAACTACATATAGTAGAAACTGGGGGGGTGGAAAAAGATGAGAAACATTTTAAAGAGGAAAAATAACCTTACACGTGAATTATTTAACTGTTCTGCATATTCTGAACTCTTCAATCAATACATTGTTTTTTAAAAATAAGAACATAAGGAATAGGAGCAGGAGTAGACCGTACGGCCCCTCGAGCCTGCTCCGTCGTTCAATAAGATCATGGCTGATCTTCGACCTCAACTTCCCTTTCCCACCCGATCCCCATATCCCGCGACTCCAAGAGTCCAAAAATCGATCTAGCTCAGCCTTGAATATACTCAAAGACTGAGCGTCCACAGCCCTCTGGAGTAGAGAATTCCAAAGATTCACAACCCTCATTGATAACTGTGACAAGTGGTTTAAAAAAAACAATACTGCAGGTGTAATTTTCCAAAATATTTCCCTAAATAACTTGAATACAAGCATCCCATTTCATTCTAGTTTTATCTATTCAGTTACACCAAATCCGTGAAACTGAGAAACAAAAAGAACATACACAAGAAGTCAATTTTTTAATCAAATATCACAAAATGAGATATTGCTAAATGTGAAAGCTTCTGCAAGTTCACCTTTCCACCATCGCCCTCATAACAGATTTCAGATGGATCTTTTTTGAAACATTGCTACAGTATCAATCACAATTACTGTAGCTCTCTATTATAAGAAGGGAATGAAATGGACAGGAGTACATCAATCACAAACGAGTGATTGCAAATGGCTTTTCCACACTGTGATGAATCAGTGCATCAAGATCCTATCTGTATCCCCGAGTCCTCAACGGGTCTGGTTTCTTTCGTTGTACAGTACAATTCCAATGAATTTTCTTCCAGCATAAAAGCTAATTGCAGCCACGCCAAGTTAACGAATGAACTAGCCAAACAAAAGCAGCATTGAAGGCTTTGCCTCAGCTGAGAGTCACACAGCTGAGAATGCATAACCCACCAAACCATTTCCTGATACAGTCACTTACAAACTGGAAGCAGTGATTCAGTGACCACAACACACACACATATATTCAGCAGCGATTTCATGTGCTCCAGACACCTGGCAATTCTGTTTTCATTGTGACACCACTTTCTGGAGAATCTGCATTATGGAGTGCAAGCCATGTGGAAATCTGTTATACTGTCAAGACTGAACATCAGCCGTTTTCTCCTTGAACAAGATGCTCAAGGGGATTCAGCAAAACTCAAAGACATAAACGCCAATCACTTCAGAACTAGAAGACTTTCTAAATCTGAAATATCTAACTTAGGGACTTTCTAATTAGTAAATAACTCTCACCTCCATAACACTGCCCACCTCCACCTCAACCTCTCTCACTTGCCTTTATCACCTCCAGACTTGATTATTCCAATGTTCTCCTGGCCAACCTCCCATCCTCTTATCAACTTCAGTCCATCCAAAACTCTGCTGTCCTTACCCTAACCCACACCAAGTCCTTCTTGCCCATCAGCTATGTCCTGGCTCCCAGTCCCACAACACTCAACTTAAAAATTCTCATTTTAGTGTTTAAATTCCTCCATGGTGTCATCTCTCCAATTTTTGTAACTTCTTCCAGTCATTCAACTCCTCCCTCCCCAGAGCTCTCCAGTTGTCTGGCCTTGTACAGTCATCCCACCCAACCCAATCGCTGCCAGCTGTGCTTTCAGCTGCCTCGGCACCAAGTTCTGGAGTTCCTCCTCTGCCTCTCCTCCTCTACCTCCTCCTTTAAATCCCACTGCTTTCACCAAGCTTTTGGTCATACCTCCTAATGCTTACTTCTTTGGCTCGGGGTCTATTTCCCTTTTATGCCTCTGCGACCCATGTCCTCTTTTCCATGCTAAAGATGTTCTGCCTTTTCCAATTGACCTGCAAGGATGATTTTCACCAACAGAAAAACAAATTTGCAAGTGGCCCCTCGTGAAGACGCTCAGCTAATATAATAATTCAAACAAAAATCTAACTTAAACTAAAGGGGAAATTTATAAATCTAAATCATACTCGTTATTTGTGTCTATTAAACAGTCAAAGCCCTGCACTGCTCACCGGTCGTAGAAGGTCCCAAGCAAAACATCTCATGCCACCAAGGCCACCCAGGCACGGAGAAGGCCGCATAAGAGGCGCAAGCAGTCAGAAATGCCCTCCTGGACCTGTGAATGGCTGCCTTTGCCAGGTCCAGGCTCGTAAGAAGGTCTTCTGACTTGTTTGCCTGCCCCACTCCGCACTCGTACATAACATAAGAAATAAGAGCAGGAGTAGGCCATTCGGCCTCTCGAGCCTGCTCTGCCATTCAATATCATGGCTGGTCATCGACTTCAACTCCACTTTCCCACCCGATCTCCATATCCCTCGATTCCCCTGGACCCCAAAAATCTATCAATCTCAGCCTTGAATATATTCAGAGACTCAGCATCCACAATCTTCTGGGGCAGAGAATTCCAAAGATTCAGAACCCTTTGAGTGAAGAAATTCCTCCTCGTCTCAGTCTTAAATGGCCTACCCCTTATGCTGAGACTGTGCCCCCTAGTTCTAGACACTCCAGCCAAGGGAAACAAGCTCTCAGCATCTAGCCTGTCAATCCCCTTCAGAATCTTGTATGTTTCAATGATCACCTCTCATTCTTCTAAACTCCAGTGAGTATAGGCCCATTCTACACAATCGCTCATCATAAGGAATCTCATCCCAGGAATCAATCTAGTGAACCTCCGTTGCACCACCTCCAAGGCAAGTATATCCTTCCTCAGATAAGGAGACCAAAACTGTGCACAATACTTCAGGTGTGGTCTCACCAAGGCCCTGTACAATTGTAGCAAGACTTCCTTACTCTGAGACTCCAACCCCCTTGCACTGTTATGTGATTTCAAGCAATGTTTCCTCTAAGCTGCGTGTGCGTGCAACTGCGCAGTAATCTGCAAGGTCCCATGCAGGCCACTTAGAAGCTTTTCCATTTGAAATACTGCGCATGCACAGAAATTTAAAGGAACCAGGCATTGAAATAAACAGGCCACCCACAACAACAAAAACAATTGAGAGGGAACATTGCTTTCACCTAGTTGTTGGATTCAGCTTGTAACTGTTTTTCTATTAATAGAAAAAATAATAGAAATGAGAGAATAATACTGAACCAACCAAGAAAAATGGACTAAATATGAATAATGTGTTCTGTTATGTAACCCATGGGGATGCCCAGTTTCTAAATTCAAGCACCTGCTCTATTTGCAGGAACAATACCACGCACCTCATGCATCCCCATATGTTGTGCAAGTATACTGAAGTGAATTCAGGTAATCTCCTAGCTCAGATTCAAATTCCCATCTCTATCCCAAAAGGACAGCCTAAATAAACTAAGATTATTAAATCTAACTGCTAAAATGAAACAATGACCAAATGTGTGCATAAGGGTTTTAGCACAAGGCAGAGGGAGAATTAAAAACTTACAAAAAATGCACAAATTGGCCGATTAGAGATAACACAGTTGATGCATAATGGTAATTGTAATGTATTTGCTTCATGGTTTTTTGCTTAAAAATTCATGCCAACACACGGCTATTAAGAACTAGTTGGTTTATACGGACCTGGAATATTAGGTCTTTCATCGAAACATCTGTGAACTCATCTTTTTTGGCGTGGAGGCAAGTCATCCTGAATTTGAGGGACCGCCTAAGAAGAAGAACAATCACACTACACATTTCCAGTTCATCTACCAGGCTCACGACCACACGCCTCATCTTGGATTCTCTAAACCCAACCGGCTGGGGTTTTATTGAGTCTTGTGAACATCACGTGACTGGCTAAGCCACTCCTAACTCAGCAGTTCTTCAACTATTTTGAGTTATACCTGTAAAACAATAAATCATTAAATCAAGTACCCCCTGATTAAAGGGAGGTGGGTCACGAAAACCGACAAACTTAAACAAATTAACCTTTAGACATTACGTGGTTCAAATTAAAATTTGGTTGCCGAGGGTGATGATGCACTCCAGTCCCTCCAGCGCCCACTTCTCGCGCAAGGCCGCGAGCGTACCGGTGGACACCGCATGCTCCATCCCCAGGGACACCCTGGCTCAGATGTAACTGCGAAAGAGAGGCAAGCAGTCGGGCTGAACGACCCCCTCGACCGCCTGCTGCCTGGCATCCTTGGCCATGCCCAGGAGCAGTCCTACGAGGAGGCCTTCCGGCCTGAACTCTCCCGCCCCCGCACAGGGTGCAACACATTGCTAATAAAATCTAGCTGGTTTATAGGGACCTGGAATATTAGGTCTTTCATTCAAACACCTGTGAACTCATCCTTTTTGGTGTGGAAGCAAGTCATCCTGAATTCAAGGGACCGCCTAAAAAGAACAATCACGTTACACATTTCCAGTTCATCTAACAGGCTCATGACCACCTGCCTCATCGTGGATTCTCTGAACCCAACTGGCTGAGGTTTTATTGAGTCTTGTGAACATCATGTGACTGGCTAAGCCACTCCCAACTCAACAGCTCTTCAACTCTTTTTGGGGAGTACAAAATAACATTAGATCGAGTGCCCCCCGATCTGGGGGACACTCCAGACACTTATGACAGCCCTCTTTTTTTTTGTATTTTTGTAGGGTATTTTTGTGTTTTTTTTTAGGGCATTAAAATTCCACATTTGACAAGTGCCCCCTATAAAAGGGGAGGGGGACACTAAAAACACCGGCAATTAAAACAAATTAAGCTTTAAAACATAAAATCAAATTAAAATTTGGTTGCCGAGGGTGATGATACACTCCAGTCCCTCCGGCGCCCACCTCTCGCGGAAGGCCGCGAGCGTACCGGTGGACACCGCGTGCTCCATCTCCAAGGACACCCTGGCCCGGATGTAGGCACGGAAGAGAGGCAGGCAGTCAGGCTGAACGACCCCTCGACCGCCCGCTGCCTGGACCCGCTGATGGCACCCTTGGCCGTGCCCAGGAGCAGTCCTACGAGGAGGCCCTCGGACCTACCCGCTACCCTCAGCACAGGGTGCCCAAAGATCAGGAATGTGGGACTGAAGTGCAACCAGAATTTCAGGAGCAGCCCCTTTAAATATTGGAACAGGGAAAGATGGGGCCTCAGTTTAACATCACATCAGAAAGACAGCAGTCTCTCAGCTTTGCACTGAAGTGTCAACCTAGATTTATATGCTCAAGTCCCTGGAGTTCAACAGCTCTTCAAACCTGTGAGCATCCTCACAGGTGAATACATTACAGTAATTGCAGCCCTTCATACTCAAAGGCGAGGTCCCTTGCTGAGGATAAAAAGGCTGTTTTACTGACTGCACTGATTATCAAGACCAAAAAGGGTGGGGCACGCTCTACAATCATTTCACAGACCCAAACATTTTGTCTGGGAGCAACGGGTTACTGCTGTTCACAATTCGACTGCGGCCATCTCTGCTTTCGGAGATCAATGCATCGTGCAAGTACAGGCACTTCAATGCATTATTGCTTGCATTCTCGGCTATTATTAGCTGTTGACAAACCTTAAGGTTGGTGAAATACTGCACTCCAGGGCAAAAATAATCCAGGCATGCAAAGAAGGAAGCGAGACTTGTCCTCAAGCGGTCATCAGAAAGCACACAATCATACAACAATTCTGATTCTATCGCCATTCCAGACAAAGCAATTTGAACCTTTTGGCATGGTTATACTGCCTACAAACTGAAAACTCAAAGAATAATGTCCTGAAGTATGCAATGTATAAGAGGCATTTTCAATGACATCATACACTGACACCATTTCATTGTGCTGCTATGTATAGGTCTACATTATCGTGACTGGATCTTCAAATGACCCCAGCACTTTGTTTTTCCTGCTTCAGAAGTGATTTGCTTAAACTTAGTGATCTGTTTCAGGTTTATTTATTGTACACAAATGGCATGGCGCAAACCAGTTAATACAGGTTGAACCTCTCTTATCCGGGACTCACTTACCCGGCACCACCCCTCGTCCGGCACCATTCCTGGCAGGCAGTCGAGTCTGCGTATGAATGTCGTGGGAGCTGCTGCAGTGTCGAATGTGGGGTGGCCGGTGATCGGAGAATCAGTGCCGGCCGCCCCCCTCCCTCACCGACCCTCCCACACCCAGTGAGAGTGAGAGAGAGAGCTGGACACTCACACAGACAACTGCAGCCATCGAGCGGCACAGCGTTTTGCAGCATTCCAGCATTGGCAGACCCGACCTGGGTTGAAGCAAACAGGTCTCTTGGTGCAAGGTCGAGGCAGGCAGGCGGCGACGAGGCAGGTGGGCGGCAGGGGGTGCGACGCGCGACATGCGGCGACGAGCGGCGGGAGGCGAGCGGCGACCGGGAGAGCGAGCGGCGACCGAGCGGCGGGAGGCGACCGGGCAGCGGGAGGCGGGAGGCGACCGGGCGGCCGAATGGCGGGAGGTGACCGGGCGGGCGAGCGGCGGGAGGCGACCGGCAGGATGCGACCGGGCGGGCGGGTGAGCGGCGGGAGGCGACCGGCGGGAGGCGAGGAGAGGAGGTCGGCCCGAGGACACAGCGCGGCTGTTGTTGGTGCCCTAGGTCAGCAGTACCTGGTAAGTCTGAGAGGGGTTGGCATGCCCTCCCGTCGTCCGGCAAAATTCCTTATTCGGCACAGGCCAGGTCACGAGGGTGCTGGATAAGGGAGGTTCAACCTGTTGTTCTGTCATAGCCTGTTCCCAAAAATCTAGCAATAGACCACCAAGGAAGGGACATCAGCCAGAAATTGACTTGGGCCACATTAGGAAGAGTCTGAACCACTAATTGTGCCTTGAGCAAGCAGAAGGCAATCGGACTTCCAAAATATAAATGCAAATGGGACAAGATGTGATGTGCAAAGTAAATCTGAAACTGGTTGAACTGTTTACTGAAGTCACTATTCAAGCAACCTCAAGCTAAGAAGCAGGAGTTTGTACAAAATAATGTGGATGCTTTGCACGGACTTCCTGGTCCACAGCAGAGTTAATAATAAATCTGCATTGGTCCTAGCAAGCATTCAGTTGTGCTCATGTCAGACAGGCAGATGGGTGGGTGCTTATTTCAACGCCTGTCTGCTGTTGGCTCTATTCTCCCAATGGTTCTGAGCACATTCGACAAGAGAGGGAAGGCAAAAAACATTTCAATAACAAAGCAATCAAAAAAGGCAGCTTTAGTCTTTTGTTCCTAGGCTAGCCGACTAAAAGATACGCTTATGCTGAAAAACCTCCATTGAAGTGAGCTGGAGTTGAGTCAGCATGACATCAAACCTATGACTGTGCCAGAAGATAAATTTGCACCGCATTCAGACATGACCCTGTGTTACTCATGATGGATTGAAGCAGAGCATTTAAATCATGCCCCACCCATGTTATCCTTTAACTCCCCCTCCCACTCCTGGCTCCTCGTGGACCAGTACTGTACCAGGGTCCTGGCACGCTCCACAATACCTGTTCCCAAGTAGCCTTTCTTCTTGCATTGTGCCAGAACATTGTTCATGGGCAAGCTATTTCACCATAAAGACCACAAAAGCCGAGCTTGATAAAGTCACTATTCCACATCCACCCACGTACACTTTCCAGCCCCCACCCCCAACCTTGTTCATTCTTTCCCCACTCCTCACCATTTCCCTGGTTCCGTCTCTTTCTATCTGCCAATGTTCTCTTTAAACTGCAGATCCCGCACAGCCAGTTCCATTGGCTTTTTAAAGGGAACTCCCGCACATGTGCGGAATGGGCAATTTGCGTGGCTCAAAAAAAATTAGAGTCAACGTTACTCCCAACCTTTCACTCATTTATTTATCGGCATAGGTCTATTTTTTGCCTACCCGGGTCTCTTATCTGCTGCTGTATTGATGGACATCTGCTGTTGCCACCTACATTTTAGTGGAATTTGAACTTTGCTATAATGTTTCCCACGTTCTACGACTTTGAACTCAGCTCTGTCCCCGCTGCGTGCTTTGTTGTGTTTACAAAGCTAGGTGAGAACGTAAGCGGTGAGACGGGCGTAGAGTCTGCAAAGACCATGTTAAATGTTTGGGCAAGAAAGTGGCAGATGGAGTATAATGTTGGGAGGTGTGCAATTATCCATTTTGGTATGAAGAATGGAAAAGCAGAATATATATATATATTTTTTTAAAAAGGTGAGATAATGGTTAATGTTATTCAGAGGGATCTGGGGGTCCTTGTATATAAATCACAGAACGTTAACATGCAGGTACAACAAGCAATGAGAAAAACAAATGCTATGTTAGCCTTTATTGCAAGGGGTTACTGTATTAGAGTATGGAAGTCTTGCTGCAATTATATAGGACTTTGGTGAGACCACACTTGGAGTACTGTACAGTTTTGGTCTTACTCAAGGAAGGATTTACATGCAGGGTGTATGTGTAATTAGTAATATGTGTAAGGAGTGGGTGAAATTCAGGATAAGGGTGGAAAATATGGGATTGGATTTGAACGCATGGTATGGGATTGGATCTGAACACATGGTGTGTGATGCAGACCAGTACTGTGTGAAGGAAAAAGAACTCCTTGAATTCTTCCAGTCAATGTGGTATTCAGCTGTCCGAAGAATTAAAACAATGGATCCAAACTTTGATTTCACTGGTGGTACTTCATTGGCTGTAAAACACTTTGGGCATCCTGAGGTCATGAGGGGTGCTATATAAATGCAAGATTTCCTTTATGCTATCTTGCTCATCTTGCTTCTAGCACCTCAGGATGGGTATTTCCAACATTCACTCATTCCCTGAGGGAGGGAGTTAGTGAGAGCATGAATGTGTGTGTGTGTGCTCGGCCCATGCAGCAGAGCTTGGTCTCCAATGGGTCTTGGATCCCCTTGCCATTGGACCAAGACCTGTTATGCCAAGTCCATGTGGTAGTTGGTGTGCAATGGCCACCCCACGTTAAAAGAATTCATTTTCCATCCTCTAAAATGAAGTTCGGGACCTGGAACGTCAGGACCCTCATTGACAACCCCAACAGCGACAGACCTGAACGTCATACTGCTATCATTGCCTGGAAACGCGAGCGTTTCGACATAGACATCGCCGCCCTGAGCGAGACACGGCAGGCAGGGAAGGCCAGCTCAAGTCACCTTAGAACTCATTAGTGTGGAAGCAAGTCATCCTCGACTCTGAGGGACTGCGAAAGAGAGCCACGCTTTCCAACAGGAGATCTTCCTTGGTAATCAGAAATGGGGCCCAAGCCAATTTTCTTCTTCCTCATCTGGTGACACTCAAGCCAATTAGTGCCCCCACTTCTCCCATGGCTGATTTCAACAGATTCAACGTCATAGATTGAATATGGAACACTGCCGGTCAGTCGGGCTTTTTAAACCACATCACATGATGCATTTACTGAACCATGTGGGGTACCCCTCATCTGAAGTTTTCGACCACAAAATGATAACTGATCCAGATTATGTATTTTTTTTCTTCCTTTCTCTTAATTTCTTAAGTTATAATATGTTCGAGCTCCACCTACCCAGTGAAAGAATCTCATCTGGTATGTGCCCTTGATGTTTCTTTTCCCCCTCATCCACACAACTGTGCTACCCTAACTCAAACCCACATCCAATACCAGGAAGTCGTTGAGTTCCTCAACGATTTCTGTCACAATTCACATGATATTTTAGCATCCTGTTGCCTTCCCTCTCAACCTCAATTTTATTCACTTGCACGAGCACACAAAACACTTCAAATGTCAGAGACGAGCAGAAACTCTACAATGTTATTACGTGGATGATTGTATTCGAAAAGTGCTAAAAATGATCCAGTATAAACATTTTGAAAGATTGCCAAATATTGTTGCAATGTTTGTTTCACTGTTTTATATATAGTTAATATTATTGATCAAATAGTGACATTGAAATATCAGAAGACACAACTGTCACTTTGTAAGGCTTGCAAACTATTTTTCAGGAACAACACCTGATGCTTTAGTTAAAAATACATAAATAACAAAGCACAAATGCTGGAAACTTGGAAGAGAGTCAGTGAACAAGTTGAACAATTCAAGTGGTACCGATCAGAGCAGCACAATCCCCACCTCCACCACCACCACCACCCTCCTCCTCCTCGTCCTCCTCCCCGACCCAGAGAGGTGCAAATCTACCTCTCTCTTTCAAATATTAACTGACCTGATATGCATTTCCTATCTGTATTGCTTAACAATATCTGGAGTATAAGAATTATTTACTTTTAAACATTATTTTGTCAAAATCCAAAAGTAGATACCACTAGAGCATCTGGGTAGCTTATTATTCAACACAATGGACTTTAATAACAAGCCACAATCATTAAATTGCACAGTGGAGATTGTCACATACAAACACTACAAGCAACAGGGCAATCAATGGATGTTCTTTTTCAGCTTCCTACAAACGTTATAAAATAGATTGCAAGTAAGTTTTATTAATTATGAACAAACAACTGTATTTGGAGCGAACTGTTAAATGTAGAACAAAAAGGGGAATATTTCAGAGTTTCACTAAAAAAACTGTCGGGATCGGTGACAGACATCTGTACACAGCAGGGAAATAAATCACAATGCGGCATGAAAGGCGAACTGCTCTCTTGTATTCATTCATGTGATGTCGGGCAAAGCCGAAACTGACCATCTTCCTGATATTCAGCAGTGAAACGTTACTACAGGTATTTAAGACTTCACTCATATGCATTTTGGTCGACAGTGGTCGAGACTGAGCAAAAACAATCGGATTTGTTATATAAACAAAAAATCAGATATTTGAAAACATCTATTTATCCCCAAACACGTAAATTAACAGTAGGTTGTCAATAGGTTGCAACACTGAAACAGCATCGGTTGTACAAGTCTGGCAATTTTACACTTTCAAAAAATAACCGAACCACACAAGCACAGTAGTGCTGCGAACAAGTTTATGATGTGCAAATTTGGTCGGGACATGGTTTAAGTGACTAAGACAACAATTCTCCCCAAAAAGGAAATGTTTTCAGCATTCAACAGAGAACCCGATTGTTTTAAGGGTTAGAACACAATTTTAAAAAAAAGAAACTTAAGTTAATTGAACTGAAGTTAGTTCAGTCATTTGCTGACCTTTTCCCATTTTCCCACTCCTGCTTCGCATTTTTCCCAAACGTTTCCTTCAAACGCCGGAAGCGCCCATCACTGTCCGGTTCCCACCATCACTCCCCAATTGCCGGTCACAGTGTCTGCAGCCCAAGGCCTAACACCCCATACGTTGCCCTCCTCCTCCCACCTCCAATATATTACCTCATCCCCTCCATTGCCCCCATCCATCCATTGCCCCCTCCCTTTCTCCCACCCACTGTCCCGCATCCCACCCTCACCCATCCATCCATTGCCCCCTCCCTCACCCATTGACCCGCTCCCCTTCCTCATCCCCATCTATGTCCCCTCCCATAATCCACCCATTGCCCCTCACCATCCCCCATCCATTACCCCACACCCCTCCCTCACCCATTGCACCCCGCACCCATTGCCCCCCTCTCACTCCGCACCCATTGCCCCCTCTCACCCCGCACCCATTGCCCCCTCTCTCACCACCCCCCACCCATTGCCCCCATCCACAATCCACACCCCGCTCTCACCCACCCACCCACTGCCGCCTCTCTCTCACCCCCCACCCATTGCCCCTCTCTCACTCCCCACCCCACCCATTGCCCCCTCTCTCACCGTACACTCGGATCCAGCCCTGTTGCTGACACACCGACTCCAGTAAAATCCGTTCCACCGGGTCGAGCGCGGTCTCCTCCATCCCTGGCGCCGGGAGCAGCTCCAGCCGTTCCGCCCCGTTCAGCGGCTCCATCCCGACACCAACTCCCGCCGCCCGGCACCAAGCCACTCGCTGCAGCCCGTCCCCGGGGCCGCCGCTTCAATCAGCCGCTGGGCGGCAGGGGAAGAGACAACACCGCGGGAGGGAATCAAACCAGCGGGATCGATCGGCCCGGGGTCACAAATCGGCACCGGCCCGGCGCTGCTGCACACTGCCAGCCTTAGCAACAGGTTCCCTAATCACAGCCCGAGCTATCGCACCTAGCGACAGCCCGCGCAATCACAGCTCGAGCCATCGCTCCACCGCCCGTCCAATCACAGCCCAAGCCATAGCTCCAATCACAGCCTGAGCGATCCCTCCAATCTCAGCCCGAGCCATCGCTCCACCGCCCGTCCAATCATAGCCCGAGCCATCGCTCCAATCACAATCCGAACCATCGCTCCAATCACAGCCCGAGCCAACCCTCCAATCACAGCCCGAGCCATCGCTCCAATCACAGCCCGAGCCATTGCTCCACCGCCCGTCCAATCACAGCTCGAGCCAACCCTCCAATCACAGCCCGTGCCATCGCTCCAATCACAGCCCGAGCCATTGCTCCACCGCCCGTCCAATCACAGCCCGAGCCATCGCTCCAATCACAGCCCAAGCTATCGCTCCAATCACATCCTGAGCCAATGCTCCAATCACAGCCCAAGCCAACGCTCCAATCACAGCCCGAGCCATTGCTCCAATCACAGCCCGAGCCAATGCTCCAATCACAGTCCGAGCCAACGCTCCAATCACAGCCCGAGCTATCGCTCCACCGCCCGTCCAATCACAACTTGAGCCATAGCTCCAATCACAGCCCAAGCCATCCCTCCAATCACAGCCCAAGCCATCCCTCCAATCACAGACGAGCCATCGCTCCACCGCCCGTCTAATCACAGCCCAAGCCATCGTTCCAATCACAGCCCAAGCCATCCCTCCAATCACAGCCCGAGCCATCGCTCCACCGCCCGTCCAATCACAGCCCGAGCATCGCTCCACCGCCACCTCCAATCACAGCCTGGGCTATCCCTCCAATCACAGCCCGAGCCATAGCTCCACAGCTCCTCCAATCACAGCCCGAGCCATCGCTCCACAGCCCCTCCAATCACAGCTCGAGACATCACTCCAATCACAGCCCGATACATCACTCCACAGCCCCTCCAATCATACCCAGGGTCATCAGTCTATATACAAGCCACATATCAGTGTCAGATGTGGCTCAGTGGCAGCACTCCAATCTCAAGTTCTGAAGGTTGTGGGTTCACAATCCCACTACAGGGATTGAGCACAAAAATCTAGGCTGACACTCCAGTGCAGTGCTGAGGGAGTGCTTCACTGTTGGAGATGCTGTCAAGAAATGAGATGACAATGAGATGTCAAACCGAGGCCCTGTATGCTCTCTCTGGATGTAAAAGATCCCATGCACTATTTCGAATTGGAGCAGGGGACTTATCCCTGGTGTCCTGACCAATATTTATCTCTCAACCAACATAACAAAAACAGATTTTCTGGTCATTATCACATTGCTGCTTGTGGGAATTTGCTGTGCCCAAGTTGGCTGCTGCTTTTCCCACACTCCAAAAGTACTTAATTGGCCTTAAAGGACTTTGAGACGTCCACTGTTTAATAAGTTGTAAAGAAATGTAAATGTATTCTCATCCGTTCCATGTACAGCTTTCATCTGCATAGTGCTACATGTAGTAACGTGATTTGTGATCGGTATTGAAATGTATCCTGGAATGTAATGTAAACCTGTTCTTATCTGTTCCATGTAATACCCTTATTTGAAATGTACTACATGTAACGTGATTTACGGATTGTACTAAACTGTACCTTGAAATGAAATGCACGCTAGTGCATTGTATGGAAATGCTGTCAGCATCCAAACGGATTGTATGGAATTGCTGAGCGCAAGGTACTGAACTATTTTCCAATGTATTGTGAAAATGTTATATGAATAAAGTATATTTTTGTAAAAGAAAAGCGTTGAGACGTCCGGTGGTCATGAAAGGCGCCATATAAATCCAAGTCTTTCTTTTTATTTCTTTATAACCATCCACTCACACCCAGAGTCATCAGTCTACATACAGCCCCTCCACTCACACCCAGAGTCATACAGACCTTGTATGACCCCAATATGTTATTAGACCCCAATATGATTTTCCCCCTTTCAGTCTCAGACAGTAAGAACATAAGAAACAGCAAAGTGCAACAATAGGCCTTTGGGCGCATTGTTTACCCCACATTTGAACACAGTTCTAGATTCCTTTCTGTCGTGCATACCTTCTTGGGTTCAGTGATTTGAGGGGAAATTTCTTCACCCAGAGGGTGGTGGGGGTCTGCAACTCAATGCCTAAAAGGGTGGTAGAGGCAGAAACCCTCACCACATTTAAAAAGTACTTAGATGTACACTTAAAGTGCCGTAACCTGCAAGGCTACGGACCAAGAGCTGAAAAGTGGGATTAGGCTGGATAGCTTTGTCGGCCGGCGCGGACACGATGGGCAAAATGGCCTCCTTCTGTGCTGTAAATTTCTATGATTCTATGATTCAGTGATATCGGTTGTTCCCATAAGTGGTCAGCACATCTTACTTTTGAAAGAGTTGACTCACACTACCTGCATTTACTTCTAAGATTGTGCAAACTGGTTTCAAACAATAATATCTCCTGTTGACCAGAACCAGATAATTGTGTTTTAGCAAGTGTACTGCTTCAATCTCTCCAAAGGTGAATTAAGCAAACACTTGGTGAGATGAAGCTTGGTATTGAATTGATAAGCTACTTTATATCACGGCAAGGTAACCTTACTGAATGGCGGTTGAGATTGGATTTAATTAAATCAGTACAATTTATCTTTGTGTAATAATACAAAATAAAGAATACGCCAAGCTTCCCCACACCAGTGAGTCATCTGATTTCACTTAACCAAGATAATTTCTGACTATTCTCTCCTGCACTCCAACTTTTGTTGCCTGACTGCCTTGCAGCACTCTATTTCTAAAACTTCTGCTCATTTGCTGGTGTCTGTGTTTTTCATCTATTGCAGTTCACGGCCAGGAAAGGAAGGCCAATATGCAAACAGCAAGAGCCCACTCAAAACAATGAGAAAATGACCAATCTGTTTCTTATAAATATTAGCCGGCATACTGGGGAGAACTCCCCTTTTCTTCTTGGAAATAGTGCCAGGTGGCTGAAGTGAGTAACTATTGCTTTCCAGCAGGAGCCTTGAGGACTGAGGTGGTACTGCCTTTCCTCTGGTTATGCGACATTTCCCCAGGAGGAAGTGCAGTCCCGGTGTGACAACTCCTCAATCATAGAAACATAGAAACATAGAAAATAGGTGCAGGAGTAGGCCATTCGGCCCTTCGAGCCTGCACCGCCATTCAATAAGATCATGGCTGATCATTCCCTCAGTACCCCTTTCCTGCTTTCTCTCCATACCCCTTGATCCCCTTAGCCGTAAGGGCCATATCTAACTCCCTCTTGAATATATCCAATGAACTGGCATCAACAACTCTCTGCGGCAGGGAATTCCACAGGTTAACAACTCTCTGAGTGAAGAAGTTTCTCCTCATCTCAGTCCTAAATGGCCTACCCCTTATCCTAAGACTATGTCCCCTGGTTCTGGATTTCCCCAACATCGGGAACATTCTTCCTGCATCTAACCTGTCCAGTCCCATCAGAATCTTATACGTTTCTACGAGATCAGGGGAGAAAAGGCGCAGCAACCAAACACTACCGATCACATGGGGCTCTGCTTCACTGTATTTGTACCTGAAAGTGAAAGAACGAATACATGCAGGGGAAGGAAGGGTTTGTAAAGATTATTGTGATAGTCGTGGCTCGGTGGGTAGCATTCTCGCTTCTTCAGTCAGAGGTTGTGGGTTCAGGACTGTAATGTATGCTCCTGTGAGGATGCTCACAGATTGGTAGAGCTCTTGCATTGTGAGTGGCTTAGCCAATCAAGTGATGTTCACGAGACTCAATAAAACCACAGTCAGTTGGGTCTCGGTCATACACGATGAGGTGTGTAGTTGTGAGCCTAGTGGATGAACTGGTAATGTGTAGTGTGATTGTTAAATCTTTGTTTATAAACCAACAAGTTCTTAATAGCAATGTGTTGCTATGAATTCTTAAGCGAAAAACCCATGAAGCAAATACATTGCAAGTACTGAGGGAGTGCTGCACTGTCAGAGGTGCTATTTTTCAGATGAAACATTAAACCGAGGCCCCGTCTGTTCTCTCAGGTGGACATAAAAGATCCCATGGCATCATTTTGAAAAGCAGGGGAGTTCTTAATGTGTCCCAGCCAATATTTATCCCTCAACCAACAACACTAAACAGATTATCTGGTCATTATCACATTGCTATTTGTGAGGGCTTGCTGTGCACAAATTGGCAGCCGCATTTCATACATTACAACAGTGACTACACTCCAAAAGTATTTCATTGCCTGTAAAGCGCTTTGGGACATTCTGAGGTTGTGAAAGGCACTATATAAATGCAAGTCTTTCTTTCTTTATGTCTTGCACTTCTCTAGTAAGTTATGAATGATTTTCAAGGCAGCGAGGGCAAGGTGGCTGGAAAGATGCTTATTGCTTCAATGGAGTGTAAAAACGGTTGGGATATAAAACCAGCACCCGATATTGTTACTTTCCCAATGGGTGGGCTCGCTTAAAATTGCCCTACATGTCTGCCTTGCTTATTAAGGCCACAGACGTTGGAATCAAAAACACTATTTCTAAATATGCAAATGACTCTAAATTGGGTCGGGGCAGGGGGGAGGTGATGGGTGCGGGGGTGATAGTCAGTACTGAGGAGGACTGCAACAAATTACAGGGGGACATTAATAAACTTGCAGAATGGGCAAATAATTGGCAAATGAAATTCAACACAGATAAATGTGAGGTATTACATTTTGGTAGGAAGAATAGGGGGTGCCACTTATTACTTGGTGGGTGCGAGTCTAGGTGGGGTAGAGGAACAAAGGGATCTCGGAGTAAAAATACACAGATCACTAAAAGTTGGGACACAGGTTAGCAAGGCCATAAAAAAGCAAACCAAGCACTAGGGTTTATTTCTAGAGGGATAGAATTGAAAAGTAGTGAAGTTATACTAAACCTGTGTTGAATTTTGGTTAGACAAAACTAAGTGTACTGCGTACAGATCTGGTCACCATATTATAAAAAGAGTATAGAGGCACTGGAGAGGGTGCAGAGGAGCTTTACAAGAATGATACCAGAAATGCGAAGGCATACATATCAGGAAAGGATGAACAGGTTGGGTCACTTTTGTAATGTCTGTAAGCTTGTAATGTTTGTAGCTCCATACTGTGGATGTGGACGTATTGTGTACTGCAAATGCAGGGTTATTAATAATCAGAACCAGGCAGATTTCCGGAGGCTTCCGAGAGAGCTGCCTGCCATGTTAGGAGCTGTGTGTGCTGTGCTCTGTGAATATATCACATTTGGTGACGAGGATGGGATTTTTTTCAGATGATTTAAAGCTTAAATTTTGTTGATGAAGGATTCAGCCAGCCGACAGAGAGACTTTAGAAGTTTCTGTCTTTGGAAAAAGCTACAAAATCCGAGGTAAAACACAGCACACGGTGTGAACAGCTAGAGATTAAAATGGTAGGTGTAATCGGACATTTGGGGGAATATAGACACGACCGGGAATGTTTTAATGTGTATGTGGATCGGCTAGAAATGTATTTCACTGCAAATAACAGAATTGAAGTTCCAGACAATGCAGTCCAGAACTGGGCTGTGTTGGAATGAAAGAAAGCGATCTTCTTATCGGTGGCAGGTCCGACATTATACGAAACCCTTGTAAATCTGCTTGTGCCTGATGAGCCAAAGGACACAACGCTTAAAGAGATTTTAACGAAGCTGGAGCAGCACTATAACCCCAAACAGTTAGAAATTGCTAAAAGCTATCATTTTGGGATTCAGAATCAAAAGGCTGATGAACGTATCAGTGATTACATCGTAGCATTAAAAAAGCTATCGATGCACTGTAATTTTGGAAACTTTCAAAACCGAGCATTACGGAATCGTTTTGTTTGTGGGGTGCAAAATGATGTGATCAGAAGGAAGTTATTAACGACGGATGACTTGACTTTTGAGATTGCTTGTCAGACAGCGAGGTCGATGGGCATGGCCGAACAATATTCCTGAGAATTAAATAATAATTACGGTCGTCAGTCAACCGAGGTAAATCACCTGCAGGTTCAAAGTAAAAGACGGTGGGGCCCCAAAGTCTCAGAAACTGGAAATTCTACCAGAGCGTCGAAGCCATGCTATAGGTGCCTGGGACAACACATTGTTCAAAGTTGACCGTAGGTGAAGGCAGAGTGTTTCTTCTGCAGAAAGACTGGGCATCCAGCGAAGGCATGCCGACTGAAGGGTAAACCAACTTTTAAAGCTATGAGTCCAGCGTTCAAAGCTATGAGTAGAAATCCCAAGAGACTGCATAGCATGGAAGAACAACAACAGGACAAGGAGATGTTAGAGTTACACATCATCAGGAGCACGAGGTTAACGGACAGCGATTCGGGAAGCATAGATGTTGCGGGATTCAAGATACCAATGGAAATTGACACGGGTGCATCCGTGAGTGTAGTACCGGAGTCACTATATCGCGACAAATTGCATGATTTTCAACTGAAGAAATCCAAGATAGAGCTGCGAGGCTACTTGGGAGAGAAAATTCCTGTGGTAGGTTGTATCACCGTACCGGTGAAATATAAAGATCAATTTCAGAACTTGCCTCTAATAGTAGTGAAAGGAGACAAGTCTGCCTTACTAGGAAGGAATTGGTTGAGCTCACTGAAGCTGGATTGGAGTAAGATTTTCTGTGTGGAAGCGAGATTTTCATCAACGGATGAGGTTATCGAGAAGTATCCGAAGGTGTTCTATGAAACAGGCAGTCCGATCCAAGGCTTTAAGGCAAGTGTCAGGGTACAGAAGGACGCTAGATCGGTTTACTACAAGCCACATTCCATACCATATGCACTCAAGGAGAAAGTTGAGCAAGAACTCAAAAGACTAGAGACTGAGAACATTATTTGTAAGATAGATCAATGTAATTGGGCTACACCCATTGTTGTTGTACCTAAGTCCGATGGTAAGGTAAGATTGTGTGGTGATTATAAAGTAACCGTAAACCAGGTTCTAGAGGGTAATGTCCCCAATATAGAAGATTTGTTCGCAACACTGACAGGTGGTCAGATCTTATCAAAACTGGATCTTACGAATGCCTACTTACAGCTTGAACTCGATGAGGAGTCCAAGTCATGTTTGACAATAAATACTCATCTATATCAATTTAATAGGCTACCGTTGGGAGTGTCTTCCGCCCCTGCCATATTCCAAGGGGTGATGAACCAGATTTTGCAAGATATTGAAGGGGTAGTATGTTATTTGGATGACATACTAATTTCAGCACCAAATAGGCAAATTCATAATAACATATTGAATGAAGTCTTCAAACGGCTGGAGAAGCACAGAGTACGAATGTCTGCTCATAAGTGTGAGTTATTTACTCAGTGGAGTACTTAGAGTACAGAATAGACAAAGATGGTTTTCTCCAACCATGGAAAAATTGGATGTGATCAGAAATGCACCCACTCCCAGGAATGTCACTGAACTTCGTTCATTCTTGGGTCTTTTGAACTATTATGGGAAGTTCCGACCAAATTTGGCTACAGTATTACATCCACTGAATGAACTTTTGAAAAAACAGGTCCATTGGAAATGGTCAAAAGAATGCGATACAGCATTCAAGGAGTGTAAAAGCAAATTGGTAGAGAGCACCATGTTAGTTCACTATGACATATCGAAGGAGATTAAGCTATCATGTGATGCCTCTCCGTATAGAGTTGGGGCAGTAATCTCTCATGTATTAAGTAGTGGGGAGAAGAGACCAATTGCTTTTGCTTCACGCACTCTCAGTGCCAGTGAGAGTAATTATGCGCAAATTGAAAGGGAAGCTTTGGCATTCATTTTTGGGGTCAAGAAGTTTCACAAATACTTGTATGGTCATAAGTTTACCATTGTTACGGACCACAAGCCCCTAACAGCAATCCTCCATCCAAAGTCCCCAGTTCCAACATTAGCTGCAGCCCGAATGCAGAGATGGGCTAGGATTTTGTCAGCATATACATATGATATTGAATACAGATGTTAAGCTGATCACGGTAATGCTGATGCATTGTCTAGATTGCCTTCCCCATCACAAGTTACACCCGATAGGGAAGAAGTGTTTTATTTTTCATACATTGATGAACTACCAGTCACAGCTGAACAGATTGGTAGAGCAACCAAACATGACCCAGTGATGTCAGAGGTGTATGAGTATATTGCAAATGGATGGCCAAACCAGGTAACAGACAAAGATACACATCCATTCTTCATTCGTAGGAATGAATTATCAGCCGATAAAGATTGTATCATGTGGGGTGCAAGAGTGGTTATACCAAATAAATTCAGGTCCAAATTATTAGGAGACCTCCATGACCAGCACCTGGGAATGTGCTTGACCAAGAGTTTTTCACGCAGTTATTTATGGTGGCCAGGTCTTGATAAAGATATATAGTACATCGTGAGTCAGTGTACGACATGTCAATCGGTAAGCAAGCAACCACCACCAGTACCATTACAGCCATAGAAATGGCCTCCCAGGGTGTGGCAAAGGCTATATATTGATTTTGCTGAGTTAGAAGGGCAACAATTGTTCATTGTGATTGATAGCCATTCGAAGTGGATTGAGGTGTTTCCAATGTGGAAAATAACAACAAGTAAAACATTGGACATTTTACGAAAATTATTTTCTTCATTTGGTCTCCCTGAAGAAATTGTTTCGGATAATGGACCACAATTTTGTTCAGAAGAATTTGCACAATTCACGAGCAAAAATGGTGTGAAACATATCAAGGTCCACCATACCATCCTGCTTCGAATGGTGCAGCAGAGCACACTGTACAAATTGTAAAACATGCCCTCATAAAACAAATGTTAGATCCAAATCCAAGGAAACAACAGTTGTCATTGGATCACAAATTGGCGAATTTTTTGATTACATATCGAAATATTCCTCATACAACTACTGGTAGAACACCAGCAGAGTTGTTTCTCAAACGACAGCAACGAACCAGATTCTCGTTGTTAAAGCCAAATTTGGCACAGTCCGTAGAAGAGACACAATTAAGACAGAAAGAGAATCATGATAAAGGTAGAGTAAAAGAGAGAAGTGTGAAATTAAACCAGGAGGTGAGAGTGAAGAACCATCACCATAAATGGTTAAAGTGGTTACCAGGAAGAGTGGTGAAGATATGTGGTCCTCGCACATATTTGGCAAAGATGTTTGATAATGGACAGGTTAGGTTTGTTCATATTGATCATATTTTACCAATAGACATGGAAGGAGTTGAAGGTGGGAATGAGTCAATTATTTCTGACTCATCAGATAGTTTTGATACACCAGTATCAAATCCTAAATCCAATGTACTGGAAACAAATCCAGTAGAGAGTCAGAATGAAAGTCTGAGTCCGAGTCATGAAAACAAAGAACCTGAAGTTAGAGTGAGTTCAAATGAAAATCAAGGAAATTCCGTGGAGGAAAATGTCCCTCAGGATGAGCCTCGAATGAGTGTGAAATCGACACCAAGTTTGGAAGGTTCTGTTCGAGAGCGAAGGTATCCTCTTCGAAACAGAAAACAAGTGGTAAAGTTAAATTTGTAAATATGGAAAAAAAATAAGTCTATATCCTGTGTTATGCATAAAAATGAAAGTTAATTTTGATGTTTGTTGTAATAACTTCTTCATTAAGGAGGGAGAAGTGTAATGTCTGTAAGCTTGTAATGTTTGTAGCTCCACATTGTGGATGTGGACGTATTGTGTACTGCAAGTGCAGGGTTAATAATAAACAGAATCAGGCAGATTTCCAGAGGCTTCCAAGAGAGCTGCCTGCCATGTTAGGAGCTGTGTGTGCTGTGCTCTGTGAATATATCACAACTTTTCTCTTGAAAAAAGAAGGCTGAGGGGCGAGCTAATAGAGGTCTTTAAAATTATGATAGGTTTTGATAGAGTGGATGCAGAGAGAGTGTTTGCTCTTGTTGGGAAGAGGCCATCAATATAAGATAGTCATCAAGAAATCAAATAGGAAATTCAGAAGAAACTTCTTTACCCAAAGAATGGTGAAAATGTGGAACTTGCTACCACAGGGAGTGGTTGAAGTGAATAGTATAGATTCATTTAAGGGGAGGCTAGACAAGTATATGAGGGAGAAGGGAATCGAGGGTTATGGTAATAGATTTCGATGAAGAAAGACGGGAGGAGGCTCGAGTGGAGCATCAACATGTCATGATTGGTTGGGCCGAATGGCCTGTTTCTGTGTCATACATCCTATGTAATCCTATGTAACGGCACCAGATTCACCTTCTCCTTCCTCCTCAAGGTGAGCACCACAGAGATGGCACAAATAGCCGTACTTGCCAACCATATTGAAATGAAGTTGGCTGAAGAAAAGAAAAAGAAAGACTTGCATTTATATAGCGCCTTTCATGACTATCGGACATCCCAAAGCACTTTACCGCTAATGAAGTACTTTTGGAGTGTAGCCACTGTTGTAATGTGGGAATCGTGGCAGCCAACTTGTGCACAGCAAGCTCCCACACACAGCAATGTGATAATGACCAGATAATCTGTTTTTGCTTGAGGGATAAATATTGGCCAGGACACCGGGGATAGCTCCCTTGCTCTTCTTCGAATTAGTGCCATAGGATCTTTTACGTCCACTTGAGGGAGCAGATGGGTTTAAAGTCTCATCTGAAAGATGGCCCCTCCAACAGTGCAGCGCACCCTCAGCACTGCACTGGAGTGTCAGCCTAGATTGATCTGCTCATGTCCCTGGAGTGGGACGATGAACCCACAACTCAGAGGCGAAAGTGCTGCCCACTGAGCCACAGCTGGCAAAGAGAATTGAACGGGGTCACAGTGGGGTCATTGTGAGAGGGGGAGTATTCAGTCTCAGCGCATGTGTAGCTCTAAACACACCCAGGAGGAAAATCTGGCCATTGGGGTTGAAATTGTTTCCTTCCCCTTTCCGCTCTCATTCCCCCATCTCCTCCCCCAGTGCTGGGTGGAACGGAGGGAGGGGGGGGGGGCGGGGTGGCGGCGGCGGGGATTTGGGGGGCGATTCTTTCTCTCTGAACAAGACAACACTTTCTGCCAGACGGTTTTTCTGTCTGAGCCAAATGTTAAGACCTTGAAATACTTTGGAAATGCACATTTTCTGGTCACCTCCCAAATGACAGGCATTTCCACTCAAATTATTTTCCCCATTTACCATCTTGTATTTTCATCAATGTCGCCAACATTTTGGGCTGGCACCACCAAGTTGTATCGAGCGTTCTTTTAAAAAATAAGGTCCGATAAACTGAAGTTGATGGAGCATGATCATATTTTGAAACAGAATTGTGACAGCATTCATGATGAAAAGGTGTTTGGCGCAATTTTTCTGGTCCATTGAGAAGGTCACAAGACAATTGTGTGAAATGATTGCAACATGCCGCCCGATCTGTTGGCATGACATGATGTGATGGGACTAATAAATGGCAAACAGCTCTCAGGTTCTCTCTCACCAAGGAACAAAAATAGGTTCAGAAAACAAGTGACGAAGACAGGGCATGTCAAACTAGAGGTGATCCAAAACTCGGCAGCCCGTGTCCTACCTCACACCAAGTCCCGCTCCTCCATCACCCCTGTGCTCGATGACCTACATCAGCTTCCGGTTTAGCCTCAATTTCAAAATTCTCATCCTTATTTTCAAATCCCTCTCTGGCCTTGCCCCTCCCTATCTCTGTAAGCTCCTCCAGCCCCACAACCCCCCGCGAGATGTCTGCGCTCCTCTAATTCTGCCCTCCTGAGCATCCCTGATTATAATTGCTCAACCATTGGCGGCAGTGACTTCTGTTGCCTAGGCCCCAAGCTCTGGAACTCCCTCCTAAACCTCTCCGCCTCCCTACTTCTCTTTCCTCCTTCAAGATGCTACTTAAAACATACCTCTTTGCCAAGCTTTTGGTCACCTATGCTAATTTCTACTTATGCAGCTCGGTGTCGAATTTTTATCACATAATATTCCTGTGAAGCGCCTTGGTACGTTTTACTACCTTAAAGATGCTATATAAATACAAGTTGTTGTTGTTATATGCTCCTTTGCTGATCAGTCTGAGGCTCTTCCTCATTATTTTTCTGCCCTCTGTTCCATATTGCACCCCCATGGGGATGGAAAAGTGATCTACTTCAAGGACTCTGCTGCTGCCATTTCACGAGCTATTGTCAGGAAACGTGCATTGTTCAATTCTGGACACCACACTTTCAAGAGGATGTCAAGGCCTCAGAGAGGGTGCAGAAGAGATTTACGAGAATGGTTCCAGGGATGAAAGACTTCAGTTACATGGAGGGACTGGAGAAACTGGGCGAGAGGGGCGGGTTTGTTCTCCTTTGAGCAGAAGAGGAGGTTAAGAGAAGATTATGATGGAGTTGTTCAAAATCATGAAGGGTTTCGAGAGAGCAAATAAAGAGTAACAGTTTTCAGTGGCAGTAGGGATCGGTAACCGGAGGACACAGATGTATGGCAATGGACAAAAGAACTAGAGGAGAAATGAGGAGAACGTTTTTTAAACAGTGAGTTATGATGATCTGGAATGCACTGCCTGAAAGATGGAAGCAGATTCAATCGTAATTTTTAAAAGGGAATTGAATTTTAAGTTTTAAGTTTAAATACTTGAAGGGGAAAAAATTGTAGGGCTCATAGAATCATAGAAATTTACAGCACAGAAGGGGGCCATTTCAGCCTATTGTGTCAGCACCGGCCGACAAAGAGCTATCCAGCCTAATCCCACTTCCCAGCTCTTGTCGTTTGCGGCAGCCATGCTTAAAAATCGAATGGCCGCCGCTTTGGAGTCAACTGGCCGACCCGACCTAAATTCAGGTCGGGGATTTTTCGGCCTCGACCCCATCCGACCCGAGTGGTTGCACCGCCAATGAAAACAATAAAAATACTTACCTCCCGATATTCAGCTGAACGTGTCGATCCACCGCCGCGCAGTGCCCCCGGCTAGTGCTAGTGCACCATCTCCGCACTGAGTGCGGCCCGGCAGCGTGGCGGCCCTCAAAGGGAGGGCCCACTGCCGCGGTCGCCGAGGAAACATTTTTGCCGGCCGACTTGCCGATCGGCCGACAAAATACTGGCTCCGGGTTCGGTCAGACCACCAACGGGTAGTCTGGCACCCCCTCTTGGGTGCCAGCCGCTGACCCAGCGAAAACCCTCCCTGGTGGCCCATAACTAAAGATAAAAAATGATAGAATCTCTCCCCTTTAACGGAGGGGAGAGAGCATGGTGACGCACATGCGCTGTGATGTCACCACAACTCCACCGCTGATTGACAATGGCGGAGGCTCTGTCCGACCCATTTTCAGCCAATCAGCCTGGCTTTCAGTCTAAGGCCTGCCCCCATTACGAGTCATTTCCTGTGGGACTTTGAAAAAATGTCAAAGTCCTGAAAATGGCTCTACCTGCAGTTCCAAGGATTCCAGCAGTAAGTACCGCTCTAAACATCATAGGTGCACCAGCATTCTGGCACACCTGAATTTCGATCCCTATGTCTCTGAACCATATAGGAGGGCGGATATCACTACTGCACTGTAGACCATGAGCTTGGTGCTGGGTTTGAGGTCCTGGTCTTCAAACACTCTCTTCCTCAGGCCACTGAAACTGCCCTGGCACACTGAAGGTGGTGTTGGAGTTCGTCATCGATGTCTGCCCTCGTTGACAGTCGGCTCCTGAGGTATGGAAAATGGTCCACGTTGTCCAAGGCCTTCTCATGGATTTTGATAATCGGGGGGGCAGTTTCTACCTCTACCACCCTTTCAGGCAGTGAGTTCAAGACTCCCACCACCCTCTGGGTGAAAAAATTTCCCTTCAAATCTCCTTCCAATTACTTTAAATCTATGTCTCCTGGTTGTTGACCCCTCTACTGGGAAATGAGTCCTTCCTATCCACTCTATGTAGGCCCCTCAGAATTTTATACACCTCAATAAGGTCTCCCCTCAGCCTCCTCTGTTCCAAAGAAAACAACCCCAGCCTATCCAATCTTTCCTCATAGCTAAAATTCTCCAGTCCAGCCAACATCCTCATAAATCTTCTCTGTACCCTCTCTCGTGCAATCACATCTTTCCTGTAATGTGGTGGCCAGAACTGCACGCAGTACTCTAGCTGCGGCCTAATTAGTATTTTGTACAGTTCAAGCATAACCCCCCTGCTCTTGTATTCTATGTTCATAGAAACATAGAAACATAGAAAATAGGTGCAGGAGCAGGCCATTCACCCTTCTAGCCTGCACCGCCATTCAACGAGTTCATGGCTGAACATGAAACTTCAGTACCCACTTCCTGCTTTCACGCCATACCCCTTGATCCCCCGAGTAGTAAGGACTTCATCTAACTCCCTTTTGAATATATTTAGTGAATTGGCCTCAACTACTTCCTGTGGTAGAGAATTCCACAGGTTCACCACTCTCTGGGTGAAGAAGTTTCTCCTTATCTCGGTCCTAAATGGCTTACCCCTTATCCTTAGACTGTGACCCCTGGTTCTGGATTTCCCCAACATTGGGAACATTCTTCCTGCATCCAACCTGTCCAAACCCGTCAGAATCTTAAACGTTTCTATGAGGTCCCCTCTCACTCTTCTGAACTCCAGTGAATACAAGCCCAGTTGATTCAGTCTTTCTTGATAGGTCAGTCCCACCATCCCGGGAATCAGTCTGGTGAATCTTCGCTGCACTCCCTCAACAGCAAGTATGTCCTTCCTCAAGTTAGGAGACCAAAACTGTACACAATACTCCAGGTGTGGCCTCACCAAGGCCCTGTACAACTGTAGCAACACCTCCCTGCCCCTGTACTCAAATCCCCTCGCTATGAAGGCCAACATGCCATTTGCTTTCTTAACCGCCTGCTGTACCTGCATGCCAACCTTCAATGACTGATGTACCATGACACCCAGGTCTCGTTGCACCTTCCCTTTTCCTAATCTGTCACCATTCAGATAATAGTCTGTCTCTCTGTTTTTACCACCAAAGTGGATAACCTCACATTTATCCACATTATACTTCATCTGCCACGCATTTGCCCACTCACCTAACCTATCCAAGTCACTCTGTAGCCTCATAGCATCCTCCTCGCAGATCACACTGCCACCCAACTTAGTGTCATCCGCAAATTTGGAGATACTACATTTAATCCCTTCGTCTAAATCATTAATGTATAATGTAAACAGCTGGGGCCCCAGCACAGAACCCTGCGGTACCCCACTAGTCACTGCCTGCCGTTCCGAAAAGTACCCATTTACTCCTACTCTTTGCTTCCTGTCTGACAACCAGTTCTCAATCCACGTCAGCACACTACCCCCAATCCCATGTGCTTTAACTTTGCACATTAATCTCCTGTGTGGGACCTTGTCGAAAGCCTTCTGAAAGTCCAAATATACCACATCAACTGGTACTCCTTTGTCCACTTTATTGGAAACATCCTCAAAAAATTCCAGAAGATTTGTCAAGCATGATCTCCCTTTTACAAATCCATGCTGACTTGGACCTATCATGTCACCATTTTCCAAATGTGCTGCTATGACATCCTTAATAATTGATTCCATCATTTTACCCACTACTGAGGTCAGGCTGACCGGTCTATAATTCCCTGCTTTCTCTCTCCCTCCTTTTTTAAAAAGTGGGGTTACATTGGCTACCCTCCACTCGATAGGAACTGATCCAGAGTCAATGGAATGTTGGAAAATGACTGTCAATGCATCCGCTATTTCCAAGGCCACCTCCTTAAGTACTCTGGGATGCAGTCCATCAGGCCCTGGGGATTTATCGGCCTTCAATCCCATCAATTTCCCCAACACAATTTCCCGACTAATAAAGATTTCCCTCAGTTCCTCCTCCTTAATAGACCCTCTGACCACTTTTATATCCGGAAGGTTGTTTGTGTCCTCCTTAGTGAATACTGAACCAAAGTACTTGTTCAATTGGTCTGCCATTTCTTTGTTCCCCGTTATGACTTCCCCTGATTCTGACTGCAGGGGACCTACGTTTGTCTTTACTAACCTCTTTCTCTTTACATACCTATAGAAACTTTTGCAATCCGCCTTAATGTTCCCTGCAAGCTTCTTCTCGTACTCCATTTTCCCTACCCTAATCAAACCCTTTGTCCTCCTCTGCTGAGTTCTAAATTTCTCCCAGTCCCCAGGTTCGCTGCTATTTCTGGCCAATTTGTATGCCACTTCCTTGGCTTTAATACTATCCCTGATTTCCCTAGCTAGCCACGGTTGAGCCACCTTCCCTTTTTTATTTTTACGCCAGACAGGAATGTACAATTGTTGTAATTCATCCATGCGTTCTCTAAATGTCTGCCATTGCCCATCCACAGTCAACCCCTTAAGTATCATTAGCCAATCTATCTTAGCCAATTCATGCCTCATACCTTCAAAGTTACCCTTCTTTAAGTTCTGGACCATGGTCTCTGAATTAACTGTTTCATTCTCCATCCTAATGCAGAATTCCACCATATTATGGTCACTCTTCCCCAAGGGGCCTCGCACAATGAGATTGCTAATTAATCCTCTCTCATTAAACAACACCCAGTCTAAGATGGCCTCCCCCTAGTTGGTTCCTCGACATATTGGTCTAGAAAACCATCCCTTATGCATTCCAGGAAATCCTCCTCCACCGTATTGCTTCCAGTTTGGCTAGCCCAATCTATGTGCATATTAAAGTCACCCATTATAACTGCTGCACCTTTATTGCATGCACTCCTAATTTCCTGTTTGATGCCCTCCCCAACATCACTACTACTGTTTGGAGGTCTGTACACAACTCCCACTAACGATTTTTGCCCTTTAGTGTTCTGCAGCTCTACCCATATAGATTCCACATCATCCAAGCTAATGTCTTTCCTAACTATTGCATTAATCTCCTCTTTAACCAGCAATGCTACCCCACCTCCTTTTCCTTTTATTCTATCCTTCCTGAATGTTGAATACCCCTGGATGTTGAGTTCCCAGCCCTGATCATCCTGGAGCCACGTCTCCGTAATCCCAATCACATCATATTTGTTAACATCTATTTGCACAATTAATTCATCCACCTTATTGCGGATACTCCTTGCATTAAGACACAAAGCCTTCAGGCTTGTTTTTTTAACACCCTTTGTCCTTTTAGAATTTTGCTGTACAGTGGCCCTTTTTGTTCTTTGCCTTGGGTTTCTCTGCCCTCCACTTTTCCTCATCTCCTTTCTGTCTTTTGCTTTTGCCTCCTTTTTGTCTCCCTCTGTCTCCCTGTATAGGTTCCCATCGGCTAATAAAGGCAAGTATTCCGTATGCCTTCTTAACCACCTTATCTACCTGGCCTTCTACCTTCAGGGGAAAGAGCAGAGAAATGGGACAAATTGGATAACTTGTTCAAAGAGCCAGAACAGGCATGGCGGGCCGATTGGCCTCCTACTGTGCTGTATCGTTCTATGATTCTATGTGAGATCTATGTCCACTCATGCACGTCCTACCATTTGACGGCATATTGCATTGGTGCATGAGTTCTCCATACCACCTCTCCAGACTGTATCCTGGGATGGGGGGATTGTCCTATGAGGAGAGATTGAGTAGACTAGGCCTATATTCCCTAGAGTTCACAAGAATGAGAGGTGATCTCATTGAAACATACAAAATTCTTACAGGGTTTGACAGAGTAGATGCAGGGAGGATGTTTCCCCTGGCTGGGGAGTCTAGAACTAGAGGTCACAGTCTCAGAATAAGGGGTCGGCCATTTAGGACTGAGATGAGAAGCTATCTCTTCACTCAGAGGGTGGTGAATCTTTGGAATTCTCTACCCCAGAGGGCTGTGGAGGCTCAGTTGTTGAGTATATTCAAGGCAGAGATCAATAGATTTTTGGATATTAAGGGAATCAAGGGATATGGAGATAGTACAATAAAGTGGAGTTGAGGTAGAAGATCAGCCATGATCTCAGTGAATGGCGGAGCAGGCTTGAGGGGCCAAAAGGCCTACTCCTGCTCCTATTTCTTATGTTCTTATGTTTCCATTAGATTCGTTCCTATTTTGTCTCTTTTCTGGCTGATATCAAGGGGAAGCTTTTCTCTCAGACGAGCTCGACAATAAAAATGTTCAGGACATGAGATGTCCTTAGATCCCAAAGAACTCCTCCTTTGTCAGATAACGGAGCAGGACTTGGACATGAACCAACTCATTCGGCAAATATTTCTGCTGGAACTTTAACTGATCGACTGATAGAGAGATAGAAGAAGTATAAACAAAAAGCCATGCAAAGAAAGAAGGAAATGGGCCAAATTACCTCATGTTAACCAAACAAAGCAAACACAAAGTGGAAGACAAAGCGGGCTGGATTTTCAGCTTGTTGCTGCCTCTGTTTTCGTCCTGAGTGGCGGTAATGGCGGTGGAAAGCATTTCTGGGGGGACGGCCAGCTTCCAGCGTCCTGCCGGGACATTCGGTGCCGGGTTTGCGGCGGCGGGGAGCAGGACTGCCTGGGAGAGGCGAGCTGGTGTGCAATGCCTCTGGTTACGGCACCGGCTTGAAATTTGAAAGTCGCCCGATCTATAGCGCGCCCTAGTGGGACAGCCTGGTAAAGCTGGCAGTTCAAGCTGTACCGGCTGCAGTGAGAGAAGGAATGTCGACCTGAGGTCAGTGCAATAGATTTTACTTTTTATTTTTGTGGCTAATGTTGATGTGGCGTCAGTCATGTATTGGGAATGTTTTTGGTGTTTTTTTAAATCAGATTTTTTTTCCACGGAAGCATCTCTTCAGGCGCTCCAAGGCCGGCTGTTTAGCTTGGGATTTTCATTTGCTCAGCCGGCCTAGCGCACTAAAAGAAGTGTGGAACGCCTCCCTTCGCGCTGCACTCCACACTCAGGGCCCAGCTGGTGAATTTTGCGGTTGGGGATTCCCTGGCGCAAAATTTACCGCTCCGCCGAGAGTAACGCCGCAACAGAGGCACGACCGAATTTCCACTCCTTTCTCCTTTTTATGAAAGATTAGTGAAATACCAGCTGCTGTGTACATGGTCTATGTGGTATCCAACCACCTGGGGGACTGATGGAGAGGAATTTTCCAATTTTCCCTCTAATTGCCTTAGGTTTTTGAACTTTATTTTATCTCTCCAGGAGCTAATGTGGTTGGTAGGGTGTCCAATCACGATGCTTCATGCATCACCGCTGGGTGGGGCAGGGGGTCTTTTCCTGCCCATCCTCTTCACATGTTTGCATGTAAAAGAAGCGAGTTGTGGCTCACGAGTAGGTTCCATTATTGCAAATAACAATTTGCCAAGATTATACTTGGATCATTCTTCCGCTCTGCTCCATTTGGATCTTGGCTAACATCTCTGCTGCCTTCATGCCATCTGTGGCATGTGTAATGTATGCACCTGTAGAGCTGTTGACCATGTGTATGTGCAACGTGGAAGGTTGCAGCCCCTCTTCCATTCTTTGAAGGGGCTGCTCCTCAAATTCTGGTTGCACTTACTTAAGAACATAAGAACATAAGAATTAGGAACAGGAGTAGGCCATCTAGCCCCTCGAGCCTGCTCCGCCATTCAACAAGATCATGGCTGATCTGGCCGTGGACTCAGCTTCACTTACCCGCCCGCTCCCCGTAACCCTTAATTCCCTTTTTGGTTAAAAATCTATCTGTGATTTGAATACATTCAATGAGCTAGCCTCAACTGCTTCCTTGGGCAGAGAATTCCACAGATTCACAACCCTCTGGGAGAAGAAATTCCTTCTCAACTCGGTTTTAAATTGGCTCCCCCGTATTTTGAGGCTATGCCCCCTAGTTCTAGTCTCCCCGACCAGTGGAAACAACCTCTCTGCCTCTATCTTGTCTAACCCTTTCATTATTTTAAATGTTTCTATAAAATCACCCCTCATCCTTCTGAACTCCAACGAGTAAAGACCCAATCTACTCAATCTATCATCATAAGGTAACCCCCTCATCTCCGGAATCAGCCTAGTGAATCGTCTCTGTACCCCCTCCAAAGCTAGTATATCCTTCCTTAAGTAATGTGACCAAAACTGCATGTAATACTCCAGGTGCGGCCTCACTAATACCCTGTACAGTTGCAGCAGGACCTCCCTGCTTTTGTACTCCTTCCCTCTTGTAATGAAGGCCAACATTCCATTCGCCTTCCTGATTATCTGCTGCACCTGCAAACTAACTTTTTGGGATTCATGCACAAGGACCCCCAGGTCCCTCTGCATCTCAGTATGTTGTAATTTCTTCCCATTCAAATAATATTCCCTTTTACTGTTTTTTTTCCCAAGGTGGATGACCTCACATTTTCCGACATTGTATTCCATCTGCCAAACCTTAGCCCATTCACTTAACCTATCTAAATCTCTTTGCAGCCTTTCTGTGTCCTCTACACAACCCACTTTCCCACGAATCTTTGTGTCATCTGTAAATTTTGTTACACTACACTCTGTCCCCTCTTCCAGGTCATCTATGTATATTGTAAACAGTTGTGGTCCCAGCACCGATCCCTGTGGCACACCACTAACCACCGATTTCCAACCTGAAAAAGACCCATTTATCCCGACTCTCTGCTTTCTGTTAGCCAGCCAATTCTCTATCCATGCTAATACATTTCCTCTGACTCTGCGTACCTTTGTCTTCTGCAGTAACCTTTTGTGTGGCACCTTATCGAATGCCTTTTGGAAATCTAAATACACCACATCCATCAGTACACCTCTATCCACCATGCTCGTTATATCCTCAAAGAAGTCCCATGCTCCTGATCTTTGGGCACCCTGTGCGAGCGGAGCGGGCAAGTCGGAAGGCCTTCTTGTAGGACTGCGCCTGGGCATGGCCAAGGGGGCCATCACCCAGTCCAGGCAGTGGGCAGTCGAAGGGGTCGTTCAGCCCGACTGCATGCCTCTCTTCTGTAGTTACATCTGAGCCAGGGTGTCCCTGGAGATGGAGCACGCGGTGTCCACCGGTATGCTCGTGGCCTTCCACGGAGGGACTGGAGTGCATCATCACCCCCGGCAACCAAATTTTAACTTGAACCATTATTGTTAAAAAGTACATTTGTTTAATTTGTTGGTTTTAGTGCCCCTTTAATAAGGGGACACTTGATCTTTTCTTTTACAAAAATAGTTGTAGATCTGTTGAGTTGGGAGTGCCTTAGCCAGTCATGTGATGTTCACAAGGCTCAATAAAGCCCCAGCCAGTTGGGTTCGGGGGATCCACGATGAGGCAAGTGGTTGTGAGCCTGGTGGATGAACTGGTAATGTGTCGTGTAATTGTTAAACCTTTTGCTAATAAACCAACTAGTTCTTAATAACAATGTGTTGCTATGAATTCTTAAGCAAAGAAGCCGCGAAGCAAATACATTACAGCGTGCATATCATTAATCAGGTGTGGACTGGAAGGCAAACAAGAGCAAATCTCTATGTTAAAATGGTGATTAATAAGCCCGTAGTGAATCAAAAAAAAATTAAAACAAAACATGTTTTGCAGGATCGAACATTCCATGGGACACAATGGTTGTTGTACTGGGAACGCCAGGGGAGCCATTTGTTGAAAGCACTTGGCCAGCAGTGAAATATGGAGGTGAATAGGTCAGTAGGAATTCTGGAATATTACTCAATCAAATTTGGGTGTCAGAGAAGTGTTTTTTTGTGGAACCTTCCCTCAGCAGATGAAATGGGAGATGTGGAATCTGCAACAGCGGAGGGTTGCACTGCTCCCGACCTGCGCTGCCTTGATCACAGCATTGAAGAGTATTGGCAAATGCTGAGTGCATTGTTCAGTCGGTTTCCTTTCATTGAAAGAAAACGCTCTTACAGGGCTTCGCAGTGACGCAGCCAGTGGGTCAGCCCACAGGTCGAGGAACGGAGTGAGTGGCAGGACATGTGCCCACCATTCTCCGCATGGTGTTCCCCATTTCATTCGTAGGTTTGAGGAGAGGTACTACCTGGAGGCCAGGTGTAGCCTTGTGGGGGGGTCCGGGGGGTTGGGGGAGGATGGATGGAATGCCATCTTGAGCTACTCTCATGAGATTCCTTGTCAGAATCGGATTAAGAATTCTTGGGTCCATGGACACATTTGGCTAAGTGGGAATCCAGACGTGGCTGATTACACTTCTGGTCAGTAAATGAAAATGAGTCAACGACACCGTGTGGTCTCAGTACTCATTCTCAAGGCTTAGCAACTTTCACCTTTTGTGCATTTGTTAGCAAGATGAAAAGCAGAAAGCAGAGCTCGTGTTTTTTTCTTGATCGTTGTGAGTGCTTTGCTTCCTTGGTTACTGAATAGTGGTCAATGTTTAAGTGAAGATACCCATGTCAAGCACATTTACCTGCGCTGTGTGGTTGGATGTGCGGTGTTTTCTACTAAAATCAGTGCATGTGGCTGAAACAGTGTCACACTCGCCACATCTGTGGACAATCAACGATTTCTATTGGACAGGTGTGATCGTTCTTTGTACTAAATTGTATCACTTCGCACTTTTCTGCATTAAATTTCATCTGTCCGCCCATTCCACCAGCCTGTCTCTATTCTCTTGAAGTCCATCATTCTCTTCCTCACTGTTCACTATACTTCCCAGTTTTGTGTCATCTGCAAATGTTGAAATTATGCCCTGTGCACCCAAGTCATTAATATATATCAAGGAAAGCAGTAGTCCTAGTTCCGGTCCCTGGGGAACACCACTGTATACCTTCCTCCAGTCCAAAAAACAACTGTTCACCACTACTCTCTGTTTCCTGCCAATTAGCCAATTTTGTATCCATGCTGCCACTGTCCCTTTTATTCCGTGGGCTGGCAAGCCTATTATGTGGCATTTTATCAAGTGCCTTTTGGAAGTCCATATACACCACATCAACCACATTTCCCCATCAACCCTCTCTATTACCTCATCAAAAAACTCAATGTGGTTGGTTAACATTTTGCCTTTAACAAATTTGTGCTGGCTTTCCTTAATTAATCCACACTTGTCCAAGTGATTGCTAATTTTGTCCCTGGTTATCGGTTCTAAAAGCCCCCCCAGTACCAAGGTTAAACTGACCGGCCTATAATTGCTGTGTTTATCCTTCACCCTTTTTTGAACAAGGGTGTAACATTTGCAATTCTCCAGTCCTCTGGCACAACCCCCTAATGAGGATTGGAAGATTAAGGCCAGTTCCTCTGCAATTCCACCTTCTCTTCCTTCAGCCTCCTAGGATGTATCCCATCCGGTCCTGGTGACTTATCCACTTTAAGTACAGACAGCCTTTCTAGTAATTCCTTTTTTTATCAATTTTTATATCATCCACTATCTCCACTACCTCCTCCAAATGGCCTACTCCTGCTTCTATTTCTTATGTTTCTTATGTTTACTATGACTTTGGCAACATCTTCTACCTTGGTGAAGACAGATGCAAAGTATTCATTTCGTACCTCAGCCATGCCCTCTGTCTACATGTGTAGGTCTCCGTTGTGGTCCCTAATTGGCCCCACCCATCCTCTTACTACCCGTTTACTATTTATATGCCCATAGAAGACTTTTGGATAACCTTTTATGTTAGCTGCCAATCTACTCTCATATTCTTTACCCCTCTTATTTCCTTTTTCACTTCCCCTGTGAACTTTCTATATTCAGCCTGGTTTTCACTTGTATTCTCAACCTGACATCTGTCACACCCCTTTTTTCTGCTTCATCTTACTCTCTATCTCTTTTGTCATCCAGGGAGCTCTGGCTTTGGTTGCCCAACCATTCCCCCTTGTGGGAATGTACCTCAACTGTACCCGAACCATCTTCTCTTTAAAGGCAGCCCATTGTTCAATTACAGTTTTGCTGCTAATCTGCCAGATCCATTCTCAACCCATTGAAATTGGTCTTCCTCCAATTAAGTATTTTTACTCTAGCTTGCCTCCTGTCTTTTTCCATAGCTAATCTAAACCTTATGACACTATGATCACTGTTCCCCAATTGTTGCCCTACTGACACTTGCTCCACTTGACCCACTTTCCCAGAACTAGATCCAGCAATGGCTCATTCCTTGCTGGGCCGGAAACGTACTGATTTAGAAGGTTCTCCTGAACACAATTCATAAATTCTTCCCGTTCTCTGCCCTTTACACTATTACTATCCCAGTCTTTATTAGGAGAGTTGAAGTCCCCCATTATTACTACTCTTTTGTTCTTGCATCTCTCTGTAATCTCCTTGCAAATTTGCTCCTCTATAACCTTCCCACTAGTTGGCAGCCTATAGAATACACCTAGTAGTGTAATGGCACCACTATTGCTTCTTAACGCTAACCAAATAGATTCTGCCCTTGACACCTCCAGGACTTCCTTGCTCTCCAGGACTATAATATTCTCCTTAATCAATACTGCCACCCCACCTCCTTTCTTTCCTTCCCTATCTTTCCTGAACACCTTATATCCAGGAATATTTAGGGCCTAAATTTAGTGAAGTGCCGCTCAAAGGACCGCCGATGGCCGCCGAGGTCCCTGACGGTTCTTTGGGCGGGATTTTCATCACCCAGGTCCCGCGAAGGTTGGCGGGTGGCAAATCTGCGACATACGCCGCCAATCTGGGCGGCTGTGGGCGGGAGCTGTCATTCTCGGCGGCAAAGGCACTTGCTGCCCAAGTGCCGCCGAGGATGGAGTCGAAGATCTGAAAATTAAAATCATCAGAAAAAAAAAATCCATCGAAGACCTTCAGGCGACCCCATCCAGGTAAGTCGCTGTGGAAAAAATTTTTTAAAATGTTTACCTATACTAACCTTTTTTTCAGGATCTTCGGACCTACCGTTGGGGACAGACCAGCCGCCTCGCAGCGGACCACCCCCGTTCTGGCGCCGACTCCCGCCGACTACCGCCCGCATGAATCTGGCATCTCGGCGACGGGAGTCTACTTACACGCATCGACCATCCGCTGACGTCAACAGACGCTTCCCGCCGGCTCTCCCCTCCCGCCCACTCCATCCCACATCAAAAGTGGCACTGGGTGGATCTTCACTAGGAATGTCGGTGGCAGCGGGCGGTGAGTTCATCAAATTCGGGCCCTTAGTGCCCAATCCTGTCCTGTTTTGAGCCAGGTCTCTGTTATCACCACAACATCATATTCCCATGTGGCTATTTGCGCCTGCAGTGCACCATCCTTATTTAACACACTCCGTGTATTCACACACATGCACCGTGAACCTATCTTAGACCACCTTGTATTCTCTCTTAGTTTGACCCCACCTAATACCGTACTATTTCTTACTCTCGTGCTATCTGTCTCTCCCAATTCTTTGTGCACATTGTTTCTGCCTTCTAATGGTACACCCTGCTGCCCAGCCCCCTGCTAAATGAGTTTAAAACCTCCCCAACAGCACGAGCAATCCTGCCCCCCGCACGAGGTGCAACCCGTCCAGCCTGTACAGGTCCCACCTTTCCCAGAATTGGTCCCAATGCCCCAGGAATCTAAAGCCCTCGACATCACTCCAGCCACGCATTCATCTGCTCTCTGCTCCTATTTCCATATTCACCAGCTCGTGGCACCGGGGGTAATCTGCAGTAATCTACCTTTGAGGTCCTGCTTTTAAATTTTTTTCCAAGCTTCCTAAAATCTGTCTGCAGGACCTCATCCCTCTTTCTACCTCTGTGGATGAGATCGATATGGACCACGACCTCTGGCAGTTCACCCTCCCCCCTCAGAATGATGCATGTACACGTGTCCGATAGAAATTGCCTGAGATTTTTATTAAGTATGTAACCACATATGAAAAGATAGAAACACAGAAATAAGATGAAAATGTATGCTTTACCTTTGTGAGCTGAGAGTATCAATATATATTTCGCGTGATGACTCGGCCTCGCCCCCTGCTGACTGCATGTATAAATGCGAGCATATTTTGATCCAATGGTCGTAAGCAGCTTGTTTTCTGTGTTCTGCTGAGTTTTATTGCGGGGTGGTGGTGGTGGGGGCGGGGGGTGGTCCCCTAGCTGTGCAGAACATTCAGGTATGTTCAGGAATGAGCTTCTCCTCTGCACTTTAGGGCTGAGAATGTTACCCACCAGCAAGCCAAGAAGTGATTACCTTGAAATGTAAACTAAATAAACAACCCATAATGGGAGCCTTTGTTGGGCTGCTGTAATGGGTGTTGATACTATCCCTGCCTCTTTATTCTCGAGAAGGTTGTGGGCGTCCACAGTGAAACGTCCGAAATGAAAACATTTATTCCCAAAGGAACAAAGCAACACATTGTAGACTGTGCAGAGTTGGATTCTGTCCCATTAGGGTGTACGGCAACAAAAGGTATAAAGAGGAACTGGAATGCACATGATATGCGTGCACGCTCACACCACACACGCTCACATTACACACAACAAACACACACACACTCACACATACCACACACACACACGCGCGCTCACACCACACACTCCACACACACACACGCTCACATCACACACACCAAACACACACACACTCACACATACCACACAGACACACACACACACATGCTCACACCACACACTCCACACACACACACATGCTCACACACACACAAACACACGTCCACACCACACACACACACACGCTCACACCACATACTCCACACACACACACGCACTTACACACACACGCTCACCCCCCACACACACACACACACACACTCACACCACTCACACACACCACACACACACGCTCACACATACCATACACACAGGCTCACACCACACACTCCACACACACACACACACACTTACACACACACATTCACACCACACATATACACATACCACATACACACCACACCACACACACACACACCACACACACACACTCTCACACCACACACCACACACACACACATTCACACATACCACAGACACACATACCACACACACACTCTCACACACCACACACACACACACACCAAACACACAGTCTCACACCACACACACATTCACACATACCACACACACACACACTCTAACACCACACACACACACTCATATATTCACACACACCACACACACATCACACACACACACTCTCACACCACACACTCACATATTCACACACACCACACACACACTTACACTTACACATTCACATATACCACACTCACACACCACACACACACATACCACACACACACTCTCACACCACACACACACACTCACACATTCATACATACCACACACACACACACACACACACACACACCACACACACACTCTCACACCACACACACACTCACATATTTACACACACCACACACACACACTTTCACACCACACACACACTCACACATTCACACATACCACACACACACACTCATACCACACACACATACCCACATCCCACACAAACACTCACACACACACACTCACACTCACACCACACACACAAGCATACACACACACCTTACACACTTCACACAAACACTCACACAAACACTCACACATAAACACTCACACACTCACACACAAACAGCACACACAAACACTCACACATAAACACTCACACACACTCACACATAAACACTCACACACTCACACTCACACACACACACCACACACCACACACTCACACATACACACACTTACACACAAACACTCACACACACACACACTCACACATAAACACTCACACACACACACACACTCACACATAAACACTCTCACACACACACTCACACATAAACACTCACACACACACACTCACACTCACACACACACACACACCACACACCACACACCACACACTCACACATAAACATTCACACACACACACACACACTTACACATAAACACTCACACACACACACACACACACACACAACACCACACACCACACACAAAAGCAAAATACTACGGACACTGGAACCTGAAATGAAAACAGAAAATGTTGGAAATCTCAGCAGGTCAGGCAGCATCTGTGGAGAGATAAACAGAGTTAACATTTCAGGTCGATGACCCTTCGTCAGAACGGGCAATAGTTCTAAATGTAACAGATTCTTAAGCAAGTTCAGGAGCACTGAAAGGGGGAGGAGGGGAAAGAACAAAAGGGAAGGTCTGTGATAGGGTGGAAGGCAGGAGAGATTTGAGAGACAATGGGGATGATGGGCCGAATTGAGATGATAATGGCACAAGTTAGGAAACAAAAGATGAGTCTAGATAGGGTGTGAATGGTGGAATAATTGCCAGCTACCATGGAAAACAGAGAGAAACTAAATAAAAATAAAAAGGGCGGGGGAGAAGAGTTTTTGTAAAATAAAAAGCGAGGAAGGAGAACAAAAGATGGCCAGAGGTTATGGTCCGAAATTGTTGAACACAATGTTGAGACCAGAAGGCTGTAAAGCGACTAAACAAAAGATGAGGTGCTGTTCCTCGAGCTTGCGTTGAGCTTGTTTGGAACAGTGTAGGAGTCCGAGGACGGAGAAGTCAGAGTGGGAGCGGAGCGGAGAATTAAAGTGACAGGCGACCGGAAGCTCAGGATCGCACTTACGGACTGAACGGAGGTGCTCCGCAAAGCGTTCACCCAATCTACGTTTAGTCTCCCCAATGTAGAGGAGACCACATCGTGAGCAGCAAATACAGTATACTAAATTGAAAGTAGTACAAGTAAATCGCTGTTTCACCTAAAGGAGTATTTGAGACCCTGGACAATGGGAAGGGAGGAGGTAAAAGGGCATGTGTTGCACCTCCTGTGCTGGCACGGGAAGTTGCCATGGGAAGGGGAAGGGGTGCTAGGGGTGTCGGCGGAATGGACCAGGGTGGCGCGGAAGGAGCGGTCTCTTTGGAATGCTGGGAAGGGAGGAGAGAGGAAGATGTGATTGGGGGTGGGATCACACTGGAGGTGGTGGAAATGGCGGAGGATGATCTGTTGAACGTGGAGGCTGGTGGGGTGAAAGGTGAGGACAAGGGGAACTCTGTCGTGGTTCTGAGAGGGAGGGGAAGGAAGGAGAGCAGACATGCGGGAAATAGAATGGACACAATTGAGGGCCATGTTAACCACGGTGGAGAGGAATCCGTGGTTGAGGAAAAAGTAAAACATATCAGAGGCACTAGTGTGGAAGACGGCGTCGTCAGAGCAGATGCGACAGAGACAGAGAAACTGGGAGAATGGAATGTGTAATGAGATTAGGTATAGCGCCCTCTAGCTAGGAGATATAGAGGTAATGTATAGCGCCCTCTAGCTAGAAGGTTTAGGGAGCTGTATTGAGAGAGAGGGTCTGTGAAGGAACACCATTTTAAACCTCCACATGGCTGTCTGAAATCTCCAAAATAAATAGTTAAGTTGAACTAAGAGTGTTCACGAGATTATAAAATACATGGTATCAGAAGTGGGATACTTCCAATTTTTCATCAAACGCAGCTACGACTGAAGTACTGTAAGATTTTTTTGAGCTAATCGAAATCGATGTTAAGCAGTGCAGTGCAGAGCATGCTTCCTACACTTTGTGTGTGGATCCGTGAAGGGCGATAAATAGTCATAAGCTTGTAAAATAATCTAGAGGCATTGGTAAAATAAACTTAAAGTGACATAAGTTATTGTAGAATCTCGATTGAAAAAGTATTTCTACTAATACATGGCCACGATATTTTACTATTAGACTTGTTCTCGTCCTCTGGGTATTTGAACTGTATACATGTATGTGACAAACTCAAAGTCCTAAACTGTAGTGAGCGATCATGACCACCACGGTGCCAACTCCCGCGCACATTCCTCTCCCACCTCCATCGCAGGTGATTGGCGATTTGAAAACCAACTGGAAAAAATTCAAACAGCTTTGGGACAGCTACAAAATTATCACAAATATTGTGGAACAACCAGATAAAGTTAGGGTTACAACATATATCACTGCAATGCCCTAGATATCCACAATAATCTTCCCTACAAATCAGAGGAAGACAAGCGGGAAATGGAGATTATTTTGAAGCTCTGGGAAGAGCACTGTAAAGGTAAAACCAACATCATCTATGAACGGTACCAGTTTAACAACTGTGTACAAGGGGACGAGCGGTTTGACAGATATCTCCTGAAAGTGAGAGAGCTAGCATAGCCATGTGATTTCGGCAATTTGAGGGATGATTTCATCAGAGACCGCATAGTCTGCGGAATATCTGATAACACTCTGTGTAAGAGACTGTTGCAAGAATCAAGCCTAACACTCGATAAATGTGTGATGCTCTGGAAAGCTACAGAGGCCACAGTTGCGCAAATGAAATCCATGAAGTTCACGAAAACAGACTCTGAAAATGTCAACGCTGTCAGACAGAAACCCCGACCCACAAAGAAAGAATTCACAGACAAACAGTTCACGAACAATTGTAGATATTGTGGCAAAAGACATGAGCTGTCAAAAACTAAATGCGCAGCATATGGGAAGACCTGCACAAGTTACAGCAAACTAAATCACTTTTCTCAAAAGTGTAGACAGAATGGATCGAGGCAGAAGTCAACACATAACGTTAAATATAAGGGTAAGCCAAAAGTTCATACACTATATGAAGAGAGTAATGATTCTGATTTTAAAGTCATGACTGTAAAGATACTTAGTAAACTGGATTGCACAAAGTCAAAGCTGACAGAAAGTATCCTAACAAGATTATAGCTACCTTCTCCATTAAAGGTCAAATGGTAAAAATGCAAATCGATTGTGGGGCCACATGCAATGTGCTACCTCTTAGATACTTACCAAAAGGCTTAAAGATAAAAGAATCCAAGACAATATTGTCACTATATGACAACCATGCAACCATTCCAGTGGTAGGACCTTGTATGGTGCCACTGGAAAATACAAAGAACAAGCAAAAGTACATGTGCCCTTTGTGATCATTGAGGGCCAAAGTGCACCATTGATTGGCTCATGCACTGCTCAACAGCTACAACTGATAAAAGTGCAGCATCAGAATATCATGGCAGTAAATGAACCACGTGAATCGCAAACTACGAAGGCGGCAAACGTCTCGCTAGCGTCAAAAACCGATGTCAACAATGCGTATTTGAATCTGTTTAAGGAACTTAGACACATGCCAGGGACAGTTCCCCGTGAACTTAATGAATCAGCGACACCAGACGGGTGCCAATAGCGATCAAACAAATGCTAAAAGAGGAACTTCATTGTTTGAAAAATTGACAAATCATCACGAAAGTTGTTGAACCAACAGACTGGGATCCAGTCTGGTGACTGTACAAAAACCAAATGGAAAGATACGAGTATGTATCGACCCTCAACACCTGAACAATGCCCTAAAATGTGGACACTATCCATGTAAAGTCCTGTCCCCTAAGTACAGCTTTACACAAGGCATGTAGTGAAGTCAAGGTCACTCTGAACCTGCACCTTTATTTCACAGCTCTGGAATGCTGCACTTGCCTGAGACCTGTCCTTATATACCTGTCTCTTGCAAGTGCACCCCTGGTGGTAAGGTATGCTGGTGGTTACAGGTCATATCTTATTACAGTCATGTATAGCATGTTAGGATACAGTTATATATAATAATGTAAGATACATGACAGGGTACATCCCTGTCATTTTATATTAATATAACAAAAACATGATACTGGATTTTAAAGTAAACCTTACTGTCGCATAACAAACGCAATTTTACTCCATGATCAAATTAAGTGCAGTACTTGAAAATTAGCATCACATGCTAGTCTTAGTTCACGGGTCAGACTATAATGGACGAGAAGAGCACTACTGCTCAAGCATCACTTGTATGTGCCGTGTGCATTCTGTTGCTCTTTGTCCCATATCCAACGCACACCTTTCTTTAATAAATAATAGAGTGGTGCGAGCACCGTTGCTAGTCCAGGAAGAAATCAAGTATAATACTGGACCATGCCTAAAAAGGATCGTGATTCAGTAACGTTTTTTGGTTCCGGGGCCATGATGATGGCTTGCACTTTCTCCTTAACTGGTTGGACACCATTTTCATCAACCCACAATCCTAGATAAACCACCTCACACTGTATGAATGCACATTTACTCCTCTTCAGCTTCAGATTATGGTAATTAAACTGTCTGAATACTTCTTCTAAGGATCCAGGTTTTCCCTCTCTGCGCCAGTGGCTATCAACACATCATCTTGATTGCACAAACAGTCCTGGAGACTCCAGGAATAAAAGATTAGTCGTCAGGACACCACTACGAGCCAAAACCCAGGAGGGGCCATAAACAAAATGGTGTTTTTTTCATTGAGACGCGACTGTTGCCAACGAGCAGGAAGTAGTTTCGTGAGCGCAGTTCTAGTGTTTCCCTTGTTTATTGCCGCCGGACTCCCAAAATGAGGAGGGAAAAAAATCTTGTTCATTTGTCGTTTCATTTATTAATTGTGTGAATTCCAGAACTTATTCAGGTATGAACCATTTGTTCGAAAGGGGATTGTGATCTGCCTCAGTGTTTCTGATCAGACATTTCTCCCAACAGCTCCCATGCTGACAGCCCTGACAAGTGAAAAAATGGGTTAATTGTTTTTAAATTGACAATGCGGGGGTGAAGATCAAAGGACTGTGATACCAGAGGTCGAGAAGGAATGAGAAGACTAGGTAATGGTGAGGTGACAGCAAACTTGGCTTTTAAACACCTGTAGATTGTTGGCGGAAGGGAGGATGGACGAAGGGAATGAGTTCCAGATGCTTAAGTGTCAGTTGTTGCTCAGTTGCGCTCTTCACTCTTGCCTTTTTTTTCATTTCAAAATATACTTTATTCATATAAAAATTTGCACAATACATTGGAAGGCAGTTCAGTAAATTTGGATGCGTTCAGCAATTCCATACAATACATTTGGATGCTAACGGCAGTTCCATTCAATTAATTTGCTTGCTTTACATTTCGAGGTACATTTCAGTACAATCCAGGATACATTGTAATACAGTCATCAAATTACTTTACTAGTGGCACTATACGGTACACGGAATGGGTGAGGGTACAGTTACATTTCTTTTCAACATACATTACTAAATAGAACTTACATTATACATGGCACTACATAGGTTTTTTCAGATCATGGTGCTCTATGTATACAAAAAGTTTACAAGTACAGCCCGAGGGGAGTTTTATACTGATTCCAGCCCCTGGGGTTACTGTGGCGGAAGGGCTTTAAACTGTAGCTCTTCCCCACCGCGCCTTTGCGGCGACTGCACAAATTTTTAGTGCGTCCCTCATGACGTACTCCTGGATCTTGGATTGCGCCAGTCTGCAACACACAGACGTGGGCTTCTCCTTGCTCTGGAAGACCAGCAAGTTTCGGCAAGACCAAAGTGCATCTTTCACTGAGTTGATGGCCCTCCAGCAGCAGATGATGTCTGTCTCGGTGTGTGTCCCTGGGAACAGCCTGTAGAGCACAGAGTCCTGTGTTATGGAGCTGCTTAGGATGAACCTCGACAGCAATCACTGCATCTCCATCCAGACCTGCCTTGCAAAGGGGCAATCCCAAAGGAGATGGATGACTGTCTCGTCCGCACCACAGCACACCACAGAAGGTTGTGGGTTCAAGTCCCACTCCAGAGACTTGAGCATAAAAAAATTAGGCTGACACTCCAGTGCTGAGGGAGTGCTGCACTGTCAGAGGTGCCGTCTTTCAGCTAAGACATTAAACCGAGGCCCTGTCTGCTCTCTCAGGTGGGTGGGAAAGATCCCATGGCACTGTTTTGAAGAAGAGCAGTGGAATTATCCCCGGTGTCCTGGCTAATATTTTTTCCTCAATCAACATAACAAAAAAACAGGTTATCTGGTCATTATCACATTGCTGTTTGTGGGAGCTTGCTTGTGCACAAATCGTTTCCCACATTGCAACAGTGACTACACTCCAAAAGTACTTCATTGACTGTAAAGCGCTTTGAGACATCTGGTGGTCATGAAAGGCGCTATATAAATCCAAGTCTTTCTTTCTTTAAAGTCCCAGGACTCTACAGATTAGTGCAGGAGTGAGATTATGCTAATTACTGAGTGCTTAAAAATGGTTTTCTGCTGAGCTCGGGTGGTTGGGGGCTCGCGACTGTAGAGCTACATGAACCGCTGTGAACGTCATTTTTTAAACTTGCTTTTTTTAAAATTTGTGCAGCTTCTGGTTCGTTGCCAGCAGTCACTCCGTTTTTCATTTTCTTTGCATTTATTAGTTGTCAAAATATTGGAGATGGGGGTGAGGCTGTTTGACGAACAGTGAAGATGAATCCAATTGGGTGACAAAGAACCTGTTCCCTTTCCAATTGGCCGTGGGAAGGCAGTGTACCTGGAGGATGGCCCAATGGTGGGGTCGAGGAGTGGGGCAGGAGGGTGTGTCCTCCAGGAAGACACCCAACCAGAGTTCCCCCACCCTAGCTCCCGCTTTGCTCACATCCTCGGTGTTACACAGTGGGAGTCTGAAGAACAGAGAACACTTTCTGTACGACATCATGGCGATGACAAAGACTTGACTTTTCCAATGCACTCCTGGCTGGCCTTCCACATTCTACCCTACGTAAACTTGAGGTGATCCAAAACTTGGCTGCCCGTGTCCTAACTCGCAAAATTCCGCTCACCCATCATCCCTGTGCTCGCTGACCGACATTGGCTCTCAGTTCAGCAACGCTGAATTCAAAACTTTTCAAATCCCTCCATGGCCTCGCCCCTCCCTATCTCCATCATCTCCTTCAGCCCCATAAGGGGGCACTTGATTTATGGTTTCAACTTAAAATAGTTGTAGAGCTGTTGAATTGTGAATGGCTTAGCCAGTCATGTGATGTTCACAAGACTCAATAAAACCCCAGCCAGTTGGGTTCAGGGGATCCACGATGAAGCAGGCGGTTGTGAGTCAGGTGGATGAACTGGTAATGTGTCGTGTGATTGTTAAACCTTTTGCTAATAAACCAAATCGTTCTTAACAGCAATGAGTTGCTATGAATTCTTAAGCAAAAAACCCGTGAAGCAAATACATTAAGCCGGGGAGGGATGGCGGCAGTGGGTACATGGGGCTTCATTGACTTTTGCAGTGAGTTGTTGTCTCACATAGTGGGCGTTCAGGGTGGGAGCTGAGCAGGTTGCCAAAATTGTAAGATTTCTAACTCTCTGGCATTAAATTTGACAGTGAGACAATTCTTCTAAAACAATTGGATCAGTTTATTAAAAAAACACACACACATGCATATCCATCTTAGTTACAACAGATACAATGAGGTTATAATAAAGAGTGATTTTTTAAAATTTCAAAATATACTTTATTCATATAAAAATTTGCACAATACATTGGAAGGCAGTTCAGTACATTTGGATGCGGTCAGCAATTCCATACAATACATTTGGATGCTAACGGCAGTGCCGTTCAATTCATTTGCTTGCTTTACATTTCGAGGTAGATTTCAGTACAATCTAGGATACATTGTAATACAGTCATCAAATTACTTTACTAGTGGTACCATACGGTACACGGAATGGGTGAGGGTACAGTTACATTTCTTTGCAACATACATTACTAAATAGAACTTGCATTATACATGGCACTACATAGGTTTTTACAGATCATGGTGCCCTATGTATACAAAAAGTTTGCAAGTACAGCCCGAGGGGAGTTTTATACTGATTCCAGCCCCTGGGTTTATTGTGGTGGAAGGGCTTTAAACTGTGGCTCTTCCCCACCGTGCCTTTGTGGCGACTGCACCAATTTTTAGTGCGTCCCTCATGACATACTCCTGGATCTTGGATTGCGCCAGTCTGCAACACGCAGACCTGGACATCTGCTTGCTCTGGAAGACCAGCAAGTTTCGGCAAGACCAAAGTGCATCTTTCACCGAGTTGATGGCCCTCCAGCAGCAGATGATGTCTGTCTCGGTGTGTGTCCCTGGGAACTGCCCGAAGAGCACAGAGTCCTGTGTTACGGAGCTACTTGGGCTGAACCTCGACAGCAACCACTGCATCTCCTTCCAGACCTGCCTAGCAAAGGGGAAATCCTGAAGGAGATGGATGACAGTCTCGTCCGCAGCACAGCCAACTCGGGGGCAGAGTGCCGTGTCTCTGAAACCCCGGCTGCGCATGAAGGATCTGACGGGTAGGGCCCTCCTCACCGCCAACCAAGCTACGTCTTGGTGCTTGTGTGAAAGCTCTGGCGATGAGACGTTGAGACGTTCTGCCAGACAAGTTTGACAGTCTGCTCGGGGAACCACCCGGCAGGGTCCACCCTCTCCTTCTTTCGATGGGCGTCCAGGACCTTACGTGCCGACCACTGCTTTATGGCCTTGTGGTCAAAGGGGTTTTTTCTGAAAAACTTTTCCACGAAGGACAGGTGGACAGGCATGGTGCAACTGGTGGGGGCGTTTCACGGCAGCGTGGCCAAACCCATCCTTCGCAACACCGGGGACAGGTAGAACCTCAGCACGTAGTGACACTTGGAGTTTGCGTACCGGGGGTCTGTGCACAGCTTGATGCAGCCGCACACAAAGGTGGCCATCAGGATGAGGGCCACGTTCAGAACATCCTTTCCTCCACTGTTCAGAGATTTGTACATTGTGTCTCTGTGGACACGGTCCATTTTGGACCTCCAGACAAAGTGGAAGACGGCCCGGGTGACTGCCGCAGCATAGGAGCGTGAGATGGACCAGACCTGCGCCACGTACAACAACCCCGAGAGCACCTCACTCCTGATGACCAGGTTCTTTCCTGCGATGGAGAGGGAGCGCATCTTCCACCATCCCAGTTTAATAAAGAGTGATATATGTTACTTCCCTTTGGCTAGCTGGTTCAGAAGAGAGAGAAAAATAATTTGCTGAGTTCTTTCTACCTCTCAAAAACCATTGTCCCGTCTGAAAGCCTCACGATTGGACCTTGGTTCGAGGGCAGTCCCTTATTGGCTCTCCTCACACATGTGGCTGTCTGGCCTGGCTCAGCCATCTCTTGATTAGATTAAATGCCTTTCCAATACACAAAACCCATGCGGCAGCTCTGTCGGCTTCCACTTTGTTTTTTTCAAAACTCAGCCTTTCCGTATAATCTACACTTTTAACATTTATACATACACAGAATTAATTTTAATCATTAATAAACACTTTTATTCTTACAGACTCTCCATTTTGAGGGGGAAATATCCTCATTGACTCCTCATATGGTTTATCTCCTCAGGGATCACATATCATAGACATTGAGAGGGGGAGAGAGAAAAATGGATGGCCTGACTTGGTCCCCACCTCATAAGGTGTAGGCCACGTAGGGGATTTAATAACAGTTCAATCACATCTCTCGCGAAGACTCTCCCCTTCCCGTATCTTCAGTGCATCTTCGCTTCTCAAAGCACATTGATGATGTTCGTGAGTCCTGCTGCAGCTCCCGTTTCTCCATCTTCCCTCGGCTTCGGTCGTGGCCGGTATCGTCCTGACAATCGTGAGGATCCGTAACATGGTCTGTGGGAAACAGGATCCATGCAGTATTTACTCTTTGGCAGTTTTTAACTGATTAATGTGAACTACTTCTTATCCTGAACACCCCTTTCCCTCAGTAACTGAATCAATTAAACCGCGGGGTTCAATCGGTCTATAATGGTATACGGTCCCCACCACTCGGGCTCAAAGGCAGCTTCTTTTTCCCATAATTTGGAACCATTACTGAGTCTCCCACCTGGTATTCAAAGGGACGTATTTTCTTCTCAAAGTATCTTTTTAATTTGTCTTCTTGACTTCCCCAATTTGGTGGCCACACATCAATTGATCTGATCGGTGTGATCCACCACTTGTTCCAGCCACTTGGAACTACATGGTTTCATTGTCAGGGGACTCATCCCTGTTAGTGTTAGCTGGCCTGGTGTTCTCATGAGCCTCCCCATCATGGCCTGATATGGGGAGACACCTGTTGTTCTAGGAGGTGTGGACCTCATTGCCATTAAGCACCTTGGCAGCATGTTAGCCCATTGAATGGATTGGTCTGCGCACAATTTTTAAAATATTAATTTGAGGGTCCTGTTCCCCCTTTCGACCCCTCCGGATGACTGGAGGCGGTGAGCAATATGTAATTTGTGTTTTATCCCCAACATTTCCTGCAGGTGGGTAAAAATTTTACCGGTAAAGTGTGAACCTTGATCGCTGTCCACTTGTACTGGTACTCCCCACCTACAAAACACATGATTCAATAGTGTTTTGGCTGCAGTGATTGTGGTGTTAGAGCGGCAAGGGAATGCTTCGATCCATTTAGTGAATTGATCCACCACCAGCAGGGCATGCTGAAAATTGCCTTGTGCCTGTGGAAGTGGCCCAATGAAGTCTATCTGGAGGTGAGTCCATGGCCCTTGAGGTGGGGGTGCGCTTTGAAGCAAGGCTCGGTTAGTGCATGCAGGAGGATTGTGTTGCAGGCACGGTAGGCATCGTGCCACGTATTGGTTGATTGTTTCCCTCATGGAAGGCCACCAAGCTGTGGATGCTACCTTATAGAAGGTTATCAGGGCTAAATAGTGCCCTGCTGTGGGATGGGAGTGAAAGAGGGAGAGCAGTTCCTGACCTATCACTGGTGGAACACACACCACCGGGCAGGCGTTTGGCTTTCTTTTGAACATCAGCAATTGCTCATCTGAGTCAGGGGCAGTGGCTAGTATGGTATTGGGAGCCCAGGCTGTTGGTTGAGGAAGGGATCTGCCTTCCTCATGCCAGGCGCTTACAACAGCATATGGCCAGTATTGCTGCTGCAGGAATTTTAAATCCAGGTGATCTGTTGGGGAGGCCTTGCTAACAGCATTGCAGGGCTCAACAACTATATCCTCTATCTCCCCATTAATCGCAGTGTCCTTGGAATTTCCCTCACTATGTGGACCCTCTTTTCTATGGGCTGCTACCTTTCCTATGAAGCAGGACTGGGATCGCTGGTTAAGGTATGATCAGAGCAGGCGTAACCAGGGCCCATGGACCAGGGCCTTACCGTCTATTGTACAATAGTCATTTTTGTGGTATAGGGGAGGGAGAGCATAGTGTTTATAGCATAGGCACTATCGGACTAAATATCACGGGTCTATCTGAGGTCTCCTTTACAGCAGTTAGAAGTGCGGCGATTTCTGCATATTGTGAAGATTGTCTGTTGCATCTTCGCTGGATGGTTCTTTCTGGCAATACCACAGCATACCCGGTGTGAGGGGCTCATTCAATGTGATATGAGGACCCATCGATATAGACGTCTGGGGCATCCTGTATGGTTCTTTCTGCACAGGATGGGTCTCAAAGTTAATCAGGGGTAACGGACATACATGCGGGTCCCCCTCAAAGATCAGAAATTGTGGCAGCAATGTGGTGGGTTTGGAAATGGTATCAATGTCTCTTTCCATAAATTCCAACGTCCATTTGCTGAGGCGCTGCGAGGAAACTAGCGAACCTACAAGTTTCATCAGTAGTTTCAGAGGTGTGTATCCGCTGTGCAGGATTGTATGCCTGCAACCCAGTAATAAAGGTAAAGTGATGTACCGACCAGAAAACGGCCAGTAGGTGGCGCTCACTTGCGGAATACATCTTTTCTGCCCCCTGCAGGATTCAAGATGCATATGCAATGGGCTGCAGTCGATCAGCTCGCATTTGGCATAGAACTGCAGTGAGGCTTTGTTCTGTGGCCCCAACCTCCAAATGGAAGGGCTGTGTGGGATCAGGAGGGATCAGACCATGGTGGGTGTATGTCATCACCCTGCAGTTTTATTAAATCATACAGGAGCTTTGCACACTCTGCAAAACCTGGGCTAAAGTTCCTTTGGTACCCCACCAAACCAAAGAATGATCGCAGGGCTGTTTTTGAAGTGGGTAATGGCAGTCACTATATTATCTCCACCTTGTGAGAGTCGGGGGATGATCCCTCTGGAGAAATGGACACTCCTAGGAAGGTGACCTGTTCTTTTATTAATTGAGCCTTACGGGGATTTACCTTTAGTCCGCGCCTGAGCCAACAATGTCAAACGTTGGTGCAAAAGGGACAGATGCTCCTCCATGCTGTCGGCTGCCAGCAGTAGGTCATCTACGTACTGCAGCAAGCAGGTAGGACGGGAAAAGTCTTAAAAAATTTCCGCCATTCTTTTGTGGAATATCGTGGGGGCATTGTGGAACTCCTGAGGCAAGCATGTCCAGGTGTAGCTCTGGTCCTCAAATGTGAACATAAATTTGTACTGGTCTTCCCTCTTAACAGGGATATTCCAAAATCTATTGGCGATGTCGAGGGTCGAGAAGTACTTGGAACCAGCAGGAATTTGAGATAATATGGTCAGAGTTTCTCTTCCCAGCGGTGAGCAGGCTGGTGTTACAGAATTAACTTTCTGTAATCAATAGTCAGTCGCCAGCTGCTGTCAGGCTTTTTAACCGGCCATGTGGGTGAATTGGTCGTGAAAGTGCCTGTCCTAAGACTCAGGATTTTATGGTGTCTCGGATGTAAGGGTGACTCTCCCTTGGGATGGGATACTGTTTAGTGAATGACTGGGGGGATCCCTCAATAGATTCCTCACCTGCCATTTTTCCACAGTTATGCTTGCATGTGGCAAACACCGGTCGGTGTTCACAAATTAGTTTTGCCACAGTTTTATTTTCGCTCCCCAGAGGGTCATACTCAGATGGCTATTTAATAGCAAAAACCGAGTGAGCATCTGAAATTTCTATCACTCCTGCCTTGTCTCCCAATCCCATCCAAACACAGTCCTGATTATAATCTATCACCGCGCCATACTGATCAAAAACATCAGTCTCTAAAATTCCCTTCCGTCGGGGGTGGTCACCAGCATAGGTGCTGGGACCTTACAGGTGAGACCTTCCAACTGAAGTTCAGTGGCCTTCCCTGTATATGCGGTGGTTGTATCACCGTTAAACCCTTTAAGGGTCATATAACCCTTGCCCGCCGCTGCATGACGTTCAGGGTATGGGGTGTGGATGATGGTAACGGCTGAGCCAGTATCGATTAGCATAATCTGCTGCCTGCCCCCTTTTAAGACAACAAGGACTACTGGTCTCCCGCTACCATCACGTCGGAACTCCACTTTCGACCAATCTTTGGGGGCCGAACCCAGTCATAGGATCGATCCTTGAATGGGTCCCTCTAATGAGTGTGCATCGGCGATTTTACATCCTCACCTTGGCAATTTGGGTTTGTATGAGGGTTTCAATTGATCCGATCGTTGATCTGTCCCAGAGGGCTTGGATTCGTCCCTCGGGAGGTATCAATGCGGTTCGGTGCTGGTCTGGGTCTGCTGCAGTCTTTTGCTAGGTGGCCTACCTTCTTACAATTAAAGCACTGTCCCTTAAAGAAGTAATTTCGAGATCTCTCCAGCATTGACACTGGTTTATTTGCAGGGGTGGTGACTTCACCTTTAACTGGTCTTTTACCATCTTCCAGGCTATTTGAGCGTTGGTCTCTATATCTGTCCACTGATTGGTGGGCCTCATGGTTATTCCCAGGGTGGATTTAACTAAAGGGTGGAATTGGGTCAGGAACATCAATTTAATTTGTTCCTGATTCTTTCCTACTGTAGCATTTGCGGTTGCCTGATTCTGCGTAGGTTGATAGATATCGTACAGGCGATTACTGAAGGCTCTAGGGGTCTCTTCTGGGTGCTGCTTGGTGGAGCCACTAAGTTCAAGTTTTGGATCCTTAAATGGTTTAGGATCTCGGTCATGAGTACATCGGCCGCTGCGGCAGGCGGGAGGACTGCTTCTGGCAGATTATCTTTTAGGGAAGTGGAACAGGCCAAGAGAAGGACTCGTGTTAAGTCTCTCTCTTCCAACTCGGGGTGACCCCTCCTGAAATTTGCCCACCTCCTATTAACTTCCAATGGGTCGTCCCCATCATTAATGGGCCCCAACTCGTGGCTACATGCCGTGGCGTCAGCACCAGATATGGGCCGTGAGTCGGTATGGTTACTGGTGATGTGGCCGTGCGCATTACGTCATGAAAAAGTGGTTACTACTGCTACAATTGGCTCTTGTGTCTTCAAGGTATCCCATTCGACACCACTCTCCTAAGGATTATACTGACTTCCTTCCTCGTCCCCTTCTGCTGTCTCTGTTATGGCTCCCCGTGTTACTGCGGATACCAGGGCCTGCTGCTCCCCAACTTACTTTTTAGCCTCGCTATTTCTAGTTGGTGCTAGGCATGATCTGCCCCCCTATGTGGCTTCTTAAAGACTTCTCTTAATGCACCCTAGCATCTTCTATCTTTTGCTGGAACCTCAAGTTTTCCAATTTATATTTTTTTAACTCTAATTTGTTTTCAGTTGCTTCAACAATGGTTGCTGTGGCATATAAGTTTGAGAGACTTTGTTGTTGTAGCAATGAAGCTGCCTGTTTGGCCCCTCTTTCTAATTGCTTAATACTGTGGTTTAACTGACCAATTTCTTGTCATAACTGCTATATTTCTCCCTCTTTTACTGCTTCACAAGTTGGAGGCCTTCTTCCTTTTGTTGCTTTATACCTTCAATCTCTCTTTATTTTAATTGAATCTCTTTTACTTGCAATTCTTTCAAATCTTGTATCACTTTGACGTCCTGTCTCATTAATTCCTCATCTCTCCGGGTACAATAAAATGCGCTGGGCCACTAGACTGTTTGCCTGTTTTGGCCTTAGCTCTCCCTTATCTACTCTCTCCTGGATAAGTTTCACCATCTCCCCAAATGACGCAGGTTGACCCTCATGGATGTGCCATCCCTGTGCCTTTAACTCTTCTATGTCTTGTATCGGGAACTTTTAGAAACTAACTCAACATTTCTTTTTATTGTTGGCTTTCTGTCCCTGACTGATCTCTTCATCCTGTGTCTTTTGAATATAACTACTGGTGGGTCCACACTTAAACAGTTACAACTATCGAGACAACCGCTCCTTAAAACGCAATTTCTCCTGATCCGTTTAATTGCTTCAAGCTATACTTCGCAACACAGTTTAGAATCGCAATTGCCAAGATTTCCAATTATTCAAAAGAATCATCAAAAAGCTGTCTCGCCAGTTGCCCGCATTCTCCACCAATTGTAAGATTTCTAAATCTCTGGCATTAAATTTGACAGTGGGACAATTCTTCTAAAACAATTGGAACAGTTTATTAAAAAACACACACACATGCATATCCACCTTAGTTACAACAGACACAATGAGGTTATAATAAAGTGATATACGTTACTTCCTTTTGATTGGCTGGTTCAGGAGAGAAAGAAAAGACTTTGCTGAGTTTTTTTTACCTCTCAAAAAACATTGTCCCTCCGAAAGCCTTGGGATTGGACCTTGGTTCCAGGGCAGTTCCTTATTGGCTCTCCTCACACATATGGCTGTGTGGCCTGGCTCAGCCATCTCTTGATTAGATTAAATGCCTTTCCAATACACAAAACCCATGCGGCAGTTCTGTGGGCTTCCATTTTGTTTCTTACAAAACTCAGCCTTTCCGTATAATTTATTCTTTTAACATTTATACATACACAGAAGTGCTGTGCGGCAGTGACAGGCTGGTGGAGGACCTTTGTCTTATGGATGTTAAGCGTAAGGCCCATGCTTTCATATGCCTCAGTGAATACATTGACTATGTCCTAAAGTTTAGCCTCTGAATGTGCACAGACGCAGGCATCGTTCGCATACTGCAGCTCAATGACAGAGGTTGGGGTGATCTTGGACCTGGCCTGGAGGCGGCGTAGGTTAAACAGCTTCCCACTGGTGCTGTAGTTTAGTTCCACTCCAGAGGGGAGCTTGTTGATTGTGAGGTGGAGCATGGCGGCGAGCATCAAGCTTCAAGATCCACGGCGCAGCCCTGGACAACGTGGACCATTTCCCATATCTCGGGAACCCCTTATCAACAAAGGCAGACATTGATGCAGAGATTCAACATCGCCTCCAGTGCGCTAGTGCAGCCTTCGGCTGACTGAGGAAAAAAGTGTTTGAAGACCAGGTCCTCAAATCTACCACCAAGCTCATGGTCTACAGGGCTGTAGTAATACCCGCCCTCCTGTATGGATCTGAGGCATGGACGATGTATAGAAGGCACCTCAAGTCGCTGGAGATATACCACCAACGATGTCTCCACAAGATCCTGCTAATCCCCTGGGAGGACAGGCGCACCAACATCAGTGTCCTCGACCAGGCTAACATCCCCAGTATTGAAACACTGACCACACTCGATTAGCTTTGTTGGGCCGGCCACATTGTTCACATGCCAGATACAAGGCTCCCTAAGCAAATGCTTTATGCGAAGCTCCTTCATGGTAGATGAGCCAAAGGAGGACAGCGGAAACGTTATAAGGACACCTTCAAAGCCTCCCTGGTAAAGTGCGACATCACCACTGACACCTGGGAGACCCTGGCTGAAGACCGCCCGAGGTGGAGAAAGTACATCCGGGAGGGCGTTGAGCTCTTCGAGCCTCAACGCAAAGAGCGTGAAGAGGCCAAGCGCAGGCAACGGAAGGAGCGCGCGGAAAACCAGCCCCACCCACCCCTTCCCTCGACGAATGTCTGTCCCACTTGTAACAGGATCTGTGGCTCTCGTATCGGACTGTTCAGCCATCAAAGAACTCACTTTGGAAGTGGAAGCAAGTCTTCCTCGATTCCGAGGGACTGCCTATGATGATGATGATGATGATTACTGAATCAATTTTAATCATTAATAAACACTTTTATTCTTACAAGGGTTGGCGGCAGGGAGTGTCATTGACCTTTGCAGTGGGTTGTTGTTTCACGTAGTGGGTGTGAGTTTACTGCGGGCATTCAGGGTGGAGGCTGAGCAGGTTGCCAAAAGAGGCTGGTGTCGCTGAGCATAAAAGGAAAGTGGGATATTGGGTGATGTATGTTGTGTTCGCCTGTTATCGCTACCAATGTATACGGTGCAAATTGTGCAGATTACTTGCACAACACAACTTATTTTGCTTCTGCTCCAGCCCTTCTTATCTTCTAAACTGCTTGAAGTAATTAAAATAAACACAGATTCAGTGCAATACAACTGGTGCATTGTTCGGGCTTTCAACTTTTCACAATCACACGGTAGGGGCAGCGCTTTATGACATTTTATGGCATGAAAATTTTACATGTCACCACTTTAATAATAATGCTCCCATTGTTCTTCAAAACATAGATCAACCAACCCCCAAACGCACACACACACTGAGCCACAGCTGACACTGCATAATATTGCAGAAACAAATGCTATTCTATCAGCGCCTCACAGTCACTATTGGTCACTCTGTGCTCAATGACCGACACACTGTGCCCCACTGAGTTGCACAATCAATTACGACCATACATCTCGGAATGAAAGATCTTGCATTTAGGTCTTTCACATTCTCAGGTCGTCCCAAAGCGTTATATAATAAATTAATTACTTTCGAAGTGTCCTCACTTACGTTTTTGTCGGTAAAACACTCTCTTTACAGACAACCTATCTGAATCGTGATACTGCAATAGTGACTAAACTTCAAAAGTACCGCATTGGCTGTGAAGCTCTTTGGGACATCCTCAGCTCGTGAAAGGTGCTATATAAATGCTGTTTCCTGATCAACTTGTTGAGGACAAACTCTGTTTCGGAAGTGATGCTCCCTCTGGTTGAACAGTCTGCCTTCACACCTGAGAGTGGGGAGCACCGTGGGTGGAAGCTAATGGATGCAAACCAATATCTCACAGATCTATGGAAGTGAAATATACTCTAACACACAACAACTTGCATTTATATAGCGCCTTTAACGTAGTAAAACGTCCCAAGGCACTTCGCAGGCACATCATCAAACAAAATTTGACAACGAGCCACATAAGGACATAAAAGAGACGGACAGATGGTAGGTTTTAAGGAGCGTCTTAAAAGGAGGAGAGAGAGGTGGAGGGGTGGAGAAGCTTAGGGAGGGAATTACAGAGTTTAGGGTCTAGGCAGTTGAAGGCACGACCACCGATGGCGGAGTCATGAAAATTAGGGGATGTCCAAGAGGCCAGAATTGTAGGAGTGGAGAAATCTCGGAGAGTTGCAGGGCTGGAGCAGATTACAGAAATAGGGAGGGGACATGAATCCATTTAAAATGTCTCAGAAAGGAATTGATTTCAGTAGGGACTGCAGGACATGACGACTGCACATGCAATGAACAGATGCCATAAGGTTCTTGTCCAGTAAAGGCCATTTTGTTCTGAGACTTCAGAAGTCTTGGCAGATGGGGGGTTGGCACACGTGGGGGGGGGGGGGGGGGGGGCCTCAACTGGCAGACCGGCAACCCATCTTGGGTGCCAGGCTGATGGGCCGGTCGAAACCCTTCCTGGTGGCCCAGTGGCCTAACTCAACTCCCTACTGGCAGATACAGCAGTCAAGTCACTGGTCTTTTGCAAAAGCTGTTCATTGATCAGCTATCCATTCTGTGCTGAGAAGAAAAATGACCAAGATGTTGCGCAGTTCCCATTGCTACAGTGAACCTTGTTACAATCTGAAGTTCGTTACATTTCCTGTTCCATCCATTGTGATTCAACACCTGTTCAGATGGTGACAAAACAGGCAATATCACCACCTGGTGGAATAAAAGTGTAATTTTCTTGGAATGAAAACAACCTCAGCAATATCTGAGCTTCATACAACAATGGACCAAAGATTGCGGTCGGAGGTTTCCTGCAGGCGGATGCCTCCGACCAAAATTTATTTTCTGAAAGTCCGTGGTGGTCCTGGAGGAACGTAGACTTGCGCCCCAAGGCTGTGCAGCCCAGCGCAGAGGCCCACGCATCCCACATCCCAGGAGCGGATGCTCATCCTGGGATCACGTGGGCCTGGACCACCAATCACAATGTAGTGTTCTCATTCGTAGTAAGGGAAGCTCCGAGCTCCATTACCTGTACTATCAATGAGAATACCCCTAAAATCAAATAAAACACAAACATAACTAAAAAAATTAATAGAAATTGAATTAAATTAACTGTATTTTTGTAAGATTTAAAAAAATGTTTTACTAGCGTTAAAAATAAACTTACCTTCACAGACAGTGTTTTTAATATAAAAATAAGAACTAACATTTATTTTTTCTATCTATTAAAACTCTTACACTGGTAAAAGCAGACCTTACACCTGCTTTCACCAGCCATAAGAGTTTTAAGGACATTCGCTGGGCAGGAGTTGAGCAAATATTCAACTCTTCGCTTGCGAAAGCCCTTCTCCCAGGGAGGCGCGCGATTTGTCAAAAGAAATTTTGACAGATTACAAGTGCCAGGTTCAGACGTAGGCGTTTTGCGCGCCGAAACCCGGAACTCGTAGGGCTTTACAATGTGCACACCCAGAGATGCCGCAACTTCAGGGCCCATGTAAATTTATAAAGAACTTTTTAGAATCATTGGGGCCGAAATTGCCTCTTTCTTTAAGAGCCGTGACTGCCGCCTAGATGGTGCAGAGTCTAGCAACATTTATTAAATTGCCCTACCTCATTTTCCCAGCGTTGATCGTCATCGCACCCACCCACCCCCCCATGTTCCCGCCTTGTCGGGCATGCGCCGCCCCCCCACCAACCGACGGCGACCCCCTTTCAGAACCCCCGCGGGAAATTGCCGATTCTGAGGTCAACAGGCAGCCTCTTGCGTGCCAGGTGGTTGGCCCAGCCAAAACCCTCCCTGGTGGCCCAGTGGGCATAACTAAACTCCATGCAGAGCTGGCAGCGGCTCGCCCCTTTAACTGAAGGGGTGGGACATTGTGACGATTCAGCACAGCGCTGGTAACTCGGAGCGGCGGACGACCCGACCCAATGGCACTTCCACCCCGCAGCCGACGCGACATCCGTCCCGACCAAAAAAGAAAGAAGACCTGAATATTGCTCTATTCTCTGTCCTATGGATTGGGGCGGAGAAAAATCTTCAAAACTGGTGAGGGCACCTACTCTTAGCCGGGGAGGCAATTGCGGCCCCATAGAAACTTACAGCACAGAAGGAGGCTAATACGTCCTTACTGTACAGTACAATTGCACACGAGGCCCATACTAGAGAGAAGGTCACTCTGTGACCAGTCATCTTTATTCAAGCACTGAAGTGAAGAAGATGGGTGGAGCTTCCCTTTTTATACCTGAAAGTCCAGGTTAGTAGTGTCTCCCACAAGTTCACCCGCTTGTGGTCAATGTTCTCACGGTGTATAACTTAGGTCAGTTTATACATGGATTACAATGACAGTTGAATACATGACATCACCTCCCCCCCAAAGTCTTATTGGGATCACAGGTTAAGTCTCTCTGGTGCTTTACGCTCCCTTGTAGAGCACCTGAGCTGGGGCTCCGGTTGTTGGGCGCTGGCCTGAGTGTCTGCTGTTTGCGGTGCCTCAGGCCTGTCCGGATTGCCCACAGTGACTGGGCTCTCCTCCCTTTGGTTCCGGTGTTCGGTCACCTGTGGTGGAGTAAACTCTACGTCGTGTTCTTCCTCTGCTTCTTCTATGGGGTTGCTGAACCTCCTTTTTGTTTGATCCACGTGTTTGCGGCAGATTTGTCCATCGGTAAGTTTAACCACCAGAAATCTATTCCCCTCTTTGGCAATCACAGTGCCTGCGAGCCATTTGAGGATAAAGACAGGGTCATTGACATCAATAAATCGCGCCCTTGCATTCCTGTCATGGTACTCATATTGTGACTGGCGCCTGCTCTCGACAATTTCTTTCATGGTGGGGTATATAAGGGATAACCTGGTTTTGAGCGTCCTTTTCATTCGCAACCCTGCGGGTCGAACCCCTGTGAGCGAGTGTGGTCGGGATCTATTGGCCAACAGGAGGCGTGATAAGCGGCTTTGTAGGGAACCCCCTTGGATTCTAAGCATCCCTTGTTTGATTATCTGCACTGCTCGTTCCGCCTGGCCATTTGAGGCCGGCTTGAACAGTGCCGTTCTGACATGGTTGATTCCATTGCCTGCCATGAAGTCCTGGAATTCAGTGCTTGTGAAGCACGGGCCATTGTCGCTGACCAAGACATTCGGTAGACCATGGACGGCGAACATTGCCCGTAGACTTTCTACCGTGGCAGAGGAAGTGCTTGAATTTAAAATGGCACACTCAATCCATTTGGAGTAGGCGTCTACTACAACCAAAAAAATTTTTCCCATGAAAGGTCCTGCGTAGTCCACATGGATGCGTGACCATGGCTTGGCGGCCAGGACCAGGGGCTAAGGGGGGCGTCCCTGGGTGCGTTGCCCAACTGAGCACACGTGTTGCACCTGCGAACACAAAGTTCCAGGTCTGCATCTATCCCTGACCATCAAACGTGTGACCTGGCAATTGCCTTCATCATGACAATGCCCGGGTGCTCATTGTGGAGTTCTCGGATGAACGCCTCTCTGCCCATCTGGGGCATGGCTACTCGGTTTCCCCATAGTAGGCAATCGGCCTGAATCGAGAGTTCATCCTTGCACCTTTGAAATGGTTTAAATTCCTCAGGGCATGCCTTGTACGTGGCTGCCCAGTCCCCATTCAGGACGTAATTCTTGACTAAAGACAGTAGCGGGTCTCTATTTGTCCAGACTTTGATCTGACGGGCTGTCATGGGTGAGTCTTCGCTTTCGAAAGCTTCAACAGCCATGACCATCTCAGCAGCATGCTCGGTTGCCACCGCAGTTTTCAGTGCCCAGTGTGTGCTGAATGGTATAGTCATAGGCGGCTAACGTGATTGCCCACCTCTGTATGCGGGCCAACGCATTTGCATTTATGGCCTTGTTGTCGGCCAAAAGGGACGTTAGGTGTTTGTGATTTGTCTCCAGCTCAAATTTCCTGCCAAACAGGTACTTGTGCATTATTTTTACTGCATATACACATGCAAGCGCTTCCTTTTCTACCATCCCGTAGCCCCTTTCTGCCTGGGACAGACTTCTGGAGGCATAAGCTACCGGCTGTAACTGACCCTTGGCATTAACATGCTGCAACACACACCCGACCCCATAGGACGATGCATCGCACGTTAAAACAAGTTTCTTACATGGGTCATATAGCGTTAACAAATTGTTGGAGCATAACAAATTGCGTGCTCTATCAAAAGCCCTTTCCTGGCTGTCCCCCCAGACCCATTCGTGACCTTTGCGTAGGAGAATGTGTAGCGGCTCTAACAGCGTGCTCAATTTGGGAAGAAAGCTACCAAAATAGTTCAGGACCCCCCAGGAACGAACGCAGCTCCGTCGTGTTACGGGCTCTGGGTGCTCTCTGGATCGCTTCTGTTTTGGATGCGGTAGGTCTAATCCCGTCTGCTGCAACCCTCATCCCCAGGAATTCTATCTCTGGAGCTAAGAATACACACTTCGCCTTTTTCAGTCGCAGACCAACCCGGCCCAGTCTGCGCAGCACCTCCTCCAGGTTGTGGAGGTGTTCTTCAGTATCGCAACCCGTGATGAGGATGTCGTCTTGAAAAACCACCTTCCTTGGAATCGACTTGAGGAGACTTTCCATGTTTCGTTGAAAGATCGCGGCGGCCGAGTGAATCCCGAACGGACATCTGTTGTACTCAAACAACCCATTGTGTGTCGTGATGGTGGTCAGCTTCTTCGACTCACTCACCAGCTCCTGGGTCATGTAAGCTGAGGTCAGGTCCAATTTTGAAAAAAGTTTTCCACCGGATAGCATCACAAAGAGGTCTGCCGCTCTTGGTAGCAGGTACTGGTCTTGGAGTGACACACGATTGATGGTGGCCTTGTAATCACCACATATCCTGACCGGCTCATCCGCCTTGAGCACCGGCACAATCGGGCTCGCCCAGTCACTGAATTCAACTGGCGAGATGATGCCTTCCCTCAGCAGGCGGTCCAATTCGCCTTCTATCTTTTCCCGCATCACGTACGGCACCGCTCTGGCCTTGTGGTGTACTGGCCTGGCGTCCGGGTTTATGTGAATCACTACCTTGGTCCCCATGAAAGTACCGATGCCGGGTTGAAATAATGAGTCAAATTTGTCCAGGATCTGTGAGCATGATACTCGCTCCACAGAAGAAATTGCATTGACATCGCCCCATTTCCAGTTCATGACAGCAAGCCAACTCCTCCCCAGTAGTGTGGGACCGTCCCCCAGGACAATCCAGAGTGGCAACCTGTTTTCCGAATCTTTGTGGGCCACGACTACCGTGGCGCTGCCTAGCACCGGAATGATCTCCTTTGTATATGTCTGTAGCTGTGCGTCAATCGGCAATAATTTTGGCCTACTGGCCTTGGACGCCCACAACTTGTCGAACTGTTTGATACTCATCAGGGACTGGCTGGCCCCCGTGTCTAGCTCCATTGATACTGGGATGCCATTGAGGAGCACTTTCATCATTATTGGTGACGTCCTGGTTATGAACTGTATATGTGCTCCACATGAACTCGCTGAACTTCAGCTTCCAGCGAGTTCCCCCAGTATCCATTTGGCCTCGTAGGGCTTACATCGGGCCCATCCTCCTCATACATCAACCTGGCTACAGGCTTCCTGCATATACACGCAAAGTAACTGCTGACGTTGCAGTTTCTGCAGGTATATTGCTGATACCTGCAAGCTCTGGTTGTGTGTTTGCCTCCACACCTCCAACATGAGCCGTTGTGGAAACAAAAGGTCCATTACCAGTCGATCATCTCTGACTGTCTCTGTAACTGTCCTTAAATGCACCATTGACAGGTGTTGATGGCCCCATTACTGGCCGCATTGTCCATTGTAATGCCATGAATCGCCGTTCAGCTAGCCATGGTCTCTGTTGAATTCCCCCTTTGGGTTCGGCTACATGCTCGGGCATGTCCGATTGCCCCTGCCTGCCTGGAGAACTGTGTCCCGCGTTAACAATGTTGACTCCCTGTCCATTTGCTGAATTTATACCAAGATGTTTGTCAAACATCATTCTGGTCTCTTCCTCCCCTGAGATAAATGTCTGGGCCATCAAAGCTGCCGTTTCCAGGGTCAAGTCCTTGGTCTCAATCAGTTTCCTGAAAACCCCAGCGTGCTCGATGCCCTCAATGAAAAAGTCTCGCAGCATCTCCGCTCTGCATGCATCTGGGAACTTACATAGGCTCGCCAGTCGGCGGCGGTCTGCCACGAAGTCTGGAACGCTTTGCCCTTCTTGCTGCCGGTGTGTGTAAAACCGGTATCTTGCCATGTGCATGCTGCTCGTCGGTTTAAAGTGTTCCCCAATCAACTTACTGAGCTCTTCAAAAGTCTTGTCTGCCGGCTTCTCTGGCGTTAGAAGGTCCTTCATCAGGGAGTACGTCCTGGATCCACAAACCGTCAGAAGATGAGCCCTGCGTTTGTCGGCCGAATCCTGTCCCAGCCATTCCTTAGTAACGAAACTTTGTTGTAGTCTCACAATAAAATTATCCCAATCATCACCAACACAGTACCTCTCATCTGTGCTGCCCGTGGCCATGCTCGCGGTTTAAATCCCAGTTTCTCGTTGCCAATAATATGTCCTTACTATACAGTACAAATGTACACGAGGCTCATACTAGGGAGAAGGTCACTCTGTGACCAGTCACCTTTATTCCAGCACTGAAGTGAAGAAGATGGGTGGAGCTTCCCCTTTTATACCTGAAAGTCCAGGTTAGGAGTGTCTCCCACAAGTTCACCACCTAGTGGTCAGTGTTCTCATGGTGTACAACTTAGGTCAGTTTATATATGGATTACAATGACAGTTGAATACATGACAGAGGTCATTCGGCTTCTCGTGCTTTAAAAGAGCAGTCGTGCTTAGTCCCACTGACCCCCACCCTAGCTTTTTGTCCATAACCCTGTAAGTTCCGCATTCTCAAGTACCTGTCCAATTTCCTTTTAAACTTATAGATGGAATCAGCTTCCACCACCATTTCAGGCGTTTCTCCTCATCTCCCCTCGCCATCCTTTGCCAATGATTTAAAATCTATGACCTCTGTTGTAGGCATTAGGCACCTGCTGAATATATCAAAACACTAGGCATTAGGCACCTGCTGAATATATCTAAACTCATATAAGTTTAAAGTGGCCACACATAAAATGGCTGCCCACGCATGATGGGCAATCAGGTAGTCAAACTGTGAACTATTGACTGAGGCTGACCGAGCAATAACCCTGTGAGGCCCACTACCAGGAATGCCTTGGATACAAGATAAGAATAATGAACCAGTGATTTCCCGAGGTATCAGGGGAATTCTATTGGGTTAAAAGAACGTATATGTAATCTATAATCGTTATGATTGGATTGTGTCCAGCCGTAATGGGCTGAGTAACTGTAGTAAACTGTTGTGAAACATATAAAAATCCATGAAACCCTTTGTTCTGTGGAGAGAAGCCTGGATCCAGTCCTGAGACTTCCTCCCCGCTGAGCGTTAATAAAGGCCGCATTGGCGTTGGAATCGACTCTGAGTGTTGAGTGATTCTTCTGAGAAAACATTCACGCTAACAGTGGCGTAGTCGGCAAGATTTCCCGGAGTCGCTGGACGCCCTTGGAAAAACCTGGGCGAGTATAAAAAACGATTTTTAATTATAAAGGGTGCGGAAGGTGGAAGCTGGTTGATCGACACGAGGAGACGCTCTAATATCTCAAACGCCTAGCCTGAGCCTGAATTAAGAGGACTTTTGTCCCACGTGACGGCCAGGAACCAAGTAGGCGTAGGGAACACACTTAGACCGTGGGATCGTGATACTGAAAGACATCTTCCGGACCCAGCAGAGTAATTTGAAATATACCCCGGGGTAGAACCAAGCAGTGTACAGCGGCTAACGGAATCCAAACCTGTGAACAGGGTCGGACCAACGGGCCGAGCGGTGGTAGGTAGTCGTTAAGGATACGTAGAGCGCTGCGGGAATTGCTTAAACGTGTTTTAAGAATTGTATAAGTTTGTGTAACAGCAGAACTTGTGACCTGACAGTAGCCAGGAGACGGTCTACTCTAAGTTGCGCTAGGAAGAAAGCGGACCTCTGAGAATAGATTCCTAACGGTACTAGTCCTACCCAGGAATGGCCATGAAAGCAAGTAAACTCGAGTGGGGATCAGAAGGGTCCATTACCCACCATCTGGCGGAAAAGCAAAAGAAACTAATCGAAAAAATGATTAGAGCAGGGTGAAATCCTCAGGAACTACCAGCAAAGCAAAGGGAATGGTGGGAGAAGGAAAAGAAAGACAAAGAGGAAAAGGCAATAATTTTCATACTGTGAGCCCATGTAAAGTTAACAGAGAAAGTTAATCAGTATGTGCAAACAAAAAGAAAGCAAGTAACTGTTGAAAACGGACAGACAGTTTTGCCAGTCCTGACCATACCCGAGATCCCAGCAGGAGCAAGACGTCATGGCAGTCCCGCCCTACCCGCACAAACATGAATAACATACACATCGTTGACCCCCGGGGACACGATGCAGTTGTTCGACAAACTGCCACCCCTAATACCCCGCCATAGCAATGCAACCTTCTGGCAGAAGCTCAAGGAAATGACAATTTGCCACCAGCTCCATAATCAAGATATCGCTGGTATAGTTAGGATTAAAATGCCAGAAAACTACTGGGACAGACTACATAATGATAGAGCCGGCCAAAACAAGAGGAAAGAGAGAGACTTTTGTGAACGTCTGTTTTAAATGAGAAGTACCTGTGTGATTTTTGACTGCGGAATGAATTTTTTATATTTTCTTGTTCCGAAAGCCTGGTTGGAAGAGGAATGCAAGTGTCTGTTTATTTTAGAAACAGAGTGAAAGTCTTTTTTAACCCTTTGTAGTGTTGTCCTGTATGTGGGAAGTTTTAAGACATTTAAGTTAGAAACGCAGGTGTGGATTTATTCGGATGATTCGGATAATAAGTTACGGAGCTAGGAAATGTACAAAGGATAGGTTTGTTGAGCAAAAGATAAAAAATACATGGTCCCGGTGGTTAAAAAAAAAATAATTTACTTGTCGAAAGAAAACATGCAATGATTGATTACATTGGATTGAAAGACATAAATTTAGTCTCGGAATGAGACAAAGAATGCCTTTTAAGAAAGCTTCTAGCTCAAAATAAAAAAAAAGGTTTTAAATAAAGATTGAAATTACAAAGTTTGAATTGGGATTTTGAGATATTCAGAGAAGGCACAGAAAATACTGAGGTGGATTCAAAAAAGAAAAAGATTAAATTAAATCTGATCAGGTCAAACTCCTGGGTGAGTGGAGAGCTATCTGCGAAGGTGTAAAAGGAACTTTTGGAAAATTTTGAGATAACAAAAAGCAGCCCTCAAACCCTCTAACCTAGACTCCATTCCAGTTATGGAGAAAAAGAAAAAGATAAAGACGCCACTTTGAAAGTAAACAAATGATTTTAAATGAACAACTTTATGGAGTTACGAACCCTCCATGTAAAATACAAAACCGAATTTGAAGAAAGAAAAAAAAAGATGTAACGGACTAAATAAGTGCTGAAAAAAAAATGTGTTTGTGATGGAAAAAGACATAACTTACTAAATACTAGTTGATGTTTGCTGTGAAAAAGATATTGGTTTAATTAGAAGGAAAAAAAAAATTGGAAGAGGTAAAAAACACTCTACATGGATTCGAATTTTAAATTATGAGAAAGTTTCAATGCAGTTTGAAAAGATTTCCAAAATGGACCGTGTTTATCAAGAAAAGTCCCGAACAGTCTAAACAAGCAGGAGGGTTTTGAAGATAACGAGGAGAAAGAGAGAAATAAAAAAAAAATTTAATTTCAGTAAACAATATTGCTATTAAAAATGTGTGGTCTCGTTTTATATCAATTTAAAAAAAAAGATTTCTTTGGCAAGTACTTGAATTAGAAGTTAAGAAAACATTGGAGTTTTAACGGATTCCTAATTTCTAAGCAAGTTTGAAGGCACAAAGACTTTTTTTTCAGATGATTACGTGAAGTCACGTAATGACATCAGGTCTTCTTACAAACCTGGAAAGGAGTTAACCCTTTCCATTGACAGCCGTTTGATACTGAACATTCTTAATAGAAAAAAAAGACTCACCTAACAGAGGAAACAAAAATAAAAACAGAACTAGCTTATGTAATAATACTTGCCTGATACAATAAAGAAATAGATACTCAATAAAACAAATTGAAGAGTTAAAAGCTAAGATAAACAGGCTGGAAGAGATAACGGGACTAGACGGATAGTGCAATGCGCAGCCATAGCACCATCACCGATGGCAATAGAGCCAATGTACCCCACGGTGGGTAGGTGTAGTCCACAAACCCAACCTAACGCAGACAACGATGTTCGGAGGAATAGCTTTGGCCTTGGTCATAATAGGAGTTTGGGTAATATTTAAGTGGGTAAAGACACGGGCGCACGCCCCACAGATTCAACTCGAAATGGTTTGATTATAACCTTGTGCTTCTGATTTCGCAGGGTGACAGGGATACTCGTAGAGCAAAACCTAACCCCTGGTGACGACCAGGCCGTCTGTTTAAAATTACAGATAATACTTACCAGAATGGGAATACGAACGGCGCTACTCATAATATGGATAGCCCTGCGACATGCACGTACCCTGGGCAACACCAACGGACAGCAGAGCACGCTGGAAATAAACAATCACATGAACTATGGAGTGTTATTCAATTTGACGGACGGAGTATGTGTCCCAGCGACTAAAGATTGGAGCAAGGACAGGACTTATTTTAATGCATGGTTACAAGTAAATCCTAATAAGGACCGGGTATGTGTACAGTGCTCCATGGGTATAAGGAGCAGATGCATTAAACGGAGGGATGTCAAAGGGCCCGATGAATGTACTTTCGGCATAATTTGCGCGCCTCCGGGACAATCCCAGCAATCGGTCATCCGCAAGAAGGGAATGGGGCTGTGTGGGTACTACGAGGAGGCGGGGGCGGCTGCAATATCATTGTATGTATGTTTCTCACCCGATCCAACACCGCGCCCCATAAGAATCACTACATTGCCCGAGGAACTGCCTTGTCCCTTAACTACTAAGGGACCAGAGAATGGGATTGTAATATACAACGAAGGGGAATTATTGTATGACAATGTTAAACATGAAATTGTGCCTGTCCTGATCAATATTTCAGGCATCCAGATGCCGGAATACTGTACAGAACAGTCAAGGAAGATGTACAATGTATTAAGTAAAGTTGTAATGCAGCAGGCTGCCGATGCAATGGGTGCCAGTAGGTTCCGGAGACAGGGGTCAGCCCCCAGGATAAAGAGGGAGATAGTTAATGATATTGCCACTGGTTTCAATACAGGGACCTCCATAGTAAACTCGATAGATATACAAGGGTTAAATGAGAGGGTGGAACAGCTTAGAGGGGTGATGAAGGGGTTATTAGAGAGGGTGGAGCAAAACCAGGAAGACCAAGCCAACCGAGGAAAGGAAGGTGCCGAAATCCAGTTGGATGGCATTTCAGTCTTGGAAGCTCACGCCAAAACTATCAACCACCTCATTGATAGAGAAAAAGAAGATACGGGAAAGCAAAGACAGGGGCAACTCTGTCACGCTTATGGTCTGTGGATGGTGGGACAGATCCGCCACAATCTCGACCAGATCCAACGCGGGGAAGTACCCGATTGGATAGACAGTTCACATTTGGCTCAGTTGGCTAACCAGAGGGGGATACTGGATAATTGTACTCTGAAGGGACTGACCCGAGTATACCCAGCAATTCCAAATTGCCAGATGGGTAGGACTACTGGGATAGGGATAGTCCTGATGATCCCCATAGCCACCCCAGACTCAGGGCCGTTCCCCCTATACCAACTAGAGAATATCGGAGTAATACGGGAAAACGTCTCCATACGTTACTACCTGACCACCACCTCTGCCGTTCATCAAAACAGCATACTTACCGGGATTTCCCTAGCGGATTGCAAGCAAAAGGGGGAAATCACAGTATGCCCTCACCCGGTGGGCCGAGGTGAGCTAGACGAGTGCGGGTTTAACCGAACTGACGGGTGTGCACTAGAAATAGTGCCCGCACACAGGCACTTCGCGAGGGCAGGCTACGGAGGGAAGGGAAGATACTGCGTCTCTACCACAGAGCGTTCATTCCAGTATAATGACCTGCAGTGCCCTATACCACAGCCAAACTTTTGCTTTACGCCACTACGACCTGTCACGATCGGGCAAGCGCATATCACCCAGGTTATTACGAGAGTTGAGGCTCAGAGTGGGTCAATCCGTAAAGCTCTACCACCAACTGCAAACTAAAATCAAAGTACTGGAAGAAGATATCGATGTAGACTTACAAAGTCAGAGTTGGTGGAGAAAGGTCTGGGACTGGGGAATAAATGTGAACATCCATCCTTGGATTCGAATAATTTCACACATACTGGTCGGGATACAATTGATCTTAGCGATAACATGGGGCATAATGGCCTGCCAGGCATGCAGGCACCACGCACAACGAAGAGGGACCCATGACCGTTCCCCGGATACTAAACAAGCCTGTCGAAAAAGGGGCAGGAGGATTTGGCCTTTGTCAATTTGATTTAAGCAACCGGGACTCCTGAAACCGCGTGACTGGCCAGCACGTTGAGGCAGGGAGTACCGGGCCGTGCACAGAATCTAATAAAAGTAGGGCGGTCGGTTAAAGGGAAACTAGGACTAGTCCCTTTACCGAAAGGAGGGAATTCTTGTAGGCATTAGGCACCTGCTGAATATATCAAAACACTAGGCATTAGGCATCTGCTGAATATATCTAAACTCATATAAGTTTAAAGTGGCCACACATAAAATGGCTGCCCAGGCATGATGGGAAATCAGGTAGTCAAGCTGTGAACTATTGACTGAGGCTGACCGAGCAATAACCCTGTGAGGCCCACTACCAGGAATGCCTTGGATACAAGATAAGAATAATGAACCAGTGATTTCCCGAGGAAGAGAGAGATAAGGAGAGAACCTATCTCCTATAACAAGGTCATTAATCAGCCCGAGCTGACAAAAACTGAACATGCAGTTCCTGAGGTATCAGGGGAATTCTATTGGGTTAAAAGAACGTATACGTAATCTATAATCATTATGATTGGATTGTGTCCAGCCGTAATGGGCTGAGTAACTGTAGTAAACTGTTGTGAAACATATAAAAATCCATGAAACCCTTTGTTCTGTGGAGAGAAGCCTGGATCCAGTCCTGAGACTTCCTCCCCGCTGAGCGTTAATAAAGGCTGCATTGGCGTTGGAATAAATTCTGAGTGTTGAGTGATTCTTCTGAGAAAACATTCACGCTAACTACATCTGTAATATGTCCTTAAAATACAGTATAAATGCATACTTGAGAAAAGATCACTCTGTGACCAGTTACCTTTATTACCAAGACCTCAAGAGACAGATGGTGGGTGGAGCTTCCCCTTTTATACCGGAAAGTCCAGGTTAGGAGTGTCTCCCACTAGTTCACCCCTTGTGGTCAGTGTTCTCAAGGTATACAACTTCGGTCAGCTTGTGCATGGGTTACAATGACAGTTGAATACATGACATCACCCCCCCCCAAAGTCTTATTGGGATCACAGGTTAAGTCTCTCTGGTGGTTTACGCTCCCTTGTAGAGTGCCTGAGTTGGGGCTCCGGTTATTGGGCGCTGGCCTGAGTGTCTGCTGTTTGCAGTGCCTCAGGCCAGTCCGGACTGCCCACAGTGACTGGGCTCTCCTCCACTTGGTTCCAGTGTTCAGTCACCTGTGGTGGAGTAAACTCTACATCGTGTTCTTCCTCTGCTTCTTCTATGGGGTTGTTGAACTCCTTTTAGTTTGATCCACGTGTTTGCGGCAGATTTGTCCATTGGTAAGTTTAACTACCAAAACCCTATTCCCCTCTTTGGCAATTACAGTGCCTGCAAGCCATTTGGGCCCTGCAGCGTAATTAAGGACAAAAACAGGATCATTTACATCAATACATTGCGCCCTCGCATTCCTGTCATGGTAGTCACATTGTGACTGACGCCTGCTCTCAACAATTTCTTTCATAGTAGGGTGTATAAGGGATAACCTGGTTTTGAGCGTTCTTTTCATTAGCAGCTCTGCGGGTGGAACCCCTGTGAGCGAGTATGGTCGGGATCTATTGGCCAACAGGAGGCGTGATAAGCGGCTTTGTAGGGAACCCCCTTGGATTCTGAGCATCCCCTGTTTGATTATCTGAACTGCTTGTTCCGCCTGGCCGTTTGAGGCTGGCTTGAACGGTGCCGTTCTGACATGGTTGATGCCATTGCCTGCCGTGATGTCCTGGAATTCAGTGCTTGTGAAGCATGGGCCATTGTCGCTGACCAGACATCCGGTCGATCATGGACGGCGAACATTGCCCGTAGACTTTCTACCGTGGCAGAGGAAGTGCTTGAATTTAAAATGGCACACTCAATCCATTTGGAGAAGGCGTCTACTACAACCAAAAACATTTTTCCCATGAAAGGTCCTGCATAGTCCAGATGGATGCGTGACCATGACTTGGCGGCCAGGACCAGGACTAAGGGGGGCTTCCCTGGATGCGTTGCCCAGCTGAGCACACATGTTGCACCTGCGAACACAAAGTTCCAGGTCTGCATCTATCCCTGGCCACCAAACGTGTGACCTGGCAATTGCCTTCATCATGACAATGCCCGGGTGCTCATTGTGAAGTTCTCTGATAAACAACTCTCTGCCCTTCTAGGGCATGACTACTCGGTTTCTGCACAGTAGGCAATCGGCCTGAATCGAGAGTTCATCCTTGCGCCTATGAAACGGTTTAAACTCCTCAGGGCATGCCCTGTACCTGGCTGCCCAGTCCCCATTCAGGACACATTTCTTAACTAGAGACTGTAGCGGGTCTTTATTTGTCCAGACTTTAATCTGACGGGCTGTCACAGGTGAGCCTTCGCTTTCGAAAGCTTCAACAGCCATGACCATTTCAGCATCATGCTCAGCTGCCCCCTCAGTGGTGTCTAGTGGTAGCCTGCTGAGTGCATTGGCGCAGTTTTCAGTACCCGGTCTGTGCCGCATGGTATAATCATAGGTGGCTAACGTAAGTGCCCACCTCTGTTAGCGGGCCAATGCATTTGCATTATGGCCTTGTTGTCAGCCAGAAGGGACGTTAGGGGTTTGTGATCTGTCTCCAGCTCAAATTTCCTGCCAAACAGGTACTGGTGCATTTTTTTTACTGTATATACACATGCTAGGCTTCCTTTTCTACCATCCCGTAGCCCCTTTCTGCCCGGGACAGACTTCTGGAGGCATAAGCCACCGGCTGTACCTGACCATTGGCATTCACATGCTGCAACACGTACCCGACCCCATAGGACGACGCATCACACGTTAAAACTAGTTTCTTACACGGGTCATATAACGTTAACGGTTTGTTGGAGCATAACAAATTGCGTGCTCTATCAAAAGCCCTTTTCTGGCTGTCCCCGCAGACCCAATCGCGACCTTTGTGTAGGAGCATGTGTAGTGGCTCTAATTTGGGAACAAAGTTGCCAAAATAGTTCAGGAGCCCCAGGAACGAACGCAGCTCCGTCGTGTTACGGGGTCTGGGTGCTCTTTGGATCGCTTCCATTTTGGATGCAGTCGGTCTGATCCCGTCTGCTGCTACCCTCATCCCCAGGAATTCTACCTCTGGAGCTAAGAAGATGCACTTCGCCTTTTTCAGTCGCAGCCCTACCCGGTCCAGCCTGCGTAGCACCTCCTCCAGGTTGTGGAGGTGTTCTTCAGTATCGCGACCCATGATGAGGATGTCGTCTTGAAAAACCACGGTCCTTGGAATTGACTTGAGGAGACTTTCCATATTTCGCTGAAAGATCGCAGCAGCCGAGCGAATCCCGAATGTACATCTGTTATACTCAAACAACCCTTTGTGTGTCGTGATGGTAGTCAGCTTCTTCGACTCACTCACCAGCTCCTGGGTCATGTAAGCTGAGGTCAGGTCCAATTTTGAAAAAAGTTTGCCACCGGATAGCTTTGCAAAGAGGTCCTCCACTCTTGGTAGTGGGTACTGGCCTTGGAGTGACACCCGATTGATGGTGGCCTTGTAATCGCCACATACCCTGACCGACCCGTCCACCTTGAGCATCGGCACGATCGGGCTCGCCCAGTCACTGAATTCGACTGGCGAGATGATGCCTTCCCTCAGCATGTGGTCCAATTCGCATTCTATCTTTTCCCGCATCATGTACGGCACTGCTCTGGCCTTGTGGTGTACTGGCCTGGCGTCCAGGTTTATGTGAATCATTATCTTGGTCCCCATGAAAGTACCGATGCCGGGTTGAAATAATGAGTCAAATTTGTCCAGGACCTGTGAGCATGATACTCGCTCCACAGAAGAAATTGCATTGACATCGCCCCATTTCCAGTTCATGACAGCAAGCCAACTCCTCTCCAGTAGTGCGGGACCGTCCCCCGGGACAATCCAGAGTGGCAACCTGTTCTCCGAATCTTTGTGGGTCACGACTACCGTGGCGCTGCCTAGCACCGGAATGATCTCCTTTGTATATGTCCGTAGCAGTGCGTCAATTAGCAATAATTTTGGCCTCCTGGCCTTGGACACCCACAACCTTTCGAACTGTTTGATACTCATCAGGGACTGGCTGGCCCCCGTGTCTAGCTCCATTAATTCTGGGATGCCATTGAGGAGCACTTTCATCATTATCGGTGGCGCCCTGGTATATAAACTGTATATATGCTCCACATGAACTCGCTGAACTTCAGCTTCCAGCGATTGCCCCAGGTTTCATTTGGCCTCGTAGGGCTTACATCGAGCCCGTCCTCCTCGTACATCAACCTGGCTATAGGCTTCCTGCACATATGCGCCAAGTGACCGCTGATGTTACAGTTTCTGCAGGTATATTGCTGATATCTGCAAGCTCTGGTTGTGTGTTTGCCTCCACACCTCCAACATGAGCCGTTGTTGGAAACAAAAGTTCTATTACCAGTCGATCGTCTCTGACTGTCTCTGTAACTGTCCTTAAACGCACCATTGACAGTTGTTGATGGCCCCATTACTGGCCGCATTGTCCATTGTGATGGCATGAATCACCGTTCAGCTAGCCATTGTCTCTGTTGAATTCCCCCTTTGGGTTCGACTGCATGCTGCAGCATGTCCGATTGCCCTTGTCTGCCTAGAGAACTGTGTGCCGCGTTAACAATGTTGACTCCCTGGTTATTTGCCGCAATTGAGCCAAGGTTTTTGCCATAAATAATTCTGGTCTCTTGCTTCCCTGAGATAATTGTCTAGGCTATCATAGCTGCCGCTTCCAAGGTCAAGTCTTTGGTCTCAATCAGTTTCCTGAAAACCCCAGCGTGCCCGATGCCCTCAATAAAAAAAGTCTCGCAACATCTCCGCTCTGTATGCATCTGGGAACTTACATAGGCGCGTCAGTCACCAGAGATCTGCCACGAAGTCTGGAATGCTTTGCCCTTCTCGCCGCCGGTGCGTGTAAAACCGGTGTCTCGCCATATGCATGCTGCTTGCCGGTTTAAGGTGTTTCCCGATCAACTTACTGAGCTCTTCGAACGTCTTGTCCACCGGCTTCTCTGGCGCTAGAAGATCCTTCATCAGGGAGTACGTTCTGGATCCACAAACCGTCAGGAGATGAGCCCTGCGTTTGTCGGCCGAATCCTCTCCCAACCATTCCTTAGTGACAAAACTTCGCTGTAGTCTCTCAATAAAATCGTCCCAATCATCACCAACACAGTACCTCTCTTCTGTGCTGCTAGTGGCCATGCTTGCGTGGTTTAAATCCCAGTTTCTAGTCGCCAATAATATGACCTTACTATTCAGTATAAATGCACACGAGGCTCATACTTGAGAAAAGATCACTCTGTGACCAGTTACCTTTATTACCAAGACTTCAAGAGACAGACGGTGGGTGGAGCTTCCCCTTTTATACCAGAAAGTCCAGGTTAGGATTGTCTCCCACAAGTTCGCCCCCTGTGGTCAGTGTTCTCAAGGTATACAACTTAGGTCAGCTTATACATGGGTTACAATTACAGTTGAATACATGACACTCTGCTTATTGACCAATTCGCCAGAGGGAATAGCTTTTTCTCTATCTACTCTTATCAAAACCTCTCATCATCTTGTAAACGTCTATCAGGTCATCTCTTAACCTTCTCTGTTCCAAGGAGAACAGTCCTAACTTTACCAACCTCTCCTCAGAACTGAAGTCTCTCATCCCTGGTAAAGCTCCTCTGTACTCTTTCATGGCCGTGTGATGCTCAGAATTGTCCACAATACTCCAGCTGAGGCCTAACCAGTGATTTATAAATGTATTAAACTCTGTATTGAATACCCTTTTGAAAGTTACTGCTGAACCATCCATCCTCCACCCTTTCAGGCAGCACATTCCAGACCCTAACCACGCCATGTGTAAAAATATTTCTCCTTACTGGTACTTTTATGCAGAAAAAGTTTCTCAAAGGCATAATCCAAAAGAATAAAAGAATGCCCTGCAAAAGCAGGAGATATGAGGGGTGGTGGTGGGGGGGGCGGGGGGGGGGCGGGGGGGGGGGTGGGGAGTGGAGGAAGGGGGAGGGGTGCAAATAACCAGAAACGTAATCATAGATTCATAGAATCATTGGAGAGAAATTCAGCCGGGCCTCTGTTGCGGCGTTAATACAGGCGGAGCGGTACTTTTAGCGCCTTGAAAAAGTTTGCACCTCCCGCCCAGAAATTCGTCAGAATCGGTCGAAGTGCTGACAAGGCCACTAAATCAGCCACTGCACACCAGAGCTGGGGGGGCGCTCACGAAAATGCCGGAGCTGAATTTAACCGATTCATTGCGCATGTGCCGAACTCCAAGTCAGACCTCGGGAAAAGCCGAGTTTTGAAGACGCGGCATAGTAATGCACCCATTAAAGTTTTCAAAATCACTTTATCTCAAGCTAAACTCTTATTTCTGCCTGCCGCTGCAAACTCGGAGGCTCATGCACCGTGCTGTGTGTAAACACTGCACTGTGATCTCCGAGGGAAGCGCTTCCTCATCGCTTTAAGTGGCCGCCAGTTAAAGGCCCAGAAATCCCGGTTTCTCCTTTCCACGGGCATTCGACTGGATTCTAGAAAAAAAAAGTGCACCTCCCTGAAGCTACTGCACCCACGAGTCCTGAGGTCTCCACTGACTGTCCGTTGCAGCGCATGCACGTCAGGTCCTGCGCAGGGCTGGAGCTTCAGTCACATGGCAAGATCAGTGCTGGGACCCCAACTATTTACAGTCTATATTAATGACTTGGATGATGGGACCGAGTGTAACGTAGCCAAGTTTGCTGACAATACAAAGATGGGAAGAAAAGCAATGTGTGAGGAGGACACAAAAAATCTGTAAAAGGACATAGACAGGCGAAGTGAGTGGGCAAAAATTTGGCAGATAGAGTATTATGTTGGAAAGTGTGAGGTCATGCACTTTGGCAGAAAAAAATCAAAGAGCAAGTTATTATTTAAATGGAGAAAGATTGCAAATTGCTGCAGTAGAGCGGGACCTGGGGGTACTTGTGCATGAAACACAAAAGGATAGTATGCAGGTTCAGCAAGTGATCAGGAAGACCAATGGAATCTTGGCCTTTATTGCAAAGGGGATGGAGTATAAAAGCAGGGAAGTCTTGCTACAGCTATACAAAGTATTGCTGAGGCCACACCTGGAATACTGCGTGCAGTTTTGGTTTCCATATTTACGAAAGGATATACTTGCTTTGGAGGCAGTTCAGAGAAGGTTCACTAGGTTGATTCTGGGGATGAGGGGGTTGACTTATGAGGAAAGGTTGAGTAGGTAGGGCCTCTACGCATTGGAATTCAGAAGAATGAGAGATGATCTTATCGAAACGTATAAGATTATGAGGGGGCTTGACAAGGTGGATGCAGAGAAGATGTTTCCACTGATGAGGGAGACTAGAACTAGGGGGCATAATCTTAGAATAAGGGACCACCCATTTACAACTGAGATGAGGAGAAATTTCTTCTCTCAGAAGGTTGTGGATCTGTGGAATTCGCTGCCTCAGAGAGCTGTGAAAGCTGGGACATTGAATAAATTTAAGACAGAAATAGACAGTTTCTTAAATGGTAAAGGAATAAGGGGTTATGGAGAGCCGGCAGGGAAGTGGACCTGAGTCCATGATCAGATCAGCCATAATCGTATTAAATAGAGGAGCAGGCTCGAGGGGCCGTATGGCCTACTCCTGCTCCTATTTCTTATGTTCTTATGGCTCTGGGCAGCCAATCACAGTAAAGTATACACTCATTCATAATAATGGAAACGCCGTAAGTTGGAGTTCCCATTATTATGAATGAGAAACCTCCCAAACACACAAAACATTAATAAAAAATAGAAAAAATACACTGCATATTTAACACTAATTTAAATTAAAGTTATTTATGTATTATTAAAAAAAAATCCGATAAAAAAAAGTTGTTTTAATTCTGCTTTTTAAAAATAAAGGTTTTTAAAAATAAAATGTGTTTTTTAAATTTTATTTGTTGTTTTAAGTGTGTTTTAAAAATCTTACACCTGTAAAAGTAGGCTATATGCCTGCTTTTATCAGATGCAAGAGCTTTGAGGACATTTGCTGGGCAAGATATGGGTAAATACCACAATTTGCCCTTGCAAACGTCCTCGCTCTCGATCTGCGTTGGATCTGTCGAGCTTCTGCTTGACAGATCTGAAAAGCCGGTTTTCAGCACATGCGCATTGTGCGCTGATAATCGGCTTTTGCGATGCCTTCCTGGGTCTGTACACACTCCGTACAGACCAGGGGAGGCCGAGATTTCCAGGCCAATGACTCTGCAAGCCTGCACCGACTGTTTTTCCAGACGTTGTTATTGGCGGGCGCATGTACCGAAGTTACCGGCCCGGGTGCAAGCGTGCGCGTTACACCAGGATGACGTCATGATCGGAATGATCGTCAGCAGCCGGACGCTAGTGCCCCCGGTAAACCTCGAATGAAGTTTCCGTCGGGCGTTAAAAGCTCCGCGCTCGGTCGCTAAGCTCCAACGCTTGCATTAACGTCCCCCCTGGCCGCTAACTGAGGCTATAGACAATCGAAAATCCAGCCTGTAATTTACAGCATCGAAGGAAGGCATTCAGCTCATCGTGTCCATGCCGGCCGATAAAACAGGTGGGCTTTAAGGAAGGCCTTGAAGGAGGAGGGGGGAGGTGGAGAGGCAGAAGGGTTTATGAGCGAATTGCACAGTGGCTGAACGCATGGGCCATTAATGGTGTTTTGATGGGAAGGGGAAGTGCTATCGAGGCTAGAGTCAGAGGAATGGAGAATTCGGCCATCGGGTGGTGGGGAGGCGGAGGGGGCAGGGGGGGTTCACAGAATTGTAGGGCTTAACTGTGTTGCAGATATAGGAGGGGGAGGGGCCATAGAGGGATTTAAACAACATGACAACGAGATATGTAAATTTGAGGTTTGGGGCGACCAGGAGCCGATGTAGGTCAGTGAGCACAGGGGTGATGGGCGAGCGGGAGTTACTGCAGGATAGAATATGGGCAGCAGAGTTTGTGAATGAGCTAAAGTTTACAGAGGGCAGCGGATGGTAGGCTGGCCAGAAAAGCATTGGAATAGTTGACAGAAGGTGACAAATGTTCAGCAGGAGATTGTTTGAAGCAGGTGTGGAGACAGGCGCTGTTGTGGATTACTCTCAGGCAATGCTCTTTCTAATTTTTTTTTGGCCCACGCGCCTCCATTAACGGGACCTCTAGACAGCTGCGTGGATGCACAGCCGCGCTCTTAAAGGTGCAATGTATGCACCTGTGAGTATGCTCACAGGTTTGTACAGCTGTTGAAAAGTGTTTGGAGTGTACCCCCCCGCCCCCTTTAACCAGAGGGCACTTGATTAAAGTGCACAACTGAAATAGTTGTAGAGCTGTTGTGGGACTGGAGTGCATCATCACCCCCGGCAACCAAATTTTAATTTGATCATGAATGTTTAAAGCTTAATTTGTCTATGTTTGTCGGTTTTAGTGACCCTCCCTGCTTTTTGCCAGGGGTCACTTGTATAATTTGTGTTGTTAGTGCCTTGAAAAAAAACAAGGGAGCACTTGTTTGAAAGTGTCTGGAGTGTGCCCTCCTTAACTAGGGGGCACTTGATTAATGTTGTTGACAAAAATAGTTGTACAGCTGTTGAGTTGGGAGTGGCTTAACCAGTCACGTGTGTCATGTATCCTACATGGCTACTGTTGGTACTATCACAAGGTGTGCCACCAGAGGGCACAGCAGTGGGAGACTTCTAGGTTAACTGTACAGGTGTGCTTGGCCTAGTATAAAAGGCAGGCCATCAGGTGTGATCCTCACCGCGGAGTTAACTAATAAAGGACTAAGGTCACTACAGTACATGTACAACATATTGCCTCCTGGAGTCATTACTAGAGCATCTAAGGACACAACTGTTATGTAATGATGTGTGTATCGTCCCAGTACCTTGAATGTAATGTAAGCACTATGCCACACCACAGAGGGCACTGTGGTGGGAAACCTGGAAGTACCAAGAACAGGCACTATATAAGGTTGACCACCACACCTGAGAAGCACTCTGGAGCTGAACAATAAAGGACGAAGGTCACAGCAGTTAGACTTATACCAGACCGTGTGGAGTCAGTGATTTGTGTGCTAGATACACCACATTGGCGACGAGGAAGCGGACGAACTCCAGAGCCGGCGGGGTGCAGGATGGCCAGCGGATCGGAAGAGCCCCGCCGAGGAAGTTGCCGTTGGGCGGACCCCGCCGAGGAGCTGTTAGCGTCGGGTGGCGGCAGCAGCTGGAGGTCGGCGGCCGCATGGGAGGCCGCTACGGAGGCCGCGGGGGAGGCGGCAAGTGCGGCCGCTGGAGAGGCCACGACGGCCGCAGGAGAGGCAGCAAGTTAGGTGGCAGCGGAGGGGAGCGGAGGCTGCGACGGCGGAGGGCATCCGGAGTGGCGGAGAAGAAGATGGCGGCGGCATCGTGTTCAGAGCAGCAGAGCATCAAAGATGGCGGCGCCCAAGGAGAAGCCTCGTGGAATCCTCCTGCATCAAAGATGGCGCCTTAAAAAGGAAATGCACCCAGGAGTCTTAAAAGGGCCTTACCAAGAGGTGGTCCCCACAAAGGACTTCTGTAAGGCAGAGCGAGTCTAAAATGAGCTATATTAATGTGAGATGGCAAATTTATAATAAGAATTAATCTTTTTAATGCTGAATGGCTACTGTATTTGTGTAAAATAATGGATGAAGTACAATTAATGATAAGGGCTAACAAGGAAATTAAGGATCTGTTACCAGTCAATAACTAGTTACTGTACCAGATAATATGTACCACACTAACGCGCTGTCCATGCCTACCTGCCTTCCGTTGGACAAGTGTGATGTTATGTAATGATGTGTGTATCGTTGTCCTGCGTCCTGGTGGCGGGGGGAAGGGGATGTTATATGTTATGTAATGATGTGTGTATCGTCCCAGTACCTTAAATGTAATGTAAGCACTATGCCACACCACATAGGGCGCTGTGGTGGGAAATTTGGAAGTACCTAGAACAGGCACTATATAAGGCTGACCACCACAACAGAGAGGCACTCTGGAGCTGAACAATAAAGGACGAAGGTCACAGCAGTTAGACTTATACCAGACCGTGTGGAGTCAGTGATTTGTGTGCTAGATACACCACAACAACAGTTGGCGACGAGATTACAAACTTTCACACGAAAATGGCTACCCTTGGTACGTTGCAACAGTTCGCTGATGGTGATGATTGGGACGCCTTTGTGGAGAGGCTTGAACATTTCTTCACAGCAAACGACCTGGCAGGAGACGACCCGGCCACACTAGCTGATAAGCTCCGCGCTATCTTGCATAACCACCGTCTATGGCCTCGTCAGGGACTTGCTGGCACCAGCGAACACAACGACCAAGTCATACAAGGAGCTCGTAACCCTGATCCATGAGCAACTCAAGCCCAAGGAGAGCATCCTCACAGCCAGACACCGGTTCTATACCCACCGACGGCCCGAAGGCCAGGAAATCGCGAAGTACGCCGCAAACCTCAGGAGGCTGGCGGCACTGTGCGAGTTCGGCAACCACCTCAACAAAGCACTGCGGGACATTTTAGTCATTGGAATTGGTCATGAGGGCCTTCCTCATAAGCTACTGTCGCCGGATACCACAGTCACACTGCAGATGGCCATCTCTGTGAGCCAGGCATTCATTACCTCGACCTGTGGCTCTCGGCAGATGACTCACTCTCAGGACTCAAACCCAGCAGGTACTGTGCACAGAGTGGCGCTGTTTAGAGGCTGGACTGTAGAGTGCGAACCCTCTCAGGGAAGAGAGAACAGGCCCCCGAGTCCTTTAACTCAGAGTTTACCTGCATCACCGAGTGTTCCCCGCTGAAGATGGAAGTCGAGATAGATGGCGTTCCAGTCTTCATGGAAGTGGACACGGGGGCGAGCCAGTCAGTGATGAATCAAGAAGCCTTTGAGAGGCTACGGGACAATGAAGCTGAACGACCCAAGTTGATCCCAGTTCAGGCAAAGCTGTGCACCGACGCCAACGAAATCATCCCAGTCATTGGAGTGAGAATGTAAAGGTACTCCATGATGGTGTGAATGTTTAAAATGTATAGAGACATTGAAGTTGAGAACGTGGGAATTGTATAGGGACAGTATAAGCTAACAAAGAATTCATGGAAGAATAGCCATGACATCTCGGACTCGAGACTGCGAAATGTTGCAACACTAACACATATTGAAACAAAACCCACAGCTTGCAGTAAAACCTCAAGGTCTTATTAAATCATGTTATTAACCTGAAACATTAACAGAAGGTCTTTGTTTAAAATCAGACCATACTTAGGTCGGCTTATGAGTGGACAAAGGGAAAGAGGGACCAAAAGAGATAGGTTGAACTAGGATGTCACTCTAGCCCTATCTTGTTATCTTTTGCCGAGAATGTATAACTGTTGTCGCTTTACGATGTAACTTCACTTATCCGAAGGGAGTGTGTACGCTCGATCGAGAATGTATATCCTCTTTCTGATAAGTCTTGCCGGCCGGTAAAATAAAGACTGCTTTGTTCAAAGCACAAGAGGTATTCGACTCAGTAATTTTACTGAACCAGATTGAGGTAAAAGAATCCAGGAATTTACAATGGCGCAGTGCACAAGTTACCTCTGTGGATTGTTGCAGGTGATGGACCAACGCTACTCGGCAGAAGATGGATGGAGAAGATCCATTGGAAGTGGGAAGACTTCACCCCTCCAGCGATTGACGTCCTCTGCGCTCAGAGGCAAAGCAAGCCCTCACCTGAGGGTGGACCCGGCACCGGAGAGCAGACCAGCACGACACCCGAGACACAGACCACTCAGCATGACTGCGTGGAGATGATCCAGCTGAGACGATCTGAACACACCTTCCAGGCTCCAGTGGCAGGACTCCGGAGGAAGAAAATCAGATCCAAAGGCGACTTCCCAGCTTCGAAGGCAGAACCCGGGGAGAAGAGGATCACCGCAGTCGACATCGTGGATGGAGGAAAGATGGCGGCCAAACCACGAGGTGAGGTGCTGAAGAAAAAGATGGCCGCGACCAGACCACGAGGTGCAGCGCTGATGGAGCAACACGTGGCACCAAACGGAGAAGAGGATTGGGGTAAAGAAAGCAAGGCTCTCTTAGAGTCCTGCAACCCACTACAATTAAAGGGACAGTTCTACATACTTAAGCAATGTACTAGTAACTGTAAGTCAGAGACAAAATGTTTAATTAATCACGTAAAATGTGTAACTGACAATCTGAATTGTGTACATGCAACCAGCAAGGAAAAGTCGTGCGATTATGTAAAATGTGTAATTGATGATCTGAATTGTGCACATGCAACCAGCGAGGAAAAGTCGCGCGATCGCGATCAGACCCACAGTGTATCCATCATAAGTAAAGAAAAGTTGTGTGATGTAGGATTTCAACTGCACGCAGCCAATGCAGCGGGCAGATACCCATCGGGATCACACAGGTCCAGCGAGCTACCCAATGTTGTAGCCTGTGTCCCAGGGACCAGAGTCATGCACCATGGAGTGTGGCCACAAGCAGCCAACACACACAAGCTGCAGAGCAAGCGACCCCAGCAGGGCAATGGCACCAGTATCGATACTATGCTCCTAATCGGTTCCACCTCTCAGGCACCCGAAGGCACCAAATGCCACGAGCCTGAAGGAGCAGACTGCACTAAGGCGCAGTCCCCAGACCCCATCGCCACCAAGGCCATACCCGTAGATGCAGGGTCACCCGCCACAGTTCCCTCAAAGTGGACTGGGACTAGCCAAGATCCCAAACCAAACAACGCCCAGACCAGCGAGTCAGCAGTTCCCTGTGCACTGCTCGGCGACAGCTCCTCAGGAAGCAGCAGCGACCCAGGGCACAAAGAAAGGACGGGGAGGTCACAGGCATCTGTGAACCGGCCCGATGCTTGGGACCACAGCAACAGCCCCAAATGTAAGCAACTCGAGCCAATCGGGTTCCCACTGCCAGCACCGGGCACTGAGCTAGCTGCCACCAGACTGCAGGGACACAACCCAGCAGCTCTGGAACTAGTTTGTCCTCACGCACCGATAAGGCATCTCACCAGTCTAACGTACTTGTCTCAACGGAACCACAAATGCAATGCAAACCTGTTTTCCTGAACTTGAATGTACTTGAATGCTCGGAGCCTCCGGCATAATCTATATGTGGGGGGGTGCGGGGCGGGGGGGAGAAAATGGTGTGGTAATGGACACACACAAACAGCAACCACCAGCACTCTACTGCACCAACCACTCACCCAAGATTGAAGTGACCTGCCAATGGTCAACCAGACAGAGCCCACATAGAGCTGAGCCCAGAGTACAGTCAATGCAGAGGCGATTTGCACTAAAGGCTCAGGGGAGCGTGATGTCATGCATCCGACATGGCTACTGTTGGTACTATCACAAGTTGTGCCATCAGAGGGCACAGCAGTGGGAGACTTGTAGGTTACCTGTACAGGTGCGCCTGGCCTAGAATAAAAGGCAGGCCACCAGGTGTGAGCCTCACTCTGGAATTAACAAATAAAGGACTAAGGTCACTACAGTTCAAGTCCAACACATTGCCTCGTGGAGTCATTATTAGAGCATCCAAGGACACAACAACATGATGTTCACAAGACTCAATAAAACCTCAGCCATTTGGGTTGGGGGGATCCACGATGAGGCAGGTGGTTGTGAGCCTGGTGGATGAACTGGTAATGTGTAGTGTGATTGTTAAACCTTTGCTATTTCTTAATAACAATGTATTGCTATGAATTCTTAAGCAAAGAACCCATGGAGCAAATACATTACAAAAAGGAACACTGCTCCCAATATCACATGCTAGTGAGTATCGGGGGAATAGGATAAGACAGATTAATGCGTAGCTAGAGAAATGGTGCGGGAGGGAGGACTTCAGATTCCTGGGGCCAGTTCTGGGGCATGTTGCACCTCAACAGAGCTGGGACCAATGACCTCGCGGGAAGGTTAACGAGTGCCGTGGGGGAATGTATAAACTAATTTGGTCGGGGGATGAACACCAGGATGAAACATCGGAGAAGAGAAGCAAGGCACACAGAGGACTGGGAGAGACAAATAGCTCTCGAGTAAAGAATTATTCAAAAATAGGAGGAATCGATGGGGGTGGTGGGGGAGGGGGGATATGTGCGGCAGTCTAATATAGGTTTGGAGTGCATGTGCGAAAATGCACGAAGCGTGGTAAATTAGGTTGGTCAGTTGCAGCACCAGTCTCTGCATGAGACTATGATGTAGTGGCAAAAACAGAGACCTTGCTCAATGATGCGGAGGATTGAAAACTTAATATTCCTGGCTACAAGGAATCAGGAAAGTTGGGAAGGTAAAAAAAGGAGGGAGGGTGGCAGTATTGATCAAAGGAACTATTATAGCACTGGAAAGGGTGGCATATGTGCGGGGGAAAAGTCAAAATCCATTTGGTTGGAATTAAGGAACAATACAGCAGCTATTATGCGACTGGGTATATATTATAGGCCACCGAATAGTGGAATGAGATAGAGGAGCAAATTTGCAGGCAAATTACAGAAAGATGCAAGAACTACAGAGTAGTGATAATGGGGGTCTTCAATTATCCTAATATAGACTTGGATAGTAACAGTGTAAAGGGCAAACAGGAGGAAGAATTCCTGAAATGTATACAATACGGCAGCATAGTGTTTATGTTACTGGACTGGTAATCCAGAAGCCTGGACAAATAATCCTGACACGTGAGTTCAAATCATCACAGCATCTGGAAAATTTAAAATCAAATAAATAAAAAAACTGGAATAAAAAGTTAGTACAGGTTGAACCTCCCTTATCCAGAACGCCCTTATCCAGAATTCCCTTATCCAGAATCATTCCTGGCCACCGGGTGGCGCATGCGCAGAACTCCGACATGAACAAATTGAGGTCCTTCCTCGCTGCTGACTCCCGCAATCGCTGGCCTGACCCCGCGATCCACCCCCCCCCGCCCCCCCCCCCGATGATCTCTCTACCGCACTCCCAGCCCCCAAGCCAGCTAGCCACGCTATCTCCTTGCTCAGTACCTGTACCATCAAATAGAAAAATCCCTTATCCAGAACAGGCCAGGTCCCAAAGGTTCCGGATAAGGGAGGTTCAACCTGTATCAGTAATGGTGACCATGAAACTATCGGAATGTTGTAAAAACCCATCTGATTCACTAATGTTCTTTAGGGAAGGAAATCTGCCCTATATGTGACTCCAGACCCACAAAAATGTGGTTGGCTCTTAACTGCTATCTGAAATGGTCTCGCGAGCCACTTAGTTTTATTCAAGAGGGCGGATGGGCAATAAATGCCGGCCTTGCTGGCGACGTCCACATTCTGTGAATGAATAAAAAAATAAAGAAAACTTTCACATTAGTGTCTGTTGTTCACGTGGGCGCATTGCAGCGAGAAATTTAAATCACAGATCTTCTGGGCTTGGGCTAGGAACCCCCAATTCCGACAGACTCCCGGTCATTGTGTGAGGCTTGGGGAGCCGCGCCTACTTCCATCTAGAAATATAGAATGATACAGCACAGAAGGCAGCCATTTGGCCCATCGTGCCTCTGCCGGCTCTTTGGTCGAGCTATCCAATTACAGGCCACTCTCAATTATCCGTACACAGATCCAACGGGAAACCGTTGTAATTTAAAATTCTGTTGCTAACAAGTGAAAAGATAGCTTCAAATAATTTGGAAAAATCGCCTTCCAAACACTATGCTCATTTGTATTTGCTCATTCTCTCTCTCACACACTCACTGTAAAAATCACCCTCCTCTGCTCTTGCTTTTCTGGTGTGTGTCTGTGCCCGCTGCTGCAGCCACTGTCTCTCACGGCCGTCGCTGACGTTGGGAACGGGGGCAGAGCCGGCACCTGGTTCCAGGTACAGAACCTGTACATGCATACTGGTAATATCCATCTTTTGTTACTGTTTGTAGCTTTTTGTATTGATTCATTAGTGTTTTAACTTATAAATGTAAACTCACCCGAATGATTGTATTGATTCATTAAAGTTTTAACTTTAAAATGTAGACTCACCCTAACGGAAAAATCGGTTACTCGGAATAGCCCAATCCCCTAAGGACCCGGATAATCCCGAGTTGCCTGTAGTTCCACTTCCTTGGTCTCAATCCCACAACCCTGCAATTTCTTTTCGTTCAAGTATTTATCGAATTCTCTTTTGAAAGTTACTATTGAATCTGCTTCCACCACTTTTTCAGGCAGTCCATTCCAGATCAATTTGCTGTGTAAATAAAATGTTCCTTTGTGTCGCCTAAGGTTCTTTTGCCAATCACCTTAAATCTGCATCCTCTGGTTAAAAACCATTCTGCCACTGGAAACAGTATCTCCTTATTTATTCTATTAAAGCCCTTCATGCTTTTGAACACCTCTATCAAATCTCCTCTTAACCTTCTCTGCTCTAACGAAAGCAAATGTAACGCCCCTATTTAAAAGAGGAGGCAGACAAAAAGCAGGAAACTATAGACCAGTTAGCCTAATATCTGTCGTTGGGAAAATGCTGGAGTCCATTATTAAGGAAGCAGTAGCGGGACGTTTAGAAATGCATTATTCAATCAAGCAGAGTCAGCATGGTTTTATGAAAGGGAAATCATGTTTGACAAATTTGCTGGAGTTCTTTGAGGATGTATTGAGCAGGGTGGATAAGTGGGAACCACTGGATGTGGTATATTTGGATTTCCAGAAGGCATTCGATAAGGTGCCTCATAAATGGATACTGTACAAGATAAAAGTTCATGGGGTTGGGGGTAATATATCAGCATCGATAGAGGATTGGCTAACTAACAGAAAACAGAGTCGAGATAAATGGGTCATTTTCCAGTTAGCAATCAGTGACTAGTGGGGTGCTGCATGGATCGGTGTTGGGTCCTCAACTATTTGCAATCTATATGAATGACTTGGATGAAGGGACCAAGTGTAATGTAACCAAGTTTGGTGATGATACAAAGATGGGTGGGAAAGCAAATTGTGAGGAGGACACAAAAAATCTGCAAAGGAATATAGACAGGCTAAGTGAGTGGGCAAAAAATTGGCAGATGGAGTATAATGTGGGAAAATGTGAGGTTATCTACTTTGGCATGAAAAATAGAAAAGCAAATTATAATTTAAGTGAAGAAAAATTGCAAAGTGCTGCAGTACAGAGGGACCTGGGGGTCCTGGTGCATGAAACATAAAAAGTGAGTATGCAGGTACAGCAAGTAATCGGGAAGGCAAATGGAATGTTGGCCTTTATTGCAAGGGGGATAGAGTATAAAAGCAGGGAAGTCCTGCTACAACTGTACAGGGTATTGGTGAGGCCACACCTAAAGTACTGCGTACAGTTTTGGTCTCTGTATTTAAGGAAGGATATACTTGCATTGGAGGCTGTTCAGAGAAAGTTCACTCGGTTGATTCCGGAGATGAGGGGGTTGATTTAAGAAGATAGGTTGAGCAGGTTGGGCCGAAGCTAACTGGAGTTCAGAAGAATGAGAGGTGATCTTTTCGAAACATATAAGATAATGAGGTGGCTCGACAAGCTGGATGCAGAGAGCATATTTCCACTCATAGGGGAAACTAAAACTAGGGGACAACAACTCAGAATAAAGGGCCAGCCATTTAAAACTGAGATGAGGAGAAATTTCTTCTCTCAGAGGGTTGTAAATCTATGGAATTCTCTGCCCCAGAGAGCTGTGGCGGATGGGTCATTGAATATATTTAAGGCGGAGATAGACAGATTTTTGAGCGATAAGGGAATAAAGGGTTATGGGGAGCGGGCAGGGAAGTGGAGCTGAGTCCATGATCAGATCAGCCATGATATCATTAAATGGCGCAGCAGGCGCGAGGGACTATATGGCCTACTCCTGCTCCTATTTCTTATGTTATGTTCTTCTCCAGACTCTCCACATATGAAGTCCCTCATCCCTGACACCATACCAGTGTATCTCCTCTGCAACCCCTCTCTAAGATCTTGACATCCTTCCTAAAGTGTGGTGCTCCAGGTGAGGCCTAACCGGTGATTTATAAAGGTTAAGCATAACTTCATTGCTTTGTACTCTCTGGCTCTACTACTAAAGCCAAGGATCCCATGTGCTTAAACAGCCTTCTCAACTTGTCCTGCCACCTTCAAAGACTTGAGTCCAAACACCCCAGGTCTCTCTGGACCTTCACCATTTTTAAAATTGTACCATTTAGTATATACTGCCTCTGCTCATTCTTCCTACCAAAATATATAAATTCACACTTCTCTGCATTAAATTTCATCTACCATGTCTCTGGCCATTTCTTCTTCTTCGGCAATCCCTCGGAGTCGAGGATGACTTGCTTCCACACTAAAAGTGAGTTCGCAGGTGACTGAAGAGTCCAATGCGGGACCTACAGTCTCTGTCACAGGTGGGGTAGACGGTAGTTGAAGGGACGGGTGGGTGGGGAGTCTGGGTTGCCGTGCGCTCCTTGCACTGTCTATGCTTGGCTTCTGCTTGCTCCTGGCGAAGAGATTCGAGGTGTTCAGCGCCTTCCCAGATGCTTTTTCTCCACTTTGAGTGTTCTTGGGCCAGGGATTCCCAGGTGTCGGTGGGGATGTTGCACTTTTTCAAGGAGGTTTTGAGGGTGTTCTTGAAGTGTTTCCTCTGCCCACCTGGGACTCCCTTGCTGTGTTGAAGCTCCGAGTAGAGCGTTTGTTTTGGGAGTCTCGTGTCAGGCATGCGGATGATGTGGCCTGTCCAACGGAGTTGGTCGAGTGTGGTCAATGCTTTGATGCTGGGGATGTTGGCCTGAGTGAGGACACTGAAGTTAGTGCGCCTATCCTAACAATCGATTTGCAGTGGTACTTCTCCAGTGTTTTGAGGTGCCTGCTGTATATAGTCTATATCTCTGAGCCATATAGGAGGACGGGAATTATTGTGTTCCTAACACAGATGAGGCTGCACACATGGAGGTTAAAGTAACAGTGACCTCAGTCTTTAATAAGGCACTCCAGAGTGAGGAACATGCCTTATATACAGTGCTCCCAAGGGATGCTGGGATCCCTTGGGACTTCAGGGGATGAGCTCCCTGGTGGCGGAACATGGTAGTGCATGCTTTACAGATACACAACATCACTCCCCCACCCCACCCAAAGTCAAAGTGAAACCTATTTACAAGGTGAGGCAGTTGGGAGCCTTTCTTTCCCTGGTGGACTGCCTCGGTACAAATATCTGTTCTGGTGTGTTGGCTGTGCCCTCGCTGGACTGGCGTGTTGTTAGCCCTGCAGGGCTGCTAGGGAAGCCGAGCCTTGCTGGGCTGTTGGGCGTGATGGGTTCGATTTCCTGGTCTGGCGTGGTGTCGTTGATCCTTTGGGTGTGTGTTGTGGGCTCGAAAAAGATGGTGTCTGCTGTTCAGGGCAGTCTGTGAACCGCAGCCTCTTTTGGTCCAGGTGCTTTCTGCAATTTTGTCCATTGTCTAGTTTGACTACAAACACCCTATTCCCTTCTTTAGCTATCACCGTGCCCGCGATCCACTTGGGACCATGTCCATAATTTAACACATACACAGGGTCATTTCGATCAATTTCCCGTGACACAGTGGCGTGACCATCGTTTACATTTTGTTGCTGCCGCCTGCTCTCTGCCTGATCATGCAGGTTGGGGTGAACCAGCGAGAGTCTGGTTTTAAGTGTCCTTTTCATGAGTAGCTCAGCCGGGGGCACCCCTGTGAGCGAGTGGGGTTTTGTGCCATAGCTGAGCAGTACTCGGGACAGGCGGGTTTGGAGTGAGCCTTCTGTGACTCGGTTAAGGCTCTGTTTGATGGTTTGTACTGCCTGCTCTGCCTGCCCATTGGAGGCTGGTTTAAACGGGCCGAGGTGACTGTTTTATCCCATTGTGGGTCATGAATTCTTTAAATTCGGCACTGGTGAAACATGACCCGTTGTCACTGACCAGTATGTCAGGCAGGCTGTGGGTGGCAAACATGGCCCTCAGGCTTTCAATGGTGGCGGTGGCGGTGTTTCCCGACATTATTTCACATTCAATCCATTTTGAAAAAGCATCCACCAGCACCAGGAACTTAGTGGTGCCTCTCTGGGCGCGTTGCTCAACTGAGCACAGACGCTGCATTGCCGTACACAGGACTCTAAGTCAGAGTCGATACCGGGCCACCACACGTGGGATCTGGCTATCGCTTTCCTCATTACTATACCCGGGTGTGTGCTGTGGAGATCCGAGATGAATATCTCCCTGCCCTTTTTTGGTAGCACTACGTGGTTACCCCACAACAGGCAGTCTGCCTGAATGGACAGCTCGTCCTTTCGCTGCTGGAACGGCTTGATTGGCTCTTGCATTTCAACGGGGATGCTGGCCCAGCTCCCATGCAAGACACAGTTTTTTTTACCGGGGACAGCAGAGGATCTTGGCTGGTCCAAGTCCTAATCTGGCGGGCCGTGACAGGTGATTTATCATTTTCAAACGCTTCCATGACCATCAACAAGTCTGCGGGCTGCTCCATTTCCTCCCCGTAGTGGGCAATGGTAGCCGACTGAGAGCATCCACACAATTCTCGGTGCCTGGCCTGTGGCAGATGGTATAGTTATATGCTGATAGCGCGAGTGCCCACCTTTGTATGCGGGCTGAGACATTAGTATTTATCCCCTTGTTTTCAGTGAACAGAGATGTGAGGGGCTTGTGATTGGTTTCCAGCTCAAAGTTGAGGCCAAACAGGTACTGATGCATTTTCTTTACCCCCGAACACTCACGCTAATGCCTCTTTCTCAATCATGCTGTAGGCCCTCTCGGCCTTAGACAAGCTCCTGGAAGCATAGGCGACAGGTTGCAACTTCCCCGCAACGTTAGCTTGTTGTAAAACACACCCGACTCCATACGACGACGCGTCACATGCTAGCACAAGTCTTTTACACGGGTTATACAATACAAGCAGCTTGTTGGAGCATAAAATGTTTCTGGCTTTCTCAAAAGCAATTCCTTGTTTTTTTTCCCCATACCCAGTTCTCACCTTTGCACGCTAACACATGTAGGAGCTCTAAAAGGCTGCTTAACCCCAGTAGGAAGTTACCAAAATAGTTGAGAAGTCCCAGGAACGACCGCAGCTCCGTGACGTTCTGTGGCCTGGGTGCGTTCCTGATAGCCTCTGTCTTGGCATCTGTGGGCCGAATGCCATCCGCCGCGATCTTTCTCCCCAAAAACTCCACTTCTGTTGCCATGAAGACGCATTTTGACCTCTTCAGCCGCAGTCCTATGCGATCCAGTCACTGGAGGACCTCCTCCAGGTTTATATGGTGCTCAGCGGTGTCCCGACCCGTGACCAATTTGTCGTCCTGAAAGACCACCGTGTGTGGTACCGACTTGAGTAGGCTCTCCATGTTTCTCTGGAAGATCGTTGCAGCCGACCGAATTCCAAACGGGCATCTGTTGTAGATGAACAGTCCCTTGTGTGTGTTGATGCAGGTGAGGCCCTTCGAAGACTCCTCCAGCTCCTGCGCCATGTAGGCCGAAGTCAGGTCGAGCTTGGTGAACGTCTTGTCTCCTACCAGCGTCGCAAATAGGTCGTCTGCTTTTGGTAGCGGGTATTGGTCCTGTAACGAGAAACGATTAATAGTTTCTTTATAATCGCCGCAAATCCTGACGGTGCCATCACTTTTGAGCACTGGAACAATTGGGTTGGCCCACTCACTGAATTCCACTGGGGAGCCTGTCCAGCTCGATTTCCACTCTCTCCCTCATCATGTGAGGTACCTCTCGCGCCTTGTGGTGACTAGGTCCTGCCTCTGGGACCAAGTGGATCCGTACTTTCGCCCCGGAAAAGTTTCCAATGCCTGGCTCAAAAAGGGAAGGAGATTTGTGAAGAACCTGGGTACATGAGGCCTCATCGACATGTGATAGCGATCGGATGTCATCCCAGTTCCAGCGGATTTTGCCCAGCCAGCTCCTTCCAAGCAGTGTGGGGCCATCGCCCGGGACAATCCAGAGTGGCAGTTCGTGCACCGTGCCCTCGGAGGTGGCCTTGACCATGGCGCTGCCCAGGACAGTGATAAGCTCTTTGGTGTACGTTCTCAGTTTCGTGTGGATGGGGCTCAGGGCTGGTCTGAATGCCTTGTTACACCACAGTCTCTCAAACATCTTTTTATTCATGATGGATTGGCTAGCGCCAGTGTTCAGTTCCATGGCTACGGGTAAGCCATTCAATTTTACGTTTCGCATTATAATGCCAACAAGGTGTGAATTGCCTTGCATTCATCCTTTGTTGGGTGTCTCTGAGTCATCTGGGTCACCTGAGGCCAGCTGGCAGTTGCAGACTCGTGGGTTGTGCACTGTACATTTCTGCTCGCAAACACAGTTCCAGTTAATTTATGAGCATTGCTATCACTTGTGTGCTGAGAGATTTGTTTGGTGTTATCACTGGTGGACATAAACACCCGTGCTATTGCAATGGTCTTACTGAGGGTCGGTGTCTCTACAGTCAAAAGTTTTCGTAGGATGGTCTCTGAGCATTTGCTCCAGGTAACAATCAAACTCACATTGTCCTGCAAGTCGCCTTAGCTCGCGACGTAGCTCGCCACTTCCTGACCTTTAGATTGCTGGCACATGTAGAACCGATACCTCGCCATCAGCACGCTCTCTCTCGGGTTAAGATGCTCCAGAGCCAGTGGAAACAGCTCCTCATACGACTTATCTGTGGGTTTCACCAGAGCCAGAAGATTCTTCATGAGGCTGTAGGTCGGTGCCCCACAGGCTGTGAGGAGGACCGCTCACCTTTTTGCAGCGCTTCCTTCTCTGTCCAGCTTGTTAGCTACAAAGTACTGGTCTAGCCGTTCGACATAGGCTTCCCAGTCCTCATCCTCCGAGAACTTCTCCAGGATGCCCACAGTTTGCTGCATCTTTGCGTTGGATTCGTATTCTCGTCACCAGTTGTTGTGTTCCTAACACAGATGAGGCTGCACACAGGGAGGTTAAAGTAACAGTGACCTCAGTCTTTAATAAGATACTCCAGAGTGAGGAACAGGCCTTAGAGGCCGGCTTATATACAGTGCTCCCAAGGGATGCTGGGATCCCTTGGGACTTCAGGGGATGAGCTCCCTGGTGGCGGAACATGGGAGTGCATGCTTGACAGATACACAACAGAAATCACTACTGCTCTGCAGACCATGAGCTTGCTGCCGTGTTTGAGGTCCTGGTCTTCAAACACTCTCTTCCTCAGGCGACCGAAGGCTGCACTGGCACACTGGAGGCGGTGTTGGACCTCGTCCTCGATGTCTACCCTTGTTGATAGTCGGCTCCCGAGGTATGGAAAATGGTCCACATTGTCCAAGGCCTCATCATGGATTTTGGTAACCGGGAGGGGGGGGCAGTGCTGTGTGGCAGGGGCAGGTTGGTAGAGGACCTTTGTCTTACGGATGTTTAGTGTAAGGCCCATGCTCTCGTACGCCTCAGTGAAGGTATTGATGATGGCTTGGAGTTCTGCCTCCGAATCTACACAGACGCAAGCGTCGTCTGCATACTGTAATTCAATGACAGAGGATGGGATAACCTTGGGTCTGGCCTGGAGGCGGTGGAGGTTGAACACATTCCCGTTTGTCCTGTAATTTAGCTCCACTCCAGCGGGGAGCTTGTTGAGTAAGGTGGAGCATTTCAGCAAGGAAGATTGAGAAGAGGGTTGGCGCGATGATCCAGCCCTGCTTGACCCTGGTCTGGACGTGGATTGGGTCTGTGGTGGATCCGTTGGTCAGGATCATGGCTTGCATGTTGTCGTAGAGCAGGCGGAGAATGGTGATAAACCTTTGAGGGCAGCCGAATCAGAGGAGGACGCTCCATAATCCGTTATGGTTGACAGTGTCGAAGGCCTTTGTGAGGTTAAAGAAGGCCATTACAAGGGTTGGTTCTGTTCCCTGCATTTCTCTTGTATTTACTGCATGGTGAAGATCATGTCCATTGTGCCCCTTAGTGGGCAGATTCCACATTGCGACTCTAGGAGGAGCTCTTCAGCCACAGGGAGAAGATGGTTGAGGAGAATTTTTGCGATGACTTTCCCTGTGGCCGACAGCAGGGTGACTCCTCTGCAGTTACCGCAGTCGGACTTGTCACCCTTCTTGAAGATGGTCACGATTACGGCGTCAGAGATCTCCCGGCATGCTCTCCTCCTTCCAGATAAGAGAAATTAGGTCATGGATTCGTGCCAATAGTGCTTCCCCGCCATGTTTTAGAGCTTCGGCGGGGATTCCATCTGCTCCTGATGCCTTGTTGTTCTTCAGTTGTCAGATGGCCTTTTCTACCTCGTGCCGGGTTGGGGTTCTGCTGAGATGTGGCGGGTGGGATGCTGTGGGATGGAATCGAGGACACTCACGTCGAAGACAGAGTCTTGGTTAAGGAGATCTTCGAAGTGCTCCTGCCAGCGGGCACTGATTGCCTCTCTGTCCTTGACGAACACCTCTCTGTTCTTTCACGAGTCTGCCGATGACTTCCTGAAGTCTGTTACTATGCTCCTCATTGTTGACTACATTTCCAAGTTTCATGTCATCTGCAAACTTTGAAATTATGCCCTGTCTACCCAAGTCCAGGGCTTTACTATGTATCAAAAAGAGCAGTGGGACCTAATACTGACCCCTGGGGAACACCAGCGTATACTTCCCTCCATTCTGAAAAACAACCATTCACCACTACTCTCTGCTTTCTGTCCCTGTGCCAATTTCATATCCACACTGCCCTTGTCCTTTTAATTCCATGGACTTCAATTTTGCTAAGAATATAAGAAATAGGAGCAGGAGTAGGCTATACGGCCTCTTCGAGCCTGCTCCGCCATTTAATTATATTATGGCTGATCTTCAACCTCATCTCCACTTTCCTGTCATATCCCTTGATTCCCTTAGAATTCAAAAATCTATCGATCTGAACCTTGAATATACTTAACGTCTCAGCATCCACAGCCCTCTGGGGAAGAGAATTCTCTTCACAATCCTTTGTGTTGTGCACGTAAATAACCGTAAATAACGTAAATAACCGACAAACTGAGCCAGGAGAAAAGTAACTTAACTTAACTGTGCTTTTATACAACCCAAAAATGGTGTCCCAAACCGGCATGAACCAGAATGAATACAGCAACTGTGAATAGCTCCCACAGGGTCCTAATGCCCATCCAGTGCGCTGTAACAAATAGAGTATGAACACAACATATTTCCCCCCTTTTTAAAACCACAGTCTATATACAGACAAAGTCCTTGAGATAGCCAGGTCGTGTTCTAATACGCTGAGACCGGCGTGGAGCTTGCGGTGTTTGATCAAGGTTTTCGGTTGGTTCCATCCTGCTGGTCTGTTGGCCTGTGAGTTGGGATCAGTCTACGAGCGTTCCATTGAGTTCCATCATTGAGCTCGTCGGTGTGAGGGCTGAACTTTCGCCCGATCTGTTTTGGAAACAAAAATGAAGATGCGAGCTTGTGATTACGGTTTGGGCGCTTAACTCTGACCCAATCTCCGTTCTTCAGCTGGTGCTTCTGGGTGCGTCGTTTTGTGTCGGTGTACGACTTCACTTTTCATTGCCTTTCTGAAATCTGGGATGTGAGTGTGGTTATCTTTGCACTAGCTTTGGCTGGGGGTTTGAGAATGTCCAATAGCCAGCGAACATTCCGTCCAATCATGAGCTCAGCGGGTGTCTTCCCTGTTAGCAAGTGCGTTGTCGAGCGGTATTTGCAGAGAATGGTTTGAACCATTTCGTCGAATATTTGGCCTGTTGCGAGGTTGGTTTTCAAACACTATTTGATGACGCGGTTAAAATGCTCAAGATCTCCGTTGCTTTGAGGATTGTACCGAGCAGTAAGGTGATGCTTGATAGCATGACGAGTGAGGAAATCCGCGAACTGGTCAGACACAAACTGTGGTTCATTGTCAATGATTATGACCTCTGGGAGGCCCCACTTCGTGAACATACACTGCAGAATAGTGACGATCGTTGATGAGGTCACTAAACTTGTAGTGATTTCTGGCCAATTGAAATGCAGGTCATGTACTACATCAAGGAAACGCTGGTGCTGTGGAATTGCTTCAATGGGACCAAAGATATCCAACTGAAGTTGTTGCCATGGTCTTTGTAGCCATGGAATGGGCTTCATTGGCGCTGGTTAGATATTTGTGATCTTTTCGCTCAGACTGCATGCTTCACAGTGTGAGACAAACTCCTCGATGCGAGTGTCAATCCCAGGCCACCATACTGAATCGCGACATCTCTGCTTCAAGCGGACAATGCCAGAGTGTCCATCGTGTGCCAATGAGAGAACATGCTGTTGAAGCGACTTAGGAAGAATTACTGCTCCATCACCACAAGCTAAGCAGTCATCATTCCAAACGGAAAATTCCAAACGCAAAGTCTGTGGAAGGTTTTCAGCTCTTCCGGAATTTGCTTGGGCCACTCAGTCTGGAGGAAGTGGCTCACATGCTGGAGAGTAGCATCACTCTGTGATTCGGTTTTGAATTCATCGCAGGAGACAAGATTTCTGATGGACTGAGTGATGATCGACATGATATATGTGTCATCATCTGTGAACAAGTCAGCACCAGAGTCCAAAACAGGTGTTGAGCGGCTGAGCATGTCAGCTACGTGGTTGCGATTGCCAGTGATGTACTGCACATCAAAGTTATACTGATGAAGGCGATCTGACCATCGGCTGATTCGTAGTAGTCTGTGCCCAGATCCAGGTGCAGCGAGTAGCGTAGTTACTGCTTGGTGATCCATACGCAGGATAAATTTCCTGCCATAGAGGTAGATGTGCCAGCGTTCACATGCGTAGATGCAAGCAAGTGCTTCGCATTCCCCTGTAGAGTATTTACGTTCTGCAGATGAGAGCATGTGAGAGGCGAAGGTGACTGGTCGTTCCAGGCCGTCAATCCATTGCAAGAGCACAGCACCCATGGCGGTGCCTGATGCATCCGTGGTGACGTACGTAGTGGCATTCGGATCAAAGTGCACGAGGATAGGAGGGGATGTGATTTTCTCCTTAAGCGTGGTGAATGCCTGAGCCTGGGAATCTGTCCATTCATAGAAATATAGAAATTTACAGCGCAGAAGGAGGCCATTTCGGTCCATCGTGCCCGCGCCGGCTGACAAAGAGCCACATGGCCCTCAGTCAGCAGCCCTGAAGGTTACATATAAACCTATGAACAATGAACAATGGCAGAAAGGTAAAGAGCATCCAGCCCAACTAGTCCACCCCACACAACTGCGACACCCCTTGCACCGAAACATTCTACACTCCACTCCAACTGGAACCATTTGATCTCCTGGGAGAGGCAAAAAAATAGATAAAAACCCAGGCCAATTGGGGAAAAAAAAATCTGGGAAAATTCCTCTCCGACCCATTCAGACGATCAAAACTAGTCCAGGAGATCACCCTGGCCGAATTCGATTCCCTGCAGTACTTACCATCATAACTGCGCCAGCCAACACGAGGTTATCCAATCTCATCCTAATTAGCAGCTCGAGGTCTGTAACCTTGCAGGTTACATCACTTTAGAAACATAGAAACATAGAAAATAGTTGCAGGAATAGGCCATTAAGCTCTTCGAGCCTGCACCACCAATCAATATGATGATGGCTGATCATGCAACTTCAGTATCCCATTCCTGTTTTCTCTCCATACCCCTTTAGCCATAAGGGCCACATCTGACTCCCTTTTGGATATATCGAATGAACTGGCCTCAACAACTTCCTATGGTAGAGAATTCCACAGGTTCACAATTCTCTGAATGAAGAAGTTTCTCCTCATCTCGGTCCTAAATGGCTTACTCCTTCTCCTTAGACTGTGATCCCCTCTCATTCTTCTAACTCCAGTGGATACAAGCCTAGTTGATCCAGTCTCACCTCACAGGTCAGTCCTGCCATCCTGGGAATCAGTCTGGTGAACTTTCGCTGCACTCCCTCAATAGCAAGAACGTCCTTCCTCAGATTAGGAGACCAAAACTGAACACAATATTCTACGTGTGGCCTCACCAAGGCTCTGTACAACTGCAGTAAGACCTCCCTGCTCCTATACTCAAATCCTCAAGCTATGATGGCCAACATGCCATTTGCCTTCTTCACTGCCTGCTGTACCTGCATGCCAACCTTCAATGACTGATATACCATGACACCCAGGTCTCATTGCACCTCCCCTTTTCCTAATCTGTCACCGTTCAGATAATATTCTGTCTTCCTGTTTTTGCCACCAAAGTGGATAACCTCATATTTATCCACATTATACTGCATCTGCCATGCATTTGCCGACTCACCTAACCTGTCCAAGTCACCCTGCAGCCTATTAGTGTCTCCTCACAGCTCACACAAGTCACCCAGCTTAGTGTCATCTGCAATTTGGAGATATTACATTCAATTCCTTCATCTAAATCATTGATGTATATTATAAATAACTGGGGTCCCAGCACTGAACCCTGTGGCACCCCACTGGTCACTGCCTGTCATTCTGAAAAGGACCCGTTTATTCCGACTCTCTGCTTCCTGTCTGCCAATCAGTTTTCTATCCACGTCAGCACATTACCCCCAATACCATTGTCATGTATCTTTTACATTATTATATATAACTGTATCCAAACATGCTATACATTGTGCATTGTGCGAGGCCCCTTGGGGAAGAGTGACCATAATATGGTGGAATTCTGCATTAGGATAGAGAATGAAACAGTTAATTCAGAGACCATGGTCCAGAACGTAAAGAAGGGTAACTTTGAAGGTATGAGGCGTGAATTGGCTAGGATAGATTGGCGAATGATACTTAAGGTGGATGGGCAATGGCAGACATTTAGAGACCGCATGGATGAACTACAACAATTATACATTCCTGTCTGGCGTAAAAATAAAAAAGGGAAGGTGGCTCAACCGTGGCTATCTAGGGAAATCAGGGATAGTATTAAAGCCAAGGAAGTGGCATACAAATTGGCCAGAAATAGCAGCGAACCCGGGGACTGGGAGAAATTTAGAACTCAGCAGAGGAGGACAAAGGGTTTGATTAGGGCAGGGAAAATGGAGTACGAGAAGAAGCTTGCAGGGAACATTAAGACGGATTGCAAAAGTTTCTATAGATGTGTAAAGAGAAAAAGGCTAGTAAAGACAAACGTAGGTCCCCTGCAGTCAGAATCAGGGGAAGTCATAACGGGGAACAAAGAAATGGCAGACCAATTGAACAAGTACTTTGGTTCGGTATTCACTAAGGAGGGCACAAACAACCTTCCGGATATAAAAGGGGTCAGAGGGTCTAGTAAGGAGGAGGAACTGAGGGAAATCCTTATTAGTCGGGAAATTGTGTTGGGGAAATTGATGGGATTGAAGGCCGATAAATCCCCAGGGCCTGATGGACTGCATCCCAGAGTACTTAAGGAGGTGGCCTTGGAAATAGTGGATGCATTGACAGTCATTTTCCAACATTCCATTGACTCTGGATCAGTTCCTATCGAGTGGAGGGTAGCCAATGTAACCGCACTTTTTAAAAAAGGAGGGAGAGAGAAAACAGGGAATTATAGACCGGTCAGCCTGACCTCAGTAGTGGGTAAAATGATGGAATCAATTATTAAGGATGTCATAGCAGCGCATTTGGAAAGAGGTGACATGATAGGTCCAAGTCAGCATGGATTTGTGAAAGGGAAATCATGCTTGACAAATCTTCTGGAATATTTTGAGGACGTTTCCAGTAAAGTGGACAAGGGAGAACCAGTTGATGTGGTATATTTGGACTTTCAGAAGGCTTTCGACAAGGTTCCACACAAGAGATTAATATGCAAAGTTAAAGCACATGGGATTGGAGGTAGTGTGCTGACATCGATTGAGAACTGGTTGTCAGACACGAAGCAGAGAGTAGGAGTAAATGGGTACTTTTCAGAATGGCAGGCAGTGACTAGTGGGGTACCGCAAGGTTCTGTGCTGGGGCCCCAGCTGTTTACACTTTACATTAATGATTTAGACGAGGGGATTAAATGTAGTATTTCCAAATTTGCGGATGACACTAAGTTGGGTGGCAGTGTGAGCTGCGAGGAGGATGCTATGAGGCTGCAGAGTGACTTGGATAGGTTAGGTGAGTGGGCAAATCCATGGCAGATGAAGTATAATGTGGATAAATGTGAGGTTATCCACTTTGGTGGTAAAAACAGAGAGACAGACTATTATCTGAATGGTGACAGATTAGGAAAAGGGAAGGTGCAACGAGACCTGGGTGTCATGGTACATCAGTCATTGAAGGTTGGCATGCAGGTACAGCAGGCGGTTAAGAAAGCAAATAGCATGTTGGCCTTCATAGCGAGGGGATTTGAGTACAGGGGCAGGGAGGTGTTGCTACGTTGTACAGGGCCTTGGTGAGGCCACACCTGGAGTATTGTGTACAGTTTTGGTCTCCTAACTTGAGGAAGGACTTTTTGCTATTGAGGGAGTGCAGCGAAGGTTCACCAGACTGATTCCCGGGATGACGGGACTGACCTATCAAGAAAGACTGGATCAACTGGGCTTGTATTCACTGGAGTTCAGAAGAATGAGAGGGGACCTCATAGAAACGTTTAAAATTCTGACGGGTTTAGACAGGTTAGATGCAGGAAATATGTTCCCAATGTTGGGGAAGTCCAGAACCAGGGGTCACAGTCTAAGGATAGGGGGTAAGCCATTTAGGACCGAGATGAGGAGAAACTTCTTCACCCAGAGAGTGATGAACTTGTGGAATTCTCTACCACAGAAAGTTGTTGAGGCCAATTCACTAAATATATTCAAAAAGGAGTTAGATGAAGTCCTTACTGCTAGGGGGATCAAGGGGTATGGCGAGAAAGCAGGAATGGAGTACTGAAGTTGCATGTTCAGCCATGAACTCATTGAATGGCGGTGCAGGCTAGAAGGGCCGAATGGCCGACTCCTACACCTATTTTCTATGTTTCTATGACTTTAATAAGATATGACCTGTAACCACCAGCATACCTTACCACCAGGGGTGCACTTGCAAGAGACAGGTATATCAGGGCAGGTCTCAGGCAAGTGCAGCATTCCAGAGCTGTGAAATAAATGTGCAGGTCCAGAGTGACCTTGACTTCACTACATGCCTCGTGTGAATCTGTACTGAGGGGACAGGACTTTACAGTGGCGACGGGTTACGGGATTACAGAATCCACAGAATGGCGAACAACGGATCAGATGAAAAGTACAATGCGGGAGACAATTGGGAGGACTTGAAAGAAAGGCTCCAGCAAAGCTTTGTAACCAAATACTGGTTAGGCGACGATAAGGCAGACAAGAGAAGAGCCCATTTCTTGACCAGCTATGGCTCGAAAACACGTTTTAATGAAGGATTTGTTGGCACCCGAGAAACCAGCAAGCAAGTCGTTTGAAGAATTGAGCACACTGGTAAGAGACCACCTGAAGCCAGCGAGCAGCCTACACATGGCCAGACACAGATTTTACAACTACAGACGCTGTGTGGGCCAGAGCATACCCGACTTCGTGGCGGAACTTCGGAGGTTGGTTAGCTTATGTGAGTTCTCCGATGAACTGAGGAGAGAAATGCTGAGAGACTTTTTCATTGAAGAAATAGGCCACGCAGGCATATTCTGAAAGCTCATAGAGACCAAGAACCTGACCTTAGAGGCAGCAGCACTGGTTGTACAGACATTCTTGGTTAGGGAAGAAGAAACGAGGTTAATTTACAATGCAACTAACGAAATATTGGAACAAGAAGTTCACAGCACTAAACAAGCTGCTACCCCCACACACAGACAAAACCGGGAGAACAGGTTTTCGACAGCAGGCAGAAGCCATCAAGGGCCACAGGAACGGCCGTTCACACCTCATCAACCCACAATGCGAGCAATCAACTACAAACTGAGAGAAGCTCAAGAGAGATCAGCCAGACGCAGTTCATTCTTTGGGAACTCTTTGAACAATGGAACAGGTCTGTGCTGGAGGTGTGGGGATTGGCACTCGTCAAGGGGATGTCGATTTCAGCAGGCTGTTTGCAGAAATTGTGAATATACAGGGCATTTGGCCCGCATGTGCAAAAAAACGTCAGTTCGGCTGGTATACAAATCGGATGGGTCGGAAAGCGGACCAGAAGATGGTGGGGACAGTACCCGGGACACCGGTGTACAGCGGGTCAACACGATCAATGGCCGTTGCTCCTACAACAGGACGCCTCCTAGAATGATGAGGGTCCTACTCAACGGGATATCTGTCAACATGGAGCTGGAAACGGGAGCGAGTCAATCTCTCATGGGCGCTCAACAATTTGAACAACTGTGGCCGCATGAAAGAGACAGACCAAAACTCACAAAGGTTGACACCAAACTAAGGACCGATACCAAAGAAATCGTACCAGTCCTCGGCAGTGCCATGCTCTCTGTCACACACAAAGGGACAGTGAACCGACTTCCCCTGTGGATTGTTCCCGGAGACCCCCCAGCACTGCTGGGGAGAAGCTGGCTGGCAAAACTAAACTGGAAATGGGATGATGTCCATGCCATGTCATTAGAGGAACGGACCTCCTGCTCAACAGTTATAAAGCAATTTGAATATCTCTTTCAGCCAGGTGTGGGCACTTTCAAAGCGGCCAAAGTCAAAATCTACATCGCACAGGATGCTAGACCGGTCCATCACAAGGCCAGAGCTGTACCCTATGTGATGAGGGAAAAGATTGAACACGAACTAGACAGGCTTCTGCGGGAAGGCATTATATCACCTGTGGAATTTAGCGACTGGGCAAGTCCCATCGTCCCAGTCATGAAGCCTGATGGATCCGTACGAATCTGTAGGGTCTACAAATCTACCATAAACAGAGTCTCCCTACAGGACCAGTACCCGCGGCCCAGATCGGATGACTTATTTGCCACATTGGCTGGAGGTAAACTTTTCTCAAAATTAGATCTCACATCTGCGTATATGACGCAAGAATTGACCGAGGAATCCAAGCTACTCACCACCATCAACACACATTGAGGCCTTTTCATGTACAATCGATGCCCATTCGGCATCAGGTCGGCAGCTGCCATATTCCAGCGCAACATGGAGAGTCTGCTCAAGTCCATCCCGGGGACGGTTGTATTTCAAGACGACATACTTATCACGGGCAGGGACACCGACTCCCATCTCCGTAATTTGGAGGAAGTACTAAAGCGATTGGATCGGGTAGGCCTACCAGTCAAGAAATCCAAGTGCCTGTTTCTCGCACCCGAGGTTGAATTTTTGGGCAGAAGGATTGCCGCGGATGGAATCCGCCCAACAGAGTCCAAAACAGAAGCAATTCGCCTGGCACCCAGGCCCCGGAATGTCTCAGAACTGCGCGCCTTTCTCGGGCTACTCAATTACTTTGGGAACTTTATGCTGAACTTAAGCACGCTGCTGGAGCCTCTCCACGTGCTACTCAGAAAGGGGTGCGATTGGTTTTGGGGGACGCCCAGGAACGCGCCTTCAATAAGGCATGCAACCTTCTGTGTTCGAACAGTGTTTTGACTTTCTTCGACCCAGGTAAAAAGCTAGTTCTCACATGCGATGCGTCAGCATATGGGGCCGGGTGCGTTTTGCAACATGTCAATAGTGCGGGCAAATTACAACGCATAGCTTATGCCTCCAGGTCACTTTCGCAGGCGGAGCGCGGGTACGGAATGGTAGAGAAGGAGGCGCTCGCGTGCGTGTACGGTGTCAAAAAGATGCACCAATACCTTTTCGGGGCCAAGTTCGAGTTAGAAACTGACCACCCTCCTATCCGAGAGCAAGGCAATAAACGCCAACGCCTCGGCAGGAATTCAACGGTGGGCACTCATGGTGGCGTCCTACGACTATACCATAAGGCACAGACCAGGCACAGACAACTGTGCCGACGTGCTCAGCAGGCTACCCTGGCGACCACGGAAGGATCCGACGAACAGGACTGTGAGATAGTCATGGCAATCAATGCCTTTGAGTCCACAAGTTCGCCCATGACGGCTCGCCAAATCAGAGCCTGGACGGCCAGCGACCCCACGTTATCCTTAGTAAAAAGATGTGTCCTAACCGGTGACTGGGCAGAGGCTCGCGATGCCTGCCCCGAGGAATTAAAACCCTTTCAAGGCGCATGCATGAGCTATCACTACTAGCAGACTGCCTGATGTGGGGCAGCCGAGTAGTCATGCCTCTGCGAGGCAGAGAGGCATTTGTCCGGAAGCTCCACCGCGAGCACCCGGGGATCGTTCTCATGAAGGCCATAGCCAGATCCCACGTCTGGTGGCCTGGTATTGACGCGGACTTGGAGCTTTGCGTCTGAAGGTGCACCATTTGTGCCCAACTCAGCAATGCCCCCAGGAAGGGTCCGCTGAGCCCCTGGCCTCCCAAACCATGGTCGCTTGTGCATGTAGACTATGCGGGCCCATTCATGGGCAAAATGTTCCTTGTAGTTGTAGATACATTTGCAAAGTGGATCGAATGCACCATTTTAAACTCGAGCCCAACCTCCACCACTGTGGAGAGCCTCGCAACCATGTTTGCAACGCACATAATCCCTGACATATTGGTCAGTGACAATGGTCCGTGCTTCACCAGCGCAGAATTCCAAGACTTTATAAATGACCACGGCATAAATCACATTAAGACGGCACCGTTCAAGCTGGCCTCCAACGGCCAGGCGGAGAGAGCAGTGCAAATCATTAAACAAGGCATGCTTAAAATCCAAGGTCCCACGCTGCAGGGTCGCCTGTCGCGACTGCTGCTGGCATACAGATCTCGTCCGCACTCATTGACTGGGATCCCCCCTCACGCAACTGTTGATGAAAAGGACTTTAAAAACAAGGCTCTCATTAATCCTCCCAGACATGCACGAAATCGTTGAGGCAAAGCGCCGTAAGCTGACTGAGTACCATGACAGAAATTCGAGGGGTAGATGGAATGAGATAGGGGACAAAGTGTTTGTACTAAACTATGGCAGTGGTCTCAAATGCCTTGCAGGGACAGTAACGGACAAGGAAGGAAACAGGCTACTGGTAGTACAAATGGACAATGTCAAAACCTGCCGGAGGCATGTAGACCAAGTCAAAAAACGATTTACCAACAACACTGCTGAACCAGAGGCAGACTACAATGTGGAACTCGCACCACACCTGGTGGACAGACAGAGGGAACAACCTGAGGAAAGGGCAATCCCAACAGACAGTCCAGGCGAGGCAACAACAATCACACCAATCGAAACAGACAGCCCAGGCGAGATACCAGCAACCACATCCAAAGAAAAACAGACACCAATGCAAACAACTGAACCACAACTCAGACGCTCCACGCGAGAGCGTAGACCACGTGAGAGACTAAACCTATAAGGACAATAAGACCTTGGGGGGGGGTGATGTCATGAATCTTACATTATTATATATAACTGTATCCTAACATGCTATACATGACTGTAATAAGATATGACCTGTAACCACCAGCATACCTTACCACCAGGGATGCACTTGCAAGAGACAGGTATATAAGGGCAGGTCTCAGGCAAGTACAGCATTCCAGAGCTGTGAAATAAAGGTGCAGGTCCAGAGTGACCTTGACTTCACTACATGCCTCGTGTGAATCTGTACTGAGGGGACAGGACTTTACAACCATGTGCTTTAATTTTGCACACTAATTCTGACACTGATTAACCCACAAGTAGCTGTTTCCAGTCCACTGTGGCCAAATCACTCCTCAACTTAGCAATTTGGGATTTTTATTCCAGGTCTTTCCTAGTCCTTATCCATAACTAACTTGAATCTGACTGAATTATGGTCACTGGCACCCAAGTGCTCTCCTGCTAATACCCCTTCCTTTGGTTCTGTCTTCATGAAGGAAGACACGAATAACCTTCCCAAAATACTAGGGGACCGAGAGTCTAGTGGGAAGGAGAAACTGAAGGAAATCCTAATTAGGTGGGAAATTGTGTTAGGGAAATTGATGGGATTGAAAGCCGATTAATCCCTGGGGCCTGATAGTCTGCATCCCAGAGTACTTAAGGAAGTAGCCCTAGAAATAGTGGATGCATTGGTGATCATTTTTCAATAGTCCATCGACTCTGGATCGGTTCCTATGGACTGGAGGGTAGCTAATATAACACCACTTTTTAAGAAGGGAGGGAGAGAGAAAGCGGGTAATTATAGACCGGTTAGCCTGACATCATTGGTGGGGAAAATGTTGGAATCAATTATTAAAGATGAAATTGCAGCACATTTGGAAAGCAGTGACGGGATCGGTCCAAGTCAGCATGAATTTATGAAAGGGAAATCCTGCTTGATAAATCTTCTGGAATTTTTTGAAGATGTAACTGGTAGAGTGGACAAGGGAGAACCAGTGGATGTGGTGTATTTGGACTTTCAAAAGGCTTTTGACAAGGTCCCACACAAGAGATTGGTGTGCAAAATTAAAGCACATGGTATTGGGGGTAATATACTGACGTGGATACAGAACGGGTTAGTAGACAGAAAGCAGAGAGTCAGAATAAACAGGTCCTTTTCAGAATGGCAGGCAATGACTAGTGGGGTGCTGCAGGGCTCAGTGCTGGGACCACAGCTATTTACAATATGCATTAATGATTTGGATTAGGGAATTGAGTGTAATATCTCCAAGTTTGCAGATGACACTAAGCTGGGTGGCGGTGTGAGCTGTGAGGAGGACGCTAATAAGCTGCAGGGTGACTTGGACAGGTTAGGTGAGTGGGCAAACGCGTGGCAGATGCAGTATAATGTGGATAAATGTGAGGTTATCCACTTTGGTGGCAAAAACATGAAGGCAGAATATTATCTGAATGGCGGCAGATTAGGAAAAGGGGAGGTGCAACGAGACCTGGGTGTCATGGTTGAAAGTTGGCATACAGGTACAGCAGGCGGTGAAGAAGGCAAATGGTATGTTGGCCTTCATAGCTAGGGGTTTTGAGTATAGGAGCAGGGCGGTCTTACTGCAGTTGTACAGGGCCTTAGTGAGGCCTCACCTGGAATATTGTGTTCAGTTTTGCTCTCCTAATCTGAGGAAGGACGTTCTTGCTATTGAGGGAGTGCAGCGAAGGTTCACCAGACTGATTCCCGGGATGGCAGGACTGATATATGGATCGACTGGGTCTCTATTCACTGGAGTTTAGAAAGATGAGTGGGGATCTCATAGAAACATATAAAATTCTGATGGAACTGGACAGGTTAGATACAGAAAGAATGTTCCCGATGTTGGGGAACTCCAGGACCAGCGGACATAGCCTAAGGATAAGGGGTAAGCCATTTAGGACTGAGATGAGGAGAAACTTCTTCACTCAGAGAGTTGTTAACCTGTGGAATTCTCTACCGCAGAGTTGTTGATGCCAGTTCATTGGCTATATTCAAGAGGGAGTTAGATATGGCCCTTACGGCTAAAGGGATCAAGGAGTATGGAGAGAAAGCAGGAAAGGGGTACTGAGGTGAATGATCAGCCATGATCTTATTGAATGGTGGTGCAGGCTCCAAGAGCCGAATGGCCTACTCCTGGACCTATTTTCTATGTTTCTCTGTTTCCACCTGCCCAGCTTCATTCCCCAAAACTAAATCCAAAAGCGCCCCCTCTCGTTAGACTTGTTACATACTGACTAAAAAAGTTCTCGAATGCATTTAAAGAATTCCGCACTCTCAATACTCTTCACACAATATTTGTCCCAATCAATATTAGGATATTTAAAATCCCCTACTATTACTACCCTATGGCTTTTGGACTTCACTGCAATTTGCCTACATATTTGCTCCACTGTTTGGGGGTCTATAATACACGCCCAGCAGTGTGATCACCTCTTTTTTATTTTTCAATTCGACCCATATGGCCTCATTTGATGATCCCTCGAACATATCATCCCTCCTCACTGCTGTAATAGTTTCTTTAATCAATACCGCGCCCCCCCCACCCCCGCCATGTTTACCCTCCTCTGTGTCTTGTCTAAAAATTCTGTAACCAGGAATATTGATCTGCCAAACCTGCCCCTCTTTCAGCCATGTCTCTGTAATGGCTATAATGTCATACTCTCAAGTATCTACCTGTGTTCTCGGCTCATCCGCCTTATTTGCTATACTTCAAGGGACATCCTTGCGCAGCAACTTGCGAAGTGGTTCGGTAATGTGTGCGTAGTGCGGGACAAACAGCAGATAGAAGTTGCAAATGCCGAGGAATGATGAAAGTTCTTTGACGTTGGTAGCCTCCTGCATTCACTGGATTGCATCAATGTTGTCAAGCGTCCTTGTACTGTAACTTTGTAGCCTAGAAAGTTTATTTCTCCAGCAGCGAATGTACATTTCTCGGCATTAAGTGTAATATTATGTGTAGCAAGTCTTGCCATAACTGCGTGAAGTCATTGGTCATGTTCTTCCATTGTCCGTCCATGGACGACAATTTGAGCATAGTAGTGAGAATCTTCTGAAATGCACTTGATGCAGAAGATAGTCCGTAGGGCATGCATCAATACTGATACAGACCATCATGCATCGTGAATGCCGTGAGCGGTTTGCTGTCTTCTGCTAAGGATATTTGCAGGTATCTGCGGCACATGTCAAGTTTTGTAAAAACTGTTGAGCCGTGGAATTCTGAAGACAGTTCGTCGCTGGTCGGAAGATGGTTCTTGTCGGGGATGTTGGCCTTATTGCCCTCTTTCAAGTTGATGCATAGGCGGGTCACCCCATTTTTACAACAAGTAATGTTGAAATTTGAGATCCAGTGTGAGGAGTCAATGCTCTCAATGATTCCCTGAGATTCGATTTGCGTTAATTGTGTGTATACTTGGTCGGGAACCGCGAATGGGAGACGGTGAAGTCGCTGCATAACTGGTTTGATGGAAGGGTCAACGCGGGGACGATGGTAGAATTTTGTTGTCACTCCAAACCCTGTGAAGATTGAGGGATACTGCTTGTCAAAGTTCACCATGCACACAGGTGTGCCGGTTGGGTTGTAAACTTTGAACCCAAGTTTTTCAAAAAGGTCAACATCCATGAGGCTTCATCCCTTCGCAACATAAAAGGAAAAGTATATCGGGACAGATATGACCCCAAGTACTTAAATTTTGAAATCAGAGTACGCATGTGGAGTAGAAGTTGTGGGCTGCAGTTGACAGTGTGTGAAGTGGGTTTTGTACACAGCCTCGCTCAATATGGAGACTTTGGTTCCAAGGTCAATGAGGAGGCAGATGGGCATGCCGTCAATGTTTAATTCACAGTCCTTGAATTTGCCTGAACCGATGTGCAAAATGTCACTAATGGTGTAAACCATATTGGATTCGTCAATATTGGGGTCGTCCACACGTCAAATATGTAGCGATGAGCGACAGACAATAGCAAAATGGTTCATTTTACCACATGCAGAGCATTTCTTCCCACGTGTAAGGCAGTTAGGATTCTTTGGTGAGTGTGATTTGTCCCCACAGTTCAAGCAGTGAAAGTTAAGCCTGCGATCCATACTGGGTGGCTTATTTCTAGCCCTGGTTCTTTGCTGTGATTTCCTCTTTGGACGAATGCCTTGCACATGGGCTGTAGCTGCAGTCTGCTGCACAGAGGGAGAGGGGATCTGATCGTTTTCGAGACGGAAAGCACTGCTTCGATTTGGATAGCTAAATTAGTTATTTGTCTAATGTCAATTTATCATCCTCCATTAGCAAGCGTTCCCGAATGCGGGGGATCATTGTTTTCTCAATAACTTGATCCCTGATCATTTCCTCTGTCAGTGCTCCAAAGTTACACATAGCGAACAGTTCAATTAATGAAATGATGTACTGTTCGATTGGTTCACCGTTCCCTTGCCCCCTTTGACGAAATTGGTATCTCTCCATACAATACTTTTCTTTCGCCCAAAATAGTTTTCTAAGGCGCTTACTGTTTTGTCGTAGGACTCGGTGTCTTCGATTTGACCAAAGATGCGTTCGCCTTTGGTGCCGAGGAAGTGGATAAATATTGCGCGGCGGCAAGCTGGTGTTACATTGTCGCCATCTAACCCACTCGCCGTGATGTATGTAGAGAAACTTTTTCTCCATCTCAGCCACGGAATTGGAGGGTCCCCGGGTGTGGAGAGAAAGGGGGAGGGGGCGGGTAGGGAGGTTAATTTGATTCATCCTTGTCGCCGAATTATGTGGTGTACGTAAATAACTGACAAACTGAGCCAGGAGAAAAGTAACTTAACTTAACTTGAACACAACACTCTTCATGAAGAAATTCCTCCTCAACTCAGTCCTAAATGGCCGACCCCTTATCCTGAGACTATGCCCCCAGCTTTCTAGCCAGGTGAAACAACCTTTCAGCATCTATGCAGTCAAGCCCTCTCAGGATCTTGTATGGTTCAATGAGATCACCTCTCATTCTTCGAAACTTCAGAGAGTACAGTATAGCCCTGTACAATTTCAGCAAGACATCCTTACTCTTGTACTCCAAATCCCTTGCAATAAAGACTAACACAACATTTGCCTTCCTAATGGCATGTTAACTTTGTGTTTCGATCTCTCTGAATACCAACATTTCCCAGTCTCTCACCACTTAAGAGATATTCTGCTTTTCCATTCTTCCTACCAAAGTGGATAACTTCACACGTCTCCACATTATATTCCATCTGCCATGTTCTTGCCCACTTACTCAACCTGTCTATACCCCTGTGCAACCTCCTTGCATCCTCCTCACAGCTTACTTTTGAACTTAACTTTGTATTGTCAGCAAACTCAGTCCCCTCATGATATAGATTGTAAATAGTTGAGGCCCAAGCACAGATCCTTGCGGTACCCACCTGCCAACCTGAAACTGACCTGTTTATTCCTACACTCTGTTTTCTGTCCGTTAACCAATCCTCAATCCATGCTAGTATATTACCCCCAATCCCATAACCCCTATTTTTGTGTAATAGCCTCTTGTGTGGCACCTTATCGAATGCTGTTTGATAATCCAAATACACCACATCCACTGGTTTTCCCTTATCTACAAGGCTAGTTACAACCTCAAAATACTCCAATAGATTTGTCAAACACGATTTCCCTTTCATAAATTCATGTTGATTCTGCCCTATCATATTACAATTTTCTAAATGCCGTGTTACCAGGTTCCGAATAATAGATTCTAGCAATTCCCTACTACTGATGTCAGGCTAACTGGTCGATAGTTCCCTGTTTTCTCTCTCCCTCCTTCCTTGAATAGCAGGGTTACGTTTGCTACCTTCCAATCCACGAGGATCATTCTAGAAGCTAGAGAATTCTGGAAGATCAAAACCAATGCAGCCACCTCTCGGCTTTTAGACTCATTAATTTCTCCATAACAATTTTTTTATTCATACTCATTTCTTCAAAATCCTCAGACTTACCATTCTTTTTGGCAACATAAGACATTTCCTTTAATCTAATACTATCTTTAATTTATCTTGTTAGTCACAGTTGGACTACTAATCCTGTGGGTTTTTTACTCCTTAGGGGACTGTATATTCATTGCAAATTCTGAATTAATTCTTTAAATGTTTGCCATTGCTTACCTACTGTCATACCTTGTAATGTAGTTCCCCAATCTACCTTAGCCAACTCGACCCTCATACCTATGTAGTTTGCTTTGTTCAGATTCAAGTCCCTAGTTTCGGACTTAACTAAGTCACTCTCAAACACAATATAAACGTCTATCGTATTATGATCACTCTTCTCCAGAGGCTCCTTTACTACTAGGTTGTTAATGAACCCTTTCTCATTGACAATACTAGATCTAAAATAACCTGTTCCCGAGTTGGTTCCTTGACATACTAATCTAGAAAACTATCTTGAATATATTTCATGAACTCGTCCTCCAAACTATGACTGCAAATTTGGTTTGCCCAGTTTATAAGAAGATTAAAGTTCTCCATGATCGGTGTATTACCCTTGTTACATGCACCTCTAATTTCCTGATTTATACAGCGCCCGACACTACAACTACTGTTTGGGGGTCCTGTCAACAACTCCCACCGGTGTTTTCTGCCCATTATTTTTTAGCTCCATCCAAACAGATTCTACATCTTGATTTTCTGAGCTAAGATCCTTTCTCTCTACTGTCTTTATGCGATCCTTTATTATCAGGGCTACCCTCTCTCCTTTCCCATTATGAGTCTATCTTTTCTAAAAGTCAAGTATCCTGGAATATTTAATTTCCAACCTTGGTCACTGTATCTCTGTAATAGCAATAGATCAAACCCATTTATTTATATCTGTGCTATTAATTCATCTATTTTGTTGCAACTGCTTTACGCATTCAGATATTGTGCCTTCAACTTTAACCTTTTTCCCTGATGTCACGTTAGTCGCTCATGCCCGATTACCTTTGTTAAGCCCTCGGTTGCTCCCTGACCCACTCTGCTTATTTTTACTCAAATTGCTACTCTGCTCTACAGCCTTGACATTTCTCTTTCTGCTTTTGAATTTACCCTTTCTTGAATCCTCATAAAGGACAGAGCTGCCAGACTGGATCCGCGACAGGTGGTGAGACAGGACGAGGGAAAAACCTACTTGACCTCATCGTCACTGTAAGAGTGGAGCAATTGATATAAAAACTCCACTACTCTTTGACCCGGAATCAGCAGGCGGACACCTCGGATAAGTAAAAACACAAACTTTATTCAAGCCGGCAGGGGAAGCATCTCACTTCTCAGACCTCTGAGAACGGATCTTCGACATGTAATACATTTTGCGCATGTTTTATACTGTTTTACCCGATAAGTACATAATTACTGTTGATTAGTTTCCCATTGCGCATATGCATCATGCTCAACTGCCATTGGTTGTTGTCTATAATGCGTTGCAGCTGTCTTTGCACAATTGCTGTTTTTACAAAGGTTATCTGATCAAGGGGGTTTGCTTGTTAATGTGGTTTAAAACTTAACAATGTCCAATGTAGTACAAGACCTCTCAGCACATTAGCATTTATATCTGTACCTTAAAAAGGTTAAAACATAACATTGTCCAAGGAGTCGCAAACCTCTCGGTACATTATTATATTCATTCCCTGGTTATTTATTTTCTCCATATTCAATTTTATTCTAACAATCCCCCCTTTTGGCCCCTGGCAAACTTGTCCCAAGGTAGGCCAATATTCCTGGAATGGTGACGAGTTGTTGGTCCATCGGTTTCAGGTGGCCAACCTATACTTCAGGACCATCAATCAAGCCCCTATTCCTAGACTAGGTGTTTAGGTGGTTCAGATTTGTCTGTAATTAAAGATTGGTTTTCTGACCGGGAATGCTTTAATTGTTTTATAAGTCGTCTGTTCATGCGGCGTCTACGTCTCATACAACCTTCAATCAGCAAAATCATCGTTACGAGCATTTGCACAGCTACCACTATGTGTGATATTATTCTTATCCAGGGGTGTATTTGAACACTAGTTCCCCAGTTCCATATCCGTTACCATGGTATACTAGCCAGGGTCTTCCTTGTCTTCTCTTGTAGTTGGTCGATTTCCTTCATCACATATCGTACTTGTTGCTCTGCTATGTCCTTGCGTAGTGAGGTTAAATTCTCCTTGACATCAGGGATAGGTTTCCCCTGGGGCTCTTCGAAACCTCTATAACTGTTCTTCAAATCGTTGGTGGTACTGCTGAGTGTCTCCCTCTTCAGCCTGGGATGGAGGGTATATCCGTCTAACGTGGTCCTCACGCTCACGTTCATGCAGAAATTGGATGTGGATTCATTACATCGAATGCCTTCTGTCAGTGTCAAATGTTGGGTGGTCGTGCTCACACATGATTCTCTGGACCCTCGTCTGGCCAGTGTCGTAGGTACATCGATTGTTAGTGGTGTGACCCTCACTACGCATCCTCCGGTTCTTCCAATTCCGCATTCAGCTTGGTTTCCTGGCTTCGCATCCGGGCACAAAATAATGTTATTATCTTTTTAACAATTCAGGATTAGTACACCCGTGGTAGAGTTACCCTCTTTTATCACATACATTGGTGTGCCATGGTAGTGCATTCTTTTTATCTCTCCTATGTTGTTTACATAACATAAATCATATCCCTGTTGAAGGTCATATTGTGGGACATCTACGAAAAACCCCATCATGTGACGCCACACATTTCCTCTGTGATGTCCATACATGATTGCTTTTTCTATATTCACAAGCATCAGTTTCATTTTTACTCATGGTCCACTCCTTAAAAACCTTGTTAGTTATACAATCGGATATTTGACCATTCTCTATCTGTCCTAAATTGTATGTTGTGGTGGATAGCAAACAGGCTCCATAACCACTCCACACAAATTGTGTCTCCATTGTTTTATTTATATTTTGTGCATCATGATTGACCAAATTTAACGGTTTCGCATGGTTTTCTAGTATACGAGTGATGGGAAGCAGCTCTTTTCCAGTTCTAGTCCCTAGGCTAGTCAGTTCCTTGGTGGCTTGCTCGCCCTCCAACAATAGTTTCTTCATGGTTTCTCGTAACTCATGTACCCCTTGTGATACCCCTTCTATATCTATCGTATTTACTGTAACCATCCCTGCTGCATACCCTGTTCCTAATGTTTCTAATATTCCCCGTTTCTGCCATGTACGCATTTTACTAGCTTTCTTATTTACCTTAAACGTCAATGTTTTAGAGTCTGATCCTTCAAGCAATCTTTGTATCAAATTTTTATCGAGGTCTATGTGCCTCTGTCCGCATTGATAAGGGAGCGTTAAATCAGACAAATTAAGGAATATTTTAATGACCTTGTGATCCACTCCAAAGAATATTTTTTGTTCTACCCTTTCCATCATCAGACCACCTATTGCTCCCAGGGTTACCTTAGGGCATGATGGGGGTGCAGAGGTTGTGGTTGTAGTGGTTAGGGTTGTGGTTCCCTGCATCATTCGGTAGTCCTCCTCGGGACTGCTGCAATGGCTCCCTTCGGTATACCTCCCAATCTGCTGTTGGGGTCTGGGTACTTCCCTCGCATGGGAGTCTCCACACTTAATGGTTACCCCCTGATACATAGTACCCCATAACCTGTATTTTTTGCTCATCAGTTAATTTTAAGTAATATGGGCGGGTCCAGATTGCTAGCACGGTTTTCATATCCCAGTTGGAGTAGCTGTCATCAGTATCCCAATCTCTATTCCTAATTGGGACCCACCAGAGTCTGCATAGGATAACTGATATACCTGATTGATGTTGGTGTAAATTATAAAGTCCGTTCCACACTCAACGCTGGGTACCACTTTCAAAGTGGTGCCTTTCCTTGGTTCAGTCCATCTTCCCTTTTTTATCAAAAGCTGCATCCACGCTTTGGTCGGGCATCGTTAATATTCCCGAAATGAACCAACATCTGTAAAATACATAAATTCCTGGTCGTCACCGGTTCATTAGGCATCTTATCATGTGTATCGCTTTAATTGTGAATGTTTCCGCTTACCCCCATCTCGAGTGTCTATGCAGGCGCATGTATCGCTCATCATTATTACCTCATACGGTCCTTTTTCCATCGGGGTGACATGCCTGTTTTTTCTGGGTTTATTTTTCCCATAACTTTATCTCCTATTGTTGGGATATTTATCCCTTGTTTTTGGTATTGGGCTTCACAGTCCTTTATTAATTGTTGGTCTCTCGCTTGTCCCTTTAGGTCATGTAGTTGAGTACATCATCATCATCATAGGTGGTCCCTCGAAACGAGGATGACTTGCTTCCATGCCAAAAAAGGATCAGTTCACAGGTGTTTCAATGAAGGACCTAATATTCCAGGTCCCGAACTACATCCTGAAGGGTGGAAGATGCCTGTGCGTGGAGTTTTTAAACGTGTGGTGGCCGTTGCACACCAGCCATCACACGGGAGTTGAATACATAGTCTCGTAATTATCTCCTAATTTTATCTTGAAAAGGCCCTATGTCTTTGCTTCCGGTCACGAACACTTCTGGCAGTCGCATTGTTCGTCCTGTCATTAGTTCGAAAGGAGTCAGTCCAGTGGTACTGTTAGATGCGGCTCGTAACTTCATTAAGATCAGGGGCAACACATCCGCCCACCCTCGTCCTGTCTCTGCTATCACTTTGGCTAGAGCCAACTTGAGAGTCCTATTCATCCGTTCTACCATGACAGAGGACTTGGGGTGGTAAGGGATGTGGAATTTATGTCGTACATTCACACGCCTGTTTCATTACTTTCCCAGTAAAGTGGGTCCTTTGATCCGAATCTATTTGTAATGGCAATCCCCATCTCGGTATTACCTCTTCTGCTAATATTCTAGCCACCGTGTCCGCCGTACAATTTTTAGTTGCAAAAGCTTCTACCCATCTCGTGAATTGGTCTATTATTACCAAACTGTAAATTTTTCCTCTGCTACTTGTTTGGCTGCTTTATCTGTGTGGGCATTTCCTTCCTGATGTTGGTCCTCAATTTTACGGTGAGCTTTAATTTTTATCACTGCACCTTCTTGGGGTAATTGGGAGGTTTGTACTAAGTTTTTTACTATCTGTTTGTGTTGTATGGGACCTCCTCCTGATGTGACATAAACTTGTTTACTCCATGCTTTCATGTAATCATGTATTACTCCAAAGGCATAGTTGCTGTCAGTATAAATATTTCTCCTTTTCCCCTCTGATAATGTTAAGGCTTCCGAGAGTGCTACTAATTCGGCCACTTGGGCTGCCATGTGTCCCGCTAGTGATCCTTTGTTCCTTGTCTTTCCTTCCTCATCTACTACTGCCCATCCGGTTCTTGGTTTTCCGTCCATATATCTCCAGAACCATCTACATATAGGTTACAGACCTCCCCTTGGAGGGCTTCCTCTTTTAACAAATTGCTTTCCTCCTCTCCTTCACTGCTACATTCATGTATTACTCACTCATTGTTTATTCCGCAGGCTGGGTTTATTCCTATATTTCTGACTATTTTTACTGACCCTCCGGGGGGGGGCGATAAGATTGCTTGCCATCTTGCTCGGCGGGCGTCGGATACTGTCCGTAACTTCCCTGTGTTTAATAACTCCACCAGGGTATGGGGAGGGTGTAGTATGACTTCTTCCAACATTACTACTGGTTCACTGATTTTTACCGCCCATGCTGCACAATCTGAAGCGGCTACATACCTGGATAATCCTGCCGCTACCAGCGATTGTCGGATGGAATAGTAGGCTACTGGCCTTTGTCTATATCCATGGGCTTGGGTCACTGCTGCATTATAGCGATTACCGTCTGGATGATGGTATATATTAAACGGCTTTCTCTGATCAGGTAATCCGAGCGCTGGAGTTTGAACATTTCTTCAAATTTCTAAAAGCCTTTTCTTGTTCTGGTCCCCATTCTATGGGAGAGTGGAAGGGTTTACCTCCCTTAGTTAGATCCTGTATTGGTTGGGCCTGTTTAGCATAGTCTGGGATAAAATTCCCTCAGTAATTGAATAACCCAAGCACTTGGCGCACCCCTTTTGTGGTATATGCAAGCACTCTAATAACGACTCCACGAGGCGAGGGTATAGTACTTGAACAGTTGTAACCTCAGTCCTTTATTGCAGCTCCTAGAGTGAGGACACCAAGAGGAGAGCTTACTTTTATACTTGGTTACCTGCAGTGTACAGGTGACCCTTAGGTCTCCAGGAGCAGCACCCTCTAGTGGTACAGGTTTGGTGTATACAGGGTGAAGGTACATTCAGTGGTCAGGTGTTACAGTACATACATTAACATGCATACATAACACCTTTTATGGTTCCTGGTCGAGGCATTTGCTGGATAGCTGGTTTCCTATCCTGTGGCATTTCCTTTTTTCCCGTGGTTATGATGTATCCCAAATAAGTGACTTCTGCTTTTCCCATCTGCACTTTCTTTAGGTTTACTTTTAATCCCTCATCTTGTGATGTCGGTAATATGGAGAGCATGTGTCCTGGTTTTGTACTTTCTGGTGGGCTTCACTTAATCCTTCAACATTTTTACAAAACAATCATCGTCCCTATCGGGATTGGGTATTCCGGAACTGTCCCTGTTTTCTGAATACTTCCTTTCCATATATTCCCGTATACTTCCCTGTGTCACTCACATTATTTTAGAGCAATTTGGTTTTGGACGGCCCCAACAATTTCTCATACCTTGTCGGAGAACTCCGATTCGGCCAGGTTTACCCGTCCCTAGTGGCCCCCATGTTTGCCATCTTCCATCCCTAACCCCTTGCGTTGTTTTTAGCCAATTTACCGGACCACACTTTCTCTTTACTAGGCCGTGTACGTCACCTAGGGTTATGTTATGCACTTTTGTCATAGTTCCCACCGCATCCCAAAATCCAATATTTTCGCTATTTGTTTTAGGGGTTGGTAGATCCTTAAGTAGGGCTTGTCTTTCTGGTGGTGGCAACGGAACTTCTTGGATTGTTATAACTGCCGGGTTATTTCCTCTAGTGGGCACCGTTATTGTTCTTACTGGGGCCATATGCACCGTATCCCCTTGATATGGTGGTGGCCAGTCACCCTCGTCCTCATGATCTCTAGCTTCCTCGGCTAATTCGTTCCGCTCTGGATCATAGGACTGTTTCAATTGTTCTCGCAACTCCTCTAAACTTGGGTATATGTTTTGTGCGGGTGGAGGTGGAGGGAGTTCTCTGGGCACGGTTATTGATGCACATTTTACTTCCTTGAGGTTTTCTATTCTATTTTCCAAGGATTTTATCTTACTTTGCAAATCTTTATTAGTTTGTTCTAACCTTGCCGTTTTTTTGTTTGTTCTCGGTAACAGGCTAGGACGATTAGGTGGGCTTTCTCTATTTTGTCTTTTTGTTTGCATTCCCATCACTTTATCTGTCACGATGGGCAGTCATCTGGTTCCACCCTTTTTCTTTCAATCCCTTAATTACTTTTTTACATTCTACTGATATTATATTCTCCAGAGACCCTTCGGGCCCCAATCATATTCTTTGGCCATGCTTATGAAGTTGCCAAGTATGTTCTAGCAGGTTAATCTTGTACCCGATCACACATCACTTTTTTAACCCGCTCGTATTTACGATTATGCCGTGGTTTCCCTAACTCTCGTGCACAGACCTACTCATACCCTGTGCCTTACTTCTTCATAGAAACATAGAAAATAGGTGCAGGAGTAGGCCAATCGGCCCTTTGAGCCTGCACCACCATTCAATAAGATCATGGTTGATCATTCCCTCAGTACCCCTTTCCTGCTTTCTCTCCATACCCCTTAGCCGCAAGGGCCACATCTAACTCCCTCTTGAATATATCCAATGAACTGGCATCAACAACTCTCTGCAGCAGGTAATTCCACAGGTTAACAACTCTCTGAGTGAAGAAGTTTCTCCTCATCTCAGTCCTAAATGGCCTACCCCTTATCCTTAGACTGTGTCCTCTGGTTCTGGACTTCCCCAACATCGGGAACATTCTTCCCGCATCTAATCTGTCCAGTCCCGTCAGAATTTTATATGTTTCTATGAGATCCCCTCTCAGCCTTCTAAACTCCAATGTATAAAGGCCCAGTTGATCCAGTCTCTCCTCATATGTCAGTCCTGCCATCCCGGGAATCAATCTGGTGAACCTTCGCTGCACTCCCTCAATAGCAAGAATGTTCTTCCTCAGATTAGGGGACCAAAACTAAACACAATATTCCAGGTGAGGCCTCACCAAGGCTCTATACAACTGCAGTAAGACCGCCCTGCTCCTATACTCAAAACCCCTAGCTATGAAGGCCAACATACCATTTGCCTTCTTCACCGCCTGCTGTACCTGTATGCCAACTTTCAATGACTGATGTACCATGACACCCAGGTCTTGTTGCACCTCCCCTTTTCCTAATCTGCCGCCATTCAGATAATATTCTGTCTTCTTGTTTTTGCCACCAAAGTGGATAACCTCACATTTATCCACATTATACTGCATCTGCCATGCATTTGCCCACTCACCTAACTTGTCCAAGTCACCCTGCAGCCTCCTAGCGTCCTCCTCACACCGCCACCCGGTTTAGTGTCATCTTCAAACTTGGAGATATTACACTCAATTCCTTCATCCAAATCATTGATGTATATTGTAAAGAGCTGGGGTCCCAGCACTGAGCCCTGCGGCACTCCACTAGTCACTGCCTGCCATTCTGAAAAGGACCCGTTTATCCCGACTCTCTGCTTCCTGTCTGCCAACCAGTTCTCTATCCACGTCAGTATATTACCCCCAATACCATGTGCTTTGATTTTGCACACTAATCTCTTGTGTGGAACCTTGTCAAAAGCCTTTGAAAGTCCAAATACACCACATCCACTGGTTCTCCCTTGTCCACTCTACTAGTTACATCCTCAAAAAATTCCAGAAAATTTGACAAGCATGATTTCCCCTTCATAAATCCATGCTGACTTGGACTGATCCTGTCACTGCTTTCCAAATGCGCTGCTATTTCATCCTTAATAATTGATTGCAACATTTTACCCACTACTGATGTCATGCTAACCGGTCTATAATTACCCGCTTTCTCTCTCCCTCCCTTTTTAAAAAGTGGTGTTACATTAGCTACCCTCCAGTCCATAGGAACTGATCCAGAGTCGATAGACTGTTGGAAAATGATCACCAATGCATCCACTATTTCTAGGGCCACTGCCTTAAGTACTCTGGGATGCAGACTCTCAGGCCCCGGGGATTTATTGGCCTTCAATCGCATCAATTTCTCTAACACAATTTCCCACCGAATAACGATATCCTTCAGTTACTCCTTCTCACTAGACCCTCGGTCCTCTAGTACTTCCAGAAGGTTATTTGTGTCTTCCTTCGTGAAGACAGAACCAAAGTATTTGTTCAATTGGTCTGCCATTTCTTTGTTCCGCATTATAAAGTCACTTGAATCTGACTGCAAGGGTCCTACGTTTGTTTTCACTAATCTTTTTCTCTTCACATATCTATAGAAGCTTTGGTAGTCAGTTTTTATGTTCCTGGCAAGCTTCTTCTTGTACTCTACTTTTCCGCTCTTAATTAAACCCTTTGTCCTCCTCTGCTGAATTCTAAATTTCTCCCAGTCCTCAGGTTTGTTGCTTTTACTGGCCAATTTATATGCCTCTTCCTTGGATTTAATACTATCCTTAATTTCCCTTGTTAGCCACAGTTGAGCCATTTTCCCCGTTTTATTTTTACTCCAGACAGGGATGTACAATTGTTGAAGTTCATCCATGTGATCTTTAAATGTTTGCCATTGCCTATCCACCGTCAACCCTTTAAGCATCATTTGCCAAGTTCCTTGGCTTCTGTAATCCGGGTCCATTTGTTCTTTATTACAGATTATTCCGCATCACTGGGCATGTGGTAGTTCTAACTTGTAGGTGGTATATTAAATGTGTACTCACCCCAACAACTTCCACATCATACCTGGTTAAATGGACTCTGTACCCTGCTCGCAGCGCCAATTGTAAGAGTGGAGTAATTGCTATAAAAACTCCACTACTATTTGACCTGGAATCAGCAGGTGGACACCTCAGATAAGTAAGAACACGGATTTTATTCAAGCCAGCAGGGGAAGCATCTCACTTCTCAAACCTCTGAGAACGGATCTTCGATGTGCAATACATTTCGCGCACATTTTATACTGTTTTATCCGATAAGTACATAATTACTGTTGATTAGTTTCCCATTGTGCATATGCATCATGCTCAACTGCCATTGGTTGTTACCTATAATGCGTTGCAGCTGTTTTTGCACAATTTCTGTTTTTACAAAGGTTATCTGATCAAGGGTATTTGCTTGTTAATGTGGTTTAAAATTGAACAATGACCAATGTATTACAAGACCTCTCAGTACATTAGTATTTATATCTGTACCTTAAAGAGGTTAAAACGTAACATTGTCCAAGGAGTCACAAACCTCTGAGTACATTACTATATTCATTCCCTGGTTATTTATTTTCTCCATGTTCAATTTTATTCGAACACTCACCAATCTTTCCATGACAGTAGAGATAGCCGTGACCACTGTTATGTATGCAAACCTGTAAATACCATGTCTAACCACCAGAGGGCTTATCCCCTGGAGTCCCAAGGGATCCCATAATCCCTTGGGATCACCTGTATAAAAGGAGGCCTCACAGGCTGGAGAGTCACTCTGAGATCTGCAATAAAGGACTACGGTCACACTTACCTTGAGCTTGCAATATCTAGTCTGACTCTTTATTCAATACATAACAACTACGACGAGATACAGATGATGAACCCCAGTGCAACATTGCAGAGAACGGTGGGCATCCTGGAGAAATTTTTGGAGGGAGATGATTGGGAAACCTTTGCGGAGCGACTTAACCAATACTTGACATTAATGATTTAGACGAGGGGATTATATGTAGTATCTCCAAATTTGCGGAGTTGGGTGGCAGTGTGAGCTGCGAGGAGGATGCTATGAGGCTGCAGGGTGACTTGGATAGGTTAGGTGAGTGGGCAAATGCATGGCAGATGAAGTATAATGTGGACAAATGTGAGGTTATCCACTTTGGTGGTAAAAACAGAGAGACAGACTATTATCTGAATGGTGACAGATTAGGAAAAGGGGAGGTGCAACGAGACCTGGGTGTCATGGTATATCAGTCATTGAAGGTTGGCATGTAGGTACAGCAGGCGGTTAAGAAAGCAAATTGCATGTTGGCCTTCATAGCGAGGGGATTTGAGTACAAGGGCAGGGAGGTGTTACTACAGTTGTACAGGGCCTTGGTGAGGCCATACCTGGAGTATTGTGTACAGTTTTGGTCTCCTAACTTGAGGAAGGACATTCTTGCTATTGAGGGAGTGCAGCGAAGATTCACCAGACTGATTCCCGGGATGGCAGGACTGACATATCAAGAAAAACTGGATCAACTGGGCTTGTATTCACTGGAGTTCAGAAGAATGAGAGGGGATCTCATAGAAACGTTTAAAATTCTGATGGGTTTAGACAGGTTAGATGCAGGAAGAATGTTCCCAATGTTGGAGAAGTCCAGAACCAGGGGTCACAGTCTAAGGATAAGGGGTAAGCCATTTAGGACCGAGATGAGGAGAAACTTCTTCACCCAGAGAGTGGTGAACCTGTGGAATTCTCTACCACAGAAAGTCGTTGAGGCCAATTCACTAAATATATTCAAAAAGGAGTTAGATGTAATCCTTACTACTAGGGGGATCAAGGGGTATGGCGAGAAAGCAGGAATGGGGTACTGAAGTTGCATGTTCAGCCATGAACTCATTGAATGGCAGTGCAGGCTCGAAGGGCCGAATGGCCTACTCCTGCACCTATTTTCTATGTTTCTATGTTTCTATGTTTACTTCATGGCTAACGAGCTGGAAGGAGAAGCGAATGCTACCAAACGAAGGGTGATCCTCCTCATTGTTCGCGGGCCAACGTATGGCCTCATGAAAACCTGCTTGCTCCAGCGAAACCCACAGACAAGTCATACGACGAGTTGTGCACACCGGTCCGGGAGCATCTAAACCTGAAAGAAAGCATTCTGATGGCGAGATATTGGTTCTACACGTACAAGAGGTCTGAAGGCCAGGAAGTGGCGAGCAGAACATTGCGAATTTGTAGGACACATGGCACATATGCTCAGGGACTTCTTTGTACTTGGTATTGGCCATGAAGTAATACTTCGCAAACTTTTGACTGTAGAGACCCAACCTTGAGTAAAGCCATAGCGATAGCCCAGGTGTTTATCTCCACCAGTGACAATACCAAACAAATTTCCCAGAACACTAGTGCTACTACAAGTACTGTGAACAAAGCAATGTTGTTTTTGAATCAAAATGTACAGGGTAGGACTTACATGCCAGTAGCTGCACATCCGCAGATAACTCAGAGTTCGCCATCAAGGGTGGTGAATACAAGGCCATTAACACCTTGTTGGCACTGCGGGGGTAATCATCGTTTCCATTTATGCTGCTTGAAAGGATATGTTTGCAAGGGCTGTGGAACAATGGGACACCTCCAATGCATGTGCAGGCGAGCTACAAACCCTGCTCATCCTGCAAACCACCATGTTGCAGAGGAGGACAGATCCACGGTGGACCATAACGAACCAGAGCTTCAGACCGAGGAGGTAGAGATATATGGGGTGCACACATTTACCACAATGTGTCCCCTGATAATGCTGAAGGTTGAATTAAATGAACTCCCGGTGTCCATGGAGCTGGACACAGGTGCAAGCCAGTCCATAATGAACAAAAAGACTTTCGATAAGTTGTGGTGCAACAAGGCTTCAAGGCCCATCCTGACTCCCGTTCGTACCAAACTTAGAACGTACACAGAGGAACTGATTACCGTAATTGGCAGTGCTACCATAAAGGTCTCCTACGATGGAGCGGTGCACGAGTTACCATTCTGGGTGGTAGCGGGCGATGGCCCCACGCTTTTTGGCAGGAGCTGGCTGGGAAAGATACGCTGGAACTGGGACGACGTCCGAGCGCTCTCGTCCGTCGACGACACCTCATGTGCCCAGGTCCTAAGCTGTTCGAACCAGGCATCAGGAAGTTCCAAGGAGCAAAAGTGCAGATCCATTTGATTCCAGGGGCACGATCCATCCATCACAAGGTGAGAGCGGTATCTTATATAATGAGTGAGAGGGTGGAGATCGAGCTGGACAGGATGCAACGAGAGAGCATCATTTCGCCGATTGAATTCAATGAGTGGGCCAGTCCGATTGTTCCAGTCCTCACGGGAGATGGCACCGTCAGAATCTGTGGTGATTATAAAGTAACTATCAATCGTTTCTCACTGCAGGATCAATACCCGCTACCAAAGGCAGACGGCCTATTTGTGACGCTGGCGGGAAGGAAAACGTTCACGAAGCTGGACTTGACTTCGGCCTACATGACGCAGGAGCTGGAGGAATCTTCTAAAGGCATCACCTGCATCAACATACACAAAGGTCTCTTCATTTACAACAGATACCCATTTGGGATTCGATCGGCCGCGGCGATATTCCAGAGAAACATGGAAAGCTTGCAGAAGTCGGTCTCGCGCACCGTGGCCTTCCAGCATGACATCTTGGTTACAGGTCGGGACACCGTCGAGCACCTGCAAAACCTGGAGGAGGTTCTTAGCCGGCTTAATCGTGTGGGGCTCAGGCTAAAACGCCCGAAGTGTGTTTTCCTGGCGCCTTGAGTTCCTGGGGAGAAGAATCGCGGCGGACGGCATCAGGCCCACCGATTCGAAGACGGAGGCAATCAAGAATACACCGAGACCACAGAACGTGATGGAGCTGCGGTTGTTTCTAGGACTCCTGAACTATTTTGGTAACTTCTTACCTGGTCTTAGCACATTGTTAGAACCCCTGCACTCTTTATGCGTAAAGGAGATGAATAAGTATGGCGTAAAAGCAAAGAAAATCCCTTTGAGAAAGCTAGGAAGCTATTATGTTCAAACAACTTGCTTGTGTTGTAAATGTTTGGTACTTGCATGTGATGCGTTATCGTACGGGATCGGGTGTGTACTGCAACAAGCTAATGAATTTGGGAAATTGCAATCGATTGCTTATGCATCCAGAAGTCTGTCTAAGGCCGAAAGGGCCTACAGTATGATCGAAAAAGAAGCGTTAGCATGTGTTTAAAGGGTAAAGAAAATGCATCAATATCTGTTCGGGCTCAAATTTGAATTGGAAACTGACCATAAGCTGCTTATATCCCTCTTTACTGAAAATAAGGGGATAAATACGAATGCACTGGCCTGCATCCAGAGATGGGCGCTCACGTCGTCCGCATCCGCCACAAGCCAGGCACCGAAAACTGTGCCAATGCTCTCAGTTGGCTGTCATTGCCCACCACCGGAGTGGAGATGGCACAGCCTGCAGATTTAGTTATGGTAATGGAAGCATTTGAGAGTGAGCAATCACCTGTTACAGCCCGACAGATTAGAACCTGCACGAGCCAGGACCCTTACTGTCCTTAGTAAAAAACTGTGCGCTTCATGGGAGTTGGTCTCATGTCCCGTTAGAGATGCAGGAAGAAATAAAGCCATACCAGCGGCACAAAGATGAAATGTCTATACAGGCAGACTACCTCCTATGGGGTAATCGGGTACTTGTGCCAAAAAAGGGCAGGGACACTTTCATTAGTGATCTCCACAGTACCCACCCAGGCATTTTAATGATGAAAGCGATAGCCAGATCCCACGTGTGGTGGCCTGGTATTAATGCAGACTTGGAATCCTGTGTGCACAAATGTAATACATGTTCTCAGTTAAGCAATGCACCCAGGGAGGCGCCACTAAATTTCTAGTCCTGGCCCTCCAAACCGTGGTCTAGGGTTCATGTCGACTATGCAGGCCCATTCTTGGGAAAAATGTTTTTAGTGGTTGTAGATGCGTACTCCAAATGGATTAAATGTGTGATAATGTCGGCAAGCACGTCCACTGCCACCATTGAAAGCCTACGGGCCATGTTTGCCATGCACGGCCTGCCTGATGTACTTGTAAGTGACAATGTGCCATGCTTTACCAGTGCCAAATTCAAGGAGTTCATGACCCGCAATGGGGTCAAACATGTCACGTCTGCCCCGTTTAAGCCAGCGTCCAACGGTCAGGCAGAACGAGCAGTTCAAACAATCAAACAGAGCTTGAAAAGGGTAACTGAAGGCTTACCCCTTTCAAGACTCACTTATCCCGAGTCCTGCTTAGTTACCGCACTAGACCCCACTCGCTCAGTGGGGTCCCTCTCGCTGAACTGCTCATGAAAAGGACATTTAAGACAAGGATCTCGTTAGTCTACCCTGATCTACATGAACAGGTAGAGAGCAGGCGGCTTCAACAGAATACATATCATGATCGCGCAAATGTGTTACGCAAAATTGAAGTAAATGATCCTGTATTTGTGTTGAACTATGGACAACGTCCCAAGTGGATTGCTGGCACTGTTGTGGCCAAAGAGGGGAGTAAGGTGTTTGTGATCAAACTCGCAAATGGACTCACCTGCAGAAAACACTTGGACCAAACCAAACTCAGATTTACGGACTATCCAGAACAACCCACAAAAGACTCTACCTTTTACGACCCTCTAACACACACACAAGTGGCAACTGACCCAGTGGTTGACCACGAAGTAGAACCCATCACCTGCAGTAACCCAGCAAGACTCAACATCCCCAGCAGTCCAGCAAGGTCAGCTGCGCAGCAGCCCAGCGAAGGCCCAACAAACGACTCACCAACACCAGCATTGGCACCGAGACGATCAACCAGGGAAAGGAAGGCCCCAGATCGACTCACATTATAAATAGTTAAACTATTGACTTTTGGCCGGGGGGGGGGGGGGGCTGTTGTTATGTATATAAACCTGTAAATACCATGTCTAACTACCACAGGGCTTATCCCCTGGAGTCCCAAGAGATCCCACAACCCCTTGGGAGCACCTGTATATAAGGAGGCTGGAGAGCCACTGTGAGATCTGTAATAAAGGACTACGGTCACACTTACTTTGAGCTTGCTGTATCTAGTCTGACTCTTTATTCAAGACATAACAACCACCACACAATCCTTGTGGAGACTGCAGAAGATAAAGGTACCCTGCAGAAGATAAAGGTACGCGGAGTCAGCGGAAATGTATTAGCATGGATAGAGAATTGGCTGGCTAACAGAAAGCAGAGAGTTGGGATAAATGGGTCCTTTTCAGGTTGGCAATCGGTGGTTAGTGGTGTGCCACAGGGATCGATGCTGGGACCACAACTGTTTACAATATACATAGATGACCTGGAGGAGGGGACAGAGTGTAGTGTAACAAAATTTGCAGATGACACAAAGATTAGTGGGGAAGCGGGTTGTGTAGAGGACACAGAGGCTGCAAAGAGATTTAGATAGGTTAAGCGAATGGGCTAAGGTTTGGCAGATGGAATACAATGTAGGAAAATGTGAGATCATCCACCTTGGAAAAAAAAATTGTCAAAGGGAATATTATTTGAATGGGGAGAAATTACAACATGTTGCTGTGCAGAGGGACCTGGGGGTCCTTGTGCATGAATCCCAAAAAGTTAGTTTGCAGGTGCAGCAGGTAATCAGGAAGGCGAATGGAATGTTGGCCTTCATTGCGAGAGGGATGGAGTACAAAAGCAGGGAGGTCCTGCCTCAACTGTTTCAGGGTATTGGTGAGGCTGCACCTGGAGTATTGCGTGCAGTTTTGGTCACCTTACTTAAGGAAGGATATACTAGCTTTGGAGGGGGTACAGAGATGATTCACTAGGCTGATTCCGGAGATGAGGGGGTTACCTTATGATGATAGATTGAGTAGACTGGGTCTTTACTCGTTGGAGTTCAGAAGGATGAGGGGTGATCTTATAGAAATATTTAAAATAATGAAAGGGATAGACAAGATAGAGGCAGAGAGGTTGTTTCCACTAGTCGGGGAGACTAGAACTAGGGGGCACAGCCTCAAAATACGGGGGAGCCAATTTAAAACCGAGTTGAGAAGGAATTTCTTCTCCCAGAGGGTTGTGAATATGTGGAATTCTCTGCCCAAGGAAGCAGTTGAGGCTAGCTCATTGAATGTATTCAAATCACAGATAGATAAATTTTTAACCAATAAGGGAATTAAGGGTTATGGGGAGCGGACGGGTAAGTGGAGCTGAGTCCACAGCCAGATCAGCCATGATCTTTTTGAATGGCGGAGCAGGCTTGAGGGGCTAGATGGCCTACTCCTGTTCCTAATTCTTATCTTCTTATGTTCTTATGAGACGAAGTCCCATCTTTGCACTGAGGACACACTCCATCGCATTGTGTGGCACTACCATCGTGCTAAATGGGATAGATTCAGAACAGATCTAGCAGCTCAAAACTGGGCATCCATGAGGCACTGTGGGCCATCAGCGGCAGCAAAATTGTATTACACCACAGCCTCATGGCCCGGCATATCCTTTACTGTCTCATTACCATCTGACCTAGTTCAATGAGGAGTGTAGAAGAAAATGCCAGGAGCAGCACCAGCCGAACCTAAAAATGAGTTGCCAACCTGGGGAATCTACAACACTGGGTGGCATGTATGCGGAACAGCGGAAGCAGCATGCTATAGACAGAGCTAAGTGATCCCACTAGCAACAGATCAGATCAAAGCTCTGCAGTCCTGCCACATCCATTTGTGAATGATGCTGGACAATTGAACAATAGGAAGAGGAGGCACCATGAACATCCCCATCCTCAATGATGGCAGTGCCGAGAATGTGAGTGCAAAAGACAAGGCTGAAGCCAGAAGTGCCAAGTGGATGATCCATAGCGGCCTCCTTGTAAGGTCCCAACTATCACAGATGCTGATCTTCAGCCAATTCGATTCACCACGTGATAACAAGAAACTGCTGAGCGCACTGGATACAGCAAAGGCTTTGGGCCCGACAACACCCGGCTGTCGTGCTGAAGACTTGTGATCCAGAGCTAGCCATGCCTCTAGCCAAGCTATTTCACTGCAGCTACAGCTACCATCGACGAATTCCCCACCATTAACATCCTGGGAGTCACCATTGACCGGAAATTGAACTGGATCAGCCACATAAATACTGTGGCTATAAGAGCAGGTAAGAAGTTGGGTATACTGTGGCAAGTGACTCACCTCCCGCCTCCCCAAAGCCTTTTCACCAGCGACAAGGCACAAGTCTGGAGTGTAATGGAATAACTGCCACTTGCCTGGATGAGTGCAGCTCCAACAACATTTAGGAAGCTTGACACCATCCAGGACAAAGCAACCCACTTGATTGGCACACCACCCACTGCCCTAAATATTACTCCCTCCACCACCGGTGCACCGTGGCTGCAGTGTGCACCATCTACAAGATGCACTGCAGCAGCTTGCCAAGCGTTCTTCGACAGCACCTCATAAACCCGCAACCTCTATCACCTAGAAGGACAAAGGCAGCAGGTGCATGGAATCACCAATACCTCCAAGTTCCCCTCCAAGTCACACATCATCCTGACTTGGAAATATATCACCGTTCTTTCATTGTCGCTGGGTCAAAATTCTGGAACTCCCTACGTAGCAGCACTGTGGGACTACCTTCAGTACATGGAATGTAGCGGTTGAAGAAGGTGGCTCACCACCACCTTCTCATGGGTAATTGGGGATGGGCAATAAATGCATGCCTTGCCAGCGCCGCCCACATTCTGTGAATGAATACGTTTAAAAAAAAACAGGATGTGGTACATTTGGACTTTCAAAAAACTTTTGACAAGGTCCCACACAACAAATTGGTGTGCAAAATTAAAGCACATGGTATTGGGGATAATGTATTGACATGGATAGAGAACTGGTTGGCAGACAGGAAGCAGAGAGTCGGGATAAACGGGTCCTTTTCAGAATGGCAGGCAGTGACTAGTGGGGTGCCGCAGGGCTCAGTGCTGGGACCCCAGCTATTTACAATATACATTAATGATTTAGATTAAGGAATTGAGTGTAATATCTCCAAGTTTGCAGATGACACTAAGCTGGGTGGCACTGTGAGCTGTGAGGAGGATGCTAAGAGGCTGCAGAGTGACTTGGACAAGTTAGGTGAGTGGGCAAATGCATGACAGATGCAGTATAATGTGGATAAATGTGAAGTTATCCACTTTGGGGGCAAAAACACGAAGGCAGAATATTATCTGAATGGTGGCAGATTAGAAAAAGGGGAGGTGCAACGAGACCTGGGTGTCATGGTACATCAGTCATTGAAAGTTGGCATGCAAGTACAGTAGGCGGTGAAGGCGGCAAATGGTATGTTGGCCTTCATAGCTAGGGGATTTGAGTATAGGAGCAGGGAGGTCTTGCTGCAGTTGTACAGTGCCTTGGTGAGGCCTCACCTGGAATATTGTGTTCAGTTTTGGTCTCCTAATCTGAGGAAGGACGTTCTTGCTATTGAGGGAGTGCAGCGAAGGTTCACCAAACTGATTCCCAAGATGGCAGGACTGACATATGAGGAGAGACTGGATCGATTGGGCCTGTATTCACTGGAGTTTAGAAGGCTGAGAGGAGATCTCATAGAAACATATAAAATTCTGACGGGACTGGACAGGTTAGATGCAGGAAGAATATTCCCGATGTTGGGGAAGTCCAGAACCAGGGGACACAGACTAAGGTTAAGGGGTAAGCCATTTAGGACTGAGATGAGGAGAAACTTCTTCACTCAGAGAGTTGTTAACCTGTGGAATTCCCTACCGCAGAGTTGTTGATGCCAGTTCATTGGATATATTCAAGAGGGAGCTAGATATGGCCATTGCGGCTAAAGGGATCAAGGGGTATGGAGAGAAAGCAGGAAAGGGATACTGAGGTGAATGATCAGCCATGATCTTATTGAATGGCGGTGCAGGCTAGAAGGGCCGAATGGCCAACTCCTGCACCTATTTTCTATGTTTCTATGCTGGTGCGAAAGCACAAGCACAAATACTCAAGTACAGGGGATCCAACCTTTATAATGGAAGTACAATAACATTTGGAGAAGTCATGTGATCAAGTGTCATATGATCAGGACGTCACATGATCAAACCTCTGCCTCCAACCAGAGTTGGCAACCCTAAAATAGATGGTCTTTGTGATTGGGTGGATCTGTGGTTGGATGAGCTCTGGTTCAGCTGAGGCAGTGGGCGGAGAATCTACAAAGTTTTTGATGAGGGCTGAAGCCAATTTTATGGATCTTACTTGAGACTCATGGGTCTTGAAAATTCATCAGAGTCACAGCAAGTGACTCCCAGTTGGCTTAGCTTTAAGTGCAAAGTCCACCACCTACAAGGCATAAGTCAGGAGTGCGATGGAATAATCTCCACTTGCTGGGATGGGTGCATCTGTAACAACACTCGAGAAGCTCGACGCCATCCAGGACAACAGTCTGCTCGATTGTCACTTCACCCACTCAGCAAAACATTAGGGCTGTCCACTCTTATTCCTGGAGGTTTCAGAACAAGACCACCTGCTTGCAACCATCCCGCCCAGTCAAACAATCTCTATTTCCCATCCCCCATATTTTTCTAACTTATAAACAAAAGCGATCAAAGAAAATGGGATAAAACCTACATTGTTTTAAATGCCCAAAATGATTTTTATGCAGGGTTTTTGCTCGAAGCATGGTCCAGGAAATTAATCTCGAATTCCTGGAGACTGCAGGACAATCTGTTGACAGCAGGGGTCTCAAACTCAATTTTACGGTGGGCCTGGTTCGCCTGATTCAGGACCCTTCTGCAAAACGCGTGATAAATGAGGTGGAGTATGCGACGTGCAAGTGCCATCTCGTTTTTCCAGATCGTCAGCGGCCTGGAAGCCACTGAAAAAATAGTCAGGAAAGTTGTTTTTACTTCCCCTTCTGAGGAGCCGGGTGGAGCTGGTGCCAGCCCAAGCTTCGGAGGCCAGGGGTCGGGTCGGAGGCCAGCTGGGAAGGATCGGAAACTTTGGAAGGGCTGGGTGGGGGGGGGGGCAAGGGTCAGAGGCCCGAGGGGTGGGGGGGCGAAGATTAGAAGGCTTGGGAGGGGATTGCGGGGAGGCTAGGGGAGGAGGGGGGGGTGGTGAGGGGAGAGAATAGGTGGCCTGGAGGGGGCGAGGGGAGGATGAGGCTTGGGCGGGGGTGGGGGAAGGATAGGAGTCCTGGGAGAGTAGGCCTGGGGAGGGTGGAGGGAAGTATAGGAGCCCTGGGAGGGGGGCGGGGGGATGCATAGGAAGCCTGGGGGAGGATAGGTGGCCTAGGGGGGAAGAAAAGGAGGCCTGGGCGGGGCGGGGAGGGGGGGGGGCTGCGGGGAGAGGATAGGATGCCTGGCTGGGGCAGGGGGGAGGATAGGAGGGCGGGGGGGTGGGGGGTCAGGATAGGAAGCCTGGGGGATGAAGGGTAGGAGGCCTGAGGTGGGGTGGGGCGGAGGGGAGAAAGAAAGGAGGCCTGGTTGGCAGGTGGGGAGGGGGTGAGTGGGGGAGAAAGACTGGAGGCCTGGGTGGGGGGGGCAGGGGGAAGACGGGACTTCCAACCTTTTGAGTGCCTCCTCTTTATCTATTTTATCTTATCCAATATTGCTACTACCCACTCCTTGACTACTGCATTGGCAGCATTCTCTTCTCTAGTGAAGACAGATGCAAGGTACTCATTTAGTACATCAGCCATGCCCTCTGCCTCCACAAGAAGATCTCCTTTTTGGCTCTTAATCGACCCCACCCTTCCTTTGATTCCTTTTACAGTTGAAGTGTTTATAAAAGACCTTTGGATTCCCTTTTATGTTAGCTGCTAACCTATTCTCATAATCTCTCTTTGCCCCTCTTATTTCCTTTTAGTCTGTCTATTCGTGTGCCCAACCTTAACTTGAAGTTGTAATTTGTAACCAATAAACAGTGGTTTACGGATAGTTATGTTTTGGCTTCTTCCTTGATGATTTGGCAAGAAAGAATGAACTCATTCACTCAGTAGCTCGAGGGCGATTTAACCAAGGGTTCGTAAATTAAATCTGAACTGTTGTTATAAGATGAGTCAGGCACCATTCAACCTACGTTGGGAGGTAAACACCCAGTAAGGACTTAAAGGAGGGAATTAAGGATTTGCCTGGTTCCTCAGCAGCATGTTGTTAGTAAACCAAAACCCAGCTTCCTTACAGGTTCCATGTAGATGTGATGTTCCTTGAACATCCTTCTTTTAAAGCAAGCATCCATGAGCTCTGGGTCCCCAGCTCCATAGCCATGGGCAGCCTTCTTCTCGGCCTCCTCTGGTAAGGTGGTGCATTGTGTCAGCCGTGACTCTGTGGGTAGCACCCTCAGCTCGGAGTCCGAATGTTGTGGGTTCAAGTTACACTCCAGAGACTTGAACCCATAATCCAGACTGACACTCCAGTGCAGCACTGAGAGAGCGTTGCAAAGTTGGAGGTGTCGCCTTTCGGATGAGATGTTAAACCGAGGACCTGTCTGCCCTCTCAGGTGGATCTAAAAGATCCCATGGTACTATTTCAAATAAGAGCAGGGGAGTTCTCCAGGGTGTTCTGGGGCCAATACGTATCCCTCAATCAACAGAACAAAAACAGATTATCTGGTCAGTATCACATTGCTCTTTATGGGAGCTTGCTGTGCGCAATTTGGCTGCTGTATTTCCTACATTACCACAGTGACTACACTTCCAAAAAGTATTTAATTGGCTGTAAAGCAGTTTGAGACGTCTGGTGATCGTGAAAGGCGCTACATAAATGCAAGTCTTTTTTTCTTTCATTCTCCGATCTGCGGCTCCCTCACACTCTGAATTTTTTTTTTTCCACGAGCCTTTTTTTTTAGTTGTGTTTTATTCATACTTGCTGTTCTGCAGAAATGTTGTTTCTGCTTGAATCACAGTCAGCTTCATAGAATCATAGAAGTATCATAGAATCATAGAAGTTTACAGCACGGAAGGAGGCCATTTTGGCCCATCGTGTCTGCGCTGGCCAACAAGAGGTCATCCAGCCTAATCCCACTTTCCAGCTCTGGGTCCGTAACCCTGCAGGTTATGGCACTTCAAGTGCACATCCAAGTACTTTTTAAATGTGGTGAGGGTTTCTGCCTCTACCACCCTTTCAGGCAGTGAGTTCCAAACCTCCACAACCCTCTGCGTGAAGAAATTTCCCCTCAAATCCTCTCGAAACCTTCTACCAATTACTTTAAATTTATGCCCCCTGGTTGTTGGCCCCTCTGCTAAGGGAACTAGGCCCTTTCTATCCACTATATCTAGGCCTCTCATAATTTTATACACCTCAATGAGGTCTCTCCTCAGCCTCCTCTGTTCCAAGGAAAACAAACCCAGCCTATCCAATCTGTCCTCATAGCTAAGATTCTCCACTCCCGGCAACATCCTCGTCAATTTCCTCTGTACCCTCTCCAGTGCAATCACGTCCTTCCTGCAATACGGTGACCAGAACTGCACACAGTACTCCAGCTGTGGCCTAACCAGTGTTTTATACAGTTCAAGCATAACCCACTTTTTTCTTTTCTTTCTTTTTTCTTTTTTTTTTTCGTTGCCCAATCTTTCCAATTCTTTGTCAGATTATCTTGTCAGATTACAAACGCCAGAGGTCACCTTGCACACATCAAGGATCACTCTGCGCCAATGCTCTTAGCCAAAAGGCCTAGAGCCACTGCACCGTTCCTGGAAGTACTGCAATACCAGGTTCGTGCCATGGAGGTGGATGGGTCAGGCCCCCCACACACCTCCGTGGAGGTGGATGGGTCAAACCACCCCACCCACCTCCAGCCACTTGCTCTTATATTCTATGCCTCGGCTAATAAAGGCAAGCATTCCATATGCCTTCTTAACCACCTTATCCACCTGGCCTGCTGCCTTCAGGGTTCTGTGAACATGCACTCCCAGGTCCCTTTGTTCCTCTACACTTCTCAGTGTCCTACCATTGAATGTGTATTCCCTTTTCTTGTTAGCCCTCCCCAAATGCATTACCTCACACTTCTCTAGATTAAATTCCATTTGCCACTGTTCTGCCCACCTGACCAGTTGATTGATATCTTCCTGCAGTCCGCAGCTTTCTTCTTCATTATCAACCACACAGCCTATTTTTGTACCAGCTGCAAACTTCTTAATCATACCCCTTATATTCAAGTCTAAAACATTGACGTACACCCGAGAATGCAAGAGACCTACGACTGAGCCCTGCGGAACCACACTGGAAACATCCTTCCGGTCACAAAAACACCCATCAACCATTACCCTTTGCTTCCTACCCCGAGCCAATTTTGGATCCAACTTGCCACTTTGCCCTGGATCCCAGGGTTTTATTTTTTTGACCAGTCTGCCATGTGGGACCTTATCGAAAGCTTTGCTAAAATCCATATACACTACATCAGACACAATCTACCCTGAATAAATCCGTGCTGACTGTCCCTGGTTAACCCGTGTCTTTCTAAATGTAGATTGATCATGTCCTTCAGGATTTTTGTCAATAATTTTCCCACAACTGAGGTTAGGCTGACTGGCCTGTAATTACTCGGCATATTCCTTTCTCCCTTCTTAAACAATGGTACCACATTAGCAGTCCTCCAGTCCTCTGGCACCACATCTGAAGTCAGAGAGGATTGGAGAATGATGGTCTAAGCCTTTGCTATTCCCTCTTTTGCTTCGCTTAACAACCTAGGATACATTTCATCTGGGCCTGGAGACTTATCCACTTTCAAAGCTGCTAAACCCCTTCATACCTCCTCTCTCAGTATGTTTATTTCATCTAATATTTCACACTCCTCCTCCTTGATAGCAGTGTCTGCATCGCCCCTCTCTGTGAAAACAGACGCGAAGTATTCATTAAGAACCATACCCACATCTTCCGCCTCCACACACAGATTACCCTTATGGTCTCCAATAGGCCCTACCCTTTCTTTAGCAGGAGCAGGCATCAATGACGAGATCCAATACCGCCTCCAGTGCTCCAGTGCAGCCTTCGGCTGCCTGAGGAAAGGAGTGTTTGAAGACCAGGCCCTCCAAACTGCCACGAAGCTCATGGTCTACAGGGCTGTAGTAATACCTGCCCTCCAGTATGGCTCAGAGACAGGGACCATGTACAGTAGACACCTCAAGTCGCTGGAGAAATATCACCAACGATGTCTCCGCAAGATCCTACATATCCCCTGGGAGGACAGGCGCACCAACATCAGCGTACTCGCCCAGGCTAACATCCCCAGCATTGAAGCACTGACCACACTCGATCAGCTCTATTGGGCAGGCCACATAGTTCGCATGCCAGACACGAGACTCCCAAAGCAAGTGCTCTACGCAGAGCTCCTTCACAGCAAACGAGCCAAAGGTAGGCAGCGGAAACATTACCAGGACACCCTCAAAGCCTCCCCGATAAGGTGTGACATCCCCACTGACACCTGGGAGTCCCTGGCCAAAAACCGCCCTAAGTGGAGAAAGTGCATTTGGGAGGGCGCTGAGCACCTCGAGTCTCAACGCTGAGTGCGTGCAAAAATTAAGCGTAGGCAGCGGAAGGAGTTTGTGGCAAACCAGTCCCACCCACCCCTTCCCTCATCAATTATCTGTCCCACCTGTGACAGAGTCTGTGCTCTCGTATTGGACTGTTCAGCCACCAAAGAACTCACTTCAGGAGTGGAAGCAAGTTTTGCTCGATTCCGAGGGACTGCCTATGATGATGATAATGATGACCCTTTCTTTAGTTATCCTTTTGCTCTTAATATATTTATGGATCACCTTTGGGTTTTCCTTGATTTTACTTGCCAAGAATTTTTCATGCTGTCTCTGCTTTTCTAATATCCTTTTTAATTTCACCACTGCACTTTCTATACTCCGAGAGTATTTAGCCCTCAGTATCTGTCATAAGCTTCTCTTTTTTTCTTTATCCTACCCTGTATGTCCCAAGACATCCAGGTGGCTCTAGATTTGTTAGTCCCATCCGTTTTCTTTAAGGGCACATATTTGGCCTGAACCTTGCGGATCTCCTCCGTGAATGCCTCCCACTGCTCTGACACTGATTTACCTTCCAGTGACTGTTTCCAGTCCACTATGGCTAAATCACCTCTCAGCTTAGCAAAGTTGGCTTTTCCTCAATTTAGAACTTTTATTCCTGGTCTAACCTTGTCCTTTTCAATAACTACCTTAAACCTAACTGAACTCTAATCACTAGCTCACTAAATGCTCTCCCACTGATACCCCTTCCACCTGCCCAGCTTCATTCCTGAAAGCTAAATCTAGAACCGCCCCCTCCCATGTTGGGCTTGCTACATGCTGGGTAAAAAAGTTCTCTTGAATCCATTTTAGGAATTCCGCACCCTCTATGTCCTTCACACTAATGTTGTCCCAGTTAATATTAGGATAGTTGAAATCTCCTACTGTTACTGCCCGATAGTTTTTGCACTTCTCAGGAATGTGCCTACATATTTGCTCTTCTATCTCCCTCTCACTGTGTGGGGGTCTATAGTAAATGCCCAGCAGTGTGATCGTCCATTTTTTGTTTTTATGTTCAACCCATATTGCCTCATTTGATGATCCCTCTAACATATCATCCCTCCTCACAGCTGTAATAGTTTCTTTAATCAATACTGCGACCCCCCCTCCCTTTGTACCCCCCTCTCTATCCCGTCTAAAAATCCTGTAACCGTAATGTTGAGCTGCATACCTGCCCCTCTTTTAGCCATGTCTCTGTAATAGCTATAATATCCTACTCCCAAGTGTCTATCTGTGCTCTCAGCTCATCTGCCTTATTTGCTATACTCCTTGCATTGAAGTATATTCCATTTAATATAGCCAGACCTTCTTGTTACCTACTTTCTAGCCCTTGTTTCCTCTGTCTTTCAAATTCACTTTCTACATTTTTGCTTTCCAATTCCAACTTTACTCCCCTCCCTATGAATCTATTCTCAGGTTCCCATCCCCCTACCAAGCCCCCCCCCCCACTCCCTCCCCACTCCGTGAGGATATTGGTCCCGGCTCTGTTAAGGTGCAACCTGTCCAGCCTGTATAGGTCCCACCTCCCCCAGAAGCAGTCCCAATGCCTCAGGAATCTAAAGCCCTCCCTCCTGCACCATCTCTCCAGCCACACGTTCATCTGCTCTATCATCCTATTCCTGTACTCGCTAGCTTGTGACTTTGAGGTCCTGCTTTTTAATCTCTCTCCTAGCTCCCGAAGCTCTGCCTGCAGGACCTCATCCCTCTTTCTACCTAAGTCATTGGTCCTGATATGGACCACAACCTTTGGCTGTTTACCCTCTCCCCCCAGAATGCCCTGCAGCCGCTCGATGACATCCTTGATCCTGGCACCAGAGAGGCAACATACCATCCTGGAGTCACGTCTGCAGCCGCAGAAACGCCTGCCTGCTCCCTGGACTATTGAATCCCCTACTACTAAAGCTCTTCCATTCTTCTTCCTCCCCTCCTGTGTAGCTGAGCCACCCGTGGTGCCGTGGACTTGGCTCTGGCTGCACTACCCAGAGGCACCATCGCCCCAACAGTACTCAGAAGAGAATACCGGTTGGAGAGCAAGATGGAGTCAGGGGACTCCTGTACTACCTGCCTCGTCACCCACTCCCTCTCTGCCTGCATACTCTTAAGCTGCGGGGTGACCACCTCTGGAAACGTTCTATCCACATAGCTGTCAGTCTCGCGGATGCACCGCAGTGACTCCAGCCGCCACTCTAGCTCCAAAACGTGGAGCTCCAGTTGGTGCAGCTGGAGACACCTCCTGCACATATGGTCTTCCAGGCTATCTATTTAATTGCCGCTCCTAACTTACACCAATGCCCAAGGTTTTAAACAAAAGAAAGAGAAATACTCACCGATCAACCGGCCAATCGCTTACCTGCTTGGCTGTGATGTCACACTTCGATTTCGATTCTTTTGTCTCTTACTCTTGTCGCTGCTCCTCCCGCTCCGCTGCCTTAACTTTTGTTTTAGGTTTGTCCGGAATAAACTATGTCTGCGATGAGAAAAATCTAAGTCAAGTGTTTCCAGTGAAGATGTTGTGCCAATTCTTTTTCTCTTTTCAGGAGCTGACCAACCTGTTGCCAGTACCAGCACTGTGCAGTGTTCATCTGTGAACTCATGTGGAAGCAAGTCACCCTCGTTCGAGGGACCGCCCATGATGATGATGATGTGCAGTGTTGCCTTGTCGTTGCAGCTGTTGCGCGATTTCGAGCTACTGCTATTTGATCCTCTGGACTCGCCGTAGCCGTCAAGTTGTTGTTAAGCAGACGTGTTGATCGCGACGGAAAAGCCCCAGAAACCGGGATAGATAGAGAGAGAGAGAGAGCGCAACCGGGATAGATAGATAGATAATTAGTTAGTTAGTGAGTGAAAGAAACTGGGGGAGGGAGGGAGAGAGAGTGTGGGATAGAGAGTGTGAGAGAGAGAACGCAGACCCGGGACATGGCCGACGAGTTGAGCGAGCGGCTCCCGGCGGGGAGCGACTTTGACAGCGCGTCTCGGGATCGGGATTGGGGTAAGTGTCGGGGCCTGGGTTTTGTAATCCGGACAGGGGCTGGAGCTGGCAGTGGTTTGGGATTAATGCTCAGGGTTATGATCAGTGACTATCTGTGAGCTGCAGGGACAGGAGAGTGTCCTGGGATAGGGGGCTGTGGTGAGGAGCACCAACCGGAACCACGAGGAGTGTTAATCAGCTAGTCTGGGTTGAAGTTAGATCGGCTGTTTGTGTGTGTGTGTGAGACCTTTTTAAGAACCACAACTCTGCGAGTGGGAAGTTCATTCCCTTAATTTACAATCTGAAATTGTAAGTTCAGAGTTTCACATGTTTCAAACCTGTGTTTCATTAACAGATAACCAGTTACAGAGAAAAACCATTATTCTTCAGTTTCTGTGAAGGGGGACTTGACTTCATTGGGATAACAATGCTTTGGTTGCTAAAATAGTGCCAAAATTATAAGTGTGTTTGTGAAGATTTATGCATTATTTTCAAATTTATAGTGTTATAAAGGAGTACCTTTTATCAGTTCATTTGAAGCATTGAATCAAGGATTCTTCTCTTTACCACCCGCACCCCGCCGCTCCCCATGGCAAATGGAATATAAGGTGGAGAAATTAGAAGTTATCCACTTTGGTAGGAAAAATACAAAAGCAGAGTATTTTTTAAATGGTGAAAGATTGGGAAATGTTGCCGTTCAGAGGGGCCTGGGTGTCCTTGTGTATGAATCACTGAAAGTTAACATGCAGGTACAGCAAGCAATTAAGAAAGCAAATGGTATTTTGGCCTTTATTACAAGATGATTTGAGTTTCAGAGTAACGATGTCTCACTTCAATTATATAGGGTTGTGGTGAGACTGCACCTGGAGTATTGTGTACAGTTTTGGTCTCCTTGCCTAAAAAAGGATTTTCTTAACATAGAGGGAGTGCAATAAAGACTGATTCCTGGGATGGGGGGATTGTCCAATGAGGAGAGATTGAGTAGACTAGGCCGATTATTCTTTAAGAGTTTAGAAGAATGAGGTGCTCTCAATGAAACATGCAAAATTCTTACAGGGCTTGACAGGATATATGTTTCCCCTGGCTGGGGAGTCTAGAACCAGAGGTCACAGTCTCAGGATAAGGGGTCAGCCATTTAGGACTGAGATGGAGAGAAACTTCTTCACTCAGAGGGTGGTGAATCTTTTGGAATTCTCTGCCCCAGAATGCTGTGGAGGCTCAGTCGTTTAGTCTATTCAAGACAGAGATCGATAGATTTTTGAATATTAAGAGCATCAAGGGATATGGGGATAGTGCAGGAAAGTGGAGTTGAGGTCGAAGATCAGCCATGATCTTTATTGGATGGCAGAGAAGGCTCGAGGGGCAGAATGGCAGCCTCCTGCTCCTATTTCTTATGTTCGTATGTTCTTCTTCGTTAAAATAATTTCATGCTGTGTCACGATCTTGACAACTCTGGAACCCGTGCCAAGTTTGGGCTGTATATTGCTCATGATTGCCGGAATTTGCGGTCACGCTGACTGCGAACTGGCAGCATTCGCCGTCATTCCATCTTTTAAATCCGATCGCAACTTCAGGATTTAGCGCGTGCGCAGCTGAATGTGGAAATCCTGAAATTGCAGCCAGTCATTCAGTGCTTCTCCACAGGTTGCACTTTGTCGCCCCACCTGTCCTGCCACAGAGCCGGGAATCTCTCAAATTAGGGAAACTGACTCAAACTTCGTCTCTTCTGCAGTAATTACGCTGTTAAATTCCCTACCAAAAGTTTGATCAAAAGGAATAGGGTGTAACTGGTGGTTTTAACAGCATATTGACTGCTAAACAAAGGTTATGGGCCTGAAAAACGAATTTAAATTTTGTGCAGTGTCACATTTTTCCTATTTTTAAAAAAATTCCATTTTGAAGAAACAAGTTTCTTCATCTTTATTTCAGGTTTTCCATTTCCCCATGTGAGAGCTCCAATCTAACCATTTTTAAAAAGTTAGAATTTTAATAGCTTACTCACTTCAGTGTTCACTGTCTGTCTGAGAGAATTCTGCATTTTGATTGGCTGCCAAGACAGTTTGTTGATGTCACAGCAACTCGCACGAGGGGATCCCCACTATACTCCGTTGATTTGAATTAAACGTTGGGAAAACCCAAAGATCTTTGTGGGACGCTTACTTCGGGGCCAGTGGCGAATGCCTTCGCTTCACTGCTGACTGCAAATTCCGGGCCAATAGCTGAGTCCTTCCAACGAGCTGCTGATTGTGGAAGTGGTGATTTTGTAGACTCGGATATTTCCTTCTGCTGAACTTGTTATCAATGAATTAAAGCACAAGAGTATCTTTTAATTAGGTTTATTGTCTAAACTGACCATAGCTTTAATTTTGGAGACAGGCACCAGTAAATGCAGGAATTGGGGAGGGCACCAGTAAATGACGGAGATAGGGGAGGGGCCACCAGTAAATGGGGGGTGGGGGTGGAATAGGGGAGAGCTCCAGTAAATGGTGCCAACTTGCAATGATGTTTGTGTGAAAGGTCAGAATGTTTTTATGGATTAAAAATAGAAATAAGGATCTTCCCCTGATGGCTAAGTTGGTAGATGCTGGACCACGCAGACTAGAAAGGTCGGAGGTACAATACCTGGTCTGTGTTGAGTTCGCTGATTGTGAGTCAGGATTGCAGTAATTGCACGAAAAGGCCAGCAGCAAGTTGGGGACACGAGGCCGGTATACATATGGTAAGCAACCACCAAAGCATGAGTGGCTGGAGAGAGCGTGGAAAAGCATAGCAGAGCCTGCGCATGGAGAGCAACGCGCTGAAGCTGGAGCCAGGGGGCCCGGGGTATAATGTCAGTATTCTACGGACAAATACGCAAGCTGAAAAACAGGGAGAGAGGACCTGAGGGAGGGAGGGGGGGTTAGTAGGAATATGTGTGTGTGTGTGTGTGTGTGTTAGGCCCATGCAGCAGAACCTGGTCTCCAATTGTCTTGGATCTCCTTGCCATTAGACCAAGACCTTGCTCTGTCAAGTCTGTGTGATGGCTGGTGTGCAACGTTAAAAGAATTCATATACAGGCATCTTCCACCCTTTTAAAATGAAGTTCGGGGCCTGGTCTCATCAGTCACCTTAGAACCCATTTTTGTGTGGAAGCAAGTCATGCCTGAAGAGAAGAGAAGGCGAGGATAGAAACATAGAAACATAGAAAATAGGTGCAGGAGTAGGCCATTCGGCCCTTCTAGCCTGCACCGCCATTCAATGAGTTCATGGCTGAACATGCAACTTCAGTACCCCATTCCTGCTTTCTCACCATACCCCTTGATTCCCCTAGTAGTAAGGACTTCATCTAACTCCTTTTTGAATATATTTAGTGAATTGGCCTCAACAGCTTTCTGTGGTAGAGAATTCCACAGGTTCACCACTCTCTGGGTGAAGAAATTCCTCCTCATCTCAGTCCTAAATGGCTTCCCCCTTATCCTTAGACTGTGTCCCCTGGTTCTGGACTTCCCCAACATTGGGAACATTCTTCCTGCATCTAACCTGTCTAACCCCGTCAGAATTTTAAACGTTTCTATGAGGTCCCCTCTCATTCTTCTGAACTCCAGTGAATACAAGCCCAGTTGATCCAGTCTTTCTTGATAGGTCAGTCCCGCCATCCCGGGAATCAGTCTGGTGAACCTTCGCTGCACTCCCTCAATAGCAAGAATGTCCTTCCTCAGGTTAGGAGACCAAAACTGTACACAATACTCCAGGTGTGGCCTCACCAAGGCCCTGTACAATTGTAGCAACACCTCCCTGCCCTTGTACTCAAATCCCCTCGCTATGAAGGCCAACATGCCATTTGCTTTCTTAACCGCCTGCTGTACCTGCATGCCAACCTTCATGACTGATGTACCATGACACCCAGGTCTCGTTGCACCTCTCCTTTTCCTAATCTGTCACCATTCAGATAATAGTCTGTCTCTCTGTTTTTACCACCAAAGTGGATAACCTCACATTTATCCACATTATACTTCATCTGCCATGCATTTGCCCACTCACCTAACCTATCCAAGTCGCTCTGCAGCCTCATAGAATCCTCCTTGCAGCTCACACTGCCACCCAACTTAGTGTCATCCGCAAATTTGGAGATACTACATTTAATCCCCTCGTCTAAATCATTAATGTACAGTGTAAACAGCTGGGGCCCCAGCACAGAACCTTGCGGTACCCCACTAGTCACTGCCTGCCATTCTGAAAAGTCCCCATTTACTCCTACTCTTTGCTTCCTGTCTGACAACCAGTTCTCAATCCATGTCAGCACACTACCCCCAATCCCATGTGCTTTAACTTTGCACATTAATCTCTTGTGTGGGACCTTGTCGAAAGCCTTCTGAAAGTCCAAATATACCACATCGACTGGTTCTCCCTTGTCCACTCTACTGGAAACATCCTCAAAAAATTCCAGAAGATTTGTCAAACATGATTTCCCTTTCACAAATCCATGCTGACTTGGACCTATCATATTACCTCTTTCCAAATGCACTGCGATGACATCCTTAATAATTGATTCCATCATTTTACCCACTACCGATGTCAGGCTGACCGGTCTGTAATTCCCTGTTTTCTCTCTCCCTCCTTTTTTAAAAAGTGGGGTTACGTTGGCTACCCTCCACTCCATAGGAACTGATCCAGAGTCAATGGAAAGATGCAGGAAATCAAGGTCATAGCTTAGTTCACTCGGACACAGGTTCTGCTGACATCATACACAGCTGTAGCTATTGCTTTGTAATCAAACCAAATCCTTCAGCCAGAATCTGATAAACAGTTGTCAATAATAGAAAAAGAGCAGTGAAGAGGTTTCATGCTGCACTATTTGAAGAACAGGGAAGTTCTTCCTGGTGACCTGCCCAATATTTATCCCTCAATCAGCACGACTAAAACAGATTATCTGGTCATTATCACATTGCTGCTTGTGGGAGCTTGCTGTGCGCAAATGGACTGCCGTATTTCCCACATTACAACAGTGACTACACTCCAAAAGTACTTAATTAGCTGTAAAGTGTTTTGGGACGTCCTGAGGTTGTGAAAGATGCTATATAAATGCAAGTCGTTTTTTTTGTTTTTTTCGCCTGTTTTTTATTTCTTTTCCCTTTTTTTTTCTTTTTCTTTCCTTTATTTATTTCCTCTTTTTTTATTTCTTGCTTTGCTCTCTTTTGGTTGTCTGTACCCTTTCTTTCTGTTAGTGGGTCACCTGAACAATCTTCATCATGAACTGTTTTTATATGGGGATTGTCTTGGTCAGATTCTGGCTCCTGAAGCTCGCTTGATGCAATGCAGCTCTGCTATGTTGACACCAGAAGGGTACACTTGTTTTTTTTTAAAATTCGTAGCCAATCTTTCCAATTCTTTGTCAAATCACAAACGCCAGAGGTCATCTTGCACACATCAAGGATCACTCTGCGCCAATGCTCTTAGCCAAAAGGCCGAGAGCCACTGCACCGTTCCTGGAAGTACTGCAATACCAGGTTCGTGCCATGGAGGTGGATGGGTCAGCAACCCCACACACCTCCGTGGAGGTGGATGGGTCAATCCACCCCACCCACTTGTTTTGCTCTTGGCTCTTGGATTCAGCTGCTGAGTTGAATGACTCTGAATTGTAGTTTTAATGAGGGGAGTTGGCCCAGGGATGCCGGTGTTTCACAAATTGACCTAAACAAGCATCAATTGGAAAAAGATGCCCAATATGCAACACGTACATGACAACAGACACTTGCATTTGTATAACACTTTTAGTGCAGATGTATGGTGTTTGTTTTTCACTCTACTCTGATTCTTAGACCTCGGAACTTAGAGTGGGAAAAGACAACACGTGGCACAAAATGCAGGCTTAATCCAGTGTCAGTTTTATTACGCAACAAAAAACGACGAAAACGTCAGGACTAGACTTTTGAGAGAAATTGACTTAAGACATACAATCACCATCCCTGGCTGTAGCTATTGTAGGTTTGTGGTCGTTGATTCCATGACTGGTTGGTTCTTCGGTCCGTTCTCTGCAGTGCTGTTCCCGTTCCTGTCCTGTCTTTTTGTGTTTCTGTGTTTGGATATTTATATCGATAGTGTGAATAAGTTTCCCTCTGGGCTGGGGTCCGATTAATGCATCTGCATCGATGTGGTGATGAGTTTGAATGGCTACTAATTTGCACACGGAGTCGACAGTGTAAAAGATAACTCCTTATCCTTAATGCCCTGTTATCCGAAAATGTGCATTTCATAGGGTGCTTTGTAGTCCTGCTTTCTTACAGACTTGTAGTCTCTGGGGTGAACTGGCGGCCAATCAACTCCAGGGCTCCTCTGATAGATAGTATCAATCTCTTTGTCTGTATGCATAACCAAGTTTAGTCCTTGACCACAGAGATTGTTCTTAATGGGTGATGAGTCACCTCTTGCCCCAAGCTGGTGCCTTTTCCCCTCCCAGGTAGTCCAAAAGTTTTTACTTTAAAACAGTTTGTTCGTGGCCTCTTCCTGTGCCTTGTTCCAAAAAAATAGATGTACATATAGATTGGGCTAACCAAACTAGTAGCAATACGGTGGAGGAGGATTTCCTGGAATGTATAAGGGATGGTTTTCTAGACGAATATGTCGAGGAACCAACTAGAGAGCTGGCCATCCTAGACTGGGTGTTGTGTAATGAGAAGGGACTAATTAGCAATCTTGTTGTGTGAGGCCCCTCGGGGAAGAGTGATCATAATATGGTAGAATTCTTCATTTAAGATGGAGAGTGAAACAGTTAATACAGAGACTAGAGTCCTGAACTTAAAGAAAGGTAACTTTGACGGTATGAGACGTGAATTGGCTAGGATAGACTGCCGAATTATACTTAAAGGGTTGACGGTGGATAGGCAATGGCAGACATTTAAAGATCACATGGATGAACTTCAATAATTGTACATCCTGTCTGGCATAAAAATAAAAAGGGGAAGGTGGCTCAACCGTGGCTAACAAGGGAATTTAGGGATAGTGTTAAATCCAAGGAAGAGGCATATAAATTGGCCAGAAAAAGCAACAAACCTGAGGACTGGGAGAAATTTAGAATTGAGCAGAGGAGCACAAAGGATTTAATTTAGGAAATAGAGGGAAATGGGGGAAAATAGAGTATGAGAGCAAGCTTGCGGGGAACATAAAAACTGACTGCAAAAGCTTCTATAGATATGTGAAGAGAAAAAGATTAGTGAAGACAAATGTAGGTCCCTTGCAGTCAGAATCAGGTGAATTTATAAAGGGGAACAAAGAAATGACAGACCAATTGAACAAATACTTTGGTTCTGTCTTCACAAAGGAAGACACAAATAACTTCCGGAAGTACTGGTAGACCGAGGGTCTAGCGAGAAGGAGGAACTGAAGGAAATCCTTATTCATCAGGAAATTGTGTTAGGGAAATTGATGGGATTGAAGGCTGATAAATCCCTAGGGACTGATCGTCTGCATCCCAGAGTACTTAAGGAAGTGGTCCTAGAAATAGTGGACACATTGGTGGTCATTTTCCAACATTCTATAGACTCTGGATCAGTTCCTATGGATTGGAGAGTAGCTAATGTAACTCCACTTTTTAAAAAAGGAGGGAAAGAGAAAACACGGAATTAGAGACCCGTTAGCCTGACATCGATAGTGGGGAAAATGTTGGAATCAATTTTTAAAGATGGAATAGCAGCGCATTTGGAAAGCAGTGACAGGATCGGTCCAAGTCAGCATGCTTGACAAATCTTCTGGAATTTTTTGTGGATGTAACTAGTAGCGTGGACAAGGGAGAACCAGTGGATGTGGTGTATTTGGACTTTCAAAAGGCTTTTGACAAGATCCCACACGAGATTAGTATGCAAAATTAAAGCACATGATATTGGGGGTAATGTATTGACGTGGATAGAGAACTGGTTGGCAGACAGGAAGCAAAGAGTAGGAATAAACGGGTCCTTTTCAGAATGGCAGGCAGTGACTAGTGGGGTACCACAAGGTTCAGTGCTGGGACCCCAGCTATTTACAATATACATTAATGATTTAGATGAAGAAATTGAATGTAGTATCTCAGTTTGCAGATGATACTAAGCTGGGTGGCAGTGTGAGCTGTGAGGAGGATGCTAAGAGACTACAGGGTGACTTGGACAGGTTAAGTGAGTGGGCAAATGCATGGCAGATGCAGTATAGTGTAGATAAATGTGAGATTATCCACTTTGGTGGCAAAAACAGGAAGGCAAGATATTATCTGAATGATGATAGATTAGGAAAAGGGGAGGTGCAATGAGACTTGGGTGTCATGGTACATCAGTCATTGAAAGTTGGCATGCAGGTACAGCAGGCTGTGAAGAAGGCAAATGGCATGTTGGCCTTCATAGCGAGAGGAATGAAGTATAGAAGCAGGGAGATCTTACTGCAGTTGTACAGGGCCTTGGTGAGACTACACCTTGAATATTGAGTACAGTTTTGGTCTCCTAATCTGAGGAAGGACATTCTTGTTATTGAGGGAGTGCAACGAAGGTTCACCAGACTGATTCCCGGGATGGCAGGACTGAAATATGAAGAAAGACTAGATCGACTAGGCTTATATTCAGTGGCATTTAGAAGAATGAGAGGGGATCTCATAGAAACATATAAAATTCTGACGGGGTTGGACAGGTTAGATGCAGGAAGAATGTTCCCGATATTGGGGAAAGTCCAGAACCAGGGGTCACAGTCTAAGGATAAGTGGTAAGCCATTTAGGACCGAGATGAGGAGAAACTTCTTCACTCAGAGAATTGTGAACCTGTGGAATTGTGTACCACAGAAAGTTGTTGAGGCCAGTTCGTTAGATATATTCAAAAGGGAGTTAGATGTGGCCCTTGCAGCTAAAGGGATCAGTGGGTATGGAGAGAAGGCAGGAATGGGGTACTGAAGTTGCATGATCAGCCATGATCATATTGGGATCGAAGGGCCGAATGGCCTACTCCTGCATCTATTTTCTATGTTTCTATGTTACACAGAAGAACATCTCAAGGCGCTTCACAGGAGCGTCATCAGACAAAAGGAGTTGTTTGGCCAGAGAAGTGGGTTCTATTAGCAGCTGTGTTTTGTGAATAATGGATAGGTTAGAATAGTTGCATCTGCTGGGGTGGGGGGGGGGGAACGGATGCAGGGCAAAGGGGGGGAGAATGCGGGGCAAAAGATGCGGGGCAAAGGGGTGGTGAGGAGGGAATGCAGGGAAAGGAAGCGCTTCAAGCTAAATAAATGAACTGAAGCAAGCTCAATACTTTGTTCATTATTCCCCAAGTGAATTCAATGTTCAAAGTTTATGGGTGTGTACTGAGCTGTTCTTCATGCCTGTGCGAACTGTACTCTTGATTTTGCCAAATTTGCTCTGTTAGTCGCTGTAGTTTAAACCGCACCCAATGCATGCAAATGTTTTAAAATGCTGGAAAGATCACGGCATCACAGCCGTGACATTTCTCAGTCAAGGAACTCTCTTTTGGGTGTCGGATGGTACAGGAAGGCTGATGTTATTTTCAGTCATGATACTATGCAGTGTTACCCACTGTGCACGTCAAACTTGGCAGTGGGATGCGAATACAAATTCACTCAAGGTTTCATGCCTGATGGGCTGTGGCGGCGGGTTATGCTGTCCAAGCTCAGTGTTCCCGTTTTGGATGAATTAGCAGCGGGTACAGTGGCTGTTAGTCTCGCCCTTTCATCCTCCAGGACTAGCTCGGTTATCGGTAGCAAGATTACAATTTTATTTCTGACTCTGTAAATATTATGGAAATGAACATGCTAAATATGCCTCTTAAACTTTGTGTTTGAAGAAATCTGTGTTTTGTGACTTGCTCCGTTTGGTGCTGGTTGTAAAATGATGAGCTGCTGGCACTTCAGAATAGCAAAGAATTGTTCATTATTGAAATATTGGATTTTTCTTTAAGATTAGAATCTCACCAGCACGCGCTGGGCACTGGCATCGAGACTGCTTCAGTTCTACGTGTAAAGTTGGACAAAGGTGCAAATTAATTCCTTTACTGACAGAGTGCAATATTGAAACTTGTGCATTTTCTTTTACTGTGCCAGTGAATTGTAGCGCTTCAGTCTTGGAACATAACTGTCTGGGATGAAAAGAGACCATTTGGCCGTAGCTCTTGCATTATAACGTCCAGTGGTATTATTTTGGTCCCTGCCCAGCAGATTATTCACAATCCTTTATTGCTTTTTAGAGTGAAATTATTGTTCCTGTTTTTACTTCTCCAATTTTTCACTAATTTAACTTTGTGTCTCTGGTTCATTCTTGGGACATGGTTCGTGTTCTGGCAAGGCCAGTATTTATTGCCCGTCCCGAGTTGCCTTGAAAGATGGTGGTGGTGAGGCAACCTCTTCAACCGCAGCAGTTTGTGTGGTGAAGCTGTTCGCATGATGCTGTTGGGGAGGTACTTCCAGGCTTTTGACCCAGTGATGATAAAGGAGCGAGATATATTTCCAAATTAGGACTGTGGGTGACTTGAAGGTTCACCTCGAGACAATATTGCCTCTCTTTTTTGGGGGGTGCGCGGCTCCTTAAACAGGCTGCGTGGGCCTTCAAATTTCCGTGCATGCGTGTTTTTTTCTATTGAAACGATGGTGACAGGCCTGCGTGGACCTCCAGGCAGCTGCGCACCTTAATTGGATCATTGCCTGGAGGTGATGGTGTTCCCATTCCGTTGCTGCTCTCATTCTGCTCGGTAGTGGAGGTTGCTGCGGTGCATCCTGTAGAGAGTACACACTGCGGCCATGGCTTACAGATGGTGGAGTGCGGTTGTTAAATTTATCAGTCTCAATTGAAAATTCAGTGCACCGTCATAATGGGGCTGAAATTCCGACCTGAAACATTTCTACGAATTTATCTGGGAGGAGCCTGCGATTCCGGTGAGGAGGCCTTCTCTTCCTGCACTGCGAAGTGTGCTCCCATCCTCCAGGTTCCTAAACAGAAGGTGCAGTCAAGTGTGACTGCTCAGTCAATCAGGTACAGGATTCCCCAGCTTTCTCATTAATAGCAATGAGAACTCTATCTACGAAAAAAAAAACAGACACTAAACACATTAATAAAAAATAAAAAACACACCTCACATAATTAAGATTAATTGAAATTAAAGTTAATAAATATCTTAGAGAATTTTTTCCCCCGCGTTTTTAAAAAGTTTTAAAAATTATGGTTAAAAATAAATGTAACAGGGTTTTTAAAAATGTGTTTTTAAAATTTAATTTAATTATATTTTTGTATGTTTTTAAACACTTATGCCTGTAAAAGTAGGCTATGCATCTGGTTTTATCAGGCGCAAGAATTTTGAGGAGATTTGCTGGGCAAGATATGGGCAAATACCGGAATCTTGCCCTTGCAAATGTCCTCGTTCCCGATCTGCGTTGGATCTGTCAAGCTCCAGCTTGACAGATCGGAAAAGCTGGTTTTCAGCGCATGCGCATTGGGCACTTAAAAATGACTTTTGCGATGCCTTCCCGGGTCCGTTGAAACTCCGTATGGACCCGGGGAGGCCGTAATTTCTGGGCCAATATGACTATTAAGCTTCCTCGTTTCTAGATTGTGGTGCTTGAGTTTTTCTAAGCGTCGCTTGTAACTGAGCCCCATTAAGCCTTGGGGCTCAATTTTCCCATTAGCTGCACCGCTTTTTTGGTGCACGCTGCTTTTTTTGGCCTCACTTAAAACGTCCAAGTTTCCCCAAAGATTGTGTGGCAGTGTAAGTCAATTAGTTACGATTTTTTTAAGTTAGTGTTTTTTTGCGCCTGCGCCAGTTTTTCACATTTGTGCAAGTTTGGCCAATATACATTTTTCCGAGGACGGCGTATGTGACCACTTCCAAAAAAACCTTCTGGGCACTTAAGAAAAACCAGCGCGCATTAAAAAATCGCGCAGAAAGACACCATTGTTTTTAGGCGAAGTTTTGGAGGGAGTCAAGAACACATTAAATATGCATCATGAAGCATCATTTTTTTCAAACTTGAAGTGCAGAAAATAGAAATTTAATGCAATTCTTTAAGTTTGGATTTTTTTCAAAGTGCTACGCCACCACCGAATGTCTCCAAACCGGGCTTGAGGGTTGGAGTGTCGGCCGGCAGAATCAGTCCCTCGCTCGGACACAGGCTTGAGGCTCAGCTTAAAAAGAAGCCCGGGGACGCGGGGGGTGAGGGTGTGTGGAAGCCGAACTGAAGGGATGAGAACCCTTACACTATGCAGCAGCATCAAAAGAAGCCCGGGGGAGAGGGGAAGGGGGGCGGTTGGGTGGGTGTTTGCTGAACCCTGTGTCCGGGCGAGGGAGCGATTCTGCCCGCTGACCCTTGAGCCCGGTGAGGAGCCGTTCGGTCAGTGGTGGGGTGGTACTTTGAAAAAATCTCAAATTAAAGAATTGCATTAGACTCCGTTGCCCCAAATGTCCTCACATTTGAATGCCTAGCTTCCTGTTCGAAGCAAGCCTATTGCACATGCGCAGACCTGGGTGTGGTCCATACTAGGGTGTCGACCTTGGGGAGAGAGAACAAAGAAGCTTGTCCTGCTGTTTTGAGCTTCTTGCAAAGGTACAATTTAATCATGGGGCAATACTGACAATGCCATACCTCATGCAAGCCTTCTGCATGATGTGCTGCGGAGGAGATGATTGATTCGATGTCATCGCATGAGGAACCTCAGAGCACGTAGGATGATGAGCAGGAGACCTTGCCCACATCGGGTATATCGAGACAGGCATTCATACCTGCACCTGAGTGATGCAGACTGTGTGAGAAGGCTGCGTTTCCGCAAAGAAGTTGTAACTGACATCTGAGAGTTAGTAAAAGCCGACCTAGAAGTGTTGGGAGGACTGCTTTGTTAGTTGAAGTGAAGGTTACAGCTGCACTTTCATTCTATGCATCTGGATCATTCCAAGCCACAACTGGGGATGTGTGCACCATTTCTCAACATGCAACACACATCTGCATTCGGCAGGTGACTGCTGCACTTTATGCCTGGAGGAATGACTACATCAAGTACCCCCATGATCGCCCAGGCAATGAGTGAAAGGGCCTTGGGCTTCTCCAGGATTGCTGACTTCCCAAAGGTACAGGGCTGCATTGATTGTACCCACATCGCCTTGTGAGCAACTTTTTGGAGGATTCCGAGATGTACAGGAATAAAAAAGGCTTCCACTCCGTTAATGTGCAGCTCATGTGTGACGACATGCATCGCATCATGTCAGTTGATGCGAGATACCCTGGGAGCACCGATGATGTGTTCATCCTACATGAGAGCGTTATATTTGCCATGTCTCAGCAGCAGCCAGAAGGGCATAAAAGAGAGCACCATTGGCATCTTCAAACAGCGTTTCCAATGCTTGGACCATTCCGGAGGCTACTTGCAATATACTCCCTTGAGGTTCTAGGTCAGTGAACTGTTGTGTGCTGCCTTATGATAACTTAGCTATCCTGAGGCAGCAGCAGCTGGTAGTAGAAGACCCACCTGAGGTGAGAGTGGCTGAAGAGGAGGAGGAGGAGGAGGATGCAGATGAGGAAGAGGACGAGGAAGCCATGCAACTACCTGAACCTGGAGCACAACAGCGGAGGAGGGCGGGCCATCGTGCCCCTTTAACGATTGCTCAAGCCTTGTGCCAGCTGCTCATCCATGAACGCTTTGCTGCCTGAAGGCTCAGCGGCAACGATTCCAAATGGACCATGTTTACTGTTTGGATCTATTCCGTTGTGTTGTGTTAATGGAACATATAATGGAAATGATTCAGTTATAATTTAAAATATATTTAATACAAACACATGTTTGCACTTAACAAAAATATTCTTGTATCAAACTTTAAAGTTTTGAGTTAAGATCACTTACAAACTTTTAAACTTGTAAATTTACATAACTTACAAAAAACTTTTAATTTGAGAACAGTTACAACTGTAACAACAGCAGCAAAGAAAGGCTGCACCCATCTCTCCTCCACCTTATTCTAAGACCGTCCACTGCGCTTGGTCTTGTTGACTCCAGCCCTTCCCGCAAGCAGTGGCACAGCGTTTCTCGGGTTGGTACCAAGCTTATTCTTTCGAACATCTCTGGTAATGCACACTTCTTGATGGAGAGGGGGCGGCGGGGGCAGCCGGTAATGTGGAAGGCCCGGCTTGGGCCTCTTCAGAGGCTGGTCTGGGGATTGCAGTGGGCGTGGCAGTTGATTCTGTCAATGGGCATGGGGTCGAGGCGTGTTCCCTTATTGTATCAGCTAACTCCAACATTCCCTCCCTCATGTTCCTGGACAGTGTGCCCATTTCTCATGAGTGTTGCTTCTCCTGACAGTCCCGATATCTCATCACCCACCACACTGATGGTGTCCAGGAGTGATCGCTCTCCATGCTCATTGCCATGATCTGAACCACATCTGTTAGATCCTGCACCTCAGGAGAGCGCTGTTGAGCTCTCCTTCCCCTCCTCACCCTGGGTGTGGTCACATTTACAATTGCAATTCCATTGAATAAATTAAAATATTACTTACAGTAATTACTTGACCAAGGTCCTGCCACTTTTTGCACTGGCTTCCAGACCTTGGGGTGGTCACCATTGCACAGTAATCTTCTGCAAGTTGGTTCCAGCGTTGGGGGAGGGGGGGCGGGGGTTTATGGGGCTGGAGGAGATTAGAGATATGGAGGGGCGAGGCTTTGGAGAGATTTGAAAACCAGGATGAGAAGTTGAGGTGGTGCTTAACCGGGAGCCAATGTACGTCAGCGAGCACAGGAGTGATGGGTGAGCGGGACTTGGTGCGAGTTAGGACACGGGCAGCCAAGTTTTGGATCACCTCTAGTTTACATAGGGTAGAATGTGGGAGGCCATACATGAGTGTGTTGGAATAGTCAAGTCTAGGGGTAACTAAGGCATGGATGAGGGCTTCAATAACAGATGAGCTGAGGCAAGGGCAGAGACGGGCCATGTTAGAGGTGGAAATATATGTATAAGTACATTTTAATGCCATAATTTCCAAAAAAAGAATATGATGTTATGGTTCTGGAGTTTATGCCACGTCTGAGGAAGGCCTGTATGAGTTATTTATGGGATGCAATGCAGACTTCTGCACAAATGTTTTGGATAGGCGTGTTAACTTTTTCAGTCATTGACCACAATGAAGTCAGTTTTAAGAGAATCGCTGATTTTAAGCAGTCCGAGCAGTAAACCAAATCTTCCGATGTCTGCAATGATCTTTATTCCCCCCCCCCCCACTATATTTGGGAATCCGAAGTTCTGTTCAAAGGAATTAGTCAAACTGATGGCGTCTTCAGGGCAGAGATGTAACTTGCCATGGTTTTGTTTCTTGGAGGATTCTCGTAAGTTGTGCTGCGATGACTGTCCCATTCCATGTCAATGGAACTGTGTCCTGGAATGGTGCCCTGAGACCAAGGTGAGGGTGCAACATAAACAGTAACTGTAACACTGCATATGTCACACTGCGCCATCCGCCTGTGAAATTGCGTGTTTATACCCCTGAAACTGCTGAGTGATGCAAGTGTTGTTCTTTGCTTCTATCTACATAAAAACTCCTGGCATGGAAAGAACGTGTGTGTGTGTGTGTGTGTGTGTGTGTGTGTGAGAGGAGGAGACATTAGAAATAAGAGATTAGAGCAGGCAATACATCATCATCATCATCATCGGCAGTCCCTTGAACGAAGATGACTTGCTTCCACGAGTTCACAGATGTTTCAATGAAGGACCCGATGTTCCAGTCCTGAACTCCAGTTGAGGGTGTTGAAGATGCCGGTTTGTGAATTTTTTTTCGCGTGTGGTGACCGTTGCACACCAGCCACCATACGGGCTTGGCAGAGCTAAGTCTTGGTCCAGTGGCAAGGGGTTAACCAGGACGACTGGAGACCTGCTCTGCTGCACGGACCTAGTGCGCGCACACATCGCAGTGTGGGCTGGCCCGTGCTGCCCCTGGGCCCTCAACTCTTCTAGGCCCTGTTCCCTCATCTGTCGCACCTCCGCCACAAACACTTGCTGCTAATCCGCCCCAACCTTCCCACTCCTCTGTACCTGGGCCCTGCCGATGTTCCTGCCCACACTCCAAAATGGCGACCAGGGTTTTGATGACGTCACCCAGTCACCCATCTCAAAATCCTTGGAGCAGCTTGCGCTGGAGGTTGAAGTGGTATGCCACTCCAGCTCTTTTACTTGCTGACCTGCGGAGCTGTTTGTGGCAGTTTGTTTTAGTTGAACCCAGCTGATTATCGATACATCCCTTGGATCAGGATGTTCAGTAAGTGGATATAATGTCTACAATGAATCAGTGTGTTCCCAATATCTAGGTAATGGTCCACAGACAAGCTTATCATTTTACTCTGGATGACTGGAATGCATCATGTGCTGCCACGTGATCCTCTCATCTGATGCAAGAACATAAGAAATAGGAAGTCGAGTAGGCCATTTGGCCTCTCGAGCCTGCTCAGCCATTCAATAAGATCATGGCTGATCTGATCATGAACTCCGCTCCAACTGTAGTTGGAACAATATTTTTTCTCACAGTGGCTGAGCCAATAAACCAATAAACTAATTTATTGAATACGACATGTAAAGGAATGAACGGCACTAAGTGCAAACAGTATATTTACAGTGGTGACACTAGAGGGCATGATCTTAGAATAAGGGGCCGCCCATTTAAAACAGAGATGAGGAGAAATTTCTTCTCTGAGGGTTGTAAATCTGTGGAATTCGCTGCCCCAGAGAGCTGTGGAAGCTGGGACATGGAATAAATTTAAGACAGAAATAGAAATAGACAGTTTCTTAAATGGTAAGGGAATAAGGGGTTATGGGGAGCAGGCAGGGAAGTGGACCTGAGTCCATGATCAGATCAGCCATGATCGTATTAAATGGCGGAGCAGGCTCGAGGGGACGTATGGCCTACTCCTGCTCCTATTTATTATGTTCTTATGTATGTTAATTTACAAACCTCTTCAGTGTTAAAATGACAAAGGCGCATCATTTGTGCCAACCCTTACCATAAAATTGACCCTTGGAACATTTATTCTCACTCTTGTCATACCTCTCTCCATCTTTTACAATGTTCCTTCAAACCTACATCTTTGATCAAGCTTTTGGTCACCTGTCATATCTCCTTTATTGTGGCTCAGTGTCAAATTTTGTTAGTGCTCCTATGAAGTGCCTTGGGACAATTTACTATGTTAAAGGCGCTCTTATAAATGAAAGTTGTTTATTTGCTACCATAAAGTGACTGATTTTTGCTGAGCGCCTGCTGGCTTCTGATTGACATACCCGGCTACAATTTACCCAATATGCAACTTCAGTCTCCTTTTGAATATAAACTCAGAATGACGGTAGCCATTCGCTGATTGCCAATTAAATAAGATGCACATTCCAACCACTGATACGTGATTGCTGGAAATGGACTTTTCAACCAGTTATCAGGCGCACCACTGGTCAGAATGATACGATAGACCCTGCCTGCAACAGACATCAGTTTTAAAAGCTTCCTTTTGTTCAACAGGATCAAACTACTAACTGGTATCAATGCTTTTAGTGTGTCAGACCGTAATGTATATTTACTGCAGCTTGCACAAGCGGCACCCAAGTTTAATCTTGGAATCACAGAATGATACAGCGCAGAAGAAGGCCATTCGGCCCATTGTGCCTGTGCCAGCTCTTTGAAAGAGCTATTCAGTTAGTTCCACTCCCTCTGCTCTTTCCCCATAGCCCTGCAGGTTTTTTTCCCTTCAAAAAATTCCCTTTTGAAAGTTGCTATTGAATTTGCTTCTACTATCCTTTTCAGGCAGTGCTTTCTTAACCGCTCACTGCATAATGTTTTTTCCTCATGTCAATTGCCAATTATCTTAAGTCTGTGTCCTCTGGTTACTGACCCCTCTGCCACTGGAAACAGAGTAAATAAGGAGAAACTATCAAAACCATTCACGATTTTGAACACCTCTATTGCACCTTCCTGATGGGCACCAGAATGTAGCATTAGAAAGGAGAAACATGGTGCACAAAAGTGAGTATCGAAATAGGAGGATAACACCGATGAATGTGTGACCGGAGAGATGGTACAGAAAGGAGGGCTTCCGATTCCTGGGGCATTGGGACCGGTTCTGGGGGAGGTGGGACTAATACAGGCCGGATGGGTTGCACCTCAACAGGGCCGGAACCAAAATCCTCGTGGGGAGGTTTGCTCGTGCTGTTTGGGAGGGTTTAAACTAATTTGGCAGGGGGATGAGCACCAGGATGTAACATGAGAACGAGGAAATAAAGTGATCAAAGGATTGGGTGAGGCAGAGAGGTGTTAAGAGTGGTGAAACTAAGAGAATACAGGATCGTCGAAGATAGGTTTACAGTGAGTATATATGTGAATGCACGAAGCGTAGTGAACAAGGTTGGTGAGCTGCAGGCACAAATCGCCACATGACAATATGATGATGTAGCAATAACTGATACCTGGCTCAAAAACGGGCAGGATTAGGTATTAAATATTCCTGGTTTTAAGGGTTCAGGAAAGATAGGAGCTGGCGTGGCAGTATTGGTTAAGGAGAATGTTAGTGCTGGAGAGAGAGGATGCCCTGAAGGGGTCCAGACCGATCACATGATTTCAGGTGGGGTAGAGTAGAAATGTTGTAATACACAAGGTATTGCAGTTGTGTGGGACAGGCTCGATGGATCAGATAGTCTTTGGCTGTCCGTCATTATTTGTATGTTGGTGGAATTTATATGGCTAAATATGGCTAAACTCTATATAGAGTTAAGAAATAATAGAGGTGCCATTATTCTACTATAGACCACCAAATAGTGGAAAAGATATGGAGGAGCAAATCTGTAGAGAAATTCGAGAGAGGTGCAAGAACTAAAAAGAAAGACTTGCATTTATGTAGTGCCTTTCACAACCATATGTCCATTACAGTTTTGCCTACCAATCTTTGATTCCAGTTTACCCAGGCCAGATCCAACGATAGAGTAGTAATAATGGGGGACTTCAACTATCCTAATATAGACTGATATCATCATAGTGTTAAGGGCAGAGAAGGGGAAGAATTTCTGAAGTGTGTTCAGGAGAACTTTGTTGAGCAGTATGTTTCGGGCCTGATGAGGGAGGAGGCATTGCTGGATCTGGTTCTGGGGAATGAGGTTGGTCAAATGGAGCAAGTGTCAGTAGGTGAACATTTGAGGAACAATGATCATAAGGTTTAGATTAGCTATGGAAAAGGACAGGGAGCAATCTAGAGTAAAAATGTTAAACTGTGGTAGGCCAGGTTCAGTGGGTTGAGAACGGATCTGGCCCGGGTAAACTGGAATCAAAGTTTGACCGGCAAACCTGTAATGGAACAATGGGATGCCTTTAGGAGAGGAAATAGTTCAGGTGCAGTTGAGGTACATTCCCACTAGGGGGAAAGGCAGGGCAACTGAAGCCAGGGCTCTCTGGACGATGAGACAGAGAGAATATGATGAAGCAGAAAAAGAGCTGTATGATAGTTGTCGGGTTGCAAATACATCTGAGAATCAGGCGATATATGGAAAGGTCAGAGAAGTGGTGAAAAAGAAAATAAGAGGGGCAAAGAGAGAGTATGAGAATAGACTGACAGCTGACATAAAAAGGAAATCCAAAGACTTATAAATTGTAGTAAGAGGAGGGCTGGGGTCGATTAGGGACCAAAAAGAGACCTGAAAAAGCAATGAAGTTATGATGAACCTTTATTTAAAAAAAACCCACTGGAGTATTGTGACCAATTCTGGGGACTGCATTTTAGGAAGGATGTGAAGGCCTTGGAGAGGGTGCAGAAAAGATTTCCAAAAATGGTTCCAGGGATGAGGGACTTCAGTTACGTGGATAGACTGGAAAAGCTGGGGTTGTTCTCCTTAGAGCAGAGAAGGTTGAGAGGAGATTTGATAGAGATGCTCAAAATCATGAGGGGTCTGGATAGAATAGATGGAGAGGAACTGTTTCCACTGGCGGAAAGGCCAAGAACCAGAGGACACAGATTTAAAGTGATTGGCAAAAGAACCAAAGGCGACATGAGGAAAAACTTTTTCACACAGCAAGTGGTTAGGATCTTCAGTGCACTGCCTGAAAGGGTGGTGGAGGCAGATTCAATCATGGTTCAAAAAGGGGTTGTATAAGTATCTGAGAAAAATAATTGCAGGGCTATGGAGAAAGGGCAGGAGATTGGAACTAACTGCAGTGCTTTTGCAGAGAGCCAGCATGGACTTGATGGGTCGAATGGCCTCGCACTGTGCTGTAATGATTCTACGATTCTATAAATCTCCCTTTCAGTGATACCTTTCCAATAAATCTCTCTTGTGCCCATTTTAAGACATTGACATCCTTCCTAAAGTGTGGTGTCCAGAATGGAACACAATACTCCAGCTGGGGCCTAACCAAAGTTTTATAAAGATTTAGCATAACTTCCTTGCTTTTGTACTCTACTCCTCTATTTATAAAGCTAAGGATCCCGTATGTTGTTTTAACCGCCTTCTCAAATTGTCCTGCTACGTTCAAATATTTGAACCATTTAGTTTTACTGCTTTTCTTCAGTCTTTCTACCAATATGTATCACTTTACACTTCTCTGCATTAAATTTCGTCTGCCATGTCTTCTGCAAATTTAGAAATTATAGCCTATAAACCCAAGTCCAGATCATTTAATATATATCAAAAAGAGCAGTGATCCCAATACCGACCTCTGGGGAACCTCACTACGCTTCCCTCAAGTCCATTAAAACAACCCTTCACCACTTTCTGACCATAGTGAATTTCATATCCGCGCTGCAGACGCAGCTACTTGCACTAGAAAATGCCCTGATAGGCTCTGCATGATCACATGACCTGATTGGTCCCACCTTGGAGCACAGATCATACCCAGATGTTTCTCTGGAAAGTGTAATTGGGACCACCAGCCCAAGTTCTGAGCGACTATGCAAAGTTTAATTCAAGCCACTCTGACTTCAGACCCCAGACAGGATTGAGTTCCCCATCCCAGCCCAAGTTCCTGCCAAAGCCTAGCCCAATGTCCTCTTCCCTTCCCTTCCCTTCCCACCCCAGTCTCTCTTCTCTTTTCCCCCCCCACTTCTCTCTTTCCGCCCCCCCCCCCCCCCACCCCCGGCTGGTGTCTCTCCTATTACCTCCGATGTTATCTCTCCCACAGAAGGCTACGAAAATGTTTCAAATAATCCAAAAGCTAGAAGCAGCTCCATCCGTCTGTCTCTCTGCCTAGCGCCCCACTTCCGATTTCCGGCTTCCTTGTACGTCACACTGCGCATGCGCAATCGAATCGAGGGCCCGTGCTCAAAAAGTGGGTGGAGTCCAATGCGTACATGCGCAGAAGGACACAGAAAAACCAAGTGCAAATAGTCCCTCTGCATGTTGCCACTATTCCCTCATTCTCACGGGCTTCTATTTTGCTAACCAGTCTATTTTGTGTATCCACTGCCTTTTGAAAGTCTACATACCCATCAATCTCATGTGTGACAAAACATTAAATAATCAATTACAGACAAAAATGCTTAATTTTTCGCACTGCTCCCTTAGTCCATGCAGTCTTTATATACAGCAAGTAACTTTACACTTGCAGCTTGGGGCAAGGACATGGGGCTTGCAATGACGCAAGGCTACCTAGTTTCTGTGAGTGGTAATCAGTGCTCAAGCAGACGGGTGTGGTACTGAGGCCCAACCTTCTGCAATGTGTTAATCTGTTAAGGCCTACCTTCAGCTGTTTTGGCCCAGCGCTCTGGAATTCCATCCCTAAGTCTCGTCTCTTCTTAAGACCTACCTCTTTTGACCAAGCTTTTAATCGCGTGTCCAAATATCTCCTTCTGTGGCTCAGTGACAAATTTTGTCTGATCACTCTCCTATGAAATGCTTCGGGATCTTTTACTACAACAACAACAACTTTATTTATATAGCACCTTCAACGTAGTAAAACACCCCAAGGCGCTTCACAGGAGCACTATAAGAGAAAGAAACTTGACATCGAGCCACGCAAGGAGAAATTAGGGCAGTTGACCAAAAGCTTGGTTATGGAGGTAGGTTTTAAGGAGCGTCTTAAAGGAGGAACATAAGAAATAGGAGCAGGAGTAGGCCATTTGGCCCCTCGAGCCTGCTCCGCCATTTAATAAGATCATAGCTGATCTGATCATAGACTCAGCTCCACTTCCCTGCCTGTTCCCCATAACCCTTTATTCCCTTATTGCTCAAGGCCCAACTGACTCAACCTAGCTTCATAAGTCAACCCTCTCATCTCCGGAATCAACCTCGTGAACCTTCTCTGAACAGCCTCCAATGCAAGTATATCCTTCCTTAAATACGGAGACCAAAACTGTATGCAGTACTCTAGGTGTGGCCTCACCAATACCCTGTACAGTTGTAGCAGGACTTCTCTGCTTTTATGCTCCATCCCCCTTGCAATAAAGGCCAACATTTCATTTGCCTTCCTGATTACTTGCTGTACCTGCATACTAACTTTTTGTGTTTCATGCGCAAGGACCCCCAGATCCCTCTGTACTTTGCAATTTTTCTCAATTTAAATAATAATTTGCTTTTCTATTATTCCTACGAAAGTGGATAACCTCACATTTTTCCACATTATACTCCATCTGCCAAATTTTTGCCCATTCACTTAGCCTGTCTATATTCCTTTGCAGATTTCTTGTGTCCTCCTCACAGTTTGCTCTTCCACCCATCTTTGTATCATCAGCAAACTTGGCTACATTACACTCGGTCCCTTCATCCAAGTGATTAATATAGCTTGTAAATAGTTGAGGCCCCAGCACCGATCCCTGCAGCACCCCACTAGTTACTGTTTGCCAACTGGACAATGACCCATTTATCCCGACTCTGCTTTCTATCCATGTTAATATATTACCCCCAACCCCGTGAACTTTTATCTTGTGCAGTAATCTTTTAGGTGGCACCTTATCGAATGCCTTCTTGAAATCCAAATTCACCACATCCATTGGTTCCCCCTTATCCAACCTGTTCTTTACATCCTCAATGAACTCCAGCAAATTTGTCAAACATGATTTCCCTTTCATAAAACCATGCTGACTCTGCTTGATTGAATCATGCTTTTCCAAATGTCCTGCTACTGCTTCCTTAATAATGGACTTCAGCGTTTTCCCAACGACAGATGTTAGGCTAACTGATCTATGGTTTCCTGCTTTCAGTCTGCCTCTTTTTTTAAAAATAGGGGCATTAGATTTGCTGTTTTCCAATCCGCTGGGATCTCCCCAGAATTCAGGGAATTTTGGTAGATTACAACCAATGCATCCACTATCTGCAGCCACCTCTTTTAAGACCCTAGGATGCAGCCCATCAGGTCCAGGGGACTTTTCTGCCTTTAGTCCCATTATTTTACCGAGTACTTCTTCATTAGTGATAGTGATTGTATTACGTTTCTTCCTCCCTATAGCCCCTTGATTATCCACTATTGGAAAGGGAGGTGGAGAGGTTTAGGCAGGGAATTTCAGAGCTTAGAGCCGAGGCAACAGACTTGAGTACACACTATTTAATACTAAATTGAAGAGAGTACACTCCAACTTAATGCTTCACATGCATTAGTATGTTGGAGCAGTGGTGCACAGTTACATTAACCTGTCGTGTAAGAAGAATGGATGGGGCAGTACCAGAAAACAGAATGGAGCATTATTTCAAAAAGGTAATTATTCAATTTAAGGTATTCAAATTGTCCCAAACCAAAGCAGTTTCCATAAGTAAACTTCACTGTATGAGTCCCTAAATGAAATAATTTAAAACTGTAACTATAAATTTGATACAATTGGCCTTGTGCGAAGATTGTGGGCCCAAGTTTCCACATGATTTGCACCTGATTTTTAGGAGCAACTGGTGGAGAACGGACTATCTTCGAAATCGCAATTTTCCACATTTTTTTTTCTGCAGTTCTAGTCAGGTAGAACAGTTCTACTTTGGAACAGAATTTTTTCTTCAAAAGGGGGCGTGTCCGGCCACTGACGCCTGATTTCAAAGTTTCCACAGTGAAAACGTACTCCAAACTAAAGTAGAATGGAGCAAGTGAAGATTTTTGTAGAACTGAAAAAACCTGTTCTACACATTAAAAAAATCAGGTGCAGGTTACAAATTAGGCGTCCAGAACGAGGGGGGGGGGAAGTGAAGTCATTAAATTCTACAATAAATCCTTATTTATACTTCTACAAATATTATACAAATAAATCCAACCTGAATAAACATTTATAAGCAAAGAAAAGATTAAATAAACCATCTTCCTACCTGTGTGAAAGTGCTTCAGGCACGGAGAATTCTGCAGTCAGCTTGAGGCGCTCGTTCTTCCCGCGAGGGGGGGGGGAGAGGAGGCGCTCGTTCTTTCCCGCGGGGGGGGGGGGGTGGCGAAAGGCGCCCGTTCTTCCCGCGGGGGGGGTAGGAGGCGGCCGTTCTTCCCGCGGGGGGGGGGGGGGGGGGGCAAGGAAGCGCCCGTTCTGCCCGCGAGGGGGAGGGGAGAGGAGGCGCCCGTTCTTCCCGCGGGGGGGGGGTAGGAGGCGCCCGTTCTTCCGGGGGGGAGGCGCCTGTTCTGCCCGCAGGGGGGGGAGGGGGAGGGGAGAGGAGGCGCCCGTTCTTTCCCGCGGGGGGGTGTAGGAGGCGCCCGTTCTGCCCGCGGGGGGGGGGGAAGAGAGGAGGCGCCCGTTCTTCCCGCGGGGGGGGGGGAAAGAGACAGTGAGAAGGCTGCAGTGAGATGTGCTGATGGCAATGTGCTTTTATTAAAAAAAATGTTCAAAAATTAAACAGCTACAAAGAACTACAAAAATGGCCGAGTGCCAATGTTTTTTTCACACTGAGCATGCGAGAACGCTCCAACGCGCACACGCAGCGTTGCCGGCAGGAAAAAAACTAATTTAAATAGTACCCGCCCCCTCCCACTTACAAAATCGGCGCGAGTGTAGGCTCCGCCCCTCTGGGCGCCGCGCCAGGCAGACAAGGAGCTGCAGAACGCTCCAGAATCGCGATTTTTTTTTTTAGGCGCCGTTTTAGGCGCGAAAAACGGGCGCCCAGCTCGGAGGGGCGCCCGTTTTTTATCGTGTGGAAACTTGGGCCCCTTGTGTGGAGATTTGAAGGTACCGAATGTAGGGCAGGCAGTTCAATTTACAAGAGAGAACTACTTTGATTTATATGGCGCCTTTCACGACCACCGAACGTCTCAAAGCACTTTACAGCCAATGAAGTACTTTGGGAGTGTAGTCACTGTTATAATGTGGGAAATCCGGCAGCCAATTTGCGCGCAGCAAGCTCCCAGGAACAGCAATGTGATAATGACCAGATAATCTATTTTTGTTGATTGAGGGATTAAATATTGGCCAGGACATCGGCGATAACTTCCCTGCTCTTCGAAATAGTGCCATGGGATCTTTTACGTCCGCCTGAGAGCAACCGGGGCCTCGGTTTAACGTCTCATCCGAAAGACTGCACCTCCGACAGTGCAGTGCTCCCTCAGGACTGCACTGGAGTGTCGGCCTAGAATTATATGCTCAAGTCCCTGGAGTGGAATTTGAACCCACAACCTTCTGACTCCGAGGCAAGTGTGAAGAAGGGATCAAGGTCATGTGACTTTGACCCTCATTGATGCTGGCTACTTTTGGGGATGGGCAGTGATTTTTATTTCTAACTGGCGAGAGAACTGCGGATTTGCCATTGGCTGCAGTTCTTGCTAAAAGTGATTTTTGGAACTGCAACTGAGGGGTGTGTATTCTGTGATATATTTGACCCATCTGGGCAGATAAAATTGTCAGCTTGTTCTGGAAGGCAAAGACTTTGATCACTAAATTGTAGCCCTGCAACTGTTTACATTTCAGCAATACAGGGCCACAATTATCCGTACCTCTGTCTTATATTTGCAGTGTCCCAGTATCTTTCAGAAGCTCAGCAGGGCTGGGTTTAGTTGGTATTTGGATAATTGAACAGTGAAAAATTAAACACCGGGAAGACCAAAGTCATTGGGCTAGAACCTCCACTTTTGAGCTTACCTGCCAAAAATTTCCGGCGTGGGCAGTAAAAAAGGGTTTGCAGATCGCCGGCTTCTCGTCCATTCTCAAAACATCTAGTTTGCATTTTTGAAAATGGGCGTTACCGCGAGTGATATCAAATGAGCAGAAGCGTAAAATTTTTTTGACCTTCTGCTGTAAAGTGTTGCCGTCCTTAGCAACGGCATGGCAACGTCCAATTCCTGCAATTCAGGAGGTCAAGGGTCACCATGACATGCGCAGAAGAGGAGACAGAGAGAGAGAGAGAGGGAACTCAGAGGCACTTAAAGCGTGCGTGGCTGTGGTGTGTGCTTGTCTGGCTGTTGTGGGAGGCATGACGGAGATTCAAAAAGCCTGCTAAGCATCAAGAACATAGTTGCCACCCAGTTTTTGTCCAACAAATAAGATATAACATGGAAGGGATGGAGGAGGCCCTGGAGCTGGTAGTCAGGAACAATGGTGGCAGAGGGCTCCCAGTGGTCCCTGAGCACGGCACTCCACCACTGCACCACCACTGCGAATGACAGATGAGAGCAAGGACCAAGGTCCTGCTTCTGCATCAGAGAATGTTGCCCCCTCGGCACCACCCGCTCCCCTATCCGTGCACCCACCGCATCTGCCTTCCCTGCCTCCCCCCTCCCCAATGAGGCACTGCCTGAGGAGCTCCTCAGCCAGGAGCCATGGAGCGAAGAGGGGAAGGGATAGAGGTGGGGAGAAGAAGGAGGGGTGAAGGAAAGTGAGGTGCATGTGTGCAGTTGATGGCTGTCTTATATCTCCATCTGGGTGTATGCAATTTGTTGCAATGTATGGGGGGAGGGGACCACACTCCTGCTTTGCCTTTGTATTCCGTGTTGCTGGCGATGTTGCACATGTGATTTATGTCAATGGTGGAAAAAGTGGGGTGTGGGCTGGGGTTGGGTGTTATTGGCTGTGATACATGATTTTCAGACCAATGTTGGTATTAAATTTTTGAACATAACCTTGTTGCGCAGTGTCTCAGATAGCTGGACCGTTACACACTGGTGATTCCTTACCGTTAAATACAACTTTACGTCAATCAACGTAAACTTTAACTGGCACCAAGGTGATGGGCACCATTGATGTATGAGCTGCACACACACAGCAGTGTATCAACGTTGTCACTCACATCAGCGCTCTTTCAGGCAAATCTTTCCGATATCAGCTCCTCATGTAAGAGTGGGATTTAACAAATACCAGCCACACCTCTGGCATTCGTCCCGGTTAGTTCCACTTTTTGTGGCGTTTTTTTGAGCAGGCGATATTCTGGGTGATATGTGTGGGAGGTGGTGAAATTGACGGGCGATTTCCATGGCTGCTAGTTTGGGTAATTATGCTCTTTATGGCAAAACAGTTGCCGGGCGTTATTATTGAATCTCGGCGTTAAGTCCATGAGGAAAGTAATGCTGGGCGATATGGGCGTTGATTTCACCATTCAGCTGATTCCCCCCAAAAAAAATGGGCGGGCGGTCATATTTTTTCTTGCCGTTAAGCACATGGGGAAAATAACGCTCTCCGATAAGTCTCCTTAAAAAAAAAGCCTGTCAGTTTCCATTTTGTGCCAAAACGGGCGATATCTGGGCATTATTCGTCATTTCAGCGATTAAGTGGGCGTTAAGCAGGCATAAAAAGTGGAGGTTCTAGCCCATTGTCTTCGGCCCCCGCCGCGCACACCACAATTGCACAGATTACCTGCTCCATGGCCACTGTCTTGGGTTGAAACCAACCACAATCTATGTCTTACTGGACCCCAAGCTGGGCTAACTCCATATCCTCTCCATCACAAAGACCACCTACTTTCACTCTCGTAGTATCCTCCATCTTCATTTCTGCCTCATCCCATCTGTTACTGAAACCCTCATCTATGCTTTTGTTATCAGCTTACTCGATTATTCCAACGCTCTCCTGGCTGGCCTTCCATCTTCCACCCTCCATAAACCTCCGCTCATCCAAAACTCTGCCGCCTGTATCCTAGCCTGCACCAAGACCCGTTTGCCCATCAGTCCTGTGCTCGCTGACCTGCATTGGCTCCTGATCGCCCAATGCTTCTGGTTTAAAATTCTCATTCTTCTGTTCAAATCACTTCATGGCCTCGCCCCTCCCTAACTCTGTAATATTAGACAACCCTCCAAGAACTCTGCATTCCTCCAACTCTGGTCCTCTGTGCGTCCCCCACTCCCTACGTCTAACCATTGGCCTTCAGCCGTCTAGGCGCTATGCTTTAGAATTCCCTCGCTAACCCTCTCCATCTCTCCAGCTCTGTCTCGCTCTTTAAACCCATTCTTAAAATTTACCTCCTGAGTAAGCTTTTAGACACCTCTCCGAATATCTCATTTTTCAGCTTGGTGTCAGTTTTTGTATGATTGCTCTCCTGGGACATTTTTCTATGTTAAAGGCGCCGCACAAATGCAACTTGTTGTGGATTGCCTGGGAATACCAGCTGCTGTTAGATCTTTACCCCTCCAGCAGAGGGCGCTCATGTCTGTACTTTTCATCACTGCTATTTACTCCCACACCAGCACAGAATGAATCATCATTCCTCTTTACATCAAATCATAGAATGGTAACAACACAGAAGGAGGCCATTTCACCCATCGAGCCCGCTCACTGCAAGAGCACTTCAGCTAGTCCCACTCCCCCGCCCTTTCCCGTTAGCTCTACAATTTTTTTCCCTTTTAGGTACTTACCCAATTCCCTTTTGAAAGCCACAATTGAATCTGCCTCCACCACCCTTTCAGGCAGTGCATTCCAGATCATAACCACTTGCTGTGTAAAAAAAAAGTTTAACCCTCCTGCCGCCTTTGGTTCTTCTGCCAATCACCTTAAATCTGTGCCCTCTGGTTCTCGACCTTTCCGCCAATGGGAACAATTTCTCTCTGTGTTCTGTCTAGACCCCTCTTGATTTTGAACACCTCTATCAAATCTCGTCTCAACCTTCTCTGCTCTTAAGGAAAACAAACTCGGCTTCTCCAGTCTAGCCATGTAACTGAAGTTCCTCATCCCTGCAACCATTCTTGTAAATCTTTTTTTCACCCTCTAAGGCCTTCACACCCTTAAAGTGCGATGCCTAGAATTGGACACCATATTCCAGTTGAGGTGGAACCAGTGTTTTATAAAGGTTCATCATAATTTCCTTGCTTTTACACTCTCTTCCTCTATTTATGAAGCTCAGGATCCCTCCCGTATGCTTTTTTAACTGCTTTCTCAACCTGCCTTGTCACCTTCAGTGATTTGTGCACATCTACCCCCAGGTGTCTCTGTTCATGCACCCCTTTTAGAATTGTAGCCTTCAGTTTATATTGTCTTTTCTCATTCTTCCTACTAAAATGTATCACTCTGCATTAAATTGCATCTACCACGTGTCCGCCCATTCCACCAGCCTGTCTGTCTGTCTTGAAGTCTATCACGCTCCTCCTCACTGTTCACTATACTTCCAAGTTTTGTGCCATCTGCAAATTTTGAAATTGTGCCGTGTACACCCATGTCCAAGTCAGTAATACAAGAAAAGCAGTGGTCCTTGGGGAACACCACTGTATACATTCCGATGTCCGAAAAACAACCGTTCACCATTACTCTCTGTTTCCTGTCACTTAACCAATTTCATATCCTGTCCCTTTTATTCCATGGGCTTCAACTTTGCTGGCAAGCCTATTATGTGGTACCTTATCAAACGCCTTTTGGAAATCCATGTACACCACATCAACCTCATTGCCCTCATTAACCTTAAAATTGTAGAAACATTACGACACAGAAGGAGGCCATCGTGTCCGTGCCAATAACTGAGTTTTTTGATGAGGTAACAATCAAGTTAGTTAAACACGATTTGCCTTTAACAAAACAAAGAAGGAATTTCTTCTCCCAGAGGGTTGTGAATCTGTGGAATTCTCTGCCCAAGGAAGCAGTTGAGGCTAGCTCATTGAATGTATTCAAATCACAGATCGATAGATTTTTAACCAATAAGGGAATTAAGGGTTATGGGGAGCGGGTGGGTAAGTGGAGCTGAGTCCACGGCCAGATCAGCCATGATCTTGTTGAATGGCAGAGCAGGCTCGAGGGGCTAGATGGCCTACTCCTGTTCGTAATTCTTATGTTCTTATGTTCTGCTGGCTTTTCTTTATTAATTCACGTTTGTCCAAGTGACTGTTAACTTTGTGCCTGATTATTGTTTCTAAAAGCTTCCCCACTATCGAGGTTAAACTGATTGGCCTGTAGTTGCTGGGTTTATCCTTGCATCTGTGTAACATGTACAGTTCTTCAGTCCTTGCACCACCCCAGTATCCGAGGAGGATTGGAAGATTATGGTCAGTACCTCCGCGATTTCTTCCCTCAGCATCCAAGGATGCATCCCATCCAGTCCTGGTGACATATCAACTTTAAGTACAGACAGCCTTTCTAGTCTTTACTTCTTCTGTTTCCGTGACTGGTATCGATCAGTGGGAGATGGATACTAATTTTTAATCGCGGTAGCCCCCCGCCATACTCCCTGAAGCACTTTAGGATGTCTCCCTACATTATAGGCATGATGTTCGTGTGCCAGGAGGCTGCTGGGCAGACATCTATTCCCAAATTCAGTATATTAGATAGGTTAGAATTTTAATCGATGTATTTTGGGAAACTCTGCTTAACCAGCCAATTTCTTCGTTGTTACTGGCTCTTCCATGTTAGTATAAAAGAAAGACTTGCATTTATATAGCGCCTTTCACAGCCAGCGGATGTCTCAAAGCATTTTACAGCCAATGAAGTACTTTTGGAGTGTAGTTACTGCTGTAATGCAGGGAAACGCAGCAACCAATGTGTGCACAGCAAGCTCCCACAAACATCAATGTGATAATGACCAGATAATCTGTTTAGTGATATTGGTTGAGGGATAAATATTGGGCAGGACAATCAAGACCGCTAAGTGGATATGGCGGACAGCAGCAGGAAGAGGAGGAAACACAGTAAATATGTTAAACCATACGAGATACATTTCAGATTTGAGGCAGGGTTACAGCCGAGCTTTTGCAGTTTGTTGTCTGAATCACCCTCCGATTTACTGTGTAATAATTGACAGTGCGCTATCCAGAGTTCTGTATTATATGGAAAAATCCAACCCAGGTCTGTGATATAACTGCTTTTTTTTGTTTCTTGTAGAATCGTTACTGTTTGAAGAACTGAATGATTCCAGTGACATGCTTGTAGCTTTGAAAAATCATCCGTTTGTAAGTACTTCACGATCTGTCCCTTCAGTAGCACATCAGTTGGGTCACACGGTGTTCAGATTGTGTAAACGCTTTTCTTCAGGTTTTGCTCGATTAGTTGGGCAGAAAATGTTTCCACTGGCAATAGGGTCAGTAACCAGACGAGACAGATTTAAGATAATTGGCAAAATCACCAGAGGGGAGAGAAGCAGAAAGTTGTTTACGCAGCGAGATGCTATGATCTGGATTGGGTGGTGGAATCAGATTTAATAGTAACTCTCAAAAGTGAATTGAATACATACATACAGGAGAAATTTGTAGGACTATAGGGAAAGAGCAGGGGAGTCGGACCAATGGGATGGCTCTTTCAAGAATGCCGGCACAGACACGATGAGCTGAGGCGGAGCAAGCCTATCGCAGTCTGCAGGGGGGCGGGGCTAAGCCCCTGCGTGTCTTTCACAGCCGGCTTCCTTGCACATGCGCATTGCAAGGTGTGTGCCTGCGCAATGGCTCAGCAGGGCGTTTTCCCCCAGTCTGTTTCAGAATGGTGTGGGTACCGGGGAGGGATGGAGGAGCGTGGAAAGGGGGCACTGGGCAGGTGATCTGTGCGGGAGAAACATGGGGAGGTAATCGGTGGGGGAGAAACATGGCAAGGGATGGAGGAGTGTGGCAAGTGATGGAGGAGCGTGGGTTGGGGGGGCACTCGAAATGATCGAAGGGCCGGAGGAGAGAGCAGGGGTGCCTCCGTCCCCCGTCCCCCCCGCGTTCAGCCGCGCCCCCCCCCTCCCGTGCGCGCACACACACACACACACACACACATCCTACCACCCCCCTACCCCTCACTGTCCGATACAGAGAGAGAGAGAGAGAGAGAGACACTGATAGAAACACCTTCCCTTTACATAAAGGTAGGACTTCTATTTTTTTTTATTTTTTATTGATTGGTTGCTTATTACTTTGGTCTTGGTGTTTTAGGTGCAAGGTTCCTTCTATTTTTTATTAATTAATTGCTTATTACTTTTTGTGCTTCGTAAATGTACTGCTTTGTTTTGTTCTTACTGCTTTAAATGTATTTTGCTTCTTTAATGTTGTTGTGAAGGTGTTTATGGAAAATCCTCCAACTTCCCTCTTTCCCTCCGCCCTCCCCCCACCTTGTTGTGATGTTGATGTGTCCTTTGTGTTTAATGCTTCCCACCCTCCCCGTCTCTGACTGTGCCTGCACTAAACTTAACTCTAGGTAAGGTTTTTCAGAACTTACAAAAGTGGACACTTATTCCATCCTAAGTTAGTTTGTAGTAAGTTTTCACTGCTGAAACTTGCAAAACAGGCCTGAGTGGCTGGACTCACCCCCTTTTGGAGAAAAAAAAACCTGACCTAAACTAACTCACTAGAACTGGAGCAAACTAATATCCGAGAATTGCAATTTCTAACATATTCCAAACTAAACTAGTTGCTCCAAAAAACTCCACCTAAAACTTGGGCCCTAAAAGAGGAGAGCAGCATTCTTCAGGGAGATCCTGCTACAACTGTTGGTGAGACCACACCTAGGGGGTGAAATTGGTCGTCCGCCCATTTTTTGGTTGTATGTCGTTGCATACCTTCTGGTACCACTGGGACGGAGTGTCTGCGATTTTCATCGCTCTTTTTCTCAGCGGTATGTCGAATGGAGTGCAGCCGGTGGTGTGCGGGCAGTGAGTCATTTTCACTCTGGAATCTTCGGATCCAGAGTTGTGCACATGCTGCTGCGAAGCTCCGCCCCCCCGAGAGGCACCAACGAGAATCCAGAGAGACTGCCGGCCTGAGAGCAATGTGCAGGTATGGGGGAGGTGGGGGATAGCTGTTGTGGGGGGAGTCCCTGTGAAGGGGATCACTGCTGTCAGGGGTGATACCTGTGAAGGGGGAGATCGCTGCTTGGGGGTGGGGAACAAATCGCTGGGGGGGGCGGGGGGCGGGAGAGACGGGGTTGAGAGCGGGAGGGTGAAAGATAAAAAAAATTCACAGGTAAAGATCCATATCGCCGACTGAAGATTGACTTAAAACCACCTTTTCCAGGGCGGTCTGCAGGGTCGGCGGTATTTCAGTGGTAAGTGATCAATTTGGCAATTTTGGGAGGCATGTCGGCGGTGTGCATGGGCGGATACCGTCCGGCGGGATGTCGCTGATGAATTTTCCGTTGGCCAGTATGTTGGTATTTTTCGATCTATTTGACGATTTTGGGCGGTATGTCCACTAATTTTGGACCCCGAGAGTACTGCGTACAGTTTTGGTCTCCTTATTTAAGGAGGGATATACTTGCATTCAAGGCAGTTCAGAGAAGGTTCACTCGGTTGATTCCTGAGATGCGGGAGTTGTCTTCTGAAGAAAGGTTGAGTAGGTTGGGCCTATACTCATTGGAGTTTAGAAGAATGAGGTGATCTTATTGAAACATATGACACTGAGGGAGCTCGACAAGGTAGATGCAGAGAGGATATTTGCACTCATAGGGGAATCTAGAACTAGGGAGCATTGTCTCGGAATAAGGGGCTGCCCATTCAAAACGGAGATGAGGAATTTCTTCTCGAGGGTTGTATATCTATGGATTTCTGCCCCAGAGAGCTGTGGAGGCTGGGTCATTGAATATATTTAAGGTGGAGATAGACAGGTTTTTGAGCGATTTAAAGGAAGTTGAGTTGAGCCTAAGATCTGATCAGCCATGATCTTATTAAATGGCGGAGTAGGCTCAAGTGGCCAAATGGCCTACTCCTGCACCTATTTTTTATGTTCTTGATACTGCTTCACTGAAGGAATGTTCAGCTGACGGCATCCTGTGTCAGGACATGTGAGGGTGTTCTCAGTGAAGTTCGGCTGTTCATTATTCAATCGCCAACATAATCAAACAGCAATTTGTACAAAAATCCTTGGAATATGTTGAAATTTTTTTTACACTTTTATTTGTCACGTTTGCGTCAGATGCGTACCTTCTGGGGACTGGACGGTTTAGACACTCTTCACCTCTGCATCTGGGTTAAAATACAGCCCAGGCTCATAGATTTCAGGTTTCTGCTAATCAGAGCCCTACATGAAATGGGTTTGGGTGGTTTCAATCCCACTGTCAATGGAGATAGTTCAACAGCACCAAGCTCCCAAACTGAATGTGATCATGAAAGCAAGTTTTTCCAAAATTATCTTGGTCTGTCATTTTCTGGAAAGAAGGTACTGTTGTCTTATGGCCCAGTTAACCCCAATTTTTAAAAAAATCAAATGTTAATGCACATTCAGGTCAATTCTCCCTGGTATGATGCTCATCTTGCTACCCTCAAGTCCAGATGCAAACTTGAATGTATCTGGTGCACAGCTGGTTTAGCCATTCATCACCAAGCCTGGATCGTGTCGAGCGCTATCGGGATTCACTCTCCTCTGCCAGAACCGTCCACAACTCTACCACCATCCTGAAGAGCTAAGCTACTCCTGACTTTCCTTCCCTACCAGCTATCTGATTAAACATCTCTCCTCTGACCGCTCCAGTCTCACCTTCAACAGCAATTATAAGGACATCTTTATCACTGAGATTGAGCCCATCTTTTCAGCTGCCTCTGCTGTTCTCCCTTTTTCCAGTTAAACATTGGAATGTGTGAATCCATCATCATCGCTGCCACATACCCCTTTGCCATGAATTCCACCCCACTCCATGACCACTCCCAGGCTCAACCTGACTGTTCACTATCTCGGCGTTCTAGTTGACCCTGAGCTGAGTTTCCAACGTTATATACCCTCCACCACAAATCCCGCCTACTTCCACCTTCACAACATTGCCCACTTCTCTCCCGGCCTCAGCTCACATGCAACTGGGAGCCTCATATACCTTTATCACTTGCAGACTCGAGTATTCGAATGCTCTCCTGACCGGCCTCCCATCTTCCATCCTCCATAAACTTCAGCAAATGCAAAACTCTGCTATCCATATCCTAACTGGCACCAAGTCCCATTAACCGCACCACCCCCCCCCCCCCCCCCCCCACTCCCCCACCGTAGCTGATGACTGATTTCCCCCAGCACTGACATATCGCCCAGTGCCTAGTCCTTGAGTTTAAATTCCTTCGTGGCCTTGCTTCCTCCCTATCTCTCTAATCTCATACAGTCATCCCCACGCCCTGCCCCCCAAAGTCTGGGTTTCTCTGACTGGCCTCATGCATCTTCCCTCCCTTCGTCCCACTATTGGCTGCCCTACCTTCAGTCACCTGACTCTAACTGGACATCCCTCCCTTACCCCTCTAGCTCTCCATCTCCCACGCCTCCTTTAAGACTCTATTTAAAACTTAGTTCTGTGACCAAGCTTTTGCTCACCACGACTGCTGTCTCCTCCTTTGGCTCGACATCCATTTTGCTCTTGCACCTCTGTGAAGTACCTTTGGGCGTATTTACTGTGTGTGCAAGTTTTTCAATTATTTTTCATGTGACCCGAGAGAAGAAGGAAAGTGAAAGCAGTGTGAAGAACTTTTTTCCCTGTGTGTTGCTCACATTTCTGTTAAAGCACTGATCTTGTGTGGCAGAGTGGAGAATTAGCAGTTTTTGTGTTCAGTTCAAACAGATTGTGTACATGACATCTCGTATAATGGGATATATACACTTGTGTCCCTTTGCCATATGCAGTTCAATTTTAGCACAGTAGATGGAGCCAATTGTAAGCCTTTAGCTTGGAGAAGTTGATTAAAGAGATTTCAAAGCTGGCACAAGAGTTGAAGTTGGTTCTGAAAATAAATGAGACATATCTTTGTAGCCTTTTGCTAACTGTGTCAAGCCACAATTTTATTTTGTGGTTTAAACTTGTCTCTTCCCGATCTAATCACTGATACAGGCTTAAAATAAACAACCCCAGCACGTGACCTGCACACTAACAAAATAAAGACAGTACACTGTACATGAAACACAGCTTTTTATTCTCCAAATTCGCTGGCTGTGTGAAAGTTGCGATTGGTACCCCAGCAATTCTGTCCTGCCAACGATCACCAGGGTCATACTCTGAACATGTTCTGTTCTGCAGAGACTGCGGGAATAGTTTAATCTGGTGAAACCTCTGACTGTTCGAGTAGGTTTGCATCAAATCTCACCCTTTTGAGTGAGTCAGGCTGATTTGGGTACATCAAGGACTATGGGCTCAAAATTGGCCCACCCATTTTTTCGGTGCACTCACCGGAGATGCGCCACTTTTCTGCATTGAAAAGTGCTCCGAAAAAATTGCTCCCCACTTTGGCTGATGTCCAACCTCTCCCGGGTCTTCGCCCAGTGTGGCCAGTTGGGTCGGGGGCGGAGCCAGCGTCCTGCGCTGAAAACAGTGCCGGGATGACTTTTTTAAAATTTCAAAATATACTTTATTCGTATAAAAATTTGCACAATACATTGGAAGGCAGTTCAGTACATTTGGATGCGGTCAGCAATTCCATACAATACATTTGGATGCTAACGGCAGTTCCGTTCAATAGATTTGCTTGCTTTACATTTCGAGGTACATTTCAGTACAACTCAGGATACATTGTAATACATTCATCAAATTACTTTACTAGTGGCACTATACGGTACACGGAATGGGTGAGGGTACAGTTACCTTTCTTTGCAACATACATTACTAAACAGAACTTGCATTATACATGACACTACATAGGCTTTTTCAGATCATGGTGTTCTATGTATACAAAATGTTTACAAGTACAGCCCGAGGGGAGTTTTATACTGATTCCAGCCCCTGGGTTTATTGTGGTGGAAGGGCTTTAAACTGTGGCACTTCCCCACCGTGCCTTTGCGGCGACTGCACCAATTTTTAGTGCGTCCCTCAGCGCGTACTCCTGGATCTTGGATTGCGCCAGTCTGCAACATGCAGATGTGGGTATTTCTTTTCTCTGGAAGATCAGCAAGTTTCGGCAAGACCAAAGTGCATCTTTCACCGAGTTGATGACCATCCAGCAGCAGATGATGTCTGTCTCGGTATGTGTCCTTGGGAACAGCCCGAAGAGCACAGAGTCCTGTGTTACGGAGCTGCTTGGGATGAACCTCGACAGCAACCACTGCATCTCCATCCAGACCTGCCTTGCAAAGGGGCAATCCCAAAGGAGATGGATGACTGTCTCGTCCGCACCACAGCCAACGCGGGGGCAGAGTGCCGTGTCTCTGAAACCCCGGCTGTGCATGAAGGATCTGACGGGTAGGGCCCTCCTCACTGCCAACCAAGCTACGTCTTGGTGCTTGTGTGAAAGCTCTGGCGATGAGACGTTCTGCCAGACAAGTTCGACAGTCTGCTCAGGGAACCACCCAACAGGGTCCATCCACCCTCTTCTTCTTTCGTAGGGCGTCCAGGACCTTACGTGCCGACCACTGCTTTATGGCCTTGTGGCCAAAGGGGTTTTTTCTGAAAAATGTTTCCACGAAGGACAAGTGGACAGGCATGGTGCAACTGGTGGGGCAGGACATCTGCACATGCGCATAGGAGTGTGCGCGCATGTGCAGTAGCTCCTTACCCTCAGCGTGTGTTGCTGCAGTATGGGACCCGATCATCATCATCATCATCATCATCACACTGGCTACTGGTGCGTCCCGCCCCTATCCCAGGCCGAGTGGCCTACTGCACAGGCCGGCCCGCTACCTTCCTGGGCTGAAGATGAAGGGAGAGTAGGACTTCTATTTTTTTTTGGATATTTTGAAAAAATTATGTAAATATGTTTTGTCTCTTGTGAATAGTGGTGACCATTTATCAAGCCTATTTACCTGGTGCTGTTGTGAAAGAAGAACATAAATGACGGAGGAACACTGAGAGAATATCTTATTTATTGAAGTAGACTTTATTTAGATAATATGGGCTCAATTTTGGCCCAGTACAATCATTGAAAACAAATAGTTGTTTAAATTAGTTGAGATTAAGGCAGTTTAATTCAACTATCTTTTTTACTTTTTATTTTTGTAGTTTAAGCTTCCATGAATGCTTCTGTTGTATAGTAAATTAACTTTGAGAAGTTTGTCATATGATGTCGTGTATAGCTGTTTGGTCCTATTCACGTTCTTTAGTCATCATTAAGTTCTGCTGGCCTCCGATGTACCTACCTGTGCTAATTTCTTAACTCTCCAAGGATTTTCTGAAGTGGCCACATATGCTGGCCTAAGTAGATTTAGAGTAACTATTAGCTGGTCAAAGTGGCCTAAATGGCCAAAACTGGTGTAGGTGGCTGGTAATGCCCCCTTTTGAGAAAAACTAAACTAAATTAAAAAAAATCCTAACTAACTCACTTACACTGGTGCAAATTGAATGTGCAAAATGGGAATTTTTAAAATATTCCAGAAAACTCAAATTGCTCCAAAAAAAAAGAGCAACTCCTGGGCAATTTTGAGCCCAATGTCTCCACAGTGTGTGGTAACCACTGCAAATGCTATGCAGATTTAGGTGATAGTTTGATGAAAGTTGTTGGTCTTCATTCAGTGCATATTGGCAACAACTTGTATTTATATAGCGCATTTAATGTCCCAAGGCACTTCACAGAGAATCTGAGATTTAAAAATTTGACACCGAGCTGGCTGCATAAGTAGAAATTAGCGCCGATGGTAGGTTTTAAGGAGTGTCTTGAAGGAGGAAAGAGAGGCGGAGAGGTTTAGGCAGAGAGTTCCAGAGCTTGGAGCCGAGGCAACAGAAGACTGATGGTTCAACCACCAATGGTTGAGCGATTTATAATCAGGGATACTCAAGAGGGCAGAATTAGAGGAGCACAGACACCTTGGGGGTTGGGGTGGGGTGTTGTGGGGCTAGAGATGAGATAGGGAGGGGCGAGGCCATGGAGGGATTTGAGAATAAGGTTGAAAATTTTAAAATTGAGACATTGCTTTGTTAAGTTTCAAGTTAGGTAATGATTCAAACTCCATCAGAAATATTTTGAAGATAGTGTACCAGCACCCATCAATTTACTCTGAAGTGTTTTTATTAATGACCTGAAATGATACTGACTAATAGGCTTACAGTTCTATTATGGGCTAATACCTCTTTTGTGTGTACATGCTAAATCGTATGTGTGCTGAGTGCACATTGCAGGTCCCAATTTTTAAAGTGGAAAATTATGTGGATTTTTGTGGATTTTATTGCAAATTCCAGAAGGCGTCAGTTTTTATGAATCCTCCACACTCTGGAGAGGACGGGAATGGGACTGGGTAGTCAAGATGGGTAAAATGTCAACTGTGCTTAAGCATAATTCATTCAGGCAGAAGATTCCTTTATTTTACAATGCAAGGCAGTGTGGAATGATCAAGGTCACGGGGTCAGTTCTACTCATTGTCTTTGCAAGGTTAAATTGAGATGATTTAATCAACACTGAAACTTCATAGAATCCAACTGTAAGTGATTCCAGGATTTTTGTCTCCACTTGCCTGCTGGAAGTCCACTGATCATTACATGTGAAGAACTTGCTGATATCACTCTTAGTTACTTTTTATCCACCTTGTGTACCTCTATAAGGTTACTTCTTGGTCACCCCATCTCCAGGCTGAACTGCCCAAGTTTCTGAAGGTGCAGTTAGTCTCATGGACTAGCTTTGATTGTCTAAAGGGGTCCGAGAGGAATTTTCCAGATTTTTCATTCCCTAATTGACTTGGGTTTTAATCTATCTTTTGTCTCTCCCAGCAGATTGCATGGTTTTTGCATTGGGTGGGGGGGGGGCGGGGGGTGTATGTATTGTGATGTACAAGGCACCCTGGATGGGCCAGTGTGTCTTTTCCTGTTAGTTATTGCTGTACATTTGTATAAAAGTGCAAATTGAGAGTTTTGAGGGGGTTTGGGGGCGGGGGAGGGGGGGGGGGAGAGAGAGAGAGAGAGTTCACTTTGGGGAAAATCCTATGTTAGAATGGCGGGGGGGGAAGAATTGAGGGAGGGCAATATCACTCCACTCAATATTAACTGTGCATGATTCAGGCTTCTCCCACATTTGTTCATACTTCATTCATCTCAAACGAGGGATCAGTTCTGTGGCTCTTCTCTGGATGCCCGAGAGCTCAAATGTCTGTCCCTTGTAAATACGTGACGAGGACCTGACACACTACCGCAGGTAGAATCATAGTCTAATACAACAGACAAGGCCATTTGGCCCATCGTATCTGTGCTGGCTCTTCGAAAGAGCTATTCAATTAGTCCCATTCCCCCGCTCTTTCCCCATAGCCCTGTAAATTTTTCCTATTTCAACTATTTATCAATTTCCTTTTGAAAGTTATTGAATCTGCTGCCACCGCCCTTTTAAGGCAGCACATTCCAGATCATTGTAAGGGGCTGCATAATTTTTTTTTCTCAATGTCGCCACTGGTTCTTTTGGCAATTACATTGAATCTGTGTCCTCTGTTTACTGACCCTTCTGCCACTGGAAACAGTATCTCCTTGCATAAGAATATAAGAAATAGGAGCTGGAATTGGCCATTTGGCCCACCGAGCTTGCAGTTCAATAAAATCATGGCTGAACTTCTACATCAACTCCACTTTCCCGCCCTATCCCCAAATCCCATAGTGCCCAAGAATCTATCGATCTCGGTCTTGAATATACTCGTCAACTGAGCATCCACAGCCCTCTGGAGCAGAGAATTGCAAAGATTCACAACCCGCTGAGTGAAAAACTTTCTCCTCATCTCAGTCCAAAATAGTTGACCCCTTACCCAGAGACTGTGCCCCTAGTTCTAGGCTCTCCATCTAGGGAAACACCTTCTCTGCATCCACCCTGTCAAGCCCTCTCAGAATCTTGTATGTTTCAATGAGATCACCTCTCATTCTTCTAAAATCCAGAGACTATACCCATTCTGCTCAATCTCCCCTCATAGGACAGCTCTCTCATCACAGGAATCAATCTAGTGAACTTTTGTTGCAACCCTCTAATGCAAGTATATACTTCCTTGGGTAGGGAGACCAAAACTGTAAACAATACTCCAGGTGTAGTCTCAACAAAGCCCTATTTAGTTGCAGCAAGACTTCCTTGTTCTTGTACTCCAACCCCCTTACAATAAAGGCTAATATACCATTTGACTTCCTAATTGCTTGCTGTAACTGCATGTTAACTTTCTGTGATTCATGTACAAGGATTGCAAATCCCTCAATACCAACATTTACCAGTCCCTCACCTTTTTTAAAAAAAAATTCTGCTTTTCCATTCTTCCTGTCAAAGTGGATAATTTCACACTTAACCGGTCTCGATCCCTTTGCAGCCTCTTTGCATCCTCCTCACAGCCTACTTTCCCACCTCACTTTGCAGCATCAGAAAACTTGGTTACATTAAACTTGATCCCCTCATCTAAGTCATTGATATAAATTGTGAATAGCTGGGGCCCAAGCACTGATCCTGGCGGCAGTCCACCAGTTCCACCAGTCCCCTCTGCCGTCCTGAAAATGATCTGTTTATTCTTGCTTGCTGTTTTCTGTCCATTAACCAATCCTCAATTCTTGCTGATATATTGCCTCAATCCCATCAGCCCAAATCTTGTGTAACAACCTCCTGTGTGGCAACTTATTGAATGCCTTCTGAAAATCCAAATATACTACATCCTCTGGTTCAACCTTATCTACCCTACTAGTTACACCCTCAAATATCTCATAGATTTTTCAAACACTATTTCCCTTTCATAAAACCATGTTGAATCCACCTAATCATATTGTGATTTTCTAAGGGCTCAATTTTCCCCAATGTCGCTTTTTGACGTATTGCCAGAGTTACGTCCGCTTTTCTTTCCCCAACTGTTCCACAAAAAAAAGGAGCAAGATTCCTCATTCTATTTTTTGAAACTGGCGCCGCGTAGCCTGTCCTTTAGCTTCGGGGGGTGGAGCCTAATGTCTGCGCTGAAAAAAACGATGTTGTCCCTTCTGCGCATGCGCGAGGAAAAAAAGGATGTTTTTGACATGATTGCTATGGGCACGCATGCCCAGTACAACTCCCGGTCTGCATTCGGCCATTTTTAAAGAGCTAGTTGTGTGTGAGAACTTTAATTCTCAGTGGAAAAATCAGAGCTGCAATACAAAATGCAACGCGGTGCAAGGACCAAGAATTTCTTACAGGATAAAGTGGAGGAATTAATTACTGTGATTGAGGGCAGATGGCACGAGCTGGACGCCAGCAGAGGTCACATAAAAGTTCCACCAAAGGAAATGAAGAAACGCTGGAACCAACTTGCAAAAGATTACTGTGCAATGGTGACCACCCCGAGTACTGAAAGCCAGTGCAAAAAGAAGTTAGTGTAAGTAACATTTTCATTTATTCAATGGAATTGTAAATGTGACCAACTGTATATGTCCCACCCAGAAGAAAGAAACCCTCTCTCAAAAGTTATGTTTTCATCTTTGCAGAGGAAAGTGGTATACAACAAACGAGAAAGAACTCTAACAGGAGGAGGCCCAGCAAATCTGCAGCCATTGACACCCTTGGAAGAGAGGGTCGCTGCTTTGATAGGTCCTGCCTGGAGAAAAGCAGCCACCACTGCACAAGCTGGACCCACGCTTGAGGGAGAGGGTACATCCTGCAAATTCCTCAGTCTGGCTTTGCTAAATGTTAAGTACTGCGCGGGCTAGGCATGCTTCGGTTCATGGGGATGTCTCCGTCAGCTACTCTTCAGTTGATGCAATGTACTATCTTTCATCGTGGTCCTTCAAATCAGCCTGCTCATGCCACCCTGCTCCCTCCTCTGCTGCTAACCATTTTTCTGTTCATGTTGTGTTTTTCAGAACTTGAGGCCAACCCTGACGAGGCGGAAGAGGAAAACATCTTTCAATCCCATCTTCCAGACCAAGAGCATGGGGGTGAGGGGAGGGGATGGGGATGGATCAAGGCCCCACTGTTGTACTCACCCTGGAGGAGGTGCAGGTGCTGCCCCTTGAGGTGCCAGGCCCTTCCTTGAGTGTTTGAGTATTGGTGGGACATTCCATGGTTTCCCACCGTTCGAGGCTGGGGATTCCAGTGGGGTACAGCGAGGCACACCCAGGGCCCCACCGTCCGATGCTGCGGGTCCCAGTGGGATGCAGCGAGCCACACCGAGGGTGAGGAGAGGAAGGAGAGCTCGACGGCGCTCTCCTGAGGTGCAGGATCTAACTGATGTGGTTCAGATGATGGCAATGAGTGCGGAGAGCTTTGACGTTACCCGATCACTCCTGGACGCCATCAGTGGGGTGGGTGATGAGGTATCAGGACTGTCTGGAGAAGTAACAACACTCTTATGAGAAATGGGAACACTGTCCAGGAACGTGAGGGAGGGAATCTCTCAGTCAGCTGAAACAATGTCGGTGCACATGAGGGAGGGAATGTTGCAGGTGGCTGATGCGCTGTCAGGGCACACGAGGGAGGGAATGTCGGAGTTAGCTGCTGCAATAAGGAAACACGCCCAGACCCCGCGTCCATTGACAGAATCAACTGCCACTCCCACTCCAACCCCCAGATCTGTCGCCCCCCCCCGCAACAAGAAGTGTGCATTACCTGAGATGCTCAAAAGAATAAGCTTGGTACCAACCCGAGAAATGCTGTGCCACTGCCTGTGGGCAGGGGTGGAGTCAACAAGACCAAGTGCAGCGGGTGGTCTTGGAATAAGGTGGAGGAGAGATGGGTGCAGCTTTTCTTTGCTGCTTGTGGTGTTATTATTGTTACTGTTCTCAAATTAAAAGATTTTTGTGATTTATGTAAATTTACAAGTTTAAAAGTTTGTAAGTGATCGTAACTGAAAACTGTAAAGATTGATACAAGAATAATTTTAGTTAAGTACAAACAAATATTTGTTAAACTTTTGAATAAAATATATTTTACATTATAACTGAATCATTTCCATCATTTGTTCCATTAACACAACACAACATTACGGAGCAGGTCCAAACAGTAAACATAGTTGCCTCTGAGCCTTCAGGCAGCAAAGCGTTCATGGATGAGCTGCTTGCGCAAGGCTTGAGCAATCGTTAAAGGGGCACGACAGCTTGCTCCGCCGTCGTGCTCGGGTTCAGGTAGTTGCATGTCGTCGTCGTCGTCGTCTCCTCTTCCTCTTCCTCCTCCTCGTTATGCAGCTCACAACAGTGAACTGACCGACAATTGCAAGTAGCCTCCTGAATGGTCCAATGGTCTTCTCTATTATGCTGCGCGTCGCATTGTGAGACATGTTGTATTCCCGGTCAGCTTCCGTCCGTGTTACGCGTAGGGGCATCATGAGCCAGGTGGCGAGGCTGTACCCTTTGTCTCGCAGTCGCCAGCTCTGCTCTTCTAGCTGCTGCTAAAACATGGCAGATATAACGCGTGTAGGATGAACACATCATGGGTACTCCCAGGGCAACTTGCATCAACTGACATGATGCGATGCTTGTCGTCACATACAAGCTGCACGTGAATGGAATGGTGCTCGCAAGGCGATGTGGGTACAATCAATGCAACCCTGTACCTTTTGGGAAGCCAACAATTCTTGAGAAGCCACAGCTCTTTCACGCATTGCCTGGGCGGCCATGAGGAACTTTATGTTCCTCACTTTCATTACACCCTTGGTTCCCCACAATTTTCGATATGTTCTGTGTTCTCTCCTGGGAAGGCAGACACACAATATTTAATGACTGCCATTTCCTTATTCCCCATTATAATTTCTCCTGTCTCTACCTTTTAGGGACCAATGTTTACTTGCACTAATCTCTTGCTTTTTATATACTCGTAAAAGCTCAATCTTTTGTAATTTTGAACACCTCTATCAAATCTCCCTTTGACATAAGAACTTAAAAATAGGAGCAGGAGTATGCCATACGGCCCCTCGAGCTTGCTCCGCCATTTAATACTATCATGGCTGGTCCGATCATTGACTCGGGTCCACTTCCCTGCCCGCTCTCCATAATCCCATATTCCCTTATCGTTTAAGAAACTGTCTCTTTCTGTCTTAAATTTATTCAATGTCCTGGCTTCCACAGCTCTGAGGCAGCGAATTCCACAGATCCACAACTCTCTAAGAGAAGAAATTTCTCCTAATCTCTGTTTTAAATGGGTGGCCCCTTATTCGAAGATTATGCCCCCTAGTTCTAGTCTCCCCCATCAGTGGAAACATCCTCTCTGCATCAACCTTGTCAAGCACCCTCATAATTCTATATGTTTCGATACGATCACCTCTCATTCATCTGAATTCCAATGAGTAGAGGCCCAACCTACTCAACCTTTCCTCATAAGTCAACCCCCTCATCTTTGGAATCAACCTTGTGAACCTTCTCTGAACTGTCTCCAAAGCAAGTATATCCTTTCTTAAATATGGAAACCTTCACCATGAGAACAATCCTAACTTCTCCTATCTCTCCACATAACTGAAGTCCCTCATCCCTGATATCATCGTGGTAAACCTTCTCTCTACCCTCTCCTAGGCTTTGACATCCCTCCTAAAGTATGGTGCCCAGATTATACAACTACTCCAGCTGAGGCCTAACCAGTGATTTGTAAAGGTTTAGCATGACTTCCTTGTTTTTGTATTCAATGCCCCTATTTATGAAATCAAGTGTCCCACACTCTTTCTTAACTGCCTTATCAACTTGTCTTGTCACCTTCAAAGATTTGTGAATATCCACTTCCTGGTCCCTCTGCTCTGGCATCTCCCTCAAAATAGAACCATTTAGATTGTTGTTCCTCCCAAAGTGCCAAGTTTGTTACTTCACACTTATCTACATTCAGTTGCATCTGCCATGTGTATGCCCATTTCACTCATCTGCCTATGTCCTTGAAGTCTGCCAAGTTTGTTACTTCACACTTATCTACATTCAATTGCATCTGCCATGTGTATGCCCATTTCACTCATCTGCCTATGTCCTCTTGAAGTCTGCTGCTATCCTGCTCACTATTTACCACGTTGCCAAGTTTTGTATCATCTGCAAACTTCACAACTACTCCTTATACCCCTATCCTGGTAATTTATAAACATCAAGAAAAGCGTTGCTCCCAATACTGACTCTGGGGGAATCCCACTGCACACTGCTCTTCAGTCAGAAAAATATCCGTTCACCACTGCTCTCTGCCTCCTATCCCTTAGCCAGTTACGTATTGAAGTTACCACCGTCCCTTTATTCCCATGTGCTTCTATTTTCTGCATAAGTCTGTTAGGTGGCATTTTTTCAAATGCCTTTTGAAAGTACAATATCTACTGCACTACCTTGATCAGCCCTTTGTTACTTCATCAAAGGACTCAATCAGGTTCGTCAGACACAATTTGCCTTCAACAAACCTGTGCTGGCTGTCCCTTACTAACCCATGCTTCTCCAAGTGAGAATTAATGTTGTCTTTGACAGTGGGCTCTGGTAGTTTTCACACCATTCACTTTATACTGATTGGCCTGTCGTTACTAGGTTTATCCCTCTTTTAAATTGGAATGTAACATTTGCAATCCTCCAGTCCCCTGGCACCACTCCCAGATCCAAGGAAAATTGTAAGATTGTGGTCAGAGCTTCTGCTATCTCCACCCTTTGTTCCCTCAGCAACCGAGGATGCATCCCATCTGGACTGGGTGACTTGTTAACTTTGAGTGATGCTAACCTATTTGGCTCCTCCTTTCTATCTCTCTTAATATTATGATTACTATTAACCCAGGTGTTCTCCCACTGAAACACACTCCACTTGCCGTTATTCATTCCCTAGAACTAGATCCAGCACAACTTCCTTCTTCGTTGGGCTAGAAACAGACTGATTAAGTTCTCCTGTACATATTTTAGGAATTCTTCAACCTCTCTACCCTTTACACTCTCTCCCGCTCCTGCACCCCCCCCCTCAACCAAGTCTCTGTTGGGGTAATTGGAGTCCCCTATTGTTGCTGCTCTATTATTTTTACATTGCTCTGTGATTTGCTCCTCTATATCCTTTATTACTATTTGGTGTTCTAAAGTAAACACCCAGCAATGTAACAGCTCCTTTTCTGTGCTTTGAATCTATTTGTTTAGAGTTAGTCTTTGAACCTTCTAGTATACCGTCCCCACTGTAGAACTGTAATATCATCCTTGATTAATACTGCCACCTGTCTCCCCTTTGTTTTTTTCCTTCCCGATCCCTCCTGAATAAATTGTAGCCAGGAATGTTTAGTTCCCATTCCTGCCCATGTATAAACCAGGTCTCTGTTACAGCCACTGTATCAAAACCCATCTGGTAACTTGTGTCTGCAGCTCATCAATATTATTTCTAACACTCCCTCATTAACACGCATGCATTCCAACACCATGCTAGTCTGCTTTGTTTTTTTTCCTCCATTTAATGCCTGCTCTTCCTACATTATTCTTTATTCTGTTGCTGTTTGTCCCTCCTAGTTTTCTACGCACCTTGTCTCTCCACTCTGCTATGTCCTGGTTCCCCATTCCCTTCCAAATTAGTTTAAACCCTCCCCCATAGCACTAATTAATCTTGTGAGGACAGGTGCAACTCATCTTGCCCCAGAACTGATCCCAATGCCCCAGCAATCTGAAGCCCTCCTTCTTGGACCACTTCTCCAGCCTTGCATTCACCTGCACTATCTTCCTGTTTCTGTACTCACTGGCATGTGACACTGGGAGTTATCCAGAGATTACCACCTTTTGAGGTCTTGTTCTTTAATCTTATCCTAGCTCCTGAAACTGTGCCTGTAGGACTCCGGGGTGGATTGGAAACTTAAAACAGCCCTGGAAAATATTCTGCTAGCGGCCCATGTCGCCCAGCCAACATTTTGATTGATCATTTTATGAAATGTATTTGTAAATACTGCTTACTGTACAATTGCAGTTACCAGTACTGCTTATTTACAAAGCAACTGAAAACATTAATTAAACAAAAATAGAACCAAATACATACATCAAACTGAAAATCAGTATGACTTTATCTGAAAAGAATAACAATGCAAATGTCAGGTTATTGCAGATATAGCTCCTTGCATAAGTGAACTTTTCAATGATATTATCAATGATTGCATCAGAGTCTATACAATGTTGTAATAGTTTAATAGTTGTTAAACAAAGAAAATGCTGCATCCGACTTGCAACGTGAACATTGACCTGTGCCACAGGGCTGATTAATCTGTGAGCTGCAGAAATAGATGATTAAAGCTGATTGTTTTGCAAATGATGGATGGAGACTGGCAGAAAGGCTCCTTGACCCCGATATTGGCGGCCTTACCGCCTGCTGCCGGCGAGTTTTGCTGCCGTTTTCCTCTTTTGCCCATTTTCCACTTGGGCTGGAGCGGGCCGAGAGGGGACTAACACTGGGAACCGCCCGCTGATGTCCTCTGGTGGCCAAGTAGCGTAAGTGGCCTCCCGCCCATCGAGCTGCCAGATTGGTGCGGGCGGGAATCGGTGCCAGCAGGGGGAGGACCACAGCGTGGAGGCTGTTCTAACCCTGACGGTAGGTGTGAAGAAGGGGAAAAAAAGGTTCGTGAAAATATTTCAAAAACATTTTTTACAGCGACTTATCTGGATGGGGTCCTCTGAAGGTGTTCCGGTGTTTTTTTTTTGTTTCCTATGATTTTTATTTGCAGGCCTTCCACCCGACTTGGGCGGCAAGAGCTTTTGCTGCTGAGTTTGAGAGCTCCGCCCAGATTGATGGCGTAAGCTGTTGTTTGGCCGCCGGGCAGTACTGCCACCGCTTTTAGAGAAATCTTCTAGGCAAATTACTACCCAGTCTCTCAGCGGTCCTTTGGGCGGGCCTTGGCCTTCACCAATTTCGGCCCTCTTGTAACTGAGCCAAATGAAATGATTATACACCAATGACTTCTAATGTTAAGTCTGAACATTCAGCTTTGCCCGACGCTCTGACCATCATTTTCCAATCCTCTCTAGCGACAGGTATGGTGCTGGAAAACTGCTAATGTTGTACCGTTGTTTAAAAAGGGATCGATCGAGTAATTACAGGCCAGTCAGCCTCACCTCGGTGGTGGGAAAATTATTGAAAAAATTCTGAGGGACAGGATAAATCTTCATTTAGAAAGACACGGATTAATCAAGGATAGTTAGCATGGATTTGTTGAAGGAAAGGTGTATTTGACTAATTTTGATTGAATTTTTTTGCGGAGGTAACCAAGAGGGTCGATGAGGGTCGTGCGTTTGATGTGCGTATGGATTTCAGCAAGGCTTTTGATAAGGTCCCACATGGCAGACTGCTCACGAAAGTAAAAGCCCATGGGATCCAGGACAAAGTGGCAAGATGGATCCAACATTGGCTGAGGCAGGAAGCAAAGGGTAATGGTCGATAGGTGCTTTTGTGACTGGAAGGCTGTTCCAGTGGGGTTCCACAGGGCTCAGTACTGGGTCCCGTGCTTTTTGTGGTATATATCAATGATTTAGACTTGAATGTAGGGGATATGATTAAGAAATGTCCAGATGATACAAAAATTGGTCATGTAGTTGAAGAAGAAAGCTGTAGACTGCAGGAAGATATCAATAGACTGGTCAGGTTGGCAAATGGAATTCAATCCAGAGAAGTGTGAGATAATGCATTTGGGGAGGCGAACAACGAAAGGGAATACACAATAAATGGTAGGACACAGAAGTGTAAAGGAACACAGGGACCTTGGAGTGCATGTCCACAGATCCCTGAAGGTAGCAGGCCAGGTAGATAAAGTGGTTAAGAAGACATTCAGAATACTTGCCTTTATTAGCTAAGGCATAGAATATAAGAACAGGTGGGTTATGCTTGAACTGTATAAAACACTAGGCCACAACTAGAGTACTGCGTGCAGTTCTGGTCAACACATTACAGGAAAGATAATGATTGCACTCGAGAGGGTACAGAGGAGATTTACGAGGATGTTGTCTGGACTGGAGAATTTTAGTTATGAGGAAAGATTGGATAGGCTGGGGTTGTTTTCTTTGGAACAGAGGAGACCTTATTGAGGTGTATAAAATTATGAGGGGCCCAGGTAGAGTGGATAAGAGGATCTATTTCCCTTGGCAGAGGGGGTCAATAACCAGGGGCCGTAGATTTAAAGTAATTGGTCAAAGAATTAGAGGGGAGTTAAGGAGAACCTTTTTCACCCAGAGGGTGGTGGGGGTCTGGAACTCACTGCCTGAAAGAGGCAGGAACCTTCATAATATTTAAAAAGTACTTGGATATGCAATTGAATTGCCGTAAGCTGTGGGATTGGGCTGGATAGCTCTTTGTCGACCAGCACGGATACAATGGGTCAAATGACCTCCTTCCGTGCTGTAAATTTCTATGATTTCCCTGAAGCTTGGTTTTATTACACACTCAATGCATCTCCCTTACAAAACCCAGTTGCTTCTAACTCACTGAAGTCAAAATTGACACATCTCGTACATCTTTAGCCACCCATACGCCTTCCTTGCTCTTAACTACATCAACAGAAAGGAGATAGCCAAAAACCATTTTTCTGAACAAGCAAGGTCACTGAAGTCATCAGCAACTCTGCTTGTTAAGACAGGACGGCGGGAATAGAATACCGCACAGTTCTTCGTTAGATTCAAGTTTGGTAACAATTTTTGAGATTTATGAGAGACTTTGCCGCTTGGTTACAGGGTTGGTTTAGGATGCAATCAGCACGTGCAAATCAGTTTTATTAATGTAAAAACGTTTCCCCCCCCCCAAGATGTTTTGGCACACACTCTGTTTTTAAATGTATAATATAGTTTTATTGGATTTTAGATTTTGTGCAAATCATTCAGCTCCCCCACTTTCTTTTATTAAAAAAAAGGAAATTGATTGCAAGGGGTGAACTGTTTGCGGAAAATTGCAGGTTGCAGTTGCCTTCCTCTCTGCATGTGCTTTATCCCGAGCAGGACAGACAAGGGATTGAGTCTGGGATTGTTTAAACCATTTCCTAGCAACTGTGCATACCCTGAACAAGCTTCTGACTGCTGAGGAAGGATACAAAGACATTCACAGATCTGACTGCATGCTGCTGCTCTGCCTTGACAACTTTCTGCCTGTCTAGACACTGGCTCAGTCCTCTGAACTGCACCACAAAGCAAAGTATAATTGCATCCAGGAAAGAGCTGAAAGCACAACTAAATAAAATATTAATAGTACACGATTAATACTTGTGTTAATTTTTTTTTAAGTGTAGCTATTTTCCAGTCTTTATGGGCTATTTTTACACATGTTCGCTGCTAGGACCACAAAGAAAGTCAGGTTGGGAACTTGGGATGGGTTTACAACCAGTTTTAACCAAGATTTACTTTGTGTAATGAGCATAAATTTTGAAGATGTGAGCAGACATGTCTACATACAAAAGAATTATAAGGACGATTGTTGGGATAAGGTGGGCGGTGCCAGTGATGTGACATTAATTTATCTCCCGGCCTTGACTCAGGGTGATTGTTCCAACTTCATTTTCTGGCACCTACTCCAAGCATGCGCAAAGAAACAGGACTGCCTGAATAGCCCTGAAACTTTGTGATAAAACTGCTCAGTCGGTCGTCAATCTCATCTGATAGCCTACATGTAGCTCCGGTCGGCCTGCAGACTCGCCATCAACCTCTGGAAGGACCACAACCCTTTTCCTGCCCATGTCATTGGTTCCAACACGGACCATGATTTCTGGTTGTTCCACTTCCCCTTGTAGAATGTCTTGCATCCATTCAGTGCTATCCCTTTCTGTTTTGATTTTAACTTTTTATACCTTTAGTAATGCAGGGAGCTCAAGTTTTGGATGTCTTTCCTTTCCTCCGTGTGTGAATGTGTCTAGTATGTACCTGATCTATCTCCTCTTTGCTTATTTACTGTGTTGGCTGTTAGCTGCCAGTCTTTGATTCCAATCCACCTGGATCAGATCCACTTTACAACTCACTGAAATTAGCCCTCCTCCATTTGATTATTTTCACATTTGATTTTTCCTTGTGCTTTTCCATTACTTCCCGAAATCTAGTCTGACCAGATCACAATACAGTTTGAGCATGTGGTCTGACTTGGACTTTATTGCTTTGGCTATGTAATTCACGTTTTTGCTGTGTTTGCTGATCCACAGTGATTGGGCATTTTGAATGTGAAGTCCACGGAAGCCCTTCGATGGTGTTCAACTTCATCTTTAGCTATTTCAACACCATTCATGGAGAATTCAGACTGGTTATCCTGTTCTGCATCAGAGTGACTAATGCCAACATTCCTGAAGCTGCACAGAAGCATTCTGTGCATAAGTGTTAGCTTTCAGAAGCTGATGGAAACACTAATTCAACTTTAAAATTTTAATTTTATTTTTGCCTCAGTTCAGTAGCAGCAATCTCACTCTCTTCCCCACCCCCTCCCCTCCTTTCTGTCTCACCAATCTCTGGGAAGTCCGCGAGAACAAACGAAAAACCCACTGGAACTGTGCATGTGCAACTACTTTGTTTTGTTAGCAGCAGTCGCGTTCTGTCCACATGTGGTAATTAACACTTGTCCATAGTAACAGAATCTGTTGCACCCACTTATTTTGTTGAAATAATTTAGTAGTTCTGGAGTTTGCCCCTGAGCTTCAGCTATCCCCGATAGTTTGGTATCAAAAGTGAATTTGACTAGTTTGCTTGAGTTTCTGAATCCAAATCATGAATATAAATTCGAAGTAGTAGGAATTCCAGCACTGATCCCTGGAGCACCCAATTGGGCAACCTTTTTATGTTAGCTGCTAATGTTTTCTCGTATTGATTGACTTTATTAAAATGCTGATTGACACCTCACAATTATTAACAAATTACCGCACCTCTTGGATATACCAGAACCAAAACTCCCTTCTGACAAAGTAATTATTTTGAAATGCCATTTCCTAATTTGTGCCTTCAGCACAAGTGTCTAAATTAATATTTTGTGATAAATGAATATAATTGGGACCTTGCCTTGCGTCACTGCATACATAATATTAGAGACTGTGGGTGAGGTTAGGGGTGAACAATGAGAATGTGTGCAGTGTCTTCACAGCAACATGCGAGTGTTGAAACTGGAAAACAGGCCAGTATGAAGTCAATCAAGGAATCTTCATTCACCATCTCAGGTTCACACTAACTATGTTGTATTGCAATCATATACAAGGTGTTTTTTTTGTATACATTATTACCTCAGTAGTGAAAAACAGTTCCATCAAGACAAGAGATTTCTGTCTTGGGGAGAGGTTGGAAGGACTTTCTCATTGGCTCAGTGGGTGTATGCATAAGCTCTGGAGATACTTGATGGTCATTGTTAAAGAGTTTTTGTGTTGTGATATAATGCGCAGTTCAGAGCATTAGTATTTCCCAACACACACACTAATACTTTATGTGCTATGTTTTTGTAATGATTAGTCCCAAGGCTAAGTTTATTTAAAACAATAAGTAATCAAAAACTACTGGGTCAAATGAGCAAGTTTATTTTAAAATCTTACTTTTGTTAATAAAATGAAATTAACACTGTGTATACAATATCTTTTTGTGCTTTTCAATCTTGAAGTTCATTTTGCAAGCAGTGAGTACAAAGTTAATTGAACCTTGTATATATTGACAAATTGAGCACTGTATTGTGTACAAATGTAAAGTTGGCATTTTGTTTTTCCTTCAATAGGATATGGACATGGAAATTGACTTCAGTTTGGAATTCATGTCTTGGGATTATGATCCTTGGAGACTAACATGCAGCTCGTATCCAGGTATCTGTTTCGCATCATTTACAGTGATTACAATTGCGTAATATTTTAATTTATTTGAGTAGCCTGGGTGAAAGGCTGTCCAGAATACCACCGTGTGAAAAAAGCAGAGAAATGGTTATCCGAGGCTGACAAAGTTGAGGGCGGACACTAGAATCTGGGTATAAATCTACAGTCCTTAAATCTTGATCTTAGACGTGCGACGGTCTGGAACAAAACTGTGATAATGTTTGTACGCATCTGCACTGATGAGTGATTGGCATGATTTAGAAGCATGGTTTAGTACTGCATCGAAGTGTCAGTCTGGATTATCTGTTCCAGTCTTTAGAGTGGGGCTTGACAACCTCTGGGCTCTGAGGTGAGAGTGCTATCACTGAGCCAAGCCGGACACCAGTGAATACATTTTCTACCTGTCATACTTCGAATTGTAGATGAGATTAAATATGTATTATTTGTATCCTGTCTGGTGAGAAAAGACCGCCAATATTCATGTCTTGACCAAAATGTTGTGTTACTTCTGATCTATATTTCAATTGAAAGAATTCTATATATTTATCATTCATTAATTTAGTTCTCTCACCGTATTGTTGGGCACGAGCTGAAAACTTGGGTGGGATGAGTGATGTGCAAAGTTATAAATATGTTCATGTGCATGATGTGTGTGTTTGTCTTCCTGTGTAGATACACAGATGAAGTCCGAGCCTCTGTCTCCAGCTTCCAGCTGTTCAGTGCCTTCTCCTTCTGCAGATTTGAATTTGCAGCATGTAAGCAATTTCTCCATTTATTGGTCCTAACCTTTGCTTTTGGCAGCCAAAACGAATAATCACAAAACCACAACATTACATTATTAAAGCTTCCTTCGCATCTGCAGGAATGCTTGCTGTAACCGGCGGTTTGTGTAGTTACACCCCTGAACTGTCAAATGATGTGCAATCGTTGCAGATCCTTGTAAACCGCTTTCCTTAAATGATGAGATGAAAAGAAAAACCAAGTGCCAGTTGTGTGAAATAAAACTGTAATATGCGGCAAGCCAGTAGGAACGGAGGGAGGCCATTTAGCCTATCGAGCCTGGTCCACCATTCTATTAGATCATGGCGATCTGTATCTTACTCCAGCTACCTGCCTTGGTTCTGTAACCCTTAATGCCCTTGCCTAACAAAAACCTAGCAATCTCAGTTTTTAAATTCTGAATGACCTAGCCTCAACGGCTTTTTGGGGAAAAGAGTTCCAGATTTCTGTTCCCCTTTGTGTGAAGAAGTGCTTCCTGGCCTCATCCCTGAATGGCCCAGCTCTAATCTTCTTATGCCCCTTTGTTCTGGACTCTCCCATTGGAGGAAAAAGTTTCTCTCTACCTATCAAATCCTTAAATCATCATGAATACATCAATTAGATTCCTACTTAATGTTCTATCCTCAAGGGAATACAAGTCTACTCTCGACAATCTGTCCTCATAATTTAACTCTTTTAGCTCCCATATCATTCTGGTGGATCTGCACAAGGCCAATATATTCTTCCAGAGGTGCGGTGCCCAGAATTAAACACAGTACTACGGATGAGGTCTAACCCCAGAGCTTTATATAATCATAATATAACTTCTGTCCCTTTGTATTCCAGCTCCCTTGAGATAAAGGCCAACATTCCATTAGTCTTTTTGATTTATTTTTTTGTATGTGTCTACTACAAATTTATTGATTTAAAAAAAAAACTGACCCCTAAACCTCTCTGCTCCTCCACAGTTCCCAGCTTCTTACTATTTAGAAAATACTCTGATTTATCTTTCTTAGGTCCGAAGTGGATAACCTCACACTTCCCCACATTGAACTCCATCTGCCACAGTTTTGTCCACTCACCTAATCTGTCAATGTCCTTTTGCAACCTTCTGCTTCCATCTGCACTATTTACTGTGCCATCTAACTTAGTGTCGTCTGTAAACTTGGTTATATGGCTCCCTATTCCTTCATCGAAGTGATTTATATATATCTCGTGAAAAGCTGAAGTCCTTGTACAGACCCATGGGGACACCACTAGTCATAGCCTGTCAATTTGAGTACATAGCCATTATCCCTATTCTCTGTCTCCTATCTCCTCACCAATTCCCTTCCCATGTCAATAGGTTGCCTCCAATTGCATGCACCCTCATTTTCGTTAAGTTTATTGGCCCAAGTTTCGAGCCGTGCCTAGAACGGCGCAGGTCCCGACCTGGACGCCCGTTTTTCGCGCCACAAAGTGCGCCTGAAAAAAACCTCCAGATTCTCCACCTCCCTGCAGGGGGCGCAGCGCAGCAGGAGCTGTAGGGGGCGGAGCCACGTCCCTGCGCTGAAAACAGTGCCGGGACCTCTGCACATGCGCGCAACAGTGGGCACGCATGTGCAGTGGCTCCAGGTGCCCGAAACTGTGTGGGAGGGGCTGAAGCATACAGCCCCTAGCCCTGGCCGACTGGCCTCACTGGGGCTGCGTGAATAAGGCTCCTCCCACGGCCAGCTCCTGCTTCCTCCCGACCCAACTCGACTCCCGCTTCCCGCCCCCGGACTGAACCTGACCCCGACCCGACTCCCACTCCACCCCCACGCCCCGGACCCGACCCGACCCTCCGGACTGGACCCGACCCGACTCCTGCTCTCCCCCCCCACCCCCACCCCCCTGCCCCCGCCTCCGGACCGGACCTGACACTGACACCGACCCGACTCCTGCTCCCCCCCCCCCCCGGTCCCGACACCGACCCGACTCCCGCTTCCCGCCCCGCCTCCGGACCCGACACCAACCCTGACCCGACTCCCGCTCCCCCCCCCGCCCCCGGACTGGATCCGACCTGAGCTCCCTTCCCCC